>NC_090447.1:1341560961-1342210961 GCF_031143425.1 Pleurodeles waltl
GCACCTAAATACAGATTCCACACACATTACACCAATCAATGAATAGCTCAGCTATGTGAATGGCATAGGCCATGTTAATGGAAAGAAAGTCACACATAGACACAGATCCACATTAGTCATGGAGTTCAAGCCTCTGCAGCACCAGTATCAAATGCCACCCAAGTGTTGACATTACCAATTACATATCACCTACACATACCTGACATACCTGTGGTGTGCACATTCACCTGTCTCCTGCATTGTGTTGCACACATAGGAATACAACACAACCTACCATGAAAGACCATGGGGCAGAATAATGAGAAGTTTTGCAGACTTAGACCATTGCCACCTCACGTGCACCCCTTAGCACCCCATAACGCCACCATGTGTGTGTCGTATACAAGAAACAACCCACCATGGCACAAAGTTTGTGCAATACTGTAAAGATAATGGATGCCATAGAGGGACTCTGTAGGACTATAGAGGACATACCTGACTTTTCATGCACTGTACATAGGGACCCATGTAAAAAAATGGTATGCCCCACTCCCATTGCCTGCACTGTGCATGTGTTGAAAGTGTCTGTGGTAAATCATGTATATGAACTTAGGAGATTCCACTGCACCAATTTTGCTCATCCTCCAATTGTGTGATTCACACCCTAGTATACTTGATGGCTGGCACAGCCTTCATCTGCCGCAAAGGGTCACTAAGGCCCTCATTCTGACCTTGGCGGTCTTTTCGCAAGACCGCTGAGTTACCGCCGCGGTGAAGACCGCCGACCGCGGCGGTGTGCCGCTGTGCGCATTCTGACCGCTGGGAGCGTTCCGCCGGAAAACCGCCAGCAGCCACACTGGCGGTCGGCGGGAAAGTGGAGACTGGTCAACCTCCACCGCCACGCCAGCAGAACACCGCCCACAGAATTACGACCCACATTTCTGTGTGGCGGTCTTCTGTTGGCGGTCACGTCCCTATGGCTCCCGTCGCCTCCCGGAGGACCAACGCACAAGGTAAGTTGATCGTCCGTGAGGGGAGGGGGTGGGGGGGTGTTGTGTGATGTGGGCGTGCATGGGGGTGTGCGTGTGAGTGTGTAGAGGGGGTGTGTGAGTGCGTGTATGCGGGCGGGGGGTGCTGCTGTGTCTATGGGTAATGTGTGCTGTTCGGCAGGTGCGCATGTCGGCATGTATGTGTGCGGGTATGTGTCCCCGTTGTGTATGTGTGTGTAGGGGGTGTGTATATGTGCATGTTGGGGGTGTGTGCATGTTGGGGTACATGTATGTGCATGTCGGGGTGGGGGTGGGGAGGGGGTTCGTACCACCTCTGGGGGGTGGCAGGGGGGTGGAGGGTGTGGGGGGAGGACTCGGGTGGGTAGTGGGGGGTGGGGGAGACCCCTATCAGTGCCAGGGAAGGAATTCCCTGGCCCCGATAGTGCTTACCGCCATGGTTCGCACGGCGGTTCCCGCCCGCAAGAAACCGCGGCGGTAGGCAGGGTCATAATACCCTTGGCGGTCTTGGGACGACCGCCGGGCCGGAGTGCGCAAACTCCAGCCCCGCGGTCATGACCGCCGTGGCGGTCGGAGTGGAGAAGTAGCGGTCGGTCGCGGCGGGGACCGCCGCGGTCAGAATGCCATTTTTAATACCGCCGGTCTGTTCGCGGTCCGACCGCCGTCTCTCCGCCGACCGCCAGGGTCAGAATGAGGGCCTAAGTGTCGCACTGCATGTGTAGTGTCGCATGGTAACATGGAGGCCAGAGTTTGGCTTTGTAGGGCTACCATGGTGTCGCTACATATGACACCACTGTGGTGCAAGGAGGTGGTAGGTTCCACCAGCAATAGGACACTGCCCCAAATACGGACAACACAACACATATTTGCAATGGTTGAACTATCAGTTTGGATTGAATTTTACAATCCCTAGGTCACCGAGGAACAACCCAAGATTGTAATGTCCATCAACACAGGCCAATGGAACCATGTCACAAAACAGGAACATACACTATACCAGAAACAAGTCTGAGTCACCACTCCACCTGAAACTAAAAAACTTCCAAGGTACATACCAAATCACTATAAAGCATTACCAATACATGTCCTCTTGTTCCTTTGAAGCCGACCAAGACTACGGCATACAGCCATGGGTGATGACTCCATTTTGACAACCCCACAACGGTGAAGGAGTGTGCATGTAATGAAGGGCACAGAAGGACAGAAGGACACGAAATGTGGTGGAGATGACATTTGGACTTCTGAAATCAAGGTATAGGTGCCTGGCCCTGACAGGAGGAAACCTGTTGTATGCACCACCACTGGTATGTAAGATGATACTGGTATGTGCGATCTTGTATAACATATGTATACAGACGAATGTTCCCTGGGATGAACAGGTAGATGTCCCCAATGAGGAGGAGGATGACAATGGTGCAGCACATTTGGAGGGGGAACTACAAAAGACTGCTGCAGGAGTTTGCAGGAGTCCCCAAATTGTACAGAACGTCTACACATAGTCACTGTACAAATATTATCACTTTGTAAACATCACCAATAAATTGCAGAATGTCCATAGTCTACTTATTCTGCACTACATATACCATTGGAATGTTACTCGTACCTCAGAGAGCAGGAAAGAAACACAACAGTTACAAGTATGGTTGCAACATAGTTTGTGATTAAGAGGGTCTAGCGCCTCCATGTAACACATCAGTGTGACATAACTCACGGGCATATGGTTCTCAAAGACCTAGATCCACGCACCACAGAATGTAACCTGGCATTACGTGGACAATGTGCAAAATCCTAGCCCTTTCCCTACATCATCCCCACACCTGGCAGGATGTGTACCGGGGGCATACATAAGGTAGGGACTGTTATCAAATGGTGCTTTAGTAATGTAGAAACTGAACTGTGTCACATCTTAGGTGGATTGCTCATACACCAGCACTGTGCACGTGTGACAATGGGGGACACCATTGGTAACAATGGACCTTCATTAACTGTTCATGGTTTGTAACCAAATTTAAAGCCAGAGCCTGCACTGTACATCAATGGGCTTACATCCTGGCACTGCCATTGGGCCCAACCCTGCCACATGGTGTGCTGTACCTCAAATATAGCACACACACATGGGCTGTGGAGTGTGTTACGGGTTGCTAGACAAATGAAGCAACAATGGGTGCCGAACCACTCTCCCAACATATGGCCCATTATCAGGATTTAAGAATAAAATGGGACAATTCACCACCAAATTAATGTCTGGGTGGAATGTAGGCAGAGTGTGTTCCACTCCCTATGTATATTCTATACACACTTGTCACCCAAATCTGCTGTTTTGACACATGCCTATAGCTAATCCGGAGATACATGTGAAGAATGATGTATGAGTGTATGGCCTAGGTAGGAAAGGGTTTGCAATTACCTACAATGGTTGACATGTGTCAGCAAGGTAACCTAGTATAGTCTGTATTACACCATCACACACCACATATCAATACACACCTCTCATTGACACTCACATGCCAGACAAAGAGTAGGTTACTAACAGTGACACAATTCCTTAACATGTCTAGGTCTCCAACATGCCAATCAGGTGTGGGATGTCCAGCGATGTCAAAACATCACAGACGCATCCAGAAATGTGTGGGAGAAAAGGAGACAGATATGTTTCATGTGACTAATAAAAAAACAGCACTGAGATGATTTTCATACACTAATGTCATACACTCATGGTGAAAGTGACATAGGTTGTGGGCTGCAGGATTTAGTACATACCCATATACAACGAAGGATGTGGATGGACAGCTGAGAGATACCCACAGATACTTGGAGATATGGGGAGGTCACTTGGAGATGACACAACTGCTGTGGCAGGTGTGATGACATATGTGTGTGGAAGTCATGTACTCTTGCAAAGCCACGCAATAGGATGGTAACTATTATGTAGCTAGTAGTAGAAGATGTGTACATCTTCAATTTACACAAGTCATACGTTGCATCCTGTCCATGTATGACCGGACAATGTTGCTACAAAAGATGTGTACAAAGTGTAAGCAGCATAAAGATTGACAGCAATGTAGGACACAATCTATTTCTAACAAGATATGTGGTGAAAGATGGAGAAGGTACACACATAGACCAATACTGACGGTGCAACAAATTAATGTCACCAAGTGGTCACCCAACATATGTACAGAGAGGATGCCTAGGTCAGTACAAAACCCACTCATGTTTTCCATTACAATAACCTGTTAGTTGCCCATTGCATACTATTCTGGCAGGAGGCAGTAACAGATTACATAATTTGATCCCTGACTCATCAGACATTTTCAAGTTACACCAGAGATACAAGCCCTAACCAAGCTGCTCATGGAATTACAAAGGACATAAAGGGGGTGATTCTAACCCTGGCGGTCGGTGTTAAAGCGACGGCCAACCCGCCAACAGGCTGGCGGTAAAAAAAATGGGATTCTGAGCCTGGCGGGAACCGCCAACACAGACAGCCACCTTAACACTCCGACTGCCACGGCGGTACAAACAAACAGCGCGGCGGTCACCGCCAACAGACAGGCGGCAGACAATGTACCGCCCACACTATTACAACTCACCAATACGCCACCTTTTCCGGGGCGGGAGCACCGCCGATAAAAACACGGCGGAAACAGACTACGGACGGGAAAACGCTCACCACTACGCACTCCAGGAGGAAGGAGGACAGCATGGAACCCGAATTAAACATCCTACCTGCTCTCGTCTACCTTCTCATCTACCACGAGTACGAAGTCCGGCGCAGACGACAACGGTGAGTACTGCACCTACGACACACGGGAGGGGGAGGACGAAAGGTTACGGGCACACACATATGCGACCCCCCCCCCCCAACTATGTACTCACCAATGCAGAGCACCAAGTCACAGTGACACCACCCAAACACCCCTGAAAAATGCTAGGACATAATCATATTTGGAATAAATATTTATGTACCAAAAAGCTCCAGAAAATTAGCGTACAACCATGAAAGATATTCACAACAAAACTAATGACATACACATCAGTGTATAACTGAAGTACCAAGTCCTGCACATCCTACGAATTCAGCATGTCCGTGGGCCAAAGTCTTGAGAAACAAGGGCAAAGCCCACACAGGAGACCTGAGTCCTTTGGAGAGAACACTGCAGGGGCATCAGATGTAAAAACTACAGGCACCTCAGGGGGAAGGGAAGGGGGGGGCACCACAGCCACATGAGTCCACGACGCCAGATCCACGAGGAGCCACCATGCCCACTGGACCATCCTGGGGAGTGCAAAGCCACAGTATCTCAATGTCTCTACAGTGGGTGGGCTGCCCACTGGACCATCCTGGGGAGTGCAAAGCCACAGTCTCTCAATGTCTCTGCAGTGGGTGGATTGCCCACTGGACCATCCTGGGGAGTGCAAAGCCACAGTCGCTCAATGTCTCTACAGTGGGTGGGCTGCCCACTGGACCATCCTGGGGAGTGCAAAGCCACAGTCTCTCAAGTCTCTGCAGTGGGTGGATTGCCCACTGGACCATCCTGGGGAGTGCAAAGCCACAGTCTCTCAATGTCTCTACAGTGGGTGGGCTGCCCACTGGACCATCCTGGGGAGTGCAAAGCCACAGTCCATCAGGTGGATGACAGTCTCCACTGGTCAAGGAGGAGGCATGGTGGGCACAGTGAACCATAAACGGTGCTTGAGACGGCGGTGCCCAGCGGAGCGGTGCTTGAGAGGAAGGGCCCAGCGGAGCGGTGCTTGAGAGGAAGGGCCCAGCGGAGCGGTGCTTGAGACGGCGGTGCCCAGCGGAGCGGTGCTTGAGACGGCGGTGCCCAGCGGAGCGGTGCTTGAGAGGAAGGGCCCAGCGGAGCGGTGCCTCAGAGGAAGGGCCCAGCGGAGCGGTGCTTGAGACGGCGGTGCCCAGCGGAGCGGTGCTTGAGAGGAAGGGCCCAGCGGAGCGGTGCCTCAGAGGAAGGGCCCAGCGGAGCGGTGCTTGAGACGGCGGTGCCCAGCGGAGCGGTGCTTGAGAGGAAGGGCCCAGCGGAGCGGTGCCTCAGAGGAAGGGCCCAGCGGAGCGGTGCTTGAGACGGCGGTGCCCAGCGGAGCGGTGCTTGAGAGGAAGGGCCCAGCGGAGCGGTGCTTGAGAGGAAGGGCCCAAAGGAGCGGTGCCTCAGAGGAAGGGCCCAGCGGAGCGGTGCTTGAGACGGCGGTGCCCAGCGGAGCGGTGCTTGAGAGGAAGGGCCCAGCAGAGCGGTGCCTCAGAGGAAGGGCCCAGCGGAGCGGTGCTTGAGACGGCGGTGCCCGGCGGTGCCCAGCGGAGCGGTGCTTGAGAGGAAGGGCCCAGCGGAGCGGTGCCTCAGAGGAAGGGCCCAGCGGAGCAGTGCTTGAGACGGCGGTGCCCAGTGGAGCGGTGCTTGAGAGGAAGGGCCCAGCGGAGCGGTGCTTGAGACGGCGGGGCCCTGTTCAGCGGTGCTCTTCTCCACGGCGGGGCCCTGTTCAGCGGTGCTCTTCTGCACCGCGGGCCCTGTTCAGCGGTGCTCTTCTCCACGGCGGGGCCCTGTTCAGCGGTGCCTATCTCCACGGCGGGCCCTGTTCAGCGGTGCTCTTCTGCACCGCGGGCCCTGTTCAGCGGTGCTCTTCTCCACGGCGGGGCCCTGTTCAGCGGTGCTCTTCTCCACGGCGGGGCCCGGTTCAGCGGTGCCTATCTCCACGGCGGGGCCCTGTTCAGCGGTGCTCTTCTCCACGGCGGGGCCCTGTTCAGCGGTGCTCTTCTCCACGGCGGGGCCCGGTTCAGCGGTGCCTATCTCCACGGCGGGCCCTGTTCAGCGGTGCTCTTCTGCACCGCGGGCCCGGTTCAGCGGTGCCTATCTCCACGGCGGGGCCCTGTTCAGCGGTGCTCTTCTCCACGGCGGGGCCCTGTTCAGCGGTGCTCTTCTGCACCTCGGGCCCTGTTCAGCGGTGCTCATCCAGCAGGTCAAGGGAGCCAGACCTGGCCTCGACTCCCTGCTCAGTCGCCCTCGGACCGTGACGTTTCTGGACCCTTCGGGGACGGACTCCTGGCCTCCTTAGTGTCCTCCTTCCCAGTTGGGATGTGGCATGTGGGGTCCACCTTCTCCGCGCTCCTGCTGCCCTTCCGCTCCTTTGATGGGGCTCTCGGGCCCTTGCCTCCCCTAGATGGTGTGGGTGGTGAAGTGGCCGCACATTGGCCCTTGGGGGCAGCCCTGTCGGTCCTCGCACGGCGGTCCTTGTTTTTGCGGGTCCTCTTGCCGGGGGGGGGCTGGACGTGTCCTTGCTGCTGATCGATGTGTCACTGCTGGCAAAGGGTGGGCTCCAGAACCCAGGCACAACAGTGACACCCGAAGCTGGGCTGGTGGTGGCTGCGGTGCTCTTGGGACTCTTTGAAGATGGATGGGGGAGGTCATCGGGGGGAAAGAGGTTAAGGTTAGCCAGGAAAAGTTTTTTAGGGCCAAGGTAAAGGGTAGGAGAAGTGAAGATGGAAGTGGAGGTAGAGGAGGTGGTTGTAGGAGAGTCAGGTGTGCTGTCATTGGGTGAAGGTGCTGGTGCTGTAGGCTGTCGTGAGGTGGATGGCTGTTGGGTGGGTGGCTGCCTGCGTTTGTGTGTCTTGGAAGAGGGGGTGACAGAGACAGTGGGAGAGGACACAGGGGACGTGTACATGGCAGTGGGGGTGGTGACTGCACGAGTGTGGACTGTACTGGAGGGTGAGGTGGTGATGGAAGCACTGGCTGATGTTGGGGTGCATGCAGGTGTGAGTGTAGACGTCACAGGGAGGGAGGAGGGAGACGAGGAGGAGGGGGACACAGGGGTGGCAGTGGCTGTTGGCATGTCTGCATCTGGGTGTTGCTCGGGTGAGTGTTTGCGGGATCTGTGGTGCTTGTGTTTGGATGAGCTGCGTTTGGGTGTTGAGGTGTGTGCAGGCTGGTCTGATGGTGTGGATGGGATAGGCTGAGGAACAGGAGACAGAGACAGGCTGGAGGCAGTCAGAAGAGGGAGGCTGGAAACAGGGACAATGGCTGCCGTCAGTGCTGAGGCCAGAGCAGTGAACGCTCGTTGATGGGCAGCCTGACCCGAATGAATGCCCTCCAGGTACGCATTGCTCTGTTGCACCTCCCTTTGCACACCCTGGATGGCATTCAAAAGGGTCGTCTGCCCAACAATGAGCGTCCTTACCAGGTCAATGAGCTCCGCACTGAGGGCAGCAGGGGCAACAGGGGCAGGGGCTGAGGTGCCTGGGGCGAAGGAGACACGCGCCTTCCTGGGCGAACCGGCACGGAGCGAAGACGGAGGGGCTGCTGGGAGGGCGGGGCTGGTGCGCTGGGTGGCGGCTGTACCTGTAGAGGCGGGGGGCACGGATGTTGCCGCCACCCCTAGGGAGCTCCCATCCGAGGACGTGTCGCTTTCGCTGCTCTCACCAGCGGTCCCCGTCGTGGTGCTCCCCTCGCCCTCCGGATCACTGGTGCCCTCGGTGTCTGTTCCTGGGCCCACCGGGGCCTTGTGTCCTGCAGCTCCCTCGTGCTCCGATGCCATATCTCCTCCGCCTGATGATGCTAATGCACACATGCACAAGAAGATGAAGAGAAAGGGTGGGGGGAGAAAAAAGAAGACCAGGTTGAGTGCATGCAATGTCAACACCGTTGGCGGAGAGGACAGACACAGGTGCCTAATGCACTAAGCCGCGCATTTGGGGTACACTACTCAGTACTACTGACTAAGACAACAGGCCAAGAGACGTCAAACGCGCACATGGGAGATGCTGGACCTTCAATGGCTGTACTTGTCACCCTACAGAGGTGGGGGCCGGGGGCACAAGGCCATGCCTAAGGGAGAGGACTACACTACAGAAAGCGCCCTGGCCTAATGTCACCCACAGCCCTCCTCCCCCACCCAGACGCCTCCACTGCGCAGAAAGATAGGAGAATGTGCTGATACTCACCCCCTTGTGTCTGCTGTGATGTCTTAAAGCGCCCATCCAATTCAGGGTAGGCCACCGCCAGGATCCGGGACATCAGGGGGGTCATGGTGCGACTGGCACCCCTCCTAGGTTGGGAGGCCATCCCCAGCAGTGTTTCTGCGGTCTTCCTTGTTCCGCGGCGGATGTCCTCCCACCTCTTGCGGCAGTGGGTGCCCCGTCTGTTGTGGACCCCCAAGGTCCGGACTTCCTTGGCGATGGCACGCCAAATCTCGATCTTCTGATGGGCGCTGACCTATTAGACATGTACAGGGTGGAAAGGAGGAAATCATCAATGACCTGCATGTTAGATGTAATTGGCCCCCCCCCACCCACTTTGCCACATGGCACATGCTCTCATCTGTCGGGCGTTGCACTCCTCATTCGCCCCCCACCCCACCAACTTACATCCACCCCAATCCACACAGGCATAGCCCATTCCATGTGCACCCGGTGTACTCACTTGTTGGTCTGGAGGACCGTAGAGTAGCGCATACTGGGGGAGGACCCCATCCACGAGCTTGTCCAACTCTTCAGACGTGAAGGCAGGGGCCCTTTCCCCAGTCGCAGCAGCCATTGTATCTTCCAGACCGAGGTCACAGCAGCACTTGCAGTATAGGTCCTCTCCTGTGGATGATCAGGTCTCGAGTGATTAAGCAGATAGAAAATGGCGGTCACGCCCGCGGCGGTGCGTACCGCGGCGGTGCGTACCGCGACCGCCGGCGCACTTCGTTATTGGCTCCTGAAACCCATAGGCTTCAATGTTAACCAATGCGGCTTTGCGCCGCGGTCTTCGACCGCCTACCGCCACGGTGTGCCCCGCCAGCGCATTGACCTCACATCCCATTGTCCCACTTCACAGGTCAGGCAGCCGCCATTTCAAGGGCCTACATGGCTTAATTTTGACTGCGACACACAGGCCTAGGCCTTGCATTGCCACACATACACGCCTTTCAACCCATTGCCATTCTTTAACTGTGCAAGCTGTCTGTACGTACCTGTGGTTTGGCTGACTCTGTGCTCCATGTTGTCCTTCCTAGGCACCGTCCGCTGGGACTTGCGATGAGAAGGAGGAATCCTTGCGTGTACCGACCGCTGGTGGACCTGTCGACAATGGAAGAACGCCATATAATACTTCGATACAAACTTGACCGTGCCACTATCCATGAACTGTGTGCCCAGCTGGAGCCAGCCCTGATGTCCCCCATCCGCCAACCCACAAGGATTCCCCCTCTGGTGCAGGTTTTGTCAGTCCTCCATTTTTTGGCCAGTGGGTCATTCCAGACCACAGTGGCCATGTCATCTGGAATGTCTCAGCCTATGTTTTCTAAGATTTTGAGCAGAGTGTTGTCTGCCCTGATGAAACTCATGCGGAGCTACATCATTTTCCCCGAGGAGGGTGACTTGCCTACAGTGAAGGGTGATTTCTATGCCCTTGGACATATCCCCAACATCATTGGTGCCATTGATGGGACCCATGTGGCTTTGGTACCCCCAAAAGACGATGAGCAGGTGTACCGAAACAGAAAAAATTATCATTCGATGAATGTCCAGGTGGTCTGTTTGGCTGACCAGTACATCTCCCATGTAAATGCCAAGTTCCCAGGGTCAGTGCATGACGCGTATGTGATGCGAAATAGCAGCATCCCCTATGTGATGGAGCAGCTACAGAGACAACGTGTGTGGCTAATAGGTGACTCTGGTTACCCCAACCTGCCGTGGCTACTGACCCCAGTAAGGAATCCTCGGACAAGGGCAGAGGAACGCTACAATGAGGCCCATGGGCGTACTAGGAGGGTGATTGAGCGAACCTTTGGCCTCCTGAAGGCCAGGTTTAGGTGCCTGCATATGACAGGTGGATCCCTAATGTACTCACCAAAGAAGGTGTGCCATATCATCGTGGCGTGCTGTATGCTTCACAACCTGGCTTTGCGACGCCAGGTGCCTTTCCTGCAGGAGGATGGTCCAGATGGTGGTGTTGTAGAAGCCGTGGAGCCTGTGGAGAGTGAAGAGGAGGAAGACTCAGAGGACGACACAGACAATAGGGACAGAGTGATACAACAGTATTTCCAGTAACACCCAGGTAAGAATCACCCACGCCATTTCCCAATTGCTTCTAGCCTCCTGCATCTGTACTTTCTTTAGTTCCCACCAGATATTTTTGGGTAATTTTTGATTTTCCCTTCCCTTCTCAGTGCTGTATGACGCAGTGCCTGACTTCTGCTTGGTTTGCCCATGAACTACAGCGTATTGACATTGGTATGTTGTCATCACTAATTGACAGAACAGATATTGAACAGTAATATGTAATACATTTGCTAATAATACAGCATGACTCCAAACTGATTTGTGTGCAATATGTGATGTATTTACAGGGCTAGATATTGGTACATGTGATTATAAGGGTGATGGGTGGGGGGTGGAGTAATGTCCATGGCAGAGTCCAGTTCTCAGTCTCACAGGTGCATTGTCCTTTTGCCTGTGGAAGGATGGAGCAGAGGCAGTTCATGGTGGGACAGGGTGGCAATGTGGAACAGTGGGAAGAGTTCAGGGGGTATGTCCTGCTGGCGGGGGTCTTGACATCCTACTCTGTCTTTTTTTTGTATCTCAGGCTCCTCTTACGGGGTGGTTGTTCTTCAGCAGGAGGTGGGGTTCTGGTGGCCTGCCGTGGTGTTGGGGCCTCCTGTCCACTAGCGCCGGCGGAGGTGGTAGGCTGTTCCTGGTCCGGGCTAGTGACAGGGGCCCTGTGTGGTGCCACATGGTCCCGCAACGCCTCTTCTATCCTGTTGAGGGCCAGGACGATGGTCCCCATTGCGGTCCCGATGATTCTCAGCTCCTCCCTGAACCCCATGTAGCGTTCCTCCTGCTGTGCCTGGATCTCCGTGAACCTGGCCAGTACCGTCGCCATCGTCTCTTGGGAGTGGTGGTATGCCCCCATGATGGTGGTGAGGGCCTCTTGGAGAGTGGGTTCCCTGGGCCTCTCCTCCCCCCCCTGTCGCACATCAGCCCTCCGAGCTGCCCGGTTTCCCCCGGCCTCTGTCCCCTGGACGGTGTGCCCGCTACCACTGCCCCCAGGTCCCTGTTGTTGTTGGGGTGTTGGGTTAGCCTGGGTGCCCTGTAGTGGCAGACACACCGCTGATTGAGCTGTCCTAGAGACAGAGGCATGGGCCCGCTGGGTGGGAGCTGTGCTGGTGTCGGCAGAGGGGGTCGGGTCTGGTGTGGCCTGTGGCTGCCTGAGGGGAACCGACTGCCCAGAGGTCCCCGATGGTCCGGGCTGGTCATCAGGTTCACTGTCGACAGAACTGCTATCCTCAGTGTGGGCCTGTTCCGGTGGTGGGATGGACACTTCTGGACCCTCCTGGCTGGTGTGTTGTCGTTCGGGTCCTGCATGGGGTAAGAGAGTTTGGTTATTGTTTCTGTGTGTGCAATAGCATGCGTGTTATGGGTGCCCTTGTCCCCCAGTGCAGGCATTCCCTGGAGGGAGGTGTTGTGAGGGTAGTTAGTGGGGGGGAGGGGTTAGTGCAGTGGTCATGCTTAGGTGATGGGTGCCCATGATTTGTGTTGGGATGCAGGAGTTGGTGTTGGGATGGGTGGGTTGTGCTGGTGAGACATTGTCAGGGAGGATGTGTGCTGGGGGGTTGGGGGTGAGGGTGGGGGTGTGGGTTGGCATGCTGGTGGGGTGGGGGGGATATAGTAGTTGAGATGGGACTTACCAGAGTCCATTCCTGCGGATACTCCAGCAAGGCCCTGAGGATGCAGGATGGTCAAGACCTCTTGCTCCCACGATGTAAATTCGGGAGGGGTGGGTGGGGGTCCGCCGCCAGTCTTCTGGACCGCGATGTTGTGCCTGGAGACCATCGATCGGACCTTCCCCCGTAGGTCGTTCCATCTTTTGCGGATGTCCTCCCTATTCCTGGGATGCTGTCCCACCGCGTTGACCCTGTCCACGATCTGCTGCCATAGCTCCACCTTCCTGGCTATACTGGTGTGCTGCACCTGCGAGCCGAAGAGCTGGGGTTCCACTCTTAGGATTTCCTCCACCATGACCCGGAGTTCTTGGTCCGAAAAGCGTGGGTGCCTTTGGGGTGCCATGGGGTGGTGTGGGTGAGGTGTGGGGTGGTGTATGTGATGAGGAGTGTGTTGGTGAGTGGTGCTTTGTGCTACTATGTGGTGTGTGTGATGGTGTAGTGTGCCTCAGTGTGTCTTGCTATGGATTGTCTGCTGTGTCTCTCTCTCCTTCTCTCAGTAATTAGGGTCGCAGGGGTTTGTGGGTGATGTGGGTGTGTGTTTTATAGTTGGTTGATTGTGTGGGAGTGGTGTGTGTATGTGTATCAGGTGTGTGTATTTCAAATTGTCCAATGTGGCTGTGTTTTGGTGATGTGTGTGTATTCTGACCGCGGCGGTGTGTACCGCCAATGGAATACCGCGTTTGAATGACCGCCGTGTGGATTCGTGGGTCGTAATGGCATGGGCGTATTTCTGTTGGCGTGACGGTGGAGGTTTGGTCATCTCCAGTTTATCGCTGCCCGCCGATGTGGCGGGCTGCAGTGGAGGACGGATTTTTGGAGGTTTGGCCGTTGTGGGTCAGAATGACCGTGGCGGTTGACCGCGGCCGCGGCGGTGTTATGGCGGTCTTATGACCGGCGGTAAGGGCATTTTACCGCCGAGGTCAGAATGACCCCCAAAATCATGTCTGTCAGACCATGCCAAATGATGAGACATGTCCCACACATATAAGTAGCCAGTCCTCAGCACATGATAGGGAAAGGCTGACATTAAGTACCCCAGAGGAAAAATACAATCCCAGTCCTTTTCATCACAATTGTTCATGTGTCTGTCTGCAGGGGACTGGGCATTGCTCTGCTGAACATCAATCATGAAGAGGCTAGATCTCTGCCCAAAACCCCGTAACCATACAGCTGAGGCTTGACTTATGATGTGGTCAGGGGCCTGATGCATGTGCACAGTGGACTGAGTAGAGTGGAGCACTGTAAACCTGCAACTAAACATGCAACCATGGGTCTGTGTGTGCATAGAAACTCCCACCGTAGTGATGCTGACTAGGCTACCTACTTTGCCTAAGTGCAACACTGCTACACGGTGGTATACAATTATATGGGACAGTCATAACAAACATGATGTGGTCGATTGTAAGTACCTAGTTGGAGTATGCACACATATGCCAGATATCCCAGCACACATGTACCACTTAATTGGCACTGGCCTGGTAATGTGTATTGGAGTCTGCACAAAAGGCAACTTTCCACAAATATAAATGCATGTATATCACAAGATCATTGACAGAATAAAATGACCTTCAGGTGTGTTCTGACATACGGAAACATAGGTGGCACTGATATGACTACACAGCATTTGACAAAGTCCAAAATGTGCCCATGCAGGAAGATGAATAGGTAAAGTTTCATATCACATGAACACACTGCTGTGGTCATATTTTATAGATATTTTATAGATATGACATTACACGTCTTTCCACACACAGGGCACATGCCAACCTTCATTGACACATGTGTGTACACCATCTCCTGCATCTAAGATGCATGGGGAAACTATATGTCACATGTGTAGCAGAGCATCATGAATGCTGAACCTAACTACACACTACAGTGTAGACACACATGCACTCGCATTGCCAGGAGTAACGTGAATTCAACCCAGCTGTACTCCATTGCATCCTCTGAGTACGATTTGTCATGGGTATCACATGCATTACCATGAATTGGACATAGCCCATCATATATGCTGGGTTGTTGGTATGAGTACATTTGTATATCAGACATTACAACACTCCTAGTACTCCTAGTACACATGTGGTAACATGTATGTGGACACAGTCTAGCAACACGTACACATATGCACACAGTATCAGTCATCGCATGTATCACACACATATACAAACATATTGGTTACACATACCGATGTTACAGTAAAGATATGAACGGACATGCACACACAGGTAGCCATACCATACTGACTACAACAAGCATAGCCCCTGTGACATGGTATATGAATTGGGTGCACTGTAAGCCTTTCCAAAAATATCCACGCATTCTTGTCATGCGTCAAAATATTTTGACGTACACGGCAATCATCCATACTCCGTAAGGCCAAAAAAATTATGCCTGGCCCAAGCACGTCAACCGCAGGTCCACAGGCCTTGTCAGGCTTCATGGGAAGGAATACCACGCATGACCGTCATTCGTCAAAATGTTCGATGCAGACACCACAACTCATACTTTCCTATTCAGAAAAATTACGCCTGGCCACTGCGCGTCAATCGCAAGTCTTGAGGCCTTGTTAGCCTCAATGGGATTAAATTTACGCATGACTGTCATGTGTAAAAAAAAATGACGTATATCTGAAAACGTGACGCACAGGCCCAGGAAGTGAGGAACAGGACATCCTGCCTGCATACATGGTACAGTGAGTTCACTTTCACTTCACAGTGTTATTGACTGTGACTGTGTGAGGGTGTGTGAAGCTGGTGTTGTTGAAGAATTGGAGTTGTAGGAGAGTTTTGTGCTGTGTCCTGTTGCTGTTGTGTTATATTTGTCATTTCCTCAGTCTTTTGTAGTGTTTTTGTACGGTATTTGTCACTGTATTGTGGGGTGTTTGTTTAGGGGTAGTATAATTTGTTGGGGTATTTGGGTAGGCGGGGTAGTTTTGTATTAACTTTATTTTTGGGCACTTACATTTGCAGCCTCCTAAAACTGCATTATGTCTGGGAAAGGGAGGATGACAAAGAGGAAGGCAGATAAATTGGGAGGATTTATATGGCTCGTGCAACATTACCTTCCAGTGATGCTGGTTTTGAGTGGCCCCGTGATCCAGGGCTACCCCACATAGGCCCAGAAGCTGCAGTTGGGCAAGGTGCTCCACCACCTAACCCAAATATTTGGAGGAGGACGCAATGACCACAAGCTGAAACACGGCTGGGCTGACCTGATCTCAAGGGAGCAGGACCTACTGGATCACCTGGGGATTCAGATTGGTGGAGCAGTAGGTAAGTACCCCATTTGCATAGCAACACCATTATTTGCATGTGTATGACAGGCGGCATAAGGTTGAGTGCAGCATGTTTTGTCAAGGGATCTGGACAGGTTGTTTTGGGCCTGATTAAAGAGCCCCAATGCCACCTTAGGCCTGCCATTGAAATTTTCATTAATGAAGCTGAGGCAGGGCGGAAGTGCCATCTTCCCTGTGCCATAATAACAAAGTAGTGTGATGCATGCATAAGGCCACTCAGTTAAGACTTGCACAACAGGAGGGCTGTACCAAGCATCATGTATGGAGGGATGCCTATCCCTGTATGGGGGGCTAAAGTACATGAGTCTGGGAAAAATGGCATGTTTCCTAGCACCCCATTTCCCACACTTTGAACGCCTGCTCTAAGCAGGTGTTAAAAGGGGGCATTCCATTGTATATGATGCGCCTATGTATTCAGCAGAAGTTGTGCAAATGTTTTGGTGCTACTCCTGCTGAGTACATCATTTGCGCCCATAAAAATTTATGCAATTGCCCCCTACCTGCACCATGGTGGCCCAAATGTTTTATACGGCGCACACATGGTGGGGTAAAGGGGGGAGCAAAGGGGCACAAAGACAGTAATGATGCATTAGGTGCAGCACCACTTTCCTTAAATCTGCCCCTATGTGTCATTGGCCAACGGCATTTAAGGGAGCTTTTCTAAGCACATTCCTCTTCCTATACACTGAGTATCACATACACCCTATAATGTGTCTATTATCCCACACATAGGTGATGAATTTGTACCACAGGCCTGCTGCGTCTTACAGACAATGTGGGAGAGGCCTGCATCTGTGCCAGCACTAGTACATTACTCAGACGCCTGCACCAACACAGGCATCCTTGGGCCACAGAGCAACTGTGTCTGTGTTGAGGGGAATGTATATGCGTATGTTGGTATCCCTTCCTGGACAAGAAATGGTATATCATGGCAACAATGGCTGGACACACAGTATTGGCGAGACATCTGTAATGTTATTCAGTTAATGTACTGGTAGGGACCACTAAATGACCATAAGTAAACTGCCATGTCATAATAGCTCAAGTGTGTGTGCCTTGTAATGGCACACACATATTAGAAACAAGGATGTATCAATGCATTCCTCAACAGTTTGCAATACTCACACAACCCCTGGGCAGTTATCAGTCTTTTAGCTCTGATAATGAGTTAGATGCCTTCAACATCTGGAACAGGATCAAAAGCAATGCGTGTTACAGTGGGATGGCCACTGCAACAACCATTGCATGCCCCTTAGACGTAGAATACTGTGTCATACAGCCCCATATGGTCATGGAGGCATAAAGCAACAAAACAGCTGCATGGCAATTCCATGTACATATGATGCAGTTAAATGCACCACAAAAGTGTCAGGGAAATTGATGCTTTGTTGATGCCAGGGTCTCCATTTTCTGGCCCTATGTCTCACAGACAGATTATAGATGTTTGAAAGTTGTTCAGAACTACCACTAGGTTGACTTGCTCACTCAGCTTAACAAGTTTATTTTGAAAATGTCATCCATGCACAGAAATGTCCAAATATCACTAAGCTATGTGTTCTTTTCATGTATTACAGGTGGGCCTCTACCCTACACTAGTGGAGATGTGTCCAGGTTTGAAGATCCCAATGCTGCCAGTAAATGTCACCTTGGATGTCATGTGTGGCATTCCAGGATTTTGCGTGAGATGGTCTGATGTGTGCATTACAATGATTAAATGTATTTTGTGGGCAATGATTTGAAATCATCTGAGTTAGGATGTTGACATCATGTCTGATACAATGTTGAGGTTTGAGACTGGGTTGATTGTTGCACAAGTGGCAACATGTGCTGCTATGAATGAATGAATGTTTATTTTATTAGTTAATTAAAACCATAAAAATACTCTTCAACATAAGATTAGGCCGAACAATATAGGTGCAAAAAAAAAACAACGTTAATAGTACAATAAAATTCTAATATAAAATAATGTAATACTTTCTACAAATGTGCCCCCTCTTAACTCCAGTTACTGGTACCTAGCTAAATTACAGTGTTGGTTAGAAGCGCACAATGTTACCTAAGAGCCCTTCCTTTTTTTAACCTGTTAGTTCATGGCTGGTGGATTTTGTTTCCACTGGCGCGATTCCTATCACTAATTTGTTTTGGCACATGAAATTTGGGAAGTAAAAACTTCCAGAAATTGAACAAACCCAATGTTCACTATGGTATTTTGTGGATTAAATGCTTCAGTTAAAGCTTGTCTGCATGTTCTGACCCCTAATACATTTAGGGGGTTATTCTAACTTTGGAGGAGTGTTAATCCGTCCCAAAAGTGACGGTAAAGTGACGGATATACCACCTGCCGTATTACGAGTTCCATAGGATATAATGGACTCGTAATACGGCTGGTGGTAAATCCGTCACTTTACCGTCACTTTTGGGACGGATTAACACCTCCTCCAAAGTTAGAATAACCCCCTTAATTCTTTTTTCAATAAACATCTTCTTTCAGCGGCCAAAGCTGGGCAAATGAAGACCACATGTGATAGGTTTTCTACCACCAGATGACATAGGCGGCACTCGTGTATGTCTACTAGCGGCCCCTTCTTCCATTGTGGCATGCGGTCTAGCATTGGGATTTCACCCAGCCTTAGGTTTGTGCTGCTATGGAATTGTGGATGATAGGAAATGGAAAGCATGTCCACATATACATTGATGTCAATCATGATAGGTGTCAGAGCTGCTGTTTATGTGATTAGCATGCCTGGTGCCAACAAATTTGTCACTGAACTTTTAATAGCACTGTGTGCCACACATAGCTTTCAGTAACGAAACGGGACAGATTAAGTAAATGTATTGAGGTCTGTAGGGGGTTTATGTAGGAGATACTTCACCACTGGTGCCTCACTACTATTCAAATTTTAATTAAGGCTGCAGTCGTGCAAGGAGCTTTATTGTGCTGGCCCACAGTCAGTAGAGTACACAATGAGAATACAACTCAGCTCCAGATGGTTGTGGGAAATGTCTATGGATTGTAGCAAGCAAGACCTCTGCAGATTAACCAACATGGTCTACCGATCATGATATTTGTAAGAGATCTTGGGTACATCACATGTGCCGATAATGTGAGTGTGTTTCTGGTGCTTAGGAGATGTCTGTCTGACATGCATCTGCAATTGTTGATCAATAGATAGGAATACTGTAGCTGCACCCAGTGCAGTACCAACCTGACTGTGCCCCTAAGGGCACACATACAGCCACCCTGTGTGTGCCACATTACACATTTTGCACAAGAATGCACAGGGTAGGGGGCAATAGTTACGAAATCTGTAGACAACTTTGATGTGCTGTTCAGTCTTTGCCCAAACTATATGGGCACATTGCATGAATTGTACATGTGGGCACATTGTGAGCAACTGAGTGTCCCCTTGTAACGCGTGGGAGCACACCATTTACCCAGGACACATAAATGAAGCTTTACCTAATCTTAGAATTGCCAGTCGGAAGTTTCCTATCCCCCTATCAGATGACCCTCCACCTTGCATCTATGATGCCTGGACAAGGCTTGATCTAACACCAGGAGTGTCGAAGTGGTGGATTGCATACAAAGCTCCGCCTAATGGCAATGGCACAGGGGTTCTGGACTTGTTGGGCCACTTGATCCTCACTAGTTTGATCACACAGATTTTGAGCAACGATGCAGTATTCCACTTACCTCTGGGCCCTGATGGTCAACAATGGATAGCCAGTACCCCTGTGACATGTCATGATACCATAGATGGTTGGTAGGAATTTGGTATAGATTTGGAGTCAGTCCATGTTGTGGTATGTGTTGTGGACTTTATGTGTCATCTGAGGATGCTGTGTACATTGCATGTCTGTTCTACCTCCACCCAATGATGTATTTATTGCTTTAGTCTCCTCATATTTCAGCTGCCAATATGACCCTAGCAGAACAACATGCTTTTAAAAAGCAGGCTGAAAAGTACAGGCACCTTTTAGAGGTGAATACCGGGTACCAAAGGATGGAGAGGAGATTTAGGAAGGAGAAAGCCACTGGGGCTTGGCGGGCATTCACAAATAGGGACCTCGGCAACAGCCAACAACAAAGCAGGCCACATTGAGAAAGAAATCTGGGCGAAGAAATCTGGGGTCCTCCACATCTGCTGCACCTGTCTCAAGCCAGGCACCCCTAAAGCCACCTGCTCCAGCCACAACATCTAGCTTTGAATCAGACATGAGATGGGACATGGCCGCCATGATCGCCAGATTGAAAAAGCTGGAGAAAGACAATGAAAAAAATCATGAGTGCCCAGGTACTGCAAGAAATTTTTTGAAAAAGCTGTGAACTGTTTGTGCCACAACATCACAGTCCCTTCCATCAAATATTTATAGTGGGTTTTAGATGGGTATATTAGGTTAGTATTAGTTGGGTTTTAGTACATTTTTTATTTTGGGGGGCTTGGTGTGGGGTTATGTTGGGGTCTATATGTAAAAAACAAAGAAATACAAAAACATTATAAAATCTAAAAAAATACTTACAAAATATATATATTTATTTAGGACATAGGTTAAGTTAGTACATGTGGAGCCTTAGTTTATGTTGTCCTACCTGTGTATTGTCTCTTAAGGGGAGTTGGTGGGCAATGTTTAGAGTGTGGCTGTACATGTGTAAGATTAGTTTAGAATTAGATAGTTAGGTGTAGGTGTAAGTTAGGTTAAGTGAGTTTAGGTTAGTTTAGTGTAGGGGAGTATATGGGATAAGTTTTCATATGATGTTTTTAATATGTTTTATTAAGTCCTGTTACTATTAGACTATTATCTCTCCATGTTGATTGAGTGTCTGGGTGTTCTCATGTGTGCACTGGCCAAGTAAGAGGAATGGCTTAGGATATGCTTTCTGTTTTTATTTCCATGGATGACCATGTGCATCCTCTATGACCAAGGAGCTGTCAGATTGGCTGCTGAATGACATCAGCTAGTCAGAATATTTGTCATCCACAGTTCCAGCCATTCACATTGTGTATGTATACAGTATCTTGGACAGGTAAGTATGGAATTTCAACTGTCATTGGTGGGGTCTAGCAGTATTATTGTTGGAAAGTGTGGCACATATGACATTAGTCAAATTTGGGTCTGTTTCCTGCAACACTAACAGCTGCCTGTCACTGATTAGATTTGCCTCTTCTGTACCACACATATTAGTTGGTGCTGTCTTATGGGTAAATTACCATACACTTGGTTCAGACCCATATATGCCATATGTCAACTTCCATGGATATCTGTTCAATGCATGTATTAAAGTCTCTGTAAATTGGTTGTAGCTCACAAAATCATCATTCACCCTTTTATGTTAGGATCCTATTGTGTGGCTTTGTGTCTGACAGTAATGCACACATGCAATTATGTTTTGTTCACATTGACATAGCTTCACCCAATGCACACATTTAGCTGAGTTGATGGATCACAGAAAACATAGAAATGTTACATGTGAATAATTTGCTTTATTTACAGGTGCAAGTGTATTTTCCAATACTATACAATGTCCAGTTCATAGACCCCATGAGAGATCCTGAGCCATTTGTTGTACAATCAGAGTCCAGGGGTGAGGGACATGTCATGAGACATGGTTAGGAAAAGTGTGCATTAGCGAGGTGTCCAAATTGCCAATAGGTAAAATTTGAGACAATGATAGTATATAGCAGGCAAGTCAACAGTGGTTGAGTGAAAAGGGCACATTGCCTGCTGTCACAACACTGGTATGATCTTAAACACAGAACTAAGGGGATACTGTCCATGTGGCACAGATTGGTGTTCCAGGCTGGTTTTCCTTGTGAATGTTGTTCCTTCCACATCTTCCTCCTATGATGTATGTGGTAGCACCTGTGCCGTGGGCTTATGCTGTTGTTGAGGTTGTGGGGGCCACACACACATCAGGGGATAGAGATGTAGAGTCAAAGGTCCTGGTAGCTGCCATTTGTGGGAACACATAAGGCATCACTGCAGCAAGGAGGAACCGCTGCTTTCTCAACACCACAGCAACATCACGGTGGTAGGCAGCCATTTTTTCCCTGAGGAAGGCAACTTCCCACTGTATGTACTCCAGGGTATTCTGTGTAGCCCTAGCCTGTTGTCTATCATGCTCTGCCACTTTGGAAGGGCAATTGTTGAAGCCTCTGCCTCATGACAGTAGCTATGTTGGCCAGTGACTTCTGGAGTCCACGTAGTGGGAAGTGGGTTCCTCTGATGGCAGCTGAGCTGTCCTTAATTGGACTGAAGCACCTCTGCACTCCCTCTAGGCTGCCAGCCATGCTCTCCATCCCCACCCACACCTGCTTGGCCAGCTCCCGCTGGGCTCCTACCACTGTTGTCTGGAAGGTGATATCTGGGTCCTCGGAGTTCAGGGCTGTGTCAGGACTGGCTGGTGCTGTCTGTTTGTAGCTGGGTGGTTCATGTGGAGATACTGCAATGCTGTGTGTCCTCCCTGCGAATGGAGGAGGTGGTGTCCAGAAGGAACCTAGGACATCTTGGACAGTCTCTTCATTGATGGTTGGCAGCTGGTCATCCATGTCAACTGTAAAATCCAGGACAGGCAGGTCGGCAGGAGGTAAGGCATCATCCTCTGCAATGAGATAGTGATATGTCTATCATTGATTGTAGTGGCTGTTGACATGGCACATAATTTAGTTGCTACTGGAGGTTCAGCGACATGTTACAGGTTGTAGTTGTATATTATGTGTAGCATTGTGCATCACACATGGGGCAAGCTCACAGGGTATTATGGGAAATATTTAAGAGCCCTTAGCACCACCGGAGCGTCACTTTTTGTGACACTCTGGTGGTGCAATGTCCTGCGCTGTATTTACAAGGTGGCGTTAAGCCACCATTTGTGGCTTAACGCCACCTTGTAAGTACTGCTCCTTCACACGCAGCACTTTGCATGGAAGGGGCGTGCAATGGGTGTTGCTGTAGGCGTGCCACAGCAACACCCATTGCATTTTGATGCTGCCTCAGATTTACGAGTTTTCCTAAACCTGAGTCAGCGCCAAAATCTAACGGTGGGGGTTAGCATGGTGCAACATGGGAGAAATGTTTTCTTTTCTCCTTATTTTTCGCTTTTTCTATGTGTGCTGCATTGCCACAGTAGTGTAATGTGTGCTGTCACTCTTTTGGTGCTATGATGCATTGGCACCATGAATGATGGCACTAGTGCGGCATAGCACAGGTAGGTCCATTGCGTACAATGCTTGTGTTACATTCTCATCTGCCTGTTGCAGGCCCCAAACGTGCTAATTGGAGAGACAGTGCAACCATTATGGATTGTCTGCCCCATTAATTTGTCCCTTCCTAAATTTGTGACATTTCCTTGCATACAACCTATCTGCAACAGGCATATGTTGGTGTAAGGATGTAGAATGTGGATCAATGCATGCATTTTGAGACTTTGTTGATGTGGCACAAGGGGAATGTGCAGCTTGGATCCACCTGGACAACTATTTGTATGATGGTACAGTTGCATTACAGGCTTTTGACATTCTGCCAGTAGTGCAACTCTGATGCCACTTGTGCCAGTTCTTACGGATGTTGATTGTACCACTTAGCAGTACAACAACCATTCACACAACATATTCAATCTTGTCTGATGGTGAGATTGCACCTACTTGTACAGATACACAAATGATGTTCACAGATATGTGTTGTATGAGTTGACTTTTGTGGCCATTCCGAAATGGCGCATGGAGTTGTGTGAGAGTTGTTGTAAGTTCACCCTGTGCTTTTTGCATTCCATAGGTTGCACACTTAAGGCCTGATTTTTTCTTAAGTGGCACAGCTCAGTGCAGCAGCAATATGTGTTGCATGGCGCAGCACCAGTTTTGTAACGCAGGGATTTGCCATGTTAACTGGAATAACACCCCTGCAATTCCCCCTGCACAGGTTTGTTCTCCCTGCACCAACGCAGGCATTGTTACAGCATGATGAAGGGGTGCCTGTGTTGAGGAGATAGATTGTTTATGTGTAGGGAGGTGTCCCTTCCTGCACATGTGCAAGATATTTTGGCATGGTGGCAGTTCAATGAATGCTGCAGGATACAGCACACATGGGAAGGGCCATGGCACAAGAAGGAAGGAAAGCATTTTGCTCTGTTACGCCATACTGACACCACCCATGGGGTGGTATTGACTTCAGTACCAGTCTCTGATGTACATATTGTGTTGGATCGGGGGCAATGACAATATGCAATGGGTGCTGTCAAGGCACAGCCACAGCCACACTAATTGCACGTCCCTTCCAGGCAATGTGCTGCATATTTACATGGTGGTGTAAAGCCATAGTGAGTGGCTTATGTCCACGTTGTGTATATGTTGGAGTGCCTTGTGCAACCAGAGCATCACTACAAGTGTGGCTTGGGTGGCATTGGGGCATTTTGATTCAGGGCCTATGTGTCCCAATGCAAACCTTTAGCGTGCATTCAGTGTGTCCTTCGTGCCTCCCCCTTCTGCCATTTGTGAGATTCTAGATAGACCCCCGCAACTTACCCTGCATTTGTGGTAGTTCTTGGTAGTCTGCGCTGTTCTGTCCTGTGATTCCAGTGACCAGCTCCCCCGGGATGACTGCTGTGACCATCTCCTCCGGCTCATCCTGGTCCTCCTGTAGTGCAGTACTTACACCTCCAGTCTGCAGTGCTGCCTTTTGGTTCCTGGTCAGTTTCTCCTTAGTCCTCTGCTTGCAATCGTGCCAGCGCTTCTTGCAATTGTGACACTCCTCCTCAACTCTGCCACGCTGTTGACTTTGTCTACTATTGCCTGCCATATGGCATTTCCCCTACAGACTGGCAATTTGGAGGTGACGAAGAGCTGGTGTTGGTGCTCCATCACCTCTCTGACCAGGATGTCATGCTTGTCCTCACTAAAGGGACACTTCTCCTTCCTCTTCTCCTCCTCCTGGGACTTTGCTGGACCCTCCTGGCTGGTACATGGGCGACTGTGGTCTCCCTGGGGTCTCTCCTGGCCTGCATTCTCCAGCTTGTCTTCCAAAATGTTTATTTCTTGCTTGTGTATTTTTTTTATGCTAATGCGGTTACATATGGTGCTAACCTGTTTTGCGTCAAAAATACGTCCGGAAAACAGTTTAGTGGCACTTTTGCAGCATTTTTTCTTGCGGCATGTCACAAAGGTTAGTATCATTTGTTTTTTACGCTAACCATTCGCCATCAAATGAGCCATCGTGCATCATTTTTTAAATATGGCGCTCTGATGGCACTAGGGAATTATGGTAGCTTGCGTTAAAATTGTTAACACCCAACTGCGCTAACGCAGTTGTGTGTCATTTTTTGCATAAATCTGCCCCTATGTTCAAAATGTTGACTATCTGAAAATTGTTAAGGTAAATATATATAGATGGAGATGAACATATTATTCATAATTCCAATGAGTGAAGTTAGAAATAGCAAATCTATTCTTACCTGTATTGTGGTAGTCAATAACGTGGCCTCAATATTTTGTCAGATTGACATCTTTATAGTCTGATAGAATATGTTTTCCTAACATTTGTTCCTGCCCAAGAGCATCCAATTGAAGGAGTGACATGTGCATGTTGAAAACCTGGCACAGGCATCCAGAAGTACAAATACTATTAGCTGTTTCACACAGCTGCTAACACCAGAGGCATGTGATTATAATGAGCCCTTCTAAGCCCCAGTTTCTCACAGTTTCCTTTAGTCAAACTTTTGGTCATTGTAGCAGTGTTCAAGTTTGGCTGACCCTTGTTTCCAGAATTCCGGAGTTCATGTTAATTCTTCTTTCCTGAAGATTCTTTATTGTTGAACTATAGCGAATTCATTTTTTTCTTGAACTAGCACTTCCTGCTGTGCGTTCAGGAGTCCAGAGTCCTGAGCTTGCACTATTTTAGTACAGCCAAGTTCCTTGAACTAGCACTGCCTACAGTGCTACTTAGATTCCTGGTTTCTAAGCCAGCACTATTTTAGTGCATCCGTCACCCTTAAACAGTCTCTGTTCCCATAGTTACCTTTTTCCACAGCCTGCCTATCTTTTTTCAATTTCCCTTGGTTCCAGGTTCTAGTTTGCTACCTTCCTATTCCTGCTGTCTTAGCTTGCATTTCATTTGTGTGGTTTGTTACTTTCTTACTGCCAAGTGTGCCCTTTGTTTTCCCTTCTTTCCTCTTAAGTCCACCTCCTTGCTAGTCCTTTGTCTTTTGAGGCTGTGTATTTAAATTCCCCATCCTTGCTGTTATTGCTTTGCATGTTTCTGTTTGATCGCCAGGATTCATGGCCACAGCTGACAACTTAGGTGGCATTTCTTGTGCACTGTTTTGGGTTTTGTTTGTTATTTTTATATTATCACCAAAGGTATGTGCGCCACAGACTCTGCATTTGCATATATATCTTATGTAGGTATTTGCAGCCAGTATCTGTAAAAGCCATTGTGGGTGAGGAACTAGCTGAACTTAATGTGTAGTGTGTGGAGCTCCTGAGTGCTTTACACCACATTTCCTCCATTGCTAATGTTGTTAAGTGCATGACTTGCACATTGAACATCCTGGATGTTAGCTATTCTGAGTGCTGAATTGCCTCTTGAGTGTCTGATATTTCTGTGTTTGGACTTTCTTGTTTCCTTTTGAAGAGCTTTTCCATCATAGGCAGCTCTGTACCCAATATTCTGTTTACTTCATCAACCCTGCCACCAGTCCTTGTCAAAGTCCCTTTCCTTGAGTCACATTTAATGTTACCATGAAAAAATCATCTATGTGCATCATGTGCTACATACATTTGTTACATAAATAAATACATAAATAAATAAATACCTAAGTGAATAAATAAAGAAAATGTGGGCTAAGCCGTTCTCTACGTATCCTGCTGTTTATTGACCTTATCTAGTAGATAACCTAGCTAAAGAACCATATGAAAATAAAACAAGAATTCCAAAAAAAAAGGGCATTGCTAATTGACTCTTCTTTAAATCAGACATTCACCCAAATAAAAGGTGGTTATATGCTATGCAATGTTTTTTTTGTAGTACTATTATATCCTTTGGAGTATTAAAGTTCAAATTCAGCAAACAGTTCTTGACCCCAAGATCAATAAATCTGCATATCAAACTGGGAATAGCCTGCCATTCGATTTGGAGACACCCTTTATTCACATATACCACCACAACCTCAGTGTTCTCACAACTAACCTGGCAGCTAGATAGTTTTAGGAGTTAGGAGCCTAAGATACTCTATATTTACTTTTGCTGCCTCCCGAGAAAACATCTGCAAATACCCTTATACTATCAATTTCCTCATACACCAGACTGAATCACATGTGTATTATAAAAGATCTATTAATGTGGCAAACAGTACAAGTGAAAGAGGGGGTCACTTGTAGCCAGTACCTTTAGTTGATTTCAATACTACCTACATTATGAGAATTCAATAATAGTCTAACATTAAAGCCTGACATTCACTAATTATGTTGAACTGGATAAGAACGTCCATTAACCTTCCCACACATATTCCTAATTCACCAGGATGAATACTCTTTCTACATCCAAGAAGTCATAGGGGGTCATTATGAACCCAGCGGTCGGCGATTATGTGGCGATAGTACCGCCAACAGGCTGGCGGTACTTACCGCCACATTATGACATTGGTGGGTTGGCTACAGCCAACCCGCCAATGTACCACTCTGACCACCACGGCGGTAACAGCCGCCGGGCTGGAGATATTCATCTACAGCCCGGCGGCAGCCATTGTGCTGCCTGCAGGATTATGAACCCGCCTATCGCCATGGTTTTCGTGGCGTTCATAATGCCACGAAAACCATGGCTTTAGGCCCTATAGGGATTAGGAATTTGTTCCCTGTCACTGATAGGTGGCCCCCACCCCCCTACCTTTCCAAAGACCCCCCACACCTCCCTTACATCCACGCCCCCTTCACACACACACACGCAGACACACACTCATAAACACATATACAGTACACACATGCATACATCCAATCACACACACATCCGCACCCACTTCAAACATACACGCAGACACGCATCACAAATAATATACATACACTAACACTTCCATGCATTCACACGTGCAGTCAACATACAACACACACCCGCAATCACGCACACACATACATGCACACACCCCCACACACACACAAAAACCCCCTCCCCTGTCGGAGGCCCGACTTACCTGGATCCAGGGGGTCCTATGGCAGGAGACGGGATGGGGCGCTGCCACCGCCAACAGTGCCCGCCAGCAGAACACCACCAGGCCGTATTTTAATTGTCATAATACGGCTAGAGGTGGTCTACTGGTTTGGCGCTGCAGGTGGTAGCATCGCTACCTTACCGCCATCCGCCAGTATGGCCACAGCCGGATTTCCGCCCCCTTCTTGTGGCGGAAATCCGGCTGTGGTCATAAAATGGCGGATGGCTGGTAGCCACGGTGATGGTCTTTTGGCGGCCATCGCCGTTGCGGTTAGTGGTTTTTACCGCCATTGTTATAATGAGGACCATAATCTGAAGGTAAACCTTGTGCTGCAAAGTAAATTGACTCTATTATAATGCAATTAGCTTTTTTTCTGCCATCACAAAGATGTTAAATGCATCAAATCATTACAGTGAAATTTTAAATGAGCGTATGTGTTATTTAGGTAATTTAAAATTAAACACTTTATGATAAGTATTGGAAAAAGTCAGGGATATCTGAAAACCTCAGTCATTTTCTGAATTATGTCATGTCACTCAGCTCCCTCATTTTAAGTAGCATTTTTTTGCCCTCCAACATCACTGTGGTAAATTGTGCTGTTAAGCAGTAAAGGCCAATAGTAGGGGACAGAAAAGACAGTCTTGTTGTGAGCTGGGACTCATCTCTCACAAAGACAAACAAATCTGAAATGTAAAATATGAAATGGCTTGTTCGCTTTTGGAAGATTGTAACAAATAGTAAGGCTTTTTGAAGAGTAAAGCATGTGGCTGTAGCAGAAGGTCAGCAATGAATCCGACCAATATGACAGACACTAGTGGTTTGAGGACTGGGGGAACTCATTCACGCATAGACATACTCATCAGGGGTGTGGGTCGATGCCCAGGCTCGCTGCCCAATATAGGATGTTTCAGGCTCAGCTTTATCAGACCATTGGCAGGCCTCTGGTGATTCTGAGTTTGTAGGACCCAGGCTGCCCTTGGTTGTCTGGGTGCAACCAGGGTCCTTGCTGTCTCTAGGAGCTTTATCACTGGGAGGGACATAGCCCTCAGTTTGCTCCAAGAGCTTTGGAAATGGCGCTCCTAAGTCCACATGCCTACTCCGGCTGGCCCTAACTGGAAGCTAAACACCGTCTGTTGACCAGATCCTGTCCACGGCATTAGCCAGAGATCCATTCCCAAAATCTGATGTGGCTGGGCCAGTATGTGAGAGGCAGTCACCATGGGAGCAGGGCCTGCAGCAGCCATTATGGGACCAACGCACCAGTCAGGCTCAGTACCGCCAGAACTCTCTTCATGGGAGTCCAAATCACCGGGTCACTCAGTACAGCATCTTGGATGGGGGGACAGAATTCCCCTCAGTTTCACCACTGTCTTGTCAGTCTCCAGAAGGCGAACAGGTGTCACACTGTCTCCAGGCTGCAGCGAGCAGGGCACGTGCCACCCATGAGGGAAGGCCTTCTGGCCCCGGTGTTGCCTCAAGCTGGGCCTCCCAAACCACCCTGAAACTGAAGCAAGGGCTCGAGTTATAATTACTTTAGGGCATGAATTACAGTTACTTGAGATAGCCATAGTTTAAAATGGTGTGTCTTAACTGACATTTTCACCTAACTAAAACACTCCTTTAACCTTTTTTTCTGTGAATTTGTAAGGATTTGTTTTTAATGTAAATAAGTATCATTACAATTCATACTATAATGTCACTTCTACCTTTGTATTTTTCAATGAATTTCTATGCTTTTGTTAACATCAAGCAAGATGTCCTTTGCTGGCTGGGGCCAGACCCTGCTCCCAACCCCTGTGGGTGCCCACCCCCATGGATTGGATTGGGTGCTAAACCCCCTTTTTAAATATATACATATTACACATCAACATATATAAAGCAGACCAATTGACTTTATCAAAAAGTCACAAATAATTATAATTAAATATGTATTTTATATATACACATATTGCGGTACTTAATAATAGTTATAATCAAATTATATTTTGAATAAAGCATTTTTGCAACAACCCTAATCTGTCTTTAGTTTTCTTATTCCATTTTTCAAGACAAAATGCATCCATAGAACCAACCTCAAGGGGTCTCTGCACTTCACCTTAAGAACATATAGATCCAGCTCAGAGTGCTTAAAAAAATATGATAAGCTCTCCTGGTGTACTGCCAGTATCCTATGGAGGATTCTATCTTCTCCCAGACAGAACATAGAAGAACCTTTTCAGGAGAAGGAAACCACTGTTGACAGGATGTCTGTTCTTTTCTCCCCATCCCCTCTCCCTCCTGGGGTGCATCCATTGTCCAGTACATTGTTGAGATAACAGATGGTGTACCAGGCAGGCATTGGGAACTGTCATCATTCTGCCCCTGTGCAAGTCCTAGGTAAAGTCCCCTGACAGAGTGAAGTGCCCATATAGTTAACTGTTAACTTTGAACCCAGGAGAATGGCCAAAGTATTAGATTTCTAAAATGTAGGAGAACTCCAAGAATGTATGCAAAAGGATTTTGTTACTGTTAGGGAAGATAACAAGATGCAGAAACAAGAGATATTAAACCCAAGTCAAGAAGGGCCCAATTCACAAAGGTAAACTTAGATCAAGAGTCTATGTTTACACCAAAACTATAAGTTTAGACCTAAAGTATAACTTTACTTGTACTAAAGCTAGACGTATTGGCCTAATTTTAGACTTTTGGTGTAAATTTAGACCAAAAGTCTAATGTTAGACCAAACATCGACCTTTACTTGGTCTAAACTTGGACTTTTACCTTTGTGAATTGGGCCCGAAATGTCTCAGTTAGCAGCAAGGATGATGGAAGTAATACCAGGGGCTAGTTTAAAAATTCCTTCACCCGAAGCCTCTAACTCCACTACAAGTTTTATACCATGCACATTCACCCAGTAATCCCCTTAGCATCACCAGAATTTTTTTGTGGAGACCCTCAAAAGCCTAACATTTTTCAGACACAGTGTTCCCTGCACTTTATGTGTCATCCTACGATATTCCATGATGCAGAATCTTGAGTTGCTATTATTTGTCCTATCTCAGTGGTAGTGCAGCATCTTGGTCCACTCCTTTTGTGACTAGAGACAACTCAGTATTATACAGCTTAGAAGAGCTCAAGAAAGAGTTTCTCCGGATCTTCAACAGGAGAAAGGCATCACAAGCAACTGATAATAAACTACTAGAGTTGAAACACGACAGTTCAGAGTTATTAGCCTATCATAGCCCAGTTCAACAAACTGGTTGCATAAACAGAGTGACCAGAGAATAAAAGGGCAGCCGTCTTCTACTGGGCCAGAAGAACGAATTGAAGGACACATTAGTGCAGTGCCAAACAGACCGACTGAAATTTCAGCACTGGTGGATTCGGTACTGTAAATAGACATCCGTCATTTGATAAAATCAAAACAGAAAACTGTCTGGTGTGGAACCAATGCAAATTGGCACCATCAGAGGTCCACCTTTTAAAGAAGAAAAAGAAAAATTAAGCCAAAATAAGCTATGCTTCTATTGTGGGGCCAGTGGGCGTTTCGTGAAGATGTGCTCAAGAAAACCTAAATTAACATTGAAGGAAAACTTGCAGCACCACCAAAAGGAGGAGTTTGACTGGCGAGTGTTGATCAAGAAACAACTATAAAAAATCATCTGGTATCAAATACATTTCTGGCATCCTCTCCTCATATGGATCCAGATGTAGAACGCGTTTTGCATGGCGCAAACTGCGAAAATCGCAGTTTGCGCCATGATAAACACGCATCGCAATGCACATTCCCATTTTGCGAGTCCGTACTGACTCGCAAAATGGGAATGCGACTCGCAAATAAGAAGGGGTGTTCCCTTCCTTTTTGCGACTCGCACCACGATGCAGAATTGCTTTGTGACCGCGAATGCGGTCGCAAAGCAATTTGCAGTTACCACCAGTGTCACACTGGTGGTAACCCATTCGCAAAAAGGAAGGGGCCCCCAAGGGACCACTTCCCCTTTGTGAATGTCGCTATTAATGTTTTTTCAGAGCAGGCAGTGGTCCAATGGACCACTGCCTGCTCTGAAAAAACGAAACCAAATAGTTTTGTTATTTTTTTGTATTGCAACTCGTTTTCCTTTAAGGAAAACGGGCTGCAATACAAAAAAAAAAAACTGCTTTATTTAAAAAGCAGTCACAGACATGGAGGTCTGCTGTCTCCAGCAGGCCACCATCCCTGTGAGTGCAGGGAATATCAATGGGATCGTAAAATACGACCCACCTCATTAATATTAATGAGGTGGGTCTTTGCGACCCCCTTGAGATTCGCAGAAGGTGTCCGAGACACCATTCTGCATACGATTTTGCGAATCGAAAATTGCGAGTCGCACTGACTCTCAATTTCCGATTCGCAAAATCGATTTTTGCTACATCTGGCCCTTAGTTCTTTCAGTGACCTTAAAATTTTGAGACATTGTTCGAAAAGAGATATCAGTAATGATCGACTCTGGGGCCACTGGAAATCTTTGTGACCAGAAGTTTGCAGAAGGAACAAGATTGATGGCCATAAGAAAGACAAAGAGAGAAGCAGTTTGTGCTGTTGATGGCACCCCTCTTTCTTCGGGACCAATTGTGAGTCACATTAAAACCACAGAATTACTAATTCAAGAAGAATATCAAGAAGTTATCCAATTTAACTTAATCAATGCACCACAATTTCAGTTTATACTCAGGCTTCCACGGTTGACGGAGCACAATCCCACTATTGACTGGAGTGGAAGAACAATTGCAATGAATTCGGAACATTACCAGGAAAGAGAATCATGCAAGGAATCAAACTTAGCAGCTCTACTCTGTGAAGGTGAAGCCTTGGTCTGTGTGATTCTAACCAATGAGCTACCAGAAGACAATAGAGATTATGCAGATGTCTTTAATGAAGCAGAGACGGAAAAACATCCCCCACATCAGTCTGATGACTGCATGATAGATTTGGAGCCGGATTCCAATTTAACCTGCAATCAAATGTATGCCTTAACAGAAAAGTAGAATCATCATCTAAAAGACTGCCTTAAAAAATATTTAGCCAACGTATTCATCAGACAATCTCAGTCCCCAGTCTTCTCACCACTTTTGTTTTGTGCCAAAGAAAGAAGACAAATTAAGACCATGTATTGATTATAGAGGGATAAATCGAATCTCATAAAGAATTGTTTCCCCTTCCCCTCACCTCTGTGCTCTTAGATAAGGTTAATGGGGCACAAATTTATACAAAGCTCCACCTTAGGGGTGCGGATCATCTGATAAAATTGAGATGAGGCAAGTGGAAGACGGCATTCAGAACTAAAAATGGCACTTTTGAATATGAGGTGATGCCAAATGGGCTTTGTAAGGCACCTGCTGCCTTTCAGAATTTTATTAATGACGTTATAAGTGAATTCATAGAACAATGCGCCATCGTCTATATAGATAATATTTGAATTTACTCGCCCACAGAAGAGAAACACCAGGAGCCAGTAAGAGCGGTACTTCAGTGACTCAGAGAGAATGAATTAAATGCAAAATTGGAAAAAAAATACTTAAATGTAAATACTCTAGACATTTTGGGATTTGTATTTTCCCCTACAGGAGTAACCATGGATGAGCAACATGTGAAGGCAGTCACTGAGTGGAATTCACTAGCCACTGTGAAAGAAGTCCAAAGATTTATAGGCTTTGCCAATTTGTACCCCAGTTTTCTCCATGAGTTTTCTCAAAAGATCATTCCTCTCATGTTATAATTGAGAAAAGGTATACCTATCAAATGGTCAGAAAAAGCTGAAGAAGCATTCAATTATTTGAAGAAAATGTTCACTTCAGTACCTACATTGCTTCATGCAGACCCCTCAGAACCATTCTATCTAGAGACTGATGCATCAGATTGGGTGATAGGAGGAGTCCTATCTCTAAGACACAAAGTAACAAGGCAGTTACATTCAGTGGCTTATCATTCCCCGAAATTAACTTCAGCTGATCATAACGGAGAGAGAACTTCTTGCAATTAAGGACACCTTCAAGGAATGGAGAGACTACTTAATGAATGGGATCTTGATTGTACAATAAATATTCAGATATGGGTAAGAGGAAGCAACGAAGTGCAAAAAATACGTCTCACCACAAAGATCATACTTCAATACCAAAATTCATATCAGGAGCAATGGGGGCGATTGATAAACAGATTATAAACATTGAGGAAAGAATTTTAACCCAGAGAGGTCCGCTGGAATCTTTAGATAACCATAATAACCCCTTACCCTCAGAGGTAGTTTCTCAACCACAGACTAACTTGCTAAGAAGTAGGGAATATTCAAAGGGCTTAAATGGATGTATTCACTATCTAAGCAAGACCATCTCAGAGGCCGATGATTCTTCACCCCCCCAAACGTACAAGGAAACATAAAGCTGCCCAAAAGAGTAGGGCTCCTACCCCCGAGTCATTAGAAATAAGCATTCATAACAAAAATGGAGACCGACTTACGGAACAACCTTTAGTAAATCCTCTCAATACAAAACCCTCCCAGAAGAATACTCGTAACATAGTAAAAGCAAAAACTAACATCTCAGACACCATCATTGCTTTGAAAGAACTAGTCAGGACGTCTTTTGAGTTATTGACTAAACGCCTAACCCAAGTGGAGGAAAACGTGGAGTCGATACTTACTTTAGTAAAGTCTCGGACCTCAGGTTCAATTTCCACAACTCCTCAATCTGGTAGCGATATAGATTCAAATCGGAACTCACACCTTTTTAAAGAGCAACAACATTGTCCAAACATCTCATTGGCTAATCAAGGCCACCCCGAACGTTGTACCCTTTCAAACCGCACCAGTAGTTCCCAACCATTAAATGCACACATTAAGAGCTCGGAACTTCGTAACATATTGAAATCCGCTTCGGACACACCATCTCCATCAAAAGATGCATTAGATCTTTCTCCTGCAGCAACTCCTTATGTAGTAGTCCTCGCAAACGTCCCTATCATTCCTGCGGAAAATAGGGAAAATAGGGAAACATGGATGTCACTCAGAAACAAATCCCTTAACTGGATAGGAACACGCATGGAACCTGGTATGGTAGACACCCTTTTTGAAGACTTTAAAATGGTCAGGAGAGTGAAATGGGTGGGTACGTCTCATAAAACATTAGGGGGTGATTGTGTGGTACTTTCATTCAAAACCCCAAAATTGGTTGAGCATATTTTGAGAACTTTATGCCCACAACAAATCTCGGACCATGGTATCTTTTTGCTCCCCCTGGGTTATTTCTATAAATCCAGGGGGAGGTCTGACCAGCCCAGTATAGAGCCCACAAACCAACAAGGTAGCATTGAAAGGAATTATTTAGTCCCTAGCGAAAACAGATTTTATGCCCTCCCCTTGGAGGAAGTCGATTGACTGATGGTAGATTATGTTGAGGGTAGGTTGTTGACCATAAAGACGAATTTCCCTCCTGACCACCTGAATAGTGTAGTTGAGCAGGAGGGGAGTAAAGAGGAAGAAACAACTGTAAAACAGAATAGAGCACAACAAGACCCCACTGACGACTCTCTAGCAGGTAGATCTCCTGTGCAACTATCTATACCCATAACTATTTTCACACCGTATACAGTGACGGAGACTATAATACCTACACCAACAAGGAAAGCAGGGCTACCTGACCCCCTGGGAATGGGTCCAATTATTTCGGGGGATAAACTCGTTTTTTGGAATGTGGCAGGTCTCTGCAATAAAATTGAAAATTAGGTTTGGCTAGAATTTATTAGCTCCTTCTCCTGTATATGTTTACAGGAGACTTGGAATGCAGACCCTATCCATATAAACGGATACAGCACATTTCACACTCCCGCAATCCCTTCGCCACGGGTAGGGCGAAAGGCGGCCTTTGCACATACATTTCTAATAAGTCCGATTCACTAAAGGTGTCTAGCCTAATCTCTAATACGTACTAACAACTGATTATATGCAATTTAAAATCTGGAGCGAATTTAGTCATTATTAACTTCTATAATAACGCTCCCTTACAAAACATTTCACATATCCAATTGCAGGATGATCTGGATCGTGTATGTAATCACACACACAAGGAGACGTACATCATCTGGGGAGGTGATTTTAATATTCATTTGTGTCCTCAAATACATGAGAAAGTTTGTAGCCTAGGTGTAGGAGGAAATGATGATTTATTTCATTTTAGCCATAATTACCTTGGTAACATGTTAAATGACATATTATTTAAATTTGATCTTTCTTTCTGTAATGGTCTAACTGGCAGTAACCCTCAGCTCAAACCCACTTTTAATGGCAGAGGTGCAAACACCAAAATAGATTTCATACTAATATCAAATAACTTCACTTTTGGTGCAGCCGACGATAAAATATATGACATTGCTTATTGATTACTATCCCCAAAGCATCCATCTCGAACTGCCCCGAGTGATAAACAAAGACAAGAGTGCATGAGAAAATGCAGCAAACATTGAATTGGGCTCAAGAAATGGGTATTCTATACGTTGGTCACGGATTGAACCGACAGGTTTTATGGAACAGCTGTTGAGTGACTACTCCAATGAGGTTGAAATATGCCTCTCAGATAACATGAGAGCCCTGGACTGCATTAGTGCATTTACAGCAATCACCATGGGAATTAAACAGCCTCCTACAGCAAGCGCAGGTAAATCTAGACCACGGGGAAACAAAGGGTGGTTTGATACTGAATGTACACATGCCTATAGGAAACTCAAACTGTACCTACATAATCAAAACCCAAACAAGCATGAGATCACTATCCTTAGGCACAAGTACAAAGAGGCCATAAAAAATAGGGAAAAAAACATAAAAGATGAGGCTTGGAATAATCTTTATGAGGCAAGTATTCAAAATAATAATGCTAAATTCTGGAAGATAGTAAATTCTCCTCTTCTGGATGAGGGCATGTCACCGAGAATTGAAATTGCTATTGCCGACGAGGATTGGGTGACCCACTTCTCCAAAATATACTCTTCGGGAAAGACAACCTCTGACTTAAATGCACACAGAGTGGATCTCCAGCCTGTCACTGCACCATTTAGTTTAAGAGAGGTCATTGACGCTATAAATATCAGCAAGAGAAAGCACCAGGCCCAGATTGGGTACTAATTGACATCTATAAGGCCAACGTACCACTTTGGGGCCTCTTATTGACACAGGTTTTACGAGCCTGTTGTTCCACAGCCTTTATCCCGACCTGGGCGGAGTCCATCATTGTTCCAATTTTCAAAAAAGGCGACCGACAAAACCCAGCATGTTATAGACCAATCTTATTACTAGATTCCCTTGCAAAGATTGCAGGAAGTAGTGTGCTTAACAGGCTGTGGGAGTGGACGGAAGCTAATAACATATTAATGGACCTACAATATGGCTTCAGATCTGGGATAGGGACTGTGGAACAGGCCCTGAACTTAGATATGTTGATTGGCAAATACACGAAGGCCAAGCCAGGTGCCCTATATCTTGTATTTGTAGATTTGCCTAAACAGGGCTATTATTGCAGACGCACAATCACTAAACTATTCGTCGAAACTCTCCTGGCTGGACTATGTAAAGAACTTATTTATGGCCTTGGGATATCCAGAGTTTTATCATACACCAGAAAAAATTGAAAGATTTTCTGGGAAAGATTTGAAAATAATGTGTCTCTCCCACCTGGCGGACCGAAGGTGGGTAATAGAATCAAGGAAATCAAGTGTGATGAGGAATCTTTTGCTTCAGCAATCGGACGGTATTGAACCATATTTAAAGTACGTTCTGAACCCTAGGCATCGGTACGTCCTCACACGCTTAAGACTAGAGACATTTCATCGACTTATCAGCTTTCCCTTTACTAATGATTGGAGCCCAGTGCTAGGAAAATGTCACTGTGATTTTAAATCAGATCAAAGTACAATGCATACTGTTTTATTTTGCTCATTATATTCTGATTCAATGAAAGTGTTTGTTATACCACTTTTAAAATCCTTGCAATTTACACAGTGCCGCCCTGCTTTTCTCTATCTGCTGACTCTTCCTTCAGTTCAAATTTGCAATGCCCACCGGTTTATCTGTGTGCTGTTATGAACTCTCGATCACACTTTTAGAGTAAATTTAGGAGGTCTCCTATGTATAAATGATTTTAGTAATGTCAGTAACTTTTATCTCCTAAAATTCTGTTTTTATTTCCCTTACTGTTATCAGGGTCTTTTAACGTGTAACTGATTTTAGACTTTTGTCGTAAACTTTATGACACCGTCTTAATTTGTAGAAGTCTTATTTATTCATATTAAGTGGAAGTTGATTGGCGTTGTTTGGTATATTTATGTGCTTTTATGATTGTGATAAACAATCAGATAAAGTATTTTGATGATGATGATGATGAATGGGATCTAAACACTGAGTAAAAGTGTTCACCGACCATAGGAACCTGAAATTCGTGAAGTCAGCCAGAATCTTAACACCACGTCATTCTATATTGCTAATTATGACTTCGTTTTCACTTACAGACCGAGAAGCAAAAATGGGAAGGCAGATGCTTTGTCAAGTTTGAACACAGGAAAATTGAGGAATCCCATTGAAGACCAAAAGATAATTTCAGAAGCAAAAGTTATTGGAGCCACTTCCATCAGAACACTCAAGAAACATATAATTCAGTCCTTCAGTACTGAAAAGATGAAAGAATGGGCTGACCAAGACTCTAGAAGAAAAGTTCAGAACCAACTACCATATCAAGCTGGAACTTTACATCTCCCCACTAATGAATTACAAACCAAAGCTCTGTATAAATGCCATGATAGTCCTTTGGCAGGTCATAAAAGAATCCTAAAAACAGAAGATCTGTTCAAACTGAAGTTCTGGTGGTCAAAGATGAATACGAACATTCACCAATATGTAACGAGTTTTGAGATTTGTGCTCAGAGAAAGTCAGAAAGACAAGCCCCCAAAGGGCTTTTACAACCTTTACCCACTCCAACTTAAGCTTGGCACACAGTTTCTGTGTAGATACTTTCACCAAGATGACACTTTTTGTTGCATTAAAAGGTATCCCAACTGCTAAGCAACTAGCACAACATTTCAATTAACACATAATTCAAGCACATAGTTTACCAAAGATGATTATTTCTGGAAGACGCTCTCAGCTTATATTCAATTTCTGAAAGCCCTTCACTAGTGGGTTGAACCTAAAAGTCAGATACTAGTTTCTACCCCGAGATGGATGGACAGACAGAGAGGACAAACTAAAAGTTAGAACAATACCTCAGGGTGTTTTTATTACACCAAGAAGGGGACTGGCCTGAATATATATTGACAGCTGAACTGGCAATACGCCAAAAATGTCTCCACTGGATACTCAGCCTTTTTTTATGAACTATAGCAGACACACTAACTCTCTGATTGAATTAAATGATATAAATAGTGTATCTGCAGGTAGTTTGAGCTCGTCACAGTTTTCTTTGCCTTCTGGCATACACAAGTACTTCCTCTGGAAAGAAAAGACAATGAAAGTAATTGTTTTCATTATAACCTGAAAAAATGAGAAACAAATCTGTAAATGCATTATTCAAATGTGAATGAAAATCTAGCTATAAAGGCATGACAGCGTAATAATCCTCACATTACTTACTTCAGAAAAGGAGCTACAGCCATGGATAGTTTGGGTATGTAAAGATATTGTTAATAAAATATTTAGAAGTATTAGAGCAGATAGGAGGATAGGAGGAATAACCAATGCTTTATGTTCTTTAACAGTTTTCTAATCCCGAAGAACGGGTTCGCTATAGCAGCAGCACTAAACAGATAGAAGATAGAAGCAGCTTTTCAGGAGAAGGAACCCACTGTTGCCAGGCTGTCTCTTCTTTTCTCCCCATCCCCTTTCCCCCGGGGTACATCTGTTATCCAGTAAATTGTTGAGAGAACAGGTGGTGTACAGGGCAGGCATTGGGCGCTGTCATCATACTGCTCCTGTACACATCTGAGCACATCTTTTTTTATGTGCTCGGGTTTTGCTGTGCTTCCTGCAGCCATCCATGACATTAAAAATGCTTGGTGGTGCTCCTTTCCTTTTAGGGACACCACCAGGATAAAAAAATATCAACTAAAAGCACTCGTGGAGCACAAACAGGCATTCCTTGCGCAGAGCGGTGAATAATAAATACATTTATTATTAGTACATGTATTATTTTTTTAAATTTTTAACATTTTACTTGCGTGCCCCAGACAAGACTCCCACACTTTTTGAAATCCCTTTGGGCCACAGACCAAGCCCAAACGCCCAATAGTCCTTGCTGGCTCCTCAGCAGCCCCCATACTGGGTGCCAGCTAGTATTTTACAATGGGTTCCCTGGTACCACCTGAAGCACCTCCACCTTTTATTTAATGTTGGGGGCTTTAGTGTGAATCCCAAGGCCCTCATGGTCCCTGCTGGCTCCCTAGCTAGCACCAATTTTGGATGCGAGTGAGAGCCGGCTCTGTTTCTTTGCTGTTGACTGGGCGGGAGCAGCTTTTTTCTCTGCTCCTGCTGGGCCAGAGCAGAGGTGTCTTTCCTGCTTGGGCGCGTGCAGGCATGAATTTAGATTGGAACTTCCTGTAGCACTCTCCTAGGCAGAAAACAAGACAGAGTCACAGAGGATATCTTTCTTTAGGCCCTGGGGGAGGTGGTCTCTGGAACTCTCCAATGGCATGGGAAGGAGAACCTGAAGAATGCCCCTCCCCAGAATTACTAAATTGGCCCTAGGACATGGGTTCTCCTGGGCCTCCTGAAGGCTAGGAGAGAGCGACTGAATGCCCCCTTCTCCTTCAAAGTTGCTTCAACCCAGGGGGTGGAGTCCCTGGGGGCCTTCTGCAGAGTTGGGGAGGAGGGCTCATACCCCCCTTCCTAAGTTTATTAAGTACACCAACCCCCCCAACCCCTGGTCCACCTTGGATGGCATTTATTTGAAATATCTGGGAGACCAGCATGGGGAAAACACTTTTTAGGATCTCACTCTGACACCCACTATCTCACAGTCACCCACAGACTCACTCACTAAGTGAAATGCAGCTCCTCACACAGTCCATTTTTTAACCATACAGCAACTTACACATCCATTCAGTCTCCCATCCAGCAAATGACTCAACCACTCATTCATTCATAGATCCACTCACACACCCATTCACACATCGATACAACCACTTACACTCACTGGATGATGTCATCAGTGATGTCTTATGAGATGTCATCAGTGATGTCATCAGTGAAGTCACTGACCATGTTATGAGCGATGTAATATGTGCGGTCTTAAACAGTGCATTATGGGAGCGCAAGTTATAATTAGCTCAAGTAACTATAACTGCTGAATCTCGACAGTTTTGTATGAGTAAATTCAGACCTAAATATAACGTCCATGTAACGCTTGTTTTCTTTCAGTGAATTTCTATGGCTTTTTTTTGTTCTATTTCCTAACTATAACGTCCCTGTAACCTTTGTTTTTATCAGTGAATTCCTAAGGTTTTTTTAATTCTATGTTACTAACTATAACATCCCTGTAACCTTTGCTTTTTCAGTGAATTTCTAAGGTTTTTTTAATTCTCATTCCTAACTTTAATGTCCCTTTAACCTTTTGTATTTTTATGGAGCTTCTAAGGTTTATTTAAATGTATTTAAAAACTATAACTTGTATTTAATTTTGGGCTTTGTAGGTAATTATAATTTATTTCTCATACATACTTAGCTATTAACCCAGATCTCTGGGGAAAAAAGTGTTAAGAATCCTTTCATTAAGCTCTCTGCCACAGTGAAATACACCAACCCTGTACAGAGTTGCAAATTGAATTGAAGAGGCCCAAATCCTTCTTATAAAATTGCTGCTGATACTGTTGTATACTTTATTCAGTATTTACGCAGTTCTGAAGTACCATTGTAATATTATTATTTTTTTTTTTAATTAATTTTGGAACCGCAGCATCATCCGTAGTTCTGCAGAAGCAGAGCGGCGAAGCTCTATGGTTTCCATTCTGATCATGTGTCCAGAATGAATCCGCGGTTTGGACCCGCAATAATTTATGGGCTAGTTGAGTCCTGTGAGTGTAGGTAGTAGATGCCATATAGTTGGGATAATAGAGTAGTGACTTTATGGTAGGGTTGGAGAGATCAGTGTTAGAGTATTGAGAATGGTACAACTGAATTCACTAGAATATGTTTTGAGCACATACATTTGTGTGAAGCTTCTCTATTTTGCAGTATGATAATATAATTTGTTGATGTGGGGTCTGATGCTAAGGGAATTGTAATGAGGAAGTAGTGAATATGTGCGTGTAGTTTTCCACCATCATATCTCTATTCATCATTGACACCCCAAGAGGTTGCATGAATATATCTGTTTTCTTACTTCATTGCAATTATTGCTTTTCTATGTGCAGCATTTTCTGTACCGGCACTACTTCGCAGGCGTGACACCTACATTTGGAAAATTTGTGATGTTACGCATTACAGTCAGCACTAGTATAATGTGTCTCCAGGTTGAGATCCATATCAGCATGCGTTCCTAATACAGACTTCAGATGATTTTGACTTGAGGGGTTTTTGACTGATGCTTATGACAATGACCAGTCTCCTTGGTTTAGGGCGATGTGAGAAAGTGAATTTTTAGCTGGGATAGAGGGTAGTCTCCCACAAGTAACAGTGACATCATCCTTCTTAGGTCCAGTAAAGGTTTCAGTTAATTAACCGTAAGCTCAACCCCTGAAAGCTAAGGCACAGAGCAGACAGGCTTAGAAATATATGTGAAGTATCAAAACAGTTAAAAGTCAAAAACACAACACAATAAAAATCCCACTTCAATTTTTAAACATAGAGCCTGATTCACAAAGGTAAACTTAGATAAATAGTCTACGTTTAGATCAAAAGTCTAAACTTAGACCAAAAGTCTAACTTTTCTACAAGTAAAATTAGACTTTAGGCCTAACCTTAGACTTTTGGACTAAACCTAGAATTTTGGACTAAGATTGCCTTTGTGAGTCAGGCCCATACAGAACATTTTAATGAACAAATGACACCAACCAACAAAAATCAAGTAATAGGAACCTGAGATATAAATGTTTAAAGTTTTAAATAAAAATAGTGCCAAAATGCACAAAACTCCAAACATGGACAAATGGTCTTGCCAGACTGGGACAAGAGTATGGTTTGAGGCTGACCCCCATAGAGTGCAGATCGGCTACACACATTGGACTGGTCCAGGTTTGAAAGTTACGTTAACACATTTCTAAGAAGGTAGAAACCTCAGTGGGGTAAGGCTGCAGGCTAGATCTGAAGATGGGCTTGTTGACGATAGGTTGATGAAGGACAAGATTTTATGAAGCCACCAACAAAGGAAGAAAAGGCTCTGAGCAGAAAAGCCTACAGTATGCACCCAGGAAGTCACCAACATCGTTTGGATGGTGCTCAGCATCAGATATGATGAAGATTTTTACCTTTGGACTTTTCTGGAAGTTGAATTTCCTCCGAGAGGCAAGGTTGAAAACTGTAGAGGGTTCAATTTTGTCAGATGTCAGTTGGCATTGGGCCTGCTGGATCTAAACTGGTGCTACAGAGAAGAACGTAGCAGGAGCTGCAGGGAAGTCAGCACCACCAGCAATGAACCCAGATAGGCTGGTAGGTTGCTCCTAGTCCTATGATGGTTCTCCAGGCAAAAAGTTTCTGAGTACAGGGTTCTAGGTGTATGCCTAGACACACCTATTGATTCCAGGACCTTAGGGAAATCAATTGGGGTCAGAACCCACTTCAACAGAAGCCACCAACAGGGTCCAGGGCAGGTCCATTTTACTTTGTTCAGCCAAGCTCTTCCAGGGAAGCGGCTTATGCAGCTTTTGTGTCCCAGTAACATAACAGGAGGTTAGCCAAGTGACCCTGGAGTCTACTTCTTTGTCCTGGGAACAAGTAGCAGCAGGTCCAGCCTTTCAGGTCTCGCCACAGGTTTCAAAAGCAGGCACATTCAATTTTTGGTCTTACACAGGCTAAGCAGTGTTCTGAAGAAAGTGCCCAGGGATGCCACATTTATGACTGTCGCTAGCTTGAGGGTGGGGATGTCTCCTGGCTCCTCCCTAACCCATAGGGAAAAAGTTCCCAAGTGTAATCCTACCCAGTGTGTTCTACTGCAAAAAAGTCCACAGTAGCCCTCTCTATCTCAGACCAACATGGTAGAACATTTCACCCCCTGTGCTGTGCTGCTTCGAGGTATAGTCAGGGAAATGAGAAACCCATGCTCTGTGGTAAATCAAAACTAGTCTGGGGCAGCTCATCTCCCACTGGGATTGGTGTTTGGCTGACCAGAGGGAGAAAGGAGGAGGCCGGTCCAGGTGGTTGACTCCAACTGCCTGTAACAGTGTAGGGCTTTTTGAAGTTGATTACGTTCCTGGGCACTGCTCAACTCAGGGAGCAAATGCACACCTCACCAAAGGTGCCATTCAGTTCTTGGGAGCCAACTGGAAGCTCATAAAAGTGGCTTCTATAGGCTTCAGGCAGGTAAAATTATTTTTGGAAAGTATATTTTTAACATATCTAAAACAAACCCAACAAAACCAATGAATTGGGCTTGTAATAAATATTTTTAAAAGTCAAAAAATTAACTGTGTTGCTGTTTTCTAAGCGGAGATAACATTATTTATTTGTTTTAATGTTTCTTTTAGTGATTTCAAAAACAGTTCAACTCACATATTAATTTAAGATCCCCTGCCTCAAACAAGAAGCATGTTATTGCAGTTACAGTTATTACATTTCATTTTGTTCTTCAAAATAGCTACTGCTCAATGTAAGCTCCACATTGCTTTAACACATAATCATTGTATACCCCTACATTTCCATTACCTTCTCATCTAATCAAGTGTCTGTCAACTCCTGTACCTGTGCCTTCCTGGCTTCCTCCATTTTCCCCTGTATTCGCACATCCACCAAATCCCATTCCGCCAAGTCCCCCCAACCCATACCACTATATATTAGCCTGTGGCGGACCCCACACTCAGCCCATGTCCATTTAGCAAATTACCACATCCATTGTTTCTTGGTGGGTGTGTTGTTTGTCATCCACGGAAGGGCTCCACTTTTTTTGGCCACAGCCAGACCCAGCACTACGACTTTCATCATATGTCTGGAGTGCCAGGCTCGGGTTACCAGGCCCATCAAACACAACTGGACTGTCGGCTGAATCGTTCATTTAGTCAATTCCTGCAGTGGGTTAGCCACCTCCGTCCAGAAAGCACCCACCCCAGGTAATTAGGTTCCCACTGCTATCTTACAGTTAGGGAAAGGCTCCAGCTTGGATGGATCCAGCTTCTGCAGCCACTGCAGCGTGAAATAGTCCCTGTGTAGGCATTTATACTGTATTAATTTAGACACGGATTTTGTGCTACTTTCCTCCATTTACTCGACATTGATAGCCACTCGCGCTCCCTCAGCTCCATCCCCAAGTCACCCTCCCATTGTGTCGTCAGCCTTCCATACGGGCAGCTATGCTGGGCAACAACAGTAGGTAGAATTGTGTAATGTCTTTACCACCTATCCCCAAGTCTGGGACTGTTTGGTTTAGTGTGTGTGTCTCCGGTTCCTGTGGGGACCCCTCCCAGGCCTTGCTAATAGCCGCTGCAAGACCAGCATATGTCGGTAAGCTACCACCTCCCACTCCCCATCTTGTACAGAAATCTGTATAGCCAACCAGCCTGCCATCTGCATATTCTGTGGTGTATTTCTCCCTTCTCTCGCTCTCAGATATACCAATAGCTGAGGACTAATAACCTGTACGCCATGGGATCAAGTGCTGCATATAGATATACATATCCTCCTCGTTTTTAGATACCCATTCCCATACCTCCAAAAGAATTCTAACCTGTAGGGGTAAAGTAACTCTTTTCTTCTGAGGGGCCGGGTTTATGCCAGCAGTTCCTGTGGGACCCAGACATTTCAATGTTAGCCACTGGATCAGTACCTTCTCCCCGGAACCGTGGCACTATGTACTGTAAGTAAGAGGCCCAATAATATGCCCGGAAGCCAGTGCCTATAATCCTCCATACTCCCAAGGCAGCTTCAGTATCTCCCGATTTATCCTTACCCTTTCTGCACCCCAGTAAAGTAGTGAAGTAGTTTGTCCAGTTTGCGAAAGCAGGTTTCTGGTACGTGCATCAGCATGTGATGCAAATACATATAGAGCCCTGGGTAACATGATAATTTTATAAAGAGCTATATGACCCATAAGCGCTCTGCTCCAGACTCACTAGTAAATAACCCACATTTGAATCATAGGTTTCAGTAGCATCTGAGCTCAAGTGCACCCCTAAGTATTTAACCAGAGTGGCTTATGCTCCTATGTTATGTGCGGTCTCATCCCCTTCCCAGTCGGATGATATTGGAGATAGCACTGATTTGTCTGCGTTCAAGGTAAAACCTGAATGAGCCCCCCCTCAGCTTTAGTGTCATTGAGCGCTATCCAATTAACCACTGGATTCCTCAGGGTTCACAAGATGTCATTCACATATAATGAGATGACCCCCTGCTTGTTTCCAATCAGCATCCGTGTGTCTATATAGTATAATCTGTGCCAATGGTTCTATAGCCAATGCAAATATCGAGGGAGAGAGGGCACATCTGTGACGGGTCCCCCTCTCTATCAGCCATATGGCCTACTTTCACTCTAGCTGTACTGTCAGTATATAGTAGCTTCACCCATCATACATAATCCACCCCCAGTTCATACCGTCGCAGTATCCTGTCCATAAACAGCCAGCCAACTGTGTTGAACACCTTATGGGCATCCAAGCTAGCCAGCGCACTTCTCCTCTTTTATCATAGCTTGTTTCATAAGAAAAAATGCTTTACTAATATTGGTGGATGTGTTACGACCTTCCACAAAACCTGCCTGGTCTGTGTTTATAACCTTTTCCACCACTTTCGCTAGTCTCTGAGTCAGTATTCTACCCAATATATTTGCATCTACCTTGAACAATGATAACAGTTGTGGTATGATTCGCCTGTCGTAAACTGGCGTTAACACCGCCAACAGGCTGGATGTGTTCCGCCAGCTATTATGACCGTGGCGCCATACTGCCGGCCCCTCCACTATACCGCCAGGCTTCTGCCTGGCGGTCATAATCCCCAGGGCAAGCACCGCTGCCCTGGGGATTATGAGTCCTGCACTGCCAGCCTGGCCACGGCGGTAAACACTGCCATGGAAAGGCTGGTGGTAAGGAGGACTTGGAGTGCCCCTAGGGGCCCCTGCACTGCCCATGCGCTTGGCATGGGCAGTGCAGGGGCCACCAGGCATAGCCCCATTGCGCATTTCTCTGCCCAGATTTCGGGCAGTGAAAGGCACGACGGGTGCTACTGCACCCACTGCACATCAGCATTGCCGCCGGCTCTATTACGAGCCAGCAGCAATGTTGATGTGACTTTTCCACTGGGCCAGCGAAAAAGTCGAAATAGGGAGCCAGAAATACCGCCACAGCCTCGGCGGTCTTTTGTGAAGACCGCTGAGGTTGTAATGAGGGCCTATGTGTGCTTCCCTCAGTGATGCAGGCAACAACCCTGTTGCAAATGCTGCCCTATACATGGCCAGCAATGGTCCACACAGTAGGTCCACATATGTTTGGTAAAATTTCACTATCATAGCCCGGCGCCCTCCCTGTATACTTGTGTTTGATAGCCCATTTAACTTCTTCCTCTTCTATTGGTGCTCTCAATTGGGTCCTCATTTCTTCATGTACTCCGGGTAATTGCGCCTCATTAGGAATGGCCTCTATTTCTGCTTCAACACTCCAGAACTGCCTTGCATATAGTGTGTAGAAAAACACAACAAAGAGATTCAAAATTGCATCCTGGGATGTCAGTATCCCACCATTCACACCACTGCACCTCCCCCACTTTCTCTATTGACCAGACACTCCAGCAATCGGCCACCGGTATCACCTTGTTCAGGTTGTGTTTCCAGGTATGTGTGATAGTCATGTTTTCCTAGTGTATCTCGGGCCTCATCCAATTCATCCTGCAGTTTATGTCTCACCTTCTAGACCTCATCAATGTGTGGGGCCTGCTTGTCAATGTCGGCTATCTGTTTTTCTAATCATGTGACCATATCCCCCAGCAATCTGTGCACTCCTTATGTCAAGCCATACATTTACTTCTGATGCTCACCTTAAAAACCTCACATACTATGCTGGCAGATTGGACTGTCCCTGTGTTGACAAGAAAATATTCCTGTATGCCTCTCAGACATCCTCCTTAAATGTCTGATCGTACAGTGACCTTGACTGAAATCACCACTGTGGCACCGGCCTTGCAACACTTCCGCAAGCAGAGCATGGTGCAATAGAGTATGAACTAGGTACTGTATGTCCCCAAATTGTGCTGCCTTTTTTGGGTGTGTGAACATGTAGTCTATTCTGAAAAATTTCCCATGTGGTGGGGTGTAAAAGTAGTAGCCCTGTGTCTGTCCATGTCTTATCCGCAACAGTTCCACCAAATGTAACGTATCCATTCACTCCAATAGTGCCCTTAAGGATCTGTCCAATGGTTATGTTGTGGGCCTCGAACTGTCCGACTCCCTGTTAAACCCACAGCTGCAATCACCCACCCATATAATGTAATAAAGTGCATGTGTTGTCAAAAGGTGTATCACCCCTTTATGAAACTCCGGTATGTCTGTATTAGGTGCATAAATAATGCACTTTTACCACCTGTTTTCCCTACCACTCTTTTATAACGACCATCACCTGCCTTTCGGATTGTGTCTGCTTTAAGGAGAACATTAGCATCCACCCACAGCAGAACCCCTCACGCTGAGGCGGTAAAGCTGGCATACCATAATTGGTCCCCCAATCTAGTCCAAATCTTTTCAGATTGTTGTGGTAGCAGATGCATTTCTTGTAACATTACTATCTTTTCTTGCTATTTGCATATATACAACCATATTCTCTACTGCATAATTAGATTCTGTATCCCTTTGATATTCTATGATGTTACTTTCACCCCCATGTAGGAAATATGTAATCCACTTTTGTCCTGTTCCCTTCCTGTGTCATAAAGTGACTGCTCGGCTCATGTCATGTGCTTTCCCCCTCAAAACCCAAAATGAACTACCCTCTGACCCCCCAACCCATGTGGCCCACCCAAACCTGGACTCCTAAATTGACACATTCAGTGTCAAACCAATACCCTCTGAATAACAGGGAAACTTCCCCAGCATAGTGCGTTGCTCATGTGACCCCCGATGTCAGGGCTGTCCCTTCAGCAGCACTATCATTAATCATGCACACAGTGGAGAGCACTTTTATTTCAATGTATCATTGTTTTGGATCCCACATTCAAAATGTGCTCAGTCAACTGGTACTCACCGCCATTCGTAACGCGAACCATTGCTAGTGCCTCACCTCAAAACCACAGATGTGTCTGCGCTCTCTTGCATCAGTTATCGAACATTCACTCAGTGCCTTTCAATAACTCGCATGGTGTCCTCAGCGTGGTCAAAGAAGTGTCTTTTCCCTTGTATGTCCACCCAGAGCCAGGCTGTAGTCAGTAACGCGTATGCCAGGCCCCACGCCCAGAGCTTTTTTTTAACCTCCACAAAGCACTTGCATTGTTTTTGTGTTGCAATGCCATAGTCTGGGTAAAAGGACATCTTATTTCCATTATATTTCACATCCCCCTCTACACTCACCATCACTATAATGTTAATTTTGTCTTTAAATCTCAGCATTCTGGCAATTAGTATGCATTTGTGGAGTATCTGGTTTTGATTTACCACCTGGGGTTCCATGAGCTCTGTCCACTGGCAGGTCTCCCTCACTCTCAAAAGCTGGCTGGATAGTTGGCAGCCATGATGCCAGAAATTGTTCCACCAGTGCAGACTACATTCCTTCCAGCAGCCCCATTATGCTGACCTTATTACCCCGGCAATCTGTCCTCCAGGCCCACTAGTTTGGCTTCCTGCATTTGTAGATGGCATACGTGGATGGTCGGTTTGGTGGAGTGTGACCCCATGATCTCATCCATTCCTCCCACTCTGGGTCACAGGTCCTTTGCCCTCTCCCGCATCTTATCCACATCCTGCCTCAGCAGTATTACTGTTGTAGCTACACCACCAACCTCCCCTCTTGAGTTTGGATGGCATCTGTGCCCAGCAGTGTGGCCTGATAAGTCCTGGGAGGTCCCTAACGATGTGCCCCATTTAAGTATTTTACTCTATTGGGGACAGATCCTCATATGGTATGCTCTCTGCCTGTTAGTGAACTAACCGATGTGTAGTCATGAGCATCAGCCCATTCACTAGATCCAGGCCAGGACATCCATATCTGCTTATTGCTCCAGTGGGAGAATGTGCTGGAGGGCTGTGAGAATCTCCAATTACCACTCCGTCTCAGTCTCGTTCCACAAGCCCCTGACCCCCTGCGCTGCTGGCTCCTCCTATGTCTTTCACTTGCGTATTAGTTTGTCAGGGTTGTGGTCTGCAGACTCCTCGTGCATGGCATTTATTAACCTTTGAACTGGTACTTCATTATGCAGAGTTGGAAGTTGATACCTGTGTCCTCCAGTTGGGCACCACATATTCAGGCTTCTTGTATCGTAGTGAGCAAATGGGTTCAAGGGGGGAGGGGTGCCATAGACTTTCACTTAGGAGTGATCGGGGAATATGTCCCTCTTCTGTGTCCTGCCGTCTGACTGACATCCCCAGGGCTCACCTCTCGCTTGTCGGCTCGATCAGGGCTGCCTCCCAGGCTCTGATTGTCAGCAGAGGCCCACCCATCCCTCCACTCCTCAGCAGAGATCACTTTGCCATTTCTCCGCTCACATCAGGGACCGCCACTCACTGTGCTGTTCAGGGTGCATGCAGTTGTGTTGTCACTGCAGCCTCCATTTTGACTGTTTTCCCGGGGGCCACCAGCCTGCCATTTCCTATGCGCTTTTCACTGCGAGGATTTTTCTTAGTCTGCAAGGCGTCTCCTTTCGCAGCTCGGCTCCCTGCTTCATTCTGTCTTTTGTGGTGCCAGGGCCTTCCCTACTGGTCCCGTATGCATGGGGACACCTTCTACTTGCCGCAATCACTTTCGTAGCTGTGTTTGGGCCTAAGGGGGTCCCAATGCCGGTAATCAGTCAGAGCTGCAGATCACCACTTCCTCTGAGGAGGCCATCTTGGTTCCTCCAACATTATTTAATTATCAATGTGACATTCTAATGTTTTCCTGTGTAAAAGTTAACCCTGCTACCGTGAAAATAGTGTTTAAGGCCTTTCTTCTAACTGGAGCTTGCTTCATGGGAGGACACTATTGAAGGTAAGTCCCTCGTAGGTTTATTTACATTTCTTCTCCACAACAACACAGTTGTTTCTCCTCCAGTCAGGCTGCAACTGACATCCCTGGAACACCATCTATAGCCAAGTTCTAGAACGTGGAACAAACATCTCTCTAAGTTCTATTCCCCTATTACAACATATCCTCCTCCCTTACTTACACCGGGTAAGAAGAAATGAAAGGATAAACCAACTACAACAATTTAAATAATGGAAGATGAGTGATACTAAATGGGATGAAAAAATATCAAATATCACATGGTCGAAGCACAATTAATCAATGTAGGGTCAGATGTATGAAGGTCTGCATTTGCGATTCCCAAATCGCGATTTTTACCGAATCGCTATTTGGGATTCACAAAATTTGATGTAACAAGGCAATCACAGATTTTTTTGCTATTACCAAAAATTTGCAATTGCAAATAGCAAGTACCAAATAGCGTTTCTGTAAAATAGCGAATCGGTATTTGGAAAACGCAAATTGCTATTTTTTTATTCTCAGCAGCATGATGACATCACAACCAGGAAGTGAGTCAGTATGTGTTGTTTCCAGAAGCCTGAGCAATAGGAGCAGGCAGAGAGACCCAGCACAGCACCAGTGAGGCACTCAGGAGAGTCAGCGAGGACCAGGTGAACACAATGGCCACTGATGTTAATGGCAAGGACACAGGAGGGAGAAAAAGAAAACAGGAATTGTTGGTGCTCACAGAAGAGGTGGTTAGGAACCATGACCAGTTATTTGGGAAGAACTCACTACATTTCCCAGAACGTGGGAAAAGGAAATTGTGAATTGACATCCAGACCAAGATCAGCACGGTGGGTGTTGCACAGTGCACTGGCGGAGGACCATCCACCAAGTCACCATCCACCCCTTTGGAAGACATGGTGGAGTCAACACTGCTGCCTGAAGCAGTAGGTGGTGTCACTGACATAGACAACTCAGGCACCAGTGGCACCAGCAAAGGTAAGGGCAGTAATGATTTGAATCACCATATGTGCATGGACAAATGTCCCTTATACATTTCCAATGTCACCACGCACTGTGAGACACAGTCCATGCCACATTGTCTATTCAACACAACAATGCCTTTTGGGAGCAGTAGTCCAGACCCCTCTACTGCTAACATATCAGTATTGTACAAAACCAAAGAGAAAGACAATATAACAGACATATAGAGGTACAATGCCAGGGAAAATGTTTAATACAAAACTAACTGTTTCATGACAGATGCAAAAAGAACATATAGAATGACATGCTGCACATTGTTCTTGCAGATGTTCCTGCACTTGATGCAGCAGATACTGAAACAGGGATGAATGAGGAAAGTCAGGTACAGTCTTATACCAACAACACTGAGTCCATCATACCAGCACCACCCAGACGCAGGGCAAGAGTGGAACCCCTCCCAGATTTCACTCAGGACTCTGATAAGTTACAAGAAGATGTGCAGACACCGCCGTCAGCTGGTAGATGCACCCACAGACAGCATTCCCAGTTTTGGCGCCAGTATACTCCCCTGAAGAGGCGTTGTGAAGAAGCCAGACAAAGCAAAGTGGAAGGTAAGGACCCATCTCTGTTTGGTGGTCTTGAGGCATCCAAGTTGAAGGTGCAGCGCCGACAATGTGAGCACATGAGATCAATCCACAGGCAGTTGGTGTCTCACAATTATGCACAAGCTGCATGAGGCACAACAAGCTACAGTAGAACACCTAAGGGAGATGACTACTGCAATTAATAGACTGTACTGTACAGCAGTAGAAGCATGTCACCTACCATAGGCACCATCACCAATTGATGGGTAGGTTGGATGGGTTCAGCATATCTGCAAATTGGCTCACTAATACAACTGTTTTGCTGTCACGACATGCTGTGGACATGCAAATGGAAATGGCCCATTGCAGTCGGGATATTGCACAAACATTGGTGCAAATCACTAATGCATTTGAGACAATGCAGACAGCTCGGAGTGCTGCAAACAGCGATCTGGGTGGTGGGGACAGTGAGGAGCTCTCTAGCCTCAGTAGTGTCACAGTCCCTTTAATGGATCCTAGGCGTCCCAGTTCCAGACACAGTACTGTCTCAGTGCCTTCAACAAGATGTGGAGCTGAGCCCACTGAATGTTCCAGCAGAGTGCATGGACGTAAAATGTGATTTGGACATGTTCTGCGCCTTGAATATTTTGTTGCAATGCATTGGTACTATGTTAATAGTTCGACATTGTTATTGGGTACTGATTGTGCTATTTTGAAATACCCATGTACTATGTCCACATAATTAACCTGGAGTAAAGGCAATAAATGTGATACCTGTAGCAAAAAAGAAACAAGATGTGGCGTAGTCATTGCTTACATTAGAAATAGTTGCGCTTAATCTCAGCACGTCTTTGCCTGCATCTGCTGCTCTGGTTCTGTCTGCTGGGTGCAGGGGTGTTAAGGGGTCATCATCCTCATCGGAGTCCGTCTCTGTCGGTTCCATTGGTATACCTTGTGTTGAATCAATGTTATGCAACATTGCACATGTGGACACAATCTTGCAGGTGGTTTCTTGACTGTATTGGAGTGCACCCCCACTTTTGTGAAGGCACCGAAAGTGACTCTTCAGCTGTCCAAAGGTCCTCTCTATCACACTGCGTGTCCTCCTATGTGCCACATTGTATCGCCACTCACTTGGCACGGCCAAATTGAGATATGGTGTCAGGATGAAGGACTGCACTGCATATGCACTGTCTCCTACAATGACAAGAGTGTCATATTAGTTATTGTTATCTGTGACATAACTTATACAACATGCAACATTGTTCTCTGTTTCGTTACCAATTAGATATCCTTCACCAAACTCCCCAGGAAGAAATCTTGTGTACATTCCACTGTGCCTAAAGATGTAGGAATCATGTATGCTACCATGGTATCTGACTACTAGATCAGTTATGATGCCGGAAGCATTGCAAATGACCTGGATGTTCATCGAATGGGTATTTTTACGATTCTTGTAGATATACTCTGTTGAAGATGGTGGACAGATTGTCACATGTGTCCCATCAATGCAGTCAATAACATGAGGAAATTGGGCTCCCTGGTAGAAATTTTATTTAGTTAGCTGCAAATCCTGTGGGGTGTTGGGGAATTTACATGCAGATTAAATTTTGTTAACATAGCATTTAGGAATGCATTCAATTAGTGTGAAAGTGCACTTTGAGATACACCTCCAGCTGCTGCTCTGACCCCCTGATAGCTTCCTGAGGCTAAGAGGTGCATGGAGAATAATACCTTCACATGAGTGAGAATTCACATTGGTTGTCTGTGTGTGTCGCTGCAGTAGGGGTTATATATCTGCTATTAAATCCAATATCATGGCATCTGTTTGATCAAATAGAGTAATGTGCATTCTGAAAATGTGTTCCTGTCCCCTCCTCCCTCTCCTTAAGCCTGCTATGATCCTCATCCTCCTCGCCATGATGTAGAATGCAGCCATTGTGGAAAAGGGCTGATACATTTTGGGCATCTTTTTATAGGTTGCACCTTTTTACCACCTGATTTTATTTGGTGGTAAATTGCACATGCAAAATCCCCATATGGTGACTACTCGCTATTTGTAACTGCTTCATACATTGGATTTGCGACTCCTTATTTGTGAATCACAATTTGCGATTCACTAAACCTAGTTGCATTTTTAGTGAATCGCTATTTTAGCGATTCATTAAAAATGCACTGCGAGTGTCTTTCATACATCATAGAAGGCTTTTTTGCATTCGCAAATGGTGGAATTTTGCAATTCTCACATGTGCGAATGCAAAATAAAATAGTTTGATTAATTTGGCCAGTAGTCTTTTAAATACCCAGGAGGGTGAATTTCTCGTCTGTGTCTTGTTCCATGCATTCCCCTGTCTGTTACAAAAGTATCACTAATATTTTCTCCAACATCACCCCTGTCTCTCATCATCTCTGTTGTATCCATGTATTATGAGAATCCTGAATTAATTCTCTGTCATCAACATAAATGCACTATTACTTTTCTTCTGCTCTTTCTCCTCATGTTGCCCCCCTCTTTGATACAAAGCTACCCACCTGTTATTCAGTTTCTCTCCATTTCCCAATTCTACACTAAATCGAAATGCACGTACCACTTTCAACGGACCTTTAAATTTAGATAATCCAGTCCCTTTCCGTGCACACTTTAATTTAACCCAGTCACCTACTTGTAGTATGCATTTATTGCTTTTGTCATCTCTTGCTCGATTCTCATTCATACCCATTCCTTGAGCTCACTTAACCAACTCCTTCATCCAAGATGGAACTGCCTTTGTTCCAGGCTTCCTCCATTGCATTACCTCAAACAGAATTATACTTGTCACACTGGGCACACTTGTGCGATAAACCCAGATCATCTCTCTCACCATTCTGACAACATACAGACCACTGGTAATTGGTATCTAAATAGTCCCTTAAATCACTCTATTAACCCTTTCCACAATCCCATTGCTTTGTGGGTTGTAAAGTGAAGTATGAGTGTGTTTGATCCCATACGATGTGACAAAATTCTGCATCTCATATGAAGTCAATTGCGTATCATTTTCAGTAATGATGACTTCTGGAACATCCTTCTCACAGATTACTTCCTCCAATTGTGCAACAGTGTTTTTATTAGTAATTTCCTTCATAAACTTAACTACAATCCACCTATTATGTACATCCATGGCATACCTTAACTCTCCTCGCAACTCATTCATAGGTCTGATTAAATCCATACACACCATGTGCCATGCTCTCCCTGGATCTTTTATGTGCCCAGAATCCATTTGCATTCCTACTTTTAGGCGTTTTTCTCCCTCCTTGCATATGCTACATCTACTTACACACTTCTCCACTTATTCATCCATTCCTGGACACCACCACGTAGTCCTTAACCTTTTCTTTGTTTTGGATTGACCTAGCTGACCTTCATGAGCCATTACTATAAGTTTCTGCCTGAAGTTTTGTGAGGAACAAATTGTTCTCCTTTCATTATTACTATAGCTTCACACACTGACAACTCCTCAAAATTTTTGATATAAGGTCTCACCGGAAGCACTACTGAACTTTCTCTTCTGCTTCCTAAGAGAATCAAAATTTTATCTCTTTCAAAGTAACATCAGATTACATCTTCCTAATCCAGTTCTCCATGAAAAGGCTTGTGTACACATGAGTTCCAGTGCATCCATCACAGAAGCACCTGCACCTTCCTTCTCTTTTGTTTCAACTGCTTGTTTATCCACCTCCCTCCGACTTAAAGGCATCCTAGATAAACAATCAGCCTGACAATTTCTACTTCCCTGAATATGTTCTAGAGTATAATTATACTATTTTAAATGAGCACCTAATCTAGCTAATCTACCTGAACCTTTACTCGCACCACCTCGCAATAAGATTTTAACCAAAGGCTTGTGGTCTGTATGTAATACAAATTTTGAGCCCCACAAGTAAGTTCTAAAGTACTCTACCCCCCATGCTGTAGATGCAAATGCTACTATTATCTCCTGTCCATTGTGTACTTGTTCAAGCACAGCTCCTAAATCTGTAGCACTTGCATCAACAGTGAGAATTGAATGTAATCTCATATCAAATTGTATTAAAATATCAGCTTGACAAATTTCCCCCTGATGCCTTTAAAGCTCTTTTGAGGCTCCTCCTCCCACCGAAAACCTGCACTTTTTTCAGTAAGAGCCTCAAACATTCCATTTTGTCTGAACAATTCTGTATGATCTTCGCATAATATTCTACGAGGCCAAGAAAAGATCTCAATTGATCTTTATCTAATGGCACAGGAGTCAACCTAATTGCATTGAGCAAGTTTTCTTTCAGTTTCACACCATTATCACTACTATACCCCAGACATTCTACTTGTTCAGTAGTATCACCAAACACCAAAATATCATCCTGAAAATAGAGAATGGTCGACATGTCCTTAAACATCATCATACGTTGGAACACACTCGCTGTCGAACATAAACCAAAAGGTAATCATGAAAATTATAAGGTGCCTTCCATAGTAATGAAAGCTGTAGGTGGTTTTGATTTTTCATGTAATTTGATCTGGTGATAGGAATTCTTTAAATCTAATTTGGAAAAATGTTTTCCACTGCCTAGAGCTAGAACCAATTTGTTTGTATTAAGCAACAGGTATGTGTTCACTACCACATTTTGGTTAAGTGACCAGAATCCACACAACACCTATATTTGCCATCCGCCTTCTCAGTAATGACTACAGGAGAGATCCATCTAGCTGTTTCAATAGGTTCAATAGCTCCATTAGCCAACATTTCATCAAGCATTTATTTCACGGGTGCACGTGCTACTAGGGGAACCCTATGCATTTTGTGTTGTACTGGAATTGCATTAGGGTTGAGAACAATTTTGTTTACATATCCTTTCAAGTAACCCAATTTCACCCTGAAGACTTCTTTGACTTCCTCTATAGTATCAGACAAAGTGAGGTCCTTTACTACCATCACTTGGTTATTGCATCTACAATGTACTATCAACTGGTCTCAAACTAGCTCTTCTGGCATTGCTCCAAATTTACATTTTAACTACAACTCTCTTAACTTTGATATGAATTAATCTGTAGATTCAAATTCATTTGTGGGCAAATGTAAAATTTTTAGTGATTTAATACTACATTGACTTCTTTTGCAAATCTTAATTCCATATGTGTCTTAGCTTCTTCATAGACATCTTACATTGGATCACCATTGGGCAAGGTGGTAGTAGGTAAGTACTTAAAAATACGTTGTCCTTCCTTACCTATATTATTCAATAATAGAGCTTTCTATCATGATGCACTAAACTTTGTACCATCCATAGCTTCAATATATGTTTCAAACATGCTTATCCAGTCCCCCCACTCCACAGATAAGGGATCTGGTAAGAAAATTGGTGTTGATACGATGGCACTCTGGGAATCTACTATAGATATAAATATATAATATATATGTTTCAAATTGTATCCAGGTATATGGCTCATTAAACTATAAAAAAACAAAAACAGCTACAGATATGAAAATACTTGTCATTAAGACACGAATACCACGAATAAGAGTGAAATATTCAGTAAGTTGTTCCAAATTATGGTGTGCGTATCACCAAAATGTGAACATAATAATGGAAGATGAATGATACCAAATACAATGTGCACTCAAATATGGCTAGCTCAACAAATACAAAACAATGGTGTGAGTATCATTGATGTGACACGCTTAGTTATAACGCATATAAGAATGGTGTGCATATCACTGCTGTGATCCACATCCAAGATGCGCAATCAAATATAGTTAATGTGACATATACAAACACTGGTGTGCGTATCACAGATGTGACAAGCTTAGTTAAAAGACGTATAACAATGGTGTGTGCATCACCGCTGTAATCCACCCACAAGATGGCGTTTACGTACGCAGGTTTGTATTCAAGATGGCGGCCACATGTATGTATAATGTAGATATGTCAATAGCGTGCCCAAGAGTAGCCTCACATGCACTCCTCCGCTGGGGTTGTGACTGATTCTGTGGAAAGGTAGATGCTTAATCAGCCTCAGGAAATGAAATCCACCTCAGGACTTGAAATCCCCTGTCTTGCATTCTGTCCATATGTCTCGGACGTCGTCTGGTCACTGCAATGTGATGGGTTCCAGCTCCTCACCGTGGCGTTGCTGACTGGCTAGCTCGCCGCCAAAATTCTTATAATGGAAGCTCATTTTATGATAGGATACTATTGAAGGTAGGTCACTTGTAGGTTTATTTACATTTCTTCTCCACAACAACACAGCTGTTCCTTCTCCCTTCAGGCTGCAACTGACATCACTGGAACACCATCAATAGCCAAATTCTAAAACTTGGAACAAATATCTCTCTAAGTTCTACACCCATTTTACAACAGCCTTGCACTGTAAGGATGTTTTACTACACATTTTAACATGCCCTACTTTGAAATACCATGCACCAAGCCTTATGGGCATTTAAGATGTACATACAGGTGACTCATTCATATTTAAACAACGGGGTTAGATCTGTCAAACAGGGCTATTTTGGTATGTCAAATTTGAGGTTTTACATCAGCACAGACAGGCTTACTGTGGTAAGCCTGAAGTCATGTTTGCCACGGTCATTCTTGTGGTGTCACAATGCATGCGGAACACTACAGTACACTTTGTACCATGTGCTCGGGACCAATAGGTAAGTTAATTATGCCAGTTAGGAATGTGGGCAATTCTGATGTGTTGAGGGTTCAGATCGCATGCACTGGGCATTGGGCAGCAGTGGCCCAATGTGCAGAGTCCAAAAAAGAATAATGACATCTTGCAAAAAATTGAGGTGACCATTTTCAGATCCACAGAGGTACACTTGACCTTATAATTGCAATTAATACATTAAACCCAATAGTAACTGGGACCATTAGAATGACAGCAGTAGTTGAGGTGTCCACTAAGGGCCTGATTTAGAGTTTGGTGGAGGGTTACAACCCAAATATGACAGAGATATGAATTTTAAAGGAGATAGGATTCATATCCCGGTATTTCTCTATGGAGCAGCCAGCCATGTTACAATGAAAATAGCTTTTAGGTGCTAGTCGGTGTAGGGGCATGAGTAACAATAATTTTCTACATGTACTACTTTTAAATGTGATTCACCCTGTGTTATGGGCTATAAGGCCTACTTAGGGGTGATTCATTAATAATTTATTTTATAGGTTTAATTAAGCACTCTAAGACCTATATAGTTGTCCTGGCACTGAGAAACAGAGATGATTATGCCATGGAGGAAGAAATACTGTCAGTAATGCCAGGGCTTCAAGGATTTCCTAAAATACAAAAGATACTGCATGCTATGCCGAGTTATTGGGAGAGTGTCCCACAATTTTCCAACCACATGGAAATGCCTACCTCCTCAGCGAGCCAGATTAAATCCAGATGTAACAAGAAGGTAAGCATCAATAGAGCAAAGGGTGCGACTTGGTACATGGCAGGTAAACTTATTCAATAGATATATTGGCCTGGTATGGTGCAAAGCTCTGTGAATGTGGCAGCAATATATAAAAGCAACCCTTATGACCATCAAGAGTCAATGCATTGAATTCAATGTTGCAGAGGCAGACCTAAGCCAGGATAGATTAAGAGCACATTTCGCTGTGTCATTTTGGATACACTGATTTTTTTCAACAAGCCCAATTAAGCACCCAGAAAAGGCAAATTGCAATAGTCCACATGACTCAGAACAGTTGGCTTGATCACCATTTGAGATGCTGTCATTGGCAGAAGTGGAAGAATTTTCCTCAGCAACTGTAGCAGCAAGACACATCGCAGTGACAAATGATTAATTGGACTTTCGAGAGATACATCCGACTTCAAATAGAAGCGCAGGTTTTCCAGAGATTTAACTGGATCAGGGGCCTTAAACTGAGATGAATGCCACAAACTGGAGGAAAGGGGCTGCCTAGGTTGAGTGCGGTTGATCCTAACTCAGGCATGGATTGAATGAAAGTCTCAGTGGATGCTGACCCAGAATGGTCTTTAGCAATACTTAATTGAGAATCATCTGCATAGTTCATGTAAATAAGCCCAAAGATCCAAATAATTTTGCTAATGCAGTGATGTAAATGGTCAAAAGAGTGGGACTTAATGAAGACCTCTGTTGGGATTCCCGGTTCAAAGTTTCAAATTCTAAAATAAATGCCGGCAGGTGCCACTGGTGTGCTGACCCTCAGATACTGACCTTGTGGCCTTGTTGATCCATATGATCCAGATCTCTCTGACATCCCATTAATAAACTTAGAAGCCAGTTCACTAAGGTGGTAATTCTGCCTATATGTTAAAGTCCACAGGCACTAGATATTTGGTATGGGATTGTGACAGAGAAATCAACAGGTCTAGGAAGGAGCCTAAAAAGGCCTCCATCGGAGTAGGTAGACAATAATATAGAAACACCATTCCCCAGAACAGAGAATGGGGATACAATAGAAAAGCCTAATAATTTGGTTGAGGGGTGGTCCCTTATGGCGAGTTCTCTGATTGAATATTCCACTTGTGCTGTGATTACCCCTACAGCCTCATATTTGAGGGTATGCAGGCAATGGACAATGTTAAGCGAATTAGGGCTTAGTGCAGTAATGTCAGGGGAGGCGGTATTAGAGCCCCTTGAGAAAACAGCTCGAAAATCACATGTTCACCAGCAGACTGAGCATTAATGGAGGCACATCTTAAGTGGCCCTTTGCATGGAAACTTTCACTGCAAGCAGTGTGTCCTACCTGGTCTTCATTTCAATTATCTCTGCATTCATTCCTCATATTTCCCTATCCTTCAGTCCCTTGTGCCTTTCTAGTTGGAGATGTAGGGTAAGAACTCCAAATAGCCTAGCCAACCTGTCCTGCATAATTTACATCTATACTGTCTACTGTCTTGTGGCACTGGTAGGGAAAAAGTACAGACTTAGCACAATCACATAGAGGTTTAAACCAAGCCAGTACCCACCAATACTAAGAAGCTGTTTCCTGGAGTACCTAATCTGGGTATGTGCAATGTTTGCTCCAGAAAAAGATTCAGCACGGCTAGTGCAAGTGTGCAGATGCGTCATTGATGCACCTTTGGTGTGCTGGTGGTATGCCATTTGCATGCATCAATTGCACAGTCATGCAGCTTTAATGCTTAGGTAGGCCCCTTCATGCCTACAAATGACTGGGACCAATACGACTAGTATGCCAATGAGATGGAGTCTATCATTGTTCAAATTGGCTAGAAATGTCAGCAAAGCAGGCCATCACATACGCATCTTTCAGTGATACAAAATAACTCCTTAGCTCTGAATTTGACCCTTTCAAGGTCCTTGGCTAACTGGCTATTCTTCCAGCAAACAAGTAAATGATGCATAAAAAATATCAAGAATCTAGGTTTACATATTAAAGAATAGTTTCACTCACAAAATGCAAAACAACGCAGATCAGCTCTGAGCAGTTTCTCCCCTGGCTGCGCAACTGTCATGCTTATGTAGGCCATTCTTGTCTACACATATCAGGTACGAAGAAAGACTGGACCACCAACCTCAGATGGTAACCATCATTGTCCCAATAAAATTAGACAAAAAAATGCCTACTTCTTAGAAGGAAGGTGAAGCCCCTTCAAAGGGATTCATTTTGACAGTACAAATTGTATTCCTTAAGCAACTCCAGTTAGCCTACAATTGTAGGCCTGAAGCTATGTTTTGGATGGCATAATAGGTGGTGCGGTCCACTGGTGACACATACATTACTGGCTCTGGGATCACCTTGTACTGGGGACTTCTAGGTAAGCTACATATACAAATTAGGCTGGTGCCAGTTGAACCATGTTAAAAAGAGAAGCACAGTCCCTTTCTTACTGGTTACCATTGGCAATGTGCACAGAGTTCTACTGCCAGCATAAAAAGGAAGGAGGAAACATGCCTCTGAGTTGGAGGACTCAACCATCTACTGAACATCATAATTTGAATACAGCTTAATTGAGAAAAAAAGCAATTTGAAACCAACAATATGGGGCAGGCTTGATTTCCGTCCCACATGCAATAAATCACTACATATACAGTGTAATGTGATAAAGGTGAATATAGTGCGGACAATTCAGTGCTCAAACTGTGTACAACATGTAATACATAAGGCACTGTATAATTTTCAATGGTTGTATTATTTAACCCCTTGGGTGCCCAGGACGAGGTGATCTGCCGAGGACGAGACCACCTCGTCCTGCTATGGGCCCCGAGGGGGAGCTCTAGCGCTCCCCCTTGACGGCCAGGCACCCCCCTCCCCTGGGCAGGGATGGAAGGGGAATCGCTTACACCCCCACCCCCGTGACCCTCCCGTGGCGTCTGATGACGTCAGCGCGCTTTCCCTCCGGAAATGCTTTGCATTTCTCCTCCGATCACATGGAGGGGGCAGAGAAGCCTGAAAGGAGAGGAAAGGCCTTAGGCACCAGGGATTGGTGTGTGTGTTTTGTTTGGGGGGGCAGACCCATGGGCATGGGTCGCCCCCCACATTACCAAGGGGTGCAGAAAGCCCACCAGAGACCAGAGAAGATTTTTTTTCAAAATAAGAGGGTGGGGGTATAGCCATACCCCCACCGCAAATAAATGGGGCCAAAGTTGTTCTGCCCACCAATGGGCAGATGGGGCAATTACCCGCGATCCACACCCCGGGGGGGCAGGAAGTCTACTAAATGCCAGGGAATTAAAAAAAAGAAAAATAGTGGGGTGGTGGCTACCAACCAGTATGGGCATGGTTATGCCCCCACCCCAACTGAAGGGGGTAACAGTCTTTTAGCTCTCCCCTGCACACTAAAACATCTTATCCCACGGCAAGCAAGTGGACATTTGATTATTTGGGGTTTTGGTTTTACATTTGGGCTATGATAGCTTAGCTAACTCTCAAAATCGTCCCACTTGGAATGTTGAGGGCTGCACTTTTTGGACTTTGGGACGCTGCCATGTAGAAAAATCCACAAGACCTAGACACATCTGAAAACTAAACATCTGGGTGAGTCCAGAGTGGTGTGCTTCACATGCACCCCGCACCATTTTCTTACCCACAATGCCCTGAAAATCTCCAACTTTGCAGGAAATTACACATTTTCCCCACATTTTTGTGATAGAACCTACCGGAATCTGCAGGAATCCACAAAATTCCTACCACCCAGCATTGTCTCATCTATACCGATAGAAATTCTGCCCCACTTGTCAGCCTAAAAATATTTTTTTCCAAACTGCTCTTTTGGACCCGGTTTGGTTCCCCCTCAATTTTTACATGTTTTTGGCTCTTCCCAGTCACAGGCACTTGGCCCACCTACACAAGTGAGGTATCATTTTTACCGGGAGACTGAGGGGAACATTGTGTGGTAGGAAATGTGTCCTGGTGTGATGATCCCACACAGAAATGTGGGAAAACTGTGATTTTTTTAGCTAAATTTGAGATTTGCTGAGGATTCTGGGTAAGAAAACACTGGGGTATCCACGCAAGTCACAACTCCCTGGACTCCCTCGGGTGTCTAGTTTTCAGAAATTTCTGGGTTTGGTAGGTTTCCCTGTATGGCTGCGGAGCCCAGGACGAAAAACGCAGGTACCCCCCGCAAAAACAGGTAGTTTTGTATTTGATAATTTTGATGTGTCCAGATAGTGTTTTGGGTTAATTCCTTTCACAGGCACTGGGCCTACCCACACAAGTGAGGTACCATTCTTATCGGAAGACTTGGGGGAACACTGGGTGGAAGGAAATGTGTGGATCCTCTCAGATTCCAGAACTTTCTGTCACCGAAATGTGAGGAAAAAAGTGTTTTTTTGGCAAAAATCCTGAGGTTTGCAAAGGATTCTGGGTACCAGAACCTGGTGAGAGCCCCACAAGTCACCCCATCTTGGATTCCACGAGGTGTCGAGTTTTCAAAAATGTGCAGGTTTGGTAGGTTTCCCTAGGTGCCGGCTGAGCTGGAGGCCAAAATCTACAGTTAGGCACTTTGCAAAACACACGTCAGTTTTCAATGTAAAAATGTGATGTGTCCATGTTGTGTTTTGGGGCATTTCCTGTCGCAGGCGGCAGGCCTACCCACAAAAGTGAGGTACCATTTTTATCGACAGACTTGGGGGAACGCTGGGTGGAAGGAAATTTGTGGCTCCTCTCAGATTCTAGAACTTTCTGTCACCGAAATGTGAGGAAAAAGTGTTTTTTTGGCCAAATGTTGAGGTTTGCAAAGGATTCTGGGTAACAGAACCTGGTGAGAGCCCCACAAGTCACCCCATCTTGGATTCAACTAGGTGTCTAGTTTTAAAAAATGTTTACGTTTGGTAGGTTTTCCTAGGTGCCGGCTGAGCTGGAGGCCAAAATCTACAGCTAGGCACTTTGCAAAAAACACGTCAGTTTTCAATGTAAAAATGTGATGTGTCCATGTTGTGTTTTGGGGCATTTCCTGTCACGGGTGCTAGGCCTACCCACACAAGTGAGGTATCATTTTTATCGGCAGACTTGGGGGAACATAGAATAGCAAAACAAGTGTTACTGCCCCTTGTCTTTCTCTACATTTTTTCCTTCCAAATATAAGACAGTGTGTAAAAAAGACATCTATTTGAGAAATGCCCTGTAATTCACATGCTAGTATGGGCACCCCCAGAATTCAGAGATGTGCAAATAACCACTGCTCCTCAACACCCTATCTTGTGCCCATTTTGGAAATACAAAGGTTTTCTTGATACCTATTTTTGACTCTTTATATTTCAGCAAATGAATTACTGTGTACCCGGTATAGAATGAAAACCCACTGCAAGGTGCAGCTCATTTATTGGCTCTGGGTACCTAGGGTTCTTGATGAACCTACAAGCCCTATATATCCCCGCAACCAGAGGAGTCCAGCAGACGTAACAGTATATTGCTTTCAAAAATCTGACATTGCAGGAAAAAGTTACAGAGTAAAACATAGAGAAAAATGGATGTTTTTTCACCTCAATTTCAATATTTTTTTTATTTCAGTTGTCATTTTCTGTAGCAAACCCTTGTATGATCTACACGAATTACCCATTGCTGAATTCAGAATGTTGTCTACTTTTCAGAATTGTTTGGGTTTCTAGGATCCAGCATTGGTTTCACACCCATTTCTGTCACTGACTGGAAGGAGGCTGACAGCACCACAAAAATCATAAAAAGGGGGTATGTCCCAGTAAAATGCCAAAATTGTGTTGAAAAATGTGTTTTTCTGATTCAAGTCTGCCTGTTCCTGAAAGCTGGGAAGCTGGTCATTTTAGCACTGCAAACCCTTTGTTGATGCCATTTTCAGGGGAAAAAAAACACAAGCCTTCTTCTCCAGAAAAAAACAAATTGTTCACTTTATTTTGGCTATTTTCTTGGCCTTCTTCAGGGGAACCAACAAAGTCTGGGTACCTCTAGAATCCCTAGGATGTTGGAAAAAAGGGACGCATATTTGGTGTGGGTAGCTTATGTGGACAAAAAGTTATGAGGGCCTAAGCTCGCCGTGCCCCAAATAGCAAAAAAAAGGCCTGCCACCTGAGGGGGAAAAGGCCTGGCAGCGACGGAGTTAATCAGAACACAAAAGAATAGGGAAGTTCAACCAGATGCACAATCTTTTCTTGCTAATTGCAAATGCCAACCAGTTGGGGAAGTTGTTGACATTTCGACCCTGAATTATTTGAGGGTTCTCCTCAGGAAGTAGTTATCTAACTACCACACATGCACATGTGGGAAGCAAAGAGAGGGAAAAATCTGAGGTCCAGTGCTGTACCAAAATATGTTTGAGTTACTCACTACCTTCATGTGGGTCTAGGTTACATCAATTGTACATCTTCAATTAATTTAAGACGTAAACTAAACCATTAGTTACAAAACCTGTAGTCTACTACCTGAAGTGCTTTCCCATCACCTCTGTTGGGAGTGCCAAGGGTATCCAACGCTTTGACCAATAGGGTCCACCATTCACAAAACCATAAAGCTCCAAATCAAGTAGTCATGTGATATATGCCTTCCAAATTCAAGTTAGTGTAAAAAGTTCCAACTCCATGTGAACACAAAGTGCCAGGTAGTTCCTCTCGCAGTGAATGAAATTATTCTACGTCACACTAGTTATCTGTTGAGTGTCACCAGAGAATACAACATACCAAGTAGCGCCGCTCATACTGATTGATCTGTCATCTGGTTCTACATCTGATGCCTGTGATCATAGTCCAGTATCACCAGTGACAAGTAGACTCATTATCCATAGAAAGTTTATTTACTGCTCCAAGAGTTCATTATGGAAATATTGCTTCTGTTAGTACTCTTTTTCCTTCACACTGTAGACTTGATCAATCCCAGCCCACAAATACTCCAAATTCAAATAGTATTTGGGGAAAAATGAAGCGAACTGAAGCCAATTCATCAACAGGCAAGTGTTTTAAACACACAAATATGCACCTGTATCTACACTCACCTCATGCTAGAGAATACCACGCTCATCATCATCCGTGTTAAGGCAAACATTTAGGGGAACACGACAACAGCTTCGACATGCTCCAATGTGTTGTCTACGTTTGTTGCTGACTTCCACATAGCCAGGAACTACGACACAGAAAGAGACAAGTTGGGACAGACCCTCTCAGTTGAGGAACATTCATCAAGCAGTTGGCCAAGTGTAGTCAGATTAGACCCCAGGGACAAATACATTTCCAGGTGACTCTTTAAAACTTTTTTGGGTCTGACTGTCCCACACCAGACTGTGATATGTGTTACTTTGAAGGAAGCTGGGAGAGGCAGTCAGTAATGCAACTCAGAAGCTTGGCTGTCAACTGGACCACTGTGGCTCATGAAGGCCAATATCCCTTATCAACATTGCATTTAAGATCCCAACAAGATTTTGACAAACTAACTGATCAAAGTTGTGACTTCCCTAATTTGTTTTTATGTGTGGCTTTATGCCACACAGGTCTACATGCCACAATATACAACACTTAGATAATGTCTGTCGCTCACAAGTAAGTTTAGGTAGACCCATTCTGGCCTCCTAATAGAATGTGAGAAAGGCTTTGACATATTTTACTAGGAATACTTGTTTCTAACCCTGGCCCATGTAAACTGGGGCCCTACGTTGGAGTTAGTAACCTGGCAGAACTCATAAATTGTAAATGTACATGGTGTGTTTTGCTCCCAACAGATAATGTCTCCATTCTTTAAAGGCATTACGAATTGCTAGTAATTCTTTTTCTGCTATGGTGTAATTCTGCTCTGCTTCATACAATTTTCGTAATGCATATGCTATGGGGTGCAATTGTCCAGTTTCTCGATGACGTTGAGACAGGATGGCCCCAACGGCAACATCAGATGCATCAGCTTCCACGATGAATGGTTCTTCCACATTAGGGTGAGCTAAAATGGGAGCGGTAGTAAAAGCCTTTTTAAAATCTTGAAATGCTTTTTCTGTCTTTTGGGACCAGTTGAAGACGGCCTTTTTTCTTAACAACTTGGAGATTGCGGCCACCTTTTGAGAGAAGTGATGGATGAAGCGTTGGTAAAAATTCACAAAACCCAAAAAACATTGTATATCACACACTGATTTTGATGTGGGCCATTCAAATACAGCTCGAATTTTTCTTTCAGCCATCTGCATGCCATCAGGTGTTAGAATGACTCCTAGAAATTCAACTTCTTTGGAATTCACAAACTATGTTTCCGGCTGCCGGCCCAGCGGGGATCTCCAAATGGCCGCGGCGGGGGTGCGGCCGCATTGGAGGCCGTCTGGCGGTCCAATCTTGGCGGGCGGCTTCAGCCGCCCTCCAAGGTCGTAATTAGGGCCTATGTCTTTTTCCCTGCACTGTCATTTGTACTAAGATTCAAAAATGTTTGACTTAACGATTTGTGCAAGTGCACACTGAAGGGATTATCGATTTGCCCAAGAGGTCCCCTTAATTTTTTTTCTTGGGTGTTTTAGTTTTCCTGTGAATTTTCCGAAGCAATCACTATCTTTTTCTTTGTCACAACTGTTGGGTCAATCTTGCCTTTGGGTTTCTTTTGGCACTCTCTTATAAAATGACCCTTTTCCCCACAATACAGACACTGACCATTTTTTCATCGCATGTCCTTCTTCTCTTTGGTCAGTGGTGGGCGAACAGTTTCGATATCCATCGGTTCTATCATAGAATCTGAAGACAATTGAAAGTGTCTGGATCTTTCCATTCGCCAATTTGTTTTTTCCCATTTTTTCCTTGCTCCTTTTATTTCAGAAAGTCCGTGATCTATCCGTAGGGTTAGATTACTTAAATCAGTACAAGTTTCTGGTTGTGGTTCAACTTGGGCCAATACATCTTTTAGTTTGTCTTTTAGCCCCTGATAAAATACTGCTGACATTTTTTTCTCCAGCCAAGCAGTTTCCACCAGTAACCGGTTGAAGTGGGACAAATACGTTATCAGGTCTTTATTTCCTTGACGTAATTCTAATGACTCTTTGTCTGCAGTCATAGTAATTGCAATTCTGTCAAAAACCTTTACGAATTCTTCTACAAGCGACGCCAGTTGTATAAAAGAGGACTGTCTAATCGGACTAATGGCACCGCCCAAGTAGCTGCATCACCATTCAGATATGATATAAGGAATGCAATTCTAGATTGTGCATCTGGAAAAGCACTAAGTCGACATGTATAATGTAATTCCACCTGTGTCAGAAAAATGTGAACCTTCTTGGGGTCCCCAGAAAACCTCTCTGGTGCAGCTAAAGGAATCTGTGTCGGCACATTCACTGCTATGTCAGTAGATGCGGGAGGCGTAGGACGAGACTCAGATTTAGAACCATCTACCTTACTCTATAACTGATTTACTTTATTCACTAAATCAGCTGTAAATTGTGTTTAGAGTCTGTCAAATCCCTTTGCATCTGAGTTAATACTTTCATAAGGTGGCCATTTTGCGCAGCTCCCGTACAGACCAAGAGGAAAGTATAAAACTCGTGAGCTCACTATTCTGTCACGGGGTCCTTTCCTCTGGATCTGCACGTCGCTGAACAAAAGGCCCACCTCCCAGTGTCATCAACTCAGAAAGCTATTATAGCACAGAGTTATGATGAAGCCAGTCGGGGGAAGGGAATTAGGAAAGGGAACAGCAGGGAGAGAGATCTGAAAAGTAAAGGTTAGAACAAATATGCATTTACTCATTTATCGACTCGTGACTAAATGCATCTCCAAGATATCAAGTGGAGATCTCTTCTGAAATTAGGGCAAAGCCCCTTCTTTGAAACATGGAACAAAAGTAAAACACGACCTCAGAATCAAGAGATGGCAAGAACTTTGAACTATGATTGTACACAGAATATCAATCTTGTAATATCTATGTATTCACAACATAAACCTTTGATCATGACTTAGAAAATCTCAAAGAATTAAATATGCTTTTCACATCTTAAGCTTTTCAAAGAACAATGAAAACTATGATTTGCTTATCTCCAGAAATATCTTCACATTCACAACCATAAATGCCAAAAGGTTTTACTCATTGAACTTAAAGCGCTTTTCTTAATAATACCAGGAAGCGCTTTTACTCAAGTAACTTGAATCACTTAGATTGTTATGCCAAGAACCTTTTCCTCCTGCGAATTGAAGAGCTTACATCTGTGAACTGAAGCGCCTGAATCCTCATGCCAAAATCGCTTTATGTCTATGAACTGAAGCGCCTGAATTATCATGCCAAGAGCGCTTTACATCTAAGAACTGAAGCACCTGAATTGTCGTGCCAAGAGCACTTTACATCTAAGAACTGAAGCACCTGAATTATCGTGCCAAGAACGCTTTACATCTAAGAACAGAAACACCTTGAATTTCTGTGCACCAAAAGCGCATCATATCTGTGAACTGAAACACTTTGAATTACTGTGCCAAAAGAGTGCTTTACATCTGTGAACGGAAACACCTTGAATTACTGTGCACCAAAGCGTGCTATATCTGTGAACTGAAACACTTTGAATTACTGTGTCAAAAAAGCGCTTTACATCTGTGAACTGAAACACCTTTAATTACTGTGTACTAAGCGCGTTATATCTGTGAACTGAAAAGCTTTGAAGTACTGTGCCAAAAGAGCACTTTACCTCTTGGAAGTAATAACTTCCTCCAAACTGGGATTCAGCAAGACCTTACCGCTATGAATACAACCTACTCATTTTTGAATGCACCAGGGACTTTGATTAGACAACACTCTGCCATTCAGGAGCTCTGCTCTAGAGAAACCTCCACGAGGTCTGGCTGCATCAAAGTCTTCAAAATAGTGAGCAACGTGCTTGGTTGTGGCTGGGTATTTGTAGGCCTGCCACACCCCAAGATGGCTGCAGCCTCTAAAAACATGGGAATTGTAGTCCCTTCATAGAATAGCATTGATAAGTGCATCTTGTCCACCAATGCCCTGAAAATGCAGCTCTATGAGTTTTGCCACAGGGCAGATGACGCTGATGGTCACCTTTGGAACAAGAGGGGATGACAAGTGGTGCGCACAAAGCGCCGCAGAGTCGCGCAGCGGAATCTCAGGCGAGACCGGGACCGCGCCTGGCCTTATTCCTGACAGCTGTCATTTTTGGTACCTATGGACTTGTCATAATAAATCCTTTTTAATGGTAAAGTTGGTTTTATGATTACAACTTTAAAAATGCCACTTTTAGAAAGTTGAAAGTTTTCTTCTCCTAAGCCCTGTGTGCCTGCTGCCTGCGTTCAATACACATCTGGATAGGGAGCTGTACTCCATGCATTCCCTCTAGACAGCCACACACAAAGGGAACTGAGGTGTCCCTGATAGGCCATTCACATCCTGAGGCTGATTGGGCATCCTGGCTTTGAGGGAGGAGCTGACACTTGCACCTGAATATGGCTGTGCCTATCCCCACACAGGGAGCTGCATACCCCACTGTGGTGCGTCTGGGGCCAGGGTAGGAAAGAGAGGACCTCAGTGCACTTCAGTGCTGCTCTTTGAAGTCACCACTACTTCAAAGGCACCACTTTTAATATTTCTAAATCAATACACTTCTGCACCTGAGGATACTCTGCAGGAAGAAGGACTGCTGTGCTGCTGACAGGACTGCCACTCTCCTGGAATCTGCTGGACTTTGCTGAACTTCTGCTTTACTGTGCCTGCCCTTCTGCCTGCTGCCATCCTTTCATGAGAGTAAGACGGACTGGACCTGCATCTCTTCATCCCCGGAACCAAGTGACTCCAAGGGCTTGCTGACTTGCCTCCTGTTCTGAAATCTCATGGTCATCAAACACTTTCTTCAATCCTGCTTCAGCTGTGGTACTCTGCCAACAGTGAGTACAGCCCTGGCAAGAGGTGCCAATACACTCCTGGGCCTTGAAAGTGGGCTTTGCAGCTGTTCTTCTACAATAAAGTGCTGCATCGCCGCCATTGAACTGATGGGAAACACCACATCCCTCCTCGATGTGAGGAATCCCCACAGCTGCTGAGGCGAGGATTTTGGATTGCTGACTGTGCGGCACTAGATTGATGCATCACCATCAACTCCAGCACATCGCCTTCTTATCACCTGGCTCTGCAGCTTGACGATGAAGCATCTCCTTCATTGCAAAGGGTTCAACACCACCCCTCAAGGACATCCCAACAACTGCATGGCTCGATGATGACGCTACTCCTTACTGTGAATTTTGGAACAGATGCATCACCTCCTCTGCTCCCTGCATTGGATATTTTTTGATGTTGACGCAACCCTCCATCCAAGGTACTGTTTTAGTGGGAAAAGGTTGGTCCCTGTAATCAGCCTGTGCTCCATCGCGGTCGGCCGGAAGATTGGATTCCTCCTGGGCTAGCAGGACCTGATAGTTTCCATGTACTACAAATGCAGATATTCTTTAAAAATTCATATCTCGACTTGTGCTCATTGGATTTTTGTTGTTTTGGTCTTGTTTTGATTATCAAATTAAGATCTATTTTTCTAACCTGGTGTATATTATTTTTATTTGGCGTTTTCACTGTTCTGCTTTTTAAGTGGTGAACAAATACTTTACACATTACCTCCTAAGTTAAGGCGGCCTGCTCTGTGCCAAGTTACCAGGTTAATTTAAGGTGTGTATCTGACTTACCCTGACTAGGATTGTGTTCCCTACTTGGACAGGATACCTAACTTTGCCAATTAGAGACCCAATTTCTAATATCTGGGCATTTCACATTGAAAACTTTGTTTTATCATACAGTAATGTCCTTTATTAGCACACATCAGAACAGGAGTAGGATCCACAATGCTTTGGTTCATAAAAGAGCTCATTTAGACAATGGCGTTTTGAATTCCGGACATCTCATTCATACAATTTTCAGTGATATGAAGGTGAATTATCATGTATGTTTCAATTTTTTGTAATGTATTTTCCACATTAGTACCAGTGGTGTGCCTCAAGATGGTCCATTTAAAATCAGATTCAGAATGTTTCTTGTCTTTGAAGTGTTGAACCATAGGTGCATGTTGTACTTGATGAAAAATTCAAGACTTGTGTTGAACAATTCTTTTTTTAATTTTTGGATTAGTTTTGTCGATATACGCCATTCCACAGAGACAAATAATACAATACACTACATTCCACATATTGCAATTAGTAAATTCCGTATGTGTTTTACATTATTGTATGAAAATTCTTCTCGCTCATGTGTGCTGGCACCTAATTAACAATTGCTGCGTTTGTGATGCTCTTTAATTTCCGAGAGTTCCAGTGAGGTTAGCATATTTCTTTTTTGTCTTTTCATGGTATTATAATGGACAACATCATCCTGGATGTTTCTGTTCCCTTTAAAAGCAAATAGTAGTTGTTCATTGAATTCGGTGAGCCCAGAAATAATATCGCAATTTCTCTTGATCATTTTTCTGATCAGATTTGTGATCCATTGTAAGATGTAATACACACCAGTTTAGTACTTTACTTCTTGGTTGTTGGTGATAAAAGACTTTCATGGGGTGTATAGCCGGCACATTTCAATGCTCTTTGCAATACTGTCTTGCCTTTAATTTCTGCAGCAATTTATGTGCATTTTCAAAATAATCCTCCTTTCTATAACAATTCCTTTTATTACATAGAAACTGGATGTAGGGTAGATTGCCTCTTAAATCTCTTTGGGGAAAGCTGGAATAATGTAAAAAGGAGTTACAACCAGTTTCTTTTATGTTCAGAGCTGAGTATATCTGCCCTGCTTCATGTTTTATTGTCACATCCAAGAAATGAATTTCCATTTTATTATAAATCATAGAGAATTGAATGTCAATATTCCTCTGGTTAAGGCAATAAAGAATTGTAAAAGTTCATCTTCTTGGCCTCTTCATATCATTAAAACACAATGAATGTAATGTTTCCATTAAAATAATTGATGTTTAAAGGTTTTTTTCGAAGATCCACTTGTCCTCATATAGGGCCTTAAATATTATGACTAGATCTGTTGCCAAGGGACATCACAGTACCTTTTATTTGTAGGTAAAACTGATGGTTGAAACAGAAAAAGTTATTTTTCAGACATATCTTAGCCATTTGCAAGATGAATTCCATCGGAAGGTTTTCCATCGCTTCAATTGTATCCTCTTGAGGAATGTTAGTGTAAAGGCTTATAATGCCTAGTGTGACTAGTATGTCTTCTGATTCATTGAATTCCTTTCTCTCTATTTGGTTAATTACATCCACATTGTCCTTTAAATAACTCGGAATTTGAGTGATCCCTGGTTTTAAGCAGTGGTTCCCCACCTTTTGACTCCTGAGGACTCCACACAGAATCATTTCTAGAAGTCGGGCCCCCCAAGCAACTTGTATGATTTCAATTTCAAACATTAAAACAGTAATTTGCATTAAATACCCAAACAGTTACACACCAAACACTCGAATTACTAACAATATAATTATTTTATATTGATAAAATATACAAAATCAAAAAATGTTAATGGGAAGGTTGGCACTGCATAACTTCTCAATGTTTAGTTTTATTTAGGAAAGCTGAATCATCAGGTCAGATTCAATTTTTCCTAAGTGATTCCTGTTTTTATCTTTAAGTATATAGATCTGAGAATGCTTTTTCACATAAATATGTGGTGGAGTAAGGAAGTAAAACCATAAGGGCCTCCCATCTCTACATAGCCTCTCTATCACATGTAAGTAATTTGTTTTATAGCACCTCTCATACCAGTGTAGGGTGTCAGACCACTTTACAGGGGAAAACAAGGTGTAGGATTCACACCATCCACACTGGTAGGAATTTTCTAAGAGTGCTTGGTCTGGGGAACCACAAACACAGGATTCAGAACTCAGCACAGTGGTTAGGATTGACTTTAATAATAAGAATGTATTTCTATGCAAGCAAACCTTTTTTAGCAGCACAAGGAAAATGAAAGTCTAGGGAAAAACTTACTTTCTAATTTGTGCCTTGCAGTTTGCATGCAGCTCCTTAATGGCAGTTCATATCTCACTGTGCTACATTATGATTGTAACTTATGTACTGCACAGTAACAAAAGAAACAAAAGCAGCAACCCACTGTGCTATGCACATAAAATACTGTTCTTAGCCTGATATAGGTTCTTTGCAGCAGGCATATTAACCTTCTGTGCTATCCTTGAGTCAAAACTGCCACTAGACAAAACTACCATCTCTCTCCAGCAGGGACATTAATCACTAAAGTAATCTTGACACTTTTATTTCTGTCCGAAAACTGCTAGATGTACCAGGAAGTTTGCAGTGCTTTTAAAACTGCTCAAGGGAAGCAATAAATATAAAAAAGCAAGTGTTTGTCAGAGGAGAATTGCCTTCCTCCTGTGGACCCCCTGGAAATGTGTCACGGACCCCTGGGGGTCTGCGGACCACAGGTTGGGAACCACTGGTTTTAAGAATACATCAACATATTTGGCAATGGGTTCCAACAATGAGTTGATGCCTGAAATTGTTGGACTTCCAGGTGGATTAGTAAGACTCTTATGGAGCTTTCGTAGGATGTATGTAACTGGTGTTCGTGGGTTGGTATTATTCAAAATGTCCCATCCAGATTTCTTAGCAGAGCCTTTCCAATTGTAAGTAATTCAATCTGCATGGTTTGGGAAGATGGATAAAAAGTTGAAACCAGAAGGAGTAAATGCTTGAGTTAAGTGGAGCAATTCCATTTTAATTTTACCAAAGTCTGGAGGTGGTGTTGGCACAAAAGATAAGCATTTTCTAAGCAGATGTACTTCATATGGCTCCAGTGCTCTTGATGGCAGATTTCGAGATTGATATCAGTTCTGGGTCACCCATCTGTATGTTTGTCTTTGAGTTTTGATTTTCCCAGTTCCTTGATGGGGTGTCTGCCATCTTTCACCCCTGTTGCTGTCTTGGCCTTGTCCTAGGTGTCTCCCTAAAAAAAGTGTCTGGTTGACCCTGAAGGTCTGAAGTTGTAGGTTCCAAGTCCCTTGTCTCGTCAGAGTATGATGAAGTGTCCGAGAAGTTGATGAATCTTCTCCTACTGCACCCCTGATACTGAGTTAGAAAACAGGCATTTTCTGGTTGTTTATAGTAGTCCTTATTCAAGAAAGGATAAACTCTTTCAGAGGAGAAATTAGAAATGGCTTTCTGTAATTTCGTCTGTTTTATACTTTTAGTGTTGATTTTGAATTCTGATTATTCTTGGTCTATCTTGCTTAATCGTGCCTTTGGCCCTCATTATGACACTGGGGGTGGGTAATAAAGTGGCGGTAATACCTCCCATAGACAGCCAATGTACCACACCAACTGCCAGGGCAGAAACTACAGCTACCACAGTGGTAGCCACCAAGTGCCACATGGAAGACAAAGTACCGCCCACCATATTAAGACACTGCAAACCACCACCTTTTCTGGGGCGGTACCAACGCCAACAAAAGCCTGGCAGAAACAGAGCTCAGAAGTGAAAGGACTCACCATTGGAGACCCAGGGAAGAATCACGCCGCATGGAATCCGAACTGCGTTTTCCCGATGATCTTCTACGTTATGATCCACCTGGAACACCAACGCCGACGAAGACGACGACGGTGAGTACAGCCGCCTAGCACACAAGGCAGGGCGGGAGGAATCAACAGTGACACACACAAGCACCACACACACCGGACACACACACACACACCATACACACAACCAGCTGCACTACAAAAAAAATATCTCCCCGAAAATTGGCAGAATAATGCAAGGCCAACAGGAATTGACTAAAGTGATTGTAATGAGATCAACATCAACATTGATAATTCGATTTGGCAATGAAACAGATGTGTACACATGTACAAAAAAGGGACACTGCCCAGTCCAAAGTTCAAAGGGCCCACATGGCCACAGGGCACATTCTAAGGCCCATCTTAAATCCTGAGCACATCCGGCTAGAATACTGCAGGGGCATCAGTTTGCAAATAGGAAGGCACCTCAGGGGGAGGATTGGGTGGCCCCTCAGCCGGATGCGGGAACAAGCCCACTGGTTCTGGAGGGGGCAAAATGCCCATTGCTCTGTCCTGGGGAGTGCAAGGCCACAGTCTCTCAAGTTGGTGACTTGCCCACTGCTTCTGGAGGGGGCAACATGCAAATTGTTTTGTCCTGGGGAGTGCAAGGCCACAGTCGTTCAAGTGGGTGACTTGCCCACTGCTTCTGGAGGGGGCAACATGCCCATTGCTTTGTCCTGGGAAATGCAAGGCCAAAGTCTCTCAAGTGGGTGACTTGCCCACTGCTTCCGGAGGGGGCAACATGCCCATTGCTTTGTTCTGGGGAATGCAAGGCCACAGTCTCTCAAGTGGGCGACTTGCCCACTGCTTCTGGAGGGGGCAGCCCGCACAGTAGCTCCTGGAGGGTGTACTACATGGCATCCGCCGGCGGTGATGGCTGCATGGTGGTCATGGTTGGGGGAGGCTCCTAGGCAGCCCCTGCACTTACTGATGGCTGCATGGTTGTGGTGATTGGGGGAGGCTCCTGGGCAGCACCTGCACTCACTGGTGGCTGCACATCCACAGCTGGCGGTGGGGTCCCTGTGACAGCTGGTGGTTGTGGCGGTGTTTGCCTGACAGCTTCCTCTGGCGTAGAGTGCCTCTTCACCTCCTGTTCATGAGTCAGGGATCCCTTGCCATTCCTGTCAGGGGTGGATAGGCTCTTCCTCTCTCTGCCTGTTGGTGCAGGGTCCTTCCCCTTCCTCACAGCTGGTGCAGGCACCTTCCCCTTCCTTGCAGCTGGTGCAGGACTCTTCCCGTTCATCCCTGGTGGTGTTGTCTCCTTCCCTTTTAGTGTTGTAGGTCTTGTATCCTTATCACCACAAGTAGGTGGTGCTACCACTATCCCCGTGGACTGTTTGGCTGAGGTGCTGGGCTGTGTCCTTGGTACCCTGCCTATACGTGCAGGACAGGGGGAGGGGTAGGGAAGAGGTCACTTTGGGAAAGGAAAAGCTTTTTAGGGACGTTGGGGCGGGAGGAAGGAGGAGCAATGGAGTGGAGGATGAGGGAGTGGTTGTTGGAGCTGTATGTCTGCTGGATTTGGGTGCATGGGCTGTATGCTGATGTGAGGTGGATGGCTGTTGGGTGTCTGAGTGCTTGCGTTTGTGTCCTTGAGGAGGGGGGGACAGACACGGTGGGAGAGAACACAGGGGACGAGTGCATGGCTGTTGTGGAGGTGTCTGCCAGTGAGGTGTGTGTTCTGTTTGGTGTGGGGATGCTGATAGTGGATGTAGATGTAGTGCATGCAGGTGTGACTGTGAACGTAACTGGAAGGGAGGTGGAGGAGGAGGAGGAGGAGGCGGAGGCAGCGGAGACTGTGGATGTTGTTGTGTCTGCAACGGTATGGTGTTTGTGTGAGTGCCGGTGGGATGAAGTGGTGCTTGTTTGCCTGTGCCACTCTTGGATGTTGTCTTGTGTGAATGCTCGTCTGTTTGTGTGCTTGTGGGTTGGGGTTGAGGAGAATGGGACTGGGAAGTGGTAGTTGGAGGGGGTACGGTAGAAACAGGGACAATGGCTGCCATCAGAGAGGAGGCCAGAAACTGAATTGATCTCTGTTGGGCCACCAATCCACAGTGAATGCCCTCCAGGAATGGATTGCATTGCTGCATCTGGGATGCCAGCCCCTGGATAGCATTCACAATGGTTGACTGCCCTACAGAGATGGGTCTCAGGAGGTCAATAGCCTCCTCACTCAGGGGGCAAGGCCTGAGGGGCCTGGGGCAAAGGAGATACCCACCCTCCTGGGTGAGCGGGCACGGGCAACTGGCTGAGGGGATACTGTGAGGGCGGTGCTGGTACGGGGGTGGCAGCTGTACCTGCAGCTGGGGTGGTCACAGAGGTGTCCGCCACCACCAGGGAACTCCCATCGGAGGAGGTTTCAGAGTCTGTGTTGTCCCCACCAGTCTCAGCCGTGGTGCTCCCATCGCCCTCAGTCCCACTGGTTCCCTCGCGCTGGTGAACTCTATCTCCAAGGTCCTGTGGGATGCAGCTCCCTCTGTCACCGGTACCTCTGCTCCTCTGCCAGATGATGCTAATGCACATAAGGACAGGATGACAAAATAAGAAAGGGGGGGAGAGACAAAGGATACACTGGGTCAATGACTGCACCAACACTACCATTGACGTACACAGCACCCTCACACACATGGAACAGGCTTACGCACTATGCATTGCACTACCAGTAAAATGGCTAGTCACCAAGGCAGGAGGAGGAGCACACACCGCCAACTCCAACACACCTGGGACCCACGCAGCCCTGCCTAGAGGTGAATACTAAAAAGCTACATTACCTGTATTTGCCATGCAAACATTACCCTTCAGAGGACCTCCACTACTGTGTCTGGCCTGGCCTTAGGGGCACCCACTAACACACAACCACCACCCGGATACCACCCCACCAGCCATAATTTGTAATTATACCCACTGTACTCACCCCCTTGTGCCTGCTGTGATGTCCTCAAGCACCCATCCAGCTCAGGGTAGGCCACCGCCAGTATGGGGGGGTCAGAGTCCGTCAGGCACCCCTTTTTCATTGGGAGGCCATACCCAGCTGGGCCTCTGCGGTCTTCTGTGCCCAACGTATCAGGTCCTCCCACCGTTTCTGACAGTGGGTGCTCTGCCTGCCATAAACCCCCCGGTCCCCACCTCCTTGGCGATGGCATGCCAGTAATCCCTTCTTTTGATGGGCGCTGACCTGCAGAGGTAATACATACAGGAGCACTCCATTAAACAAACAGTCCAGCCTGTCACACACATGGCCCACCATACCCGATCCATCACCATTCGCACAGACATAGGCCAGCTCACAACATGTACAACGTCAAGAGAAAATCCGCCCACCCCCCACCCACCCTTACACAATGCCTTCACACACATCTCCATGCATTCATGCCACATGCATCGTACCAACAGTGTACTCACCTGTTGGTCTGGAGGCCCATACAGCAGTACGTACCGTGGTAGGACCCCATCCACCAGTCGCTCCAACTCCTCCGAAGTGAAGGCTGGGGCCCTTTCCCTGTCACACAGGCCATGGTAGGTTCCAGACACAGGTCACAGCAGCACATGCAGTGTAGGTCTTCTCCTGTTGAAGGTCAGGAAACAAGTGAGGAATCTGATAGAAAATGGTAGTCACGTCCACGGTGTATACCGTCACCGCCGGCGTAGATCTCCCTTGGCCACTGTACCCCATAGGGCCCAATATTATCCAATGAGGAATTGCGCAGCCATGGCGCCCAACGTCGGCGGAATGACATCACTTCCACCTATGCCTTCATACAGGACAGGCGGTTGCCATTTCAGGGTGGGTGAACAGGCCTATTGCTAATTGCTGTGTCACAGGTTCAATAGGCTCATACTTGGAATTTTACACTGTCTCAATACATAAGTGAACAATGTGGACTGCTGTTGTGGTTTAGTTGTTCAAATTGTGACAGCCTACTTATTCTTGTGTCCCTTAGATACCTTCCGATGCGGATTAATAGGAGATGGAGACATACCCCCGTGTACAGACTCCTGGTGGACTTAGCTACCCTGGAGGACAGGCACATTATACTCACCTATAGACTACACAGGGCCACAATCACAGAGCAGTTGGAGCCTGACCTGATATCAGCTATCCGTCATCCCACTGGGATCCCCCCTCTTGTGCAGGTTCTATCAGTGCTCCATTTCATGGCAACTGGTTCTTTCCAAGTAACAGTGGGCTTGGCAGCAGGAATGTCACAGCCAATGTTCTCAATCATGCTGACAAGAGTGTTGTCTTCCCTGGTAAAACACATGTGCAGCTACATTGCTTTCCCCCAGGTGGAAGATTTGGCCACTGAGAAGGCTGAATTTCATGCAATGGGACATATCCTCAATTTAATTGGGGTGATTGATGGTACACATATTACATTTGTTCCCCCCTCCCCAGCAGAATGAACAGGTGTACAGGAATCATAAGAGTTTCCACTCCATAAATGTGAGATTGTGTGCCTGGCAGACCAGTACATCTCCCACGTCAATGCTAAGTATCCTGTGTCGGTGCATGATGCCTTTTTTTGTGAGAAATAGCAGCATCCCAAATGTGATGGCCCAACTACAGAGGCACAGGGTGTGGCTTATAGGTGAGCCTTGGTCCCCACCCACTGTATGTTAGTGTATGCCTATGCTGTTGGCCAAATGGGATAGTGTGTGGCTGAATGTTGTCCCTCAATATTTGCAGGTGACGCTGGTTACCCAAACCTAACATAGCTGCTGACCCCTGTGGGGAATGCCAGGACAAGGGCTGAAGAACGTTATAATGAGGCACATGGGCGAACCAGACGGATAATTGAGAGAACCTTCGGCCTCCTGAAGGCCAGGTTCAGGTGCCTCCATCTGACAGGTAAATCCCTGTGCTACTCACCCACAAGGGTCGGCCAGATAGTAGTGGCATCCTGCATGTTACACAACCTGGCCCTCAGACGCCATGTACCTTTTCTGCAGGTTGAGGAGACTGGAGATGCCCCTGTTGCAGCCGTGGACCCTGAGGACAGTGAGGATGAGGAGGCAGAGGATGAGGATGTGGACAACAGAACATTAGTGATCCATCAGTACTTCCAATGACACACAGATGAGACAGTGAAACTTCACATTTCTATTGATATTGTTGAATTATGTATGGCATTGGCATGCTGGCATTTCCCACTTGTTTCCTCTACTTACTGTCACCTATGGATTGTAATTTTACAGATTTTGGTGATATGACAACAATGTTGTGATGTGATCTACAGTTCATTTGCAATGTATGTCGCTGTTTCAATGAATACAAATTTGCAATACATGAAATACTAGTAGTCAAAGTTTGTCCAAGGGTGTTTATTGTAGTACTTAGATATTGAGGGGAAAGTGCAATGGAATGGGGTGATGATGGAGGAAAGTCCAGGGTATTGCTCCAGTCTGTTTGTAGCACAGGTGCAGAGTCCAAGGGGGACAAAGGAAGGGGAGCAATGGCAGTTCAAGGTGGACAAGGTGACTGAGTGGGATACAAGGGGGACAATCAGGAGAGTCTTATTTACTGGTTGTGGTCTTGGCAAGTGTCTCTGGCTTCTCTCTGGGTCAAAGGGTATGTTTGCGGGGTGGTTCACCTTCTGCAGGGGGAGAGGTGCAGGTGGCCTGCGGGCCCTGTGGCGGGGCCTCCTGCCCACTAGCGGCAGCGGAAGTGGAGGGCTGTTCAGTTGACTGGCTAGTGGTAGGGGCCCGCTGGTGTGCTGTTGCCTCCCTCATGATGTTGGTCATGTCTACCTGCACCCCTGCTATGGCGATCAGGGTGTTGTTAATGGCCTTCAAGTCCTCCCTGATCCCCTGATACTGTCTCTCCTGCAGCCACCTGTTCTCCTGCACATTGTCAAGGATCTGGCCCATGGTGTCCTGGGAATGTTGGTAGGCTCCCAGGATCTCGGAGAGTGCCTCCTGTAGAGTCAGTTCCTGGTCCGGTCCTCCTCTTGGTGCACAGCAGTCCTCCCAGTGTCCCTGGTGGCCTGTGCCTCTGTCCCCTGAACTGTGTGCCCACTGCTACCGACCCCAGGTTCCTGATTGTCTTGTGGGCGAGGTGTGGCCTGGGGTCCCTGTACAGGTGGGCACACTGCTGATTGACGTGTCCTGGGAACGGAGGTGTGGGTACACAGGGTGGGTGCTGTGGTGTTGGTTCCTGATGGTGGAGGCTCGTGTGGTCTGTGAGTAGGCTTGGGTGACCGACTGTCCAGTGGTCCCTGATGAGCCAGGTAGGTCCTCCAGATCCTGAAATCCAGAGTTACTGTCATCACTGGGGGCCTCTTCTGTTGGGGGACTGGATAGTGGTGGCACCTCCTCTCCACTGACATTTGTTGGGGTACCTGTGGGGATGTAAATTATGTATTATGCTTCAAGTGTATGACATTTGTACTTCCCTATCTTCCCCTCTATGGTTGGTGTTACCCTGCCAACTTTTGGTTGTGTATGTGATGTATTGTGGGATTGTTGGTTTCCCTATGCTGTGCATGCTTTTGTGATGGGTGTCCATTGCAGGGCTGGGAAGGGTGTCCATGCATTGGTAAGTCATGCAGGGCTTGGCATTGTGGTTAGTCACATGTGTAGGTGCAGTGTGTGGGATGTTGTGGAGTGATGTGAGTGAGGGTGAAGGGGTGTGATGGCATGCAGGTATGGGGGTAATGATTAGTAAATGTTGACTTACCAGTGTCCAGTCCTCCAGCTACTCCAGTGAGTCCCTCAGGATGCAGTATTGCCAAGACTTACTGTGAGCTGTGGGGGAGGAGGAGGGGGTCCACCGCCAGTCCTCTGTATGGCGAGCTGGTGTCTTGCTGCAATGGAACGTACCTTCCCCGTAGGTCGTTCCACCTCTTCCTGATGTTGTCCCTCGTTCTTGGGTGGTGTCCCACAGCGTTGACCATGTCCACAATTCTCCGCTGTAGCTCCATCTTCCTTGAAATGGATATTTGCTGTACCTGTGCTTCAAAGAGCTGTGGCTCTACCCTGACAATTTCCTCCACCACAACCCTAAGTCCTCCTCAGTGAAACAGGGGTGCCTTTGTGGTGCCATGGGTGTTGTGTGATGTGTGTTGGTGAGGGTGTGTTGTGTAATGTGGTGGGGTGTGTGATGTTTAGTACGTGAGGGGTGTATGGATGTAAGTGGTGTGTGTGTCTAGTTGTCTCTGTGCTCTTCTTCTCTGTCTCCTGGCGGCAGTTGTTCTTTGTAAGGTGTTGTGGGTACTGTGAGTGTGTGTTTTAAAGTGGTATGGGTCCGTGGGTGTGTGGGTGTGGTGTGTGTATGGGTGTCAGGTGTGTCTTTTTAGTATTGGCCAGTGTGGTATTGTTTTGTATGTAGGCGTCCATTCTGAGTGCAGCGGTATGTACCACCAATGGGTTACCGCTGTTGAATGTCCGCCGTGGTGATTCGTGGGTCATAATATGCTGGGTGTTGTTTTGTTGGCATAACGGTATGGGTTTTGGGACTGCCACTTTTGCACTGACCTTTGGTCTGGCGGATTTGTGAATGTGGCTAAATTCTGTCGAATTGGTGTGGGTGTGCCATAATATGGTGAATGGACATCTGCCTCCGCGGCGGTAAGTCGGTGTCCGTCAGCGTGGCCGTAAGGTGGATTTACTGCCAATGTCATAATGAGGGCCTTAATGTCTTCAATAGCACTATTTTTTTTAATTGCTTCTTCAATTTCTTTAATAAGTTCTAATTCCCTTTTGCTCAACCTTCCAGCTTTTCTAATTAATAGAAATACCCAGTCTCTGGAACATTTGGTGTAAATGTAACTGAAATCACATAAATACTCTGGATCATCAGTGAAGATTACCTGTATGTTTCTTACTTGTAATCCCTGAGGGCCTGTACCTGTTCATAAATGTTCCAATAAAACATCCCCATGCACGGTTTTTCGGGATTGTTTCTTCTTTAGATGAATAAGCTTATCCACCTCAGTCTGCAGAATAGGAATGCAGGAAGTTCTGCTAATATTCAAACTGTATGTTTTTTTGTAACAAATCTTCTACATCCTCTTCTCTGAAAGGCAATGTTTTGGGTTCTGACATCCTCGAGATGCTGAGCTCTCAAATAACCTCAAAATGTTTAGGCAACTCACAATGCCACAATTATCTTCCTCCACACAGAGAGCATGCATGCAATCAACAATTTTAGACAAAAAAAACCCAGAGCGCTAGAGCACACACTAAGCTACTGTACAAAGGCCCACTAGTGGCATTTAATTTACAGGCCCTCGGCACTTGTGGTACCATATATTAAGGACTTACAATGAAATTAAATGTGCTAATCGGGTGTAGGTTAATTTTCCCATGTTCTAGGAAAAGAGAGCACAAGTACTTTAACACTGGTTAGCAGCTGTAAAATGCACAGAGTCCTAATACCAGTAAAAACACAGACCCTCATTACAAGTTTGGCGGGTGGCGGAGACCGCCCGCCAAACTTGTACCGCCACCTGACCGACAGTGCAGCCAGAACACCGCTGGCCCTATTACGAGTTCACCTGTTTCCACTCACCGGCCCAGCGGTGAACAGGGCCTTAACCTTGACACCTGCTCTTAATTGAGCAGGCAGCAATGTGGTGGTGCGGCGAGTGTAGCAGTACCCTTACTGCTTTCCACTGCCTGTAATTCAGGCAGTGGAAAGCGCAACAGGGCTATCCATGGGACCTTGGGACCCCGACGCCCCCATTCCACCAGCCTTACCATGGCGGTCCAACCACCATGAGAAGACTGGCGGACTGGGGAGTCGTAATCCCCAGGGCGGAGCAGAATGCAGTGCCACCCTGGTGGACTACAACCGCCAAAACTGCCAGGCTGTCAACCGGCGGCAACCTGATGGTGTCGGCCTTCGGACCATAGTTGCTCCGCCACAGTCTTAATAGGGCAGTCGGACCGCCCTATCTGCTGCGGTCTGGCCGCCATCACAAGTGTGGCTGTCTTCAGACCGCCACACTCGTAGTGAGGGCCTAATTCACAAAAACTGGAGGGCTGAAGGCAAAATGTTTGGGGTATTTCCGCAGAGAGGGCCTGATCCAAGTGCAGTTTTACATTATGTACTCTCTGACTATACCAATAGAAGGGGTTTAAAATTGTGAACACCCTGACAGATACAAAAAGAAGGGGTCACTGAGAGACTTTTTACCACAAATCAGAGGGGGTAGAGAGTTCTGGTTTTCGTTATGGACATTTGTAATGTTTTGTTTAGTAGTTTGAACTTAGTGTTACGTTTCTCTGGACTTGGTTTATTTAGTGTTATTATGTGGTTCATGGTTGGACTGCTGCTTCTACCTACTCTGAGAATCCAGTGAGTCGCAAACGGACCTGACTCATTATTATTTATGAGGCAGGTCTCAATTTGTGATGCATTACGAATGGCTACAATCACAGGGATGGTGGCCTGCTGGGGTCAGAAGATCACCATGTACGTGATTGCTTTTTCAACAGTTTTTCTTTTTCTTTTTTTAGAGTTGCCAGTGGTCTGAGGGACCACTGCCTGCTCTAAAAATGTTTTCACCTACATTCTTAAATTTGTGCATGGGGTGCTCAGAGTCAGCCGAATAGTAAGGTGGCCCCTGGAGATCAGATTTAAAAGTTTTCAATTTTGCAAGCTGGAATCCACTAATCACAGGCTGCCTTGAACCCACAAATCATTTACCACATTTCCTACTCCGTTGTTGCACACTGCTGCAGAAGAAACCAGCCCAGTCTTCTCTACCCTTCACTGGCTAGCAGTAACACACTTTTGCAATTATTCTCACACTGCTCACATACTAACAGCAAAGCCATTATGTCTGGTTCTAACTGAAAGTGCATCTTCTTTGGCGAGTTTGTGTTTGCTTTGGATGTATGAGTGTGTGAATGCAGCAATAAAGCAACAGGTGGAATAATAGATGCAGTATTACAATGGCTTAGTGATTGAATGTATAAATGTCAAGTGGTGAAGTGCAAGAACATAGAAATGAACGACTGCTAGGTTTGAAGCATCAAGGTGCTTTCAGTTATAAGCCACACCTATAGCCTTTGCCAAAACCTATTAAGATCAGGAGTGCAAATAATGTCAAAGATATGTGTTTATTGTCCCTCAATGCTAAATCAAATGTGAGCTGTAGAAGAGCCCCAATGTTCTTAATATTGTATTATATGAGTTAAAATGATGTTTTAACTTTTGATTGGAACAATACTACACTTTAAGATTGCATTTATATAAATTATAAGGCTCTCATTACAAATTAGGGGTTAACGTCCAATCCTTGTGGAAACATACTCTCAGTTTTCCAGGCCAGACTTGGAAACAAAAATAGCTGTCATAAATTTTGAAACCTGCTTTATTGCCTCCTTCCCTTCTATTTCTTTCCATCCATCTATTTTCTCTTGCTCCCCTTTTTCTTTGTATCCCCTAAATCACCTTTGTGCCTACTGTAATGTTCCTTGGGGAGCAGGAAAAAGTGAAAAAGACTCCACCAGCAGCTCAAGGCCTTTAAACATGGCCTTGACTGGGTCCAGCTCTCTGTGGAAATAAATACAAGAGTAAGAAGTGGCCAGCCCTGCCCTGGCAGTTGTCCCCTGACAAAATTTGGAAGGTAAATCCTGCTACAATTTGTCAAATTAACTTGCAATGGTGGAATTTAGTGTGTTAAACAGCCACGGCCCATCCGTACGGCCAACAAGAAGAGTGTCAGGCTGAACAAAGGTCAGCCTGAGAGACACTCTTCTTGTTCATGTCAGGCAGCCAGGAGAAAGACATGCACAAAAATGCACAGGCGCCTGACTGCCTGAGCCAAACTTCGCCAGACTGAGAATTTCAAAGCCCTGTAGGTGTGATCTCCTGTGGGTGTGACCTCCTCAATCTGTCGAAAGTGCCTCAAGGTGTTTTCCTCATGGTGAAGGGGAGTGTCACTGATAGCCTTGCACCTGTGTGCTTCAGCTTTAACTTTAACCTGAAGTGCCTATGGCCTAGTGTTAATCAGTGACACCTCGTCACAGAGTGGGGTGGGATCAGCAGTCTCACTGGCACCATCCCACTCTGCGATGAGTGAGGGACTGCTGCACTCCCTCATTGGCTGACCTGAGGTCACTCTGGAGTAATGGTACTTACAATATGTTGTAAATACCTAACCTTATACCATCCGACTTCTAATGAGGGCCTTAGTGTACTGTTGTGTTTGTCTATTTAATATACGATTAAGCTTAAAACTGCATTTACTGTCACAAGTATGGATAGATATATGATGCATATTTTGTGAACATATCCTGCCTAGTTCGTGTCTCCATTGTATGGCCTAATTGCAATGACAGCTACTGCATTTCCGTGCATTGAGCTCTATATACTGACTTGCATATTCGCTAACAGCCTCTGCGACCATTTTGACAGGTAGATTATAGGAATATGAATCTTACCTGCCAGTAAAACTGTGATGCCTATTTCTACACAGCAGGACTTATTTTTACTGCTTGTGGTCAATGCTAGTTTATTTCATCCTGTACGTTATGTGACTAGGAGATACATGAAATACTAGGGCAGCTTTCATCTCAGGCAGTAAATCATACCTTGTCCTCCTTACTTTTGAAGGCAAATGATAAATGGTTGCCTGACATTTACACTATTGCTCTATTGGCCTTGTTTGAGAATAGCGATTAATTTGATTTTCTGCTAGGAGTGAATCAAAAGTTCATTGAAGACAAATACGTTCTTCAAATGGCACGGTGTTTGATTATAGTGTGATTCATAGCCATGCTATTTGTATTTTCTATTAGGATCACTTTTAAATACCATAGTATTTGTAAGTCAGTCCACCACTAACTTCTTTAAATGGGTTTAAAATTCGCAGATCAAAAAGAAACGAACCAATATGAGTGTAAGACAAAATTATGGGACGCATTCTGTCTGCTAGATAGCGAATGCCGCCCCATTACAAATGGGTACATACGTGTGTCACGCATGTTGTAAGCCAGAACACATGACTGCAATCATAAAATTAATTCTACGCATGCTTCTGAATTATTTTGGTGGTTGTGAAGGTCTTAAACTATTCCTTACAAAATAGGCAAAAATCACTTGTGAGTAATGGTTTACATTTGGACTGGATGCATTTGTTTACTTTTTATTTTTCTGAGTCAAGTAGGAAGCTATCCAAGTATTCATGCATTGCTTAAGCTTTATTTTTCCTAATTTATTCAAGCCATCCTTCTTCTGACCCTCTTCACAAGGAGTTTTTTCGGGTTCCTCATTTAAAGTTAAAATCCCATCTAACATGCGGTGAATATATTACAGGAGTGGAATAGAACTTGCTCTGTTATTCATAGCATTGGTGGCAGGACAATAAAACAAATTCAATGCTTGAATAACTTCCATTAGCAGAGGTTTGGGCTAGGTGCTCTGTTTCCCAAGCATCCACCGTGTGTTTTGCATTTTTCTTAGTTTTTGGCCCAGCTTAGAGGGTAATTGGATCATTTCACAAACAAAATACATTGCTCAAAAATGCTTGTAAATGTAAAAGTGAAGGACTACAGAACTTTTTTTCCTGGAGCAATTATACTAAGAAGGCTGTGAACGGTATGCGAGATGAAGATATTGCATTGCTTAACATTATAATTCATAAATTACAGGTTACAGCTTGCATAAAGTCAAAGCGTATTTATTCTGAAATGACACCCTCTGCTTCTCCAATTAAATAGGTGAGGAGAAAAAAAGAAACAGTTTCTTACATAGCTGATGATTGCAATTACCTTTTTAGAAAATAGTTTTTAGCTTACATTCTGGATCAGGCTTCTCCAAGGACTAGCTCGTGAGCTACTGGTACCTCAATAGCTACCTGTAAGTAGCTCTCCTGTGTTCATCCCAGCCTAGTTAATCCGATGTTTTGCTTGGTTGAGTTAACATATCTGGACCGAAAATGGAAAGCATGTATTTAAGATGAAAATATATGCATTTTCAGAACAATTAATTATTTTTCCAAAACACATTCAGAGCTGATATTGACAGATCAATCATGCAGAGCTGTAGAGACTTATTACTAATACTGTTGCCTTGTTACCAAGGGCACTGCAGCTATGGCTGTTACATATTACCAATGAAGACTCATTCCACATTGTCAAAGGCTTGTTTTTTACATTGTTGTGAGCTTATGCGCTGAGGTGATCACCGCTTGCAAGCTTACATAGGGTGGCCACGAGTGTAATCTTGCTCTGATGAAGTCACCATTGCAACAGTAATAGCATTAGTAGCTCAGGTTAGTTTTCATTGAACATAAGTAGCTCTTATTAAAGAAATGGTTGTAGACCCCTGTTCTGGATGGATCTTATTAGTTGTGGATTCAGATCTGTTGATACACTCACAATCTTATCTATATGACTTAGGACTGATGACTTAAATCTGGGCCCTCTAACAAGCACAGGTAGAACCACTATAGGAGATGCTTTATATGACATATACAGCCAAACATCTTGTGGCAATGTTTTGGAAACAGAAGGGGCTCAGTGTCATAATGCAAAATGATGGGTTCCCCAACAGAATGTGATGAGCGGTACCTCATATCTCACAGATATTCATTGGACCCATTAAGATTTGTGGCACTACTGGAAGTGGGGGCTCTCTTGCGCTGCAGGGGCTGCAGAGACCCGTGTTACACCCCTGAAGGAGCCATTCCAAGTGGTGCAATAGATACTTACCCTCTGGCAAGTTATACCTCCAGAATTCAGCGACCACCATACTTTGGCTAAAGATTTTGACAAAATACAGAGCCCTTACTTCACTGTCAATGTTATGTGATTATCCACTAAAATCGAGCACAGTGGGGGGCATATTTACAAGGTATGACTAATTGCTGCGTTGCTGCAGGGATGTGTAAAAAAACTTGCACTGCATCAAAACAGCTTATGACGCCATGGATGGGTCATATTTACAATACAGCGCACCAAGGCATAGGGTCCCAAGGAAGCGTCAGATATACTGATGCATCCGAGGGAAGGATGCCATAATGCATCAAAAAGTGGTGCATTGCTGAAGTTCGGCTTAGAACAACTGCAACTTCAGCAATGCGTCAACAACATATAGGCAATGCATCAGTTCTGACTGACGCAATTAGCCTAATGTGTGAGGACCAATGTAATAGACTGTAAACTGGTGGAATAGTCACCTTGTACACAATTATATTGGTCTTGGATGTAATACAAACAAAGATGGAGTTTTGATATGTTTCCCATTACAGTGGGCATAGTCTACTTATGTGTGTGTAGTTACCTACGTATGTGTGACATGTTGAGATAAAGTGCAATGTGAGTGAGTACAAATATATATTGTATTGTGAACTGGTGCATAATTTGTTACCTACCTTATGTGTGTACTTACCTGTTGTACATTGGGGTATGCTTGGCTGGACTTAGGTACCCATTCCTATATGAAGATGTGGAAATCTTGGCCTGTCCCTTCCATGGTGTACATAGCGCCACATTGCATTGCTGCAGTGGATGTTGATATCTCACATGTCATAGTCCCAGCTTGGTCAAGGCATCCTACTATATGACTGTTACATGTGTAGTGCTACTACTGGTTGAGGGGACATGATTTTGTAAGGTATTACTGTGTGTAAAGTGACTTCAGCTGGTCAGATTCCGATTAAAAAACCATTGCATCATTTCCTATGCCTTGGTTAAAGAGGCATCGGAATTTTGCTGCATTTCAGGCTTAGTGTGATGCTCCTTAAAGATGCATCACACATTGGAAAACTTGGAACTCTCACTGTGTCAGTCCTGACTTTTTATGAAGGAATGCTTAACCTGTATACTTCATAAACTGCGTGGCTCAGTCGGTTCCAGTGCAGATATTTTTTGATGCAGGTCTACAGAAACTGATGCATTGGGCATAATATGTCATCTTGTAGATATGGAGCAAAAAAAGCACAGCTGCAGTGTAAAAAAAAATGATGCAACAGTGGTGGAAGCTCCTTGTAAATATGCCCCAGGGGTACTTTAAGACAGAGGTTTCTTGAGTAATAGTGATACGGATTGGCATGTGTCCTCAAAAGGTGGGGACATGTGGCTTAAAAGAAGAAAAATTAGTGTGGAATTGGGGGATCAGAACTGAGAGCTAACTGGGAAGTAGGGGTTATTTCCATCTCAGCCTAGTGAGTATTGGATGTCAAATGATATATGGGAAGTAAAATTAATTTATGATGTTATACATGTGAAATGTACTTATCAAAAGCCATTGTTGTACAAACTGAGCTGATTCTTGCAATTCTTGAAGGCGTGGATATGTCCTGTACTGCTACTTAATGTTTAAAAATTGCCAATACACCTTATTCATAAAAAAGCGAGTGGTGAGGTAAGGAAAAAGCGGGGTTATGTCACAGAGGGTGGTAAATAATGTGAAAGTTTTATTCTGTGTTGGCATGATCATTATTCATATGTGTTTGAAGGAAGAAAAGGAAGTGAATCAAAGGAAAGTGAATCTGCCAATGTATAGTTTGACTTGAAAAAATTACCTGATATGTTCCAGTAGCCATAGATTATGCTTCTGTATTATATTTTAATATGTGTGGTATAATAAGTGGGTAGACTGATGTATAATAGCAGCAGCGGTTCCTCCATAGGAGCAGAGGCGCGTCACCCACACACACTTCGGTGCAGAAAGCATCAGACATAAAATGGTAAGAAAAATGTTTTATTACCATTTTATTTTTGGTGCTTTCTGCCAGAAAACAGAGTGTGAGGGCAGGGCAGAGCCAGTGCATCACTGCTGCCAACGATTGGCAGCAGTGGAGGAGTGGCCACTTTAGTTTGAGGTGTGCATGTTGGTTTGGCTGCCTACCTTGCTACGACCAAACTAACATGCACAATTCAAACTACTCCAAGTAGAGCAGGCACAGGCCTCCAGTACTTTTCAGAGTGCTGAGGCAGCCCCCTCCAGCCAATCAAGGCACTTCACTCATGATGCTTAACAGCATGAGAGCAGTGTCTTGATTGGCTAACAGAGGTGGCTGTGGGACCTTGCGCTCAGACTGGAGTCTGCTCCCGAGCCAGCAACAGCCAGGACATGCTGCTGAACATGCTGCCCGCAGTGTAAGGTAAGTTTCACTTTTTTATATTTAGTGTTTGCTTTACTTCCCTCTAGTTAAAAATTTCACCAACCGCCACAGTATAATAGTTAAGAACGGAGGACTTGCACACTGTCAGAAATGTGAGTTTTTCTTTTCTGAAATTCCAAGAATGTTTTGAAATACTTGTGACATTCTCTTTTATGCTCTTTATTTCCCATCTGAATGACTTTTGTGAACAGACAGGCAGTAGTGCATATTTGTAGCTGCACATTTTGTTTTGCAAATCATGTATGTTTGCATTATAGTGCAATGTGGACTCTTGATTCAGCACTTATTTACAAAACATCTTAGTGATTTTGGCCAATATAATTTTATTTCATTCATATAGAAACTGATGGATGGGTAACAGATCAGCCATGACTCAAAAGTCCTTCCAAATTTGAAATATGATTTTATTTTCATTTTTCGCAGACATCTGTGTTAAACAGTCCCAGCCACACGGTTAGTGAGGTGCTCCAGTGCTAAAATGGTATACCACAAACTTGAGTGACAAAAGAACAGATCAAAGTGGATTTAGAATTGTTTTTTTATTTTGGGAGAATGAGCTCCTTCAGATTGTTATTTTTTCTAGGAAGACTCTGAGAGCTGCTAGGTTGGAGGAGAAGTGTGGCACACTGGTTAGAGCAGCAGCTATTGATGCAGAAATCTGGCTCCATACCAGGGTTCAAGTCCCGCCTCAGCAGATAATTCTCATCTTGGTGCCTAATCTAATTAAGGGGTCCCACTCTGTAACTCTGGGCAATAGCTTGCTTAATCTCCACAACGGCCCCAACAGTGCTTGGATACCTGGGGGTGCCCAGGAGTGGGCACCTCACAGGGAAAAGGCAGGAGGGGTTCCATAGCGGTATGCGTAAAGCGCCTTGAGACCCTAACGGGTGAGTAGTGTGCCATACAATTGTGAAGATTTTATAGTTTGGATAAGCTACATATTCATAGGTGGGGCCACCAGGGCCACCTATGTACACTTCATATATCCTCAGCAAATTAACAAAACCTGCAATGGCATAGCATTACGCTTTGGGGCATTGACTGCATCGGGATGCTTGGGAAATTATGCTGGTTATGTATACTCAGCAAGGCATCCATCAATTGGCCCAGTGGACTACTCCTGACTCTGCAGTAGACCTAGGCAAGGCATGCCTCCTGGGCTATAAAGTTCTTCACAAACCAGGTATTAATGAGAAAAAAGGGGGAATAGGTATCACTTATAATGAAAAATGGAAACTTTCTACACTCACTTTTGATGAAATATCAGGCCCTGAGTTTTTGGGATTTGCTCTGAAGTTGGAAAGGGGCTTCCAGTTTTCTGGGGTGCTATGCTATAGACACCTGCGCCCGAGTCCATATCTTAAATCACTGATAGAGGTCCTCTCCAGTCTCACCCTCTCCCATTCTAATTTCTTTCTATTAGGAGATTTTAATCTGTGGGCTGAGAGGACCTATCACTATCATTTAAGGAACTGCAGGGTGCCTGTGAAATTCTGGGACTGCAGCATTTAGTGCAAGGCCCTACCCAAAGAGGTGGTCACACTCTGGAACTTATTTTTTCACCTGACGGGCTTTGGACCAACCATGCACTAATATCCTTTCCCCTTAACATAAAGGAACATTATACCCCAAAAATGGTCACCGCTGTATCGCAGAAAGGTAGGGCCTGGCATAAACTCACAAGCCAAAAACATGGACAGGTGTTTAACCTTTCCAAAAATACTTATAGCCTCAAAAATCTGGTAGAGGACAATTGCCTTGCTCTCGCGGAGAATATCATAGCAGCACTTGACATTGAAATACCCCCACTAACCTAAAAACTCGATGTTGACCTTCTTTCCCATGGAATAGCACAGCATTAAAAGCTCTAGAACAAACCTGTAAAAACTGGAAAGGAAGTGGTGCAGGTCATATTCAGAAGAGGACAACAATGCCTAAAAAACTCTCTAAATGATTTTAAGAGAGACGTATGCAAAGCTAAGGATGACTGTAATGCCACTTCTATCATGGCTGCTCCTAACCGTGCTAAGAAGGTCTTTGATATTCAATGTGACCTGTCAGACCCCAAGTGTCAAAAACGGTAAGTAACACCCTTGCAAGATCTCTTTGACAAGCTTGCTGAAGAAGATCAGCAAGATTTTGGAGGACATTGGTGACCCCCCTGAACCGATGGTTTCTGGTCAAGGTGAACTACTTCTAGGTGATGGTATAGGAACAGCTTCATGTACTCCTAATACTGAGATTTTGGCGCTATGTAGCATTGCAGCATACAGCAAGCTTAATCCTGCAAAATACCTTCCATACTGTTTCAAAGTTTTAGATCCTATACCCGAGAAGGATTTTCAAGCCATTACTATGACCACTTCATCAGACTCACCCCTGGACCCTCTACCTCACAGAATATGGAAAAAGATGGCAGATGATCTAATCCCTCATACACTGCAGGTATGAAATCAATCCTTGGAGTCGGGTACTGTCCCATGGATTTGGAAGAGGGCCATAACTACCCCCCCTTATGAAAAAGTCTACGGCAGATCTGTTGGTCCTCAGTAAGTACAGACCAATATCTCTTCTTTCTTCCCAAGTAAAAATACTCAAGCACTAGGTAAGTAGGAAGCTGTCCCAGTATCTGAAAGATCACTCTCTCTTAGAGGAGGAACAGTTTGGTTTTAGGTCAGGGCTGGGTACTGAGTCGGCCCTACTCTTGCCATGGATGAACTCAGGCTGAAAGTGGACAGTAGCGAGGCCATGGTTCTCATACTGCTTGACCTGTCGGCCGCCTTTGATACAGTTAACCACAAAACTCTCCTGGATAGATCAGTTATGATTGGAGTTAGTGGTACCGTACTGAAGTGGATAACCTCCTACCTTTCAGATAGATGCCAGGTGGCTGCGATGCCCCCTACCACTTGTTTTTTTTTAAATATCCAACATGGAGTTCCACAGGGTTTGGCACTCAGCCCAATCCTCTTTAACCTATACATGAGGACACTCATTACTTTTATCAAAACCCATAATATTAAGCTGGTTAACTATAATGATGAAACTCAGCTGAATCTGTCCATCAATAATAGCCTACAGGATGTTGATGACACTTTCCAGAATTGCGTGACAGACTTTGTTAACTGGCTGAACATAAATTATTCAAAACTTAAAGGGGATAAAACAGAGCTTCTCTGTTGTTCAGGGAGCAGCCTCCCAATGACACTCCCCTCTAACTTCAGGCCTCTTTCACCTGGCAAAGAGCTGCATCTCCCTGACACAGTTCGTAATCTTGGGGTTACTTTTGATACGAAAACCTCCCTGGAGAACCATGTGAATCAGGTAGCAGGTACCTGCTTTGCATTTCTTCGCAGCCTCAGGAAGCTCTTCCAACTGCTTCCAGCTCAAGCAAAATCTCAGATTGTGCACAGGGTAATTCTAAGCAGGCTGGATTATTGTAGAGCTCTGTAACTTGGAGCTCCAGACTATGTCATTAATAGACTTTATAGGGTCCAAGCGTCAGCCGGTAAACTAGCATTAAACAAACCTTGCAGAGCATTCATATCTAATGCGATGAAGGAAATGAACTGGCTTCCTCTGACACAGATGATTTTTGCGAGCATTAGTGAATTAGCAATAAAGGAAATGCTATTGGTCTTCACAAAATATGTTGATGGTATGTATTAATATGCATTAGGTTATGATAGTTATTACCTCACTGGTTATGAATTAGTGATAAAGAAAATGTTTATTCCATCTAGGACTATATGAAGGGCATGTATTAATATGTATATTTTGCACATGATATACTATAATGAGATGGGTGGAATTATTGACAAAATATCCTCATGTGTTTTTAATTTATTGATTAAGATGATAAATCAATAAGATGTTGTGTTCAGTCTCTTCGCATATACTGCAATATGCAGGTGTTAGATGATCTTGTAAGGTTAATATGGGAGGTTTTGCACCCTTCAATTCTGAAATATTATTTTGAGGTGTAATGACACTGAATGCTGTTTCAGGATAAATTGCAATACATATTTTTCTTCTTTTTTTCTGTGTTATCCCTCCTCTGTCCTTTATGTGTGGATAGTGATGTTCATATGTGCCAAACCTGGTATCACTAGATGTACTTGTAGTGCAAAAAGATAGGAATGCATCCTTGGAACAGTATGTATCATTTTGTCTCCCTAGGGAGACAATGTAGTTATATATGTGATTTGCTCCATCTTAAAGTAGTAAATGAACCATGTTGGCTGGCTGTGTTTTGAAGCTTACAATCATGGAGGAAATAAAAAAAGGATTACCCTTTGTTACTTGAAGATCTTTGCGTGAAAATAATGAATCAATAAAAAAGTAGACTTGACAAAGTGGACATCTTTAGTTTACATTGTGTTGATGGTGCATCACCGTTTTCTTTTATCAAATTGACACCTTGGAGCAGTAGGTGTATGTTGTGAATGCACATCACAATCGGTCAAAATCACTGATTGGGACATGGTGGTGGTGCAGGTTACAGGTTCACTGCTTTTTTCATATTTATTTACTGGTTTTAGGGGCCTTACTGCACGCTTCCTTGCCACACAGTTATACTATATGTGAACTATCAAGTCTAAACCTGTGGACAGAAAGGAGGAACTAGCACAGGACGTATTTGCTAATAAACCTTGGAAAAGTAGAAATGGAGTGGAGAGTCAGAGTAAAGATCCAACATTTGAAAGGCTAAAAAGTAGGAATTGGCAATATGGTGAGACAGCAAAACATTGCAAAAATACATAGACAACAAGAGGATTGCTAGGGGATTACGGATTTTAATCTTCCCCGTATTTGAGGATCTAGATGCAGAATCACTGTGGGAGTGGGAGAGTAATCTACAGAATGGCTCTTTTACAATAATGCATATTCTGATCAAACATGCAGATAAGAATGTGGCTAAGTTACAGGCTGAAATTGATAATCTAGAGAATAAGATCCAGGGGACTTGTCCCACTGAGCCTGTAGAAAAGAAAAATGATATTTTGAATAAGATTGTGGAGGAAACCCAAATGTACCTAAAGGACAAAAATCTAAGGAAAACTAAAAGGGATGACATTCATTACAGGGAAGTTATAGTGTAAACATTTGCTAAAAAATATGATTACGTGAATATAACAGGTGATAGAAAAAGAGGTTGGGGTGATACCACTGAAACCAGGACCATCAGTAGCAGTTCCCTACCCTCTACGGTTAGTCTGTCTGGACCTATTGCGGCCCCAAATACTTAAAGACTACGGGGCATGTCAATGCTTTAGTTGAGATGGAGATATTGAGGTTGGACAACAAACAACAAAGGAAAGAACTAAGAAGCAGAGGGGGGTTAGAAGGTGGCAAAAAGAAACAAAACAGAAGGCTTAGGGTGCAAACATGAGACAAAAATACCTAATTGTCCCTTCTGAGGTTACAGATGTGTTTTAAAAAATTGTAAAAATGCTGGGCTTCTGGGAGATGAAGTGCTTGTTAATGCTGTACCAATAGTCAATTTATCAGATCGTGTTCTAAATGTGGATGAAAGAAGTGTATTATGCGAACGATTAGGTTTTGGTCCTTCCCAGTTGGGAGACCTAATGGAAGTTCATGTTGATTTGCATAAATGTACTCGTGTTTTGAAATTAAAAGAGCACTTTAATGGCAAAACTTATCAACGTGTACTCTCAATTCCTAAATTTCAAGCTCCCATGCAAAAAGTATCTGATACCTATGATTTGCAATTGTTATCTCTGACTGTTGATTGTCTCTACAGATGTCAACACAATTACGGAAGACTTAAATATTGTGAGCAATGTGGCTATTTAGACCTACTTGAAGCTACAATCACAATTTGTTCTCTCTAACACGCATCTCAATATAGGTCTTTTTAATGAGCGAGTGACTAAGGATCTATACACACTGTTTGATAGACCAGCAAGACATATGAATATGTCACATAATTTGACACGGAAAGAAAGATCTGCACTTGATAGGCCACAATGGAACAACACAGTAGTAATTAGGGAGGTGGATAAAGGGAGAAACATCATGATAATGAATAAGGTTGACTACATAAAAGAAATAGATTGACAATTATCTAATAATACCTGCTACCAGTTGATAACTCACAACCTCATGAAAGAATTGGCAACATTCATTAATTTGAAACTGAATAGTTGGAGAGATTCTGTGTGATTAAGGAGGATGAATATAGGTATCTTCAGGTTAAGAACCCTAGATTTCCCTGCATATATGTCTTACCCTAGAACCCAAAAGGGAGTGATTTCTCCTCCTCATTGCCCCATAATTTCTGAGGTAGCCTCTCCTATGAAACGTATTTCTGAATATGTAGATAGGGTCCTTCAGACATTTGTGTGTAATCTTCCTGCTTATATTTAGGATAGAAACCGCATTCTGAACATATTTAGTGATGTCAATTAGTTGGATGAGCTGATGTTTGTCACGTTTGATGTTACTAGCCTATACATGTGTACCTGTAAAGAATTTGGTATCTTAGAAGTATGGTCCTTTCTTAGAACCAGGACTGAAGATTTTTTTTAACATAATGAAATGTTGATCGAGATGATAAATATCATTCTTTCAAATATTTTTTTTAATGCATGATAGCCGTTAGTATTACCAACACCAAGGGCTGCAAAGGGTTCCATGTTTGCTCTCTTGTATGCTGTGCTCTTCATGGGCTGGTATGAGAGGGAGCATGCATGGGGCCGGAATGCCTCCCCCTGGACTGATTCTTTAGTATGCTGGGGAAGGTATCTCAACAACATTATTGTCTTGTGAAAAGGATCACTGGAACTAATTTAAGAATATCATGCCTTTCTAAATGACAACCTGTATAATGTTACTGTTACTATGAACTACAGTACGCAAAGAATTGATCTTTTGGATCTGCAGGTCTACATTGAGGATGGCAAGGTACAGAGTACCATGTTCAGGAAAAAAAATGCTTGCCACAGCATTTTACATGCTCACAGTGCTGATCCTAAGTTGACCATTAATAGCATCCCATACAGGGAAATGATGTGCATACATTGAAATTGCATAAAGGAGGAGACCTTCAGATACCTTATAGAGAATTCCAAACAACACCTCTTGGCAAGGGGTTATGATGGGGTGACCCTCCAAAAACCAGAGAGTAGAATGCAGAATGTTGATTGGGCAACTATTTTGATTAAGAAAACAGTGGATAAGAGGGATGCACCGGGCCATCCAGCCTTGGTTACTAGGTATGCAAGATATAGTAGAGCAATCTACAAAATACTACGCAGACTCTGGGGCTTATCGACTGAGGTCCTTGGGATTAGAAGTGATCTTTCTGATAGACCTACATTAATATTTTGTAGTGGGAAAACAATGCAAGATCGGTTATGCCCCAGTTACGTGACAAGTAATAGGGTAGCATCTACTTGGTTGCCATTGAAGTCGCAGGGTTTCTTTACTTGTAAAGAATGCAATGTAGGGCAGTATGGAAGGAATAGTCTCACACAATTCTCATATAACACTAAACAAGTATATGCAATTTACCACTTTATTATTTGTAACACCAAATTTGTTATGTATGTGATCGGATGTGGATGCAACTCAATTTCTGTGGGAAGTACGATCAGCCAATTGAAGCACCGCATTCAGGAACATGTGCAGGCACCTAAGATTAAGGATATGAGATATCCCAAGGCATATCATTTTAAGGAACATTGTGCGCCTAGTGACGGGATCTGGTTTAATGATTTAATTGATCATGTGCCTTGGGCAATAGGGATGGTAACAAGAAAATGGATTTGAGGAAAAAAGAAGGTGGTTAGATTTGAAGTTTACGGTGTGTTGAAAGGGGACATAATACAGTTAATCAGTTGCATTATTTCCTGTGATTTCATACAGTCATTTTGGTTCATTATGGAGGTTATCTGTATTTGAATTTGAACATAAGATAGAAAATTTAACCTATTATCTTGCGTAAATCAATAAAGCCGTTGTTGATTTATCATAGGGACTAACTTACTAAATTTCGCTCTTTTTTAAGTGTAGGTACCATAATGTTGAATGACCTCTTGGGATTTTAGACTGAATGTTAATGGTGTGCAATACTCTTAACGTGAGAGCGTTAGTTATATACCTAACGAGTAGAGATACTATGTGAGGTAGACCCTTATGATGGTTAAGTGGCTATTGGATATAATCTCCACATTAATAATGGTAAATAATATCCCTAATATCTGTTATTATAATGTGTTTTTAATTCTGCATGTTCATAGATGGTCGTTTGGGACATAGGCGGGGCCTTAAATTTAGGAGGCTCTTTTCTATCATTGGTGAATGAGTGATATATTAATGTACATTAGGGTGTTTTCCATCTCTCTTCCCCATCTGTTGTCTGTGGACTTTTAATCTTATTGAATAGTCATTATGTCCATATTCCCTTTACACCAGTATATTTAGGATATTCAAAGTTGGCAGCCGCTACTTTTGGTTAGATGCACAGGCTGTGCATTATTAATTTTAGTGTATTCATTATGTTTCTATTTCTAACTAAATGCATCTTGGGATATACGTCGTGGTAGCAAGCATAATTGGATTGGTTTCGACATTCTAAGATGGCCATCACTCTCTCTGAGAGCTTGTACACACTATGGGGGTGATTCTGACCCCGGCGGTCTTAGACCGCCGGGGCCAGGGTCGGCGGGAGCACCGCCGACAGGCCGGCGGTGCCCCGCAGGGCATTCTGACCGCGGCGCTTTGGCCGCGGTCAGTGCAGGAAAACTGGCGGTCTCCCGCCGGTTTTCCGCTGCCCCTAAGAATCCTCCAAGGCGGCGCAGCTCGCTGCGCCGCCGAGGGGATTCTGACCCCCCCTACCGCCATCCTGTTCATGGCGGGAAAGCCGCCATGAACAGGATGGCGGGAGGGGGGGTCGCGGGGCCCCTGGGGGCCCCTGCCGTGCCCATGCCAATGGCATGGGCACGGCAGGGGCCCCCGTAAGAGGGCCCCGCAAAGTATTTCAGTGTCTGCCTTGCAGACACTGAAATACGCGACAGGTGCCACTGCACCCGTTGCACCTTCCCACTCCGCCGGCTCGATTACGAGCCGGCATCCTCGTGGGAAGGGAGTTTTTCCCTGGGCTGGCGGGCGGTCTTTTGGAGACCGCCCGCCAGCCCAGGGAAAAACTCATAATACCCTCCGCGGTCTTCTGACCGCGGAGCGGTATAATGGAGGGCGGAATTCTGCCGGGCGGCCTCCGCCGCCCGCCAGAATCAGAATCACCCCCTATGTCCTGTTGAAGTCAGTGTTTCCATCACATCTTCAGTTCTAATGGATTGGAGAATGAGAGATATTAGTGAAGACTTGGTGTTTTTCTAATATTCATTAAGTCCATAGGCCTTTCTCATCTGTATATTTAAGATATTCAAACATGGCTACCGCTTCCTATGGGGACATGCACAGACTGGGCACTATTAATATTAGAGTATTTGTGGCGGTTTCTGTTTTTTTACAGAAAGCATTTTGGGACATACGCTATGATAACAAGTATAATTGGATTGGTTTTGACTGTCTAAGATGACTGTCAGTGAAGTTGGTGTATCCGTCACATCTTCATTTTTAATGGACTGCCTCTTGTAGTCCATTGAGAAATAGCAAGTATAACTGGGTTGGTTTTTTGGGCTGATATTTATAAAATGTTCAACAACAGTGAAAGAATGTAATCAGTTGACACAAGTTTAGCAATACACTCCAGGATGGCCGCCATTTCCCCTGGTTATAGGCATAGATATCCTTTCTTGACATTAGCCAATCGGTAACGCTTTAAGATGGTTCCTGATCCCTTGTCTGTGCGGGGTCTCAGGTGTTGCGCATTAGGCAGATGTTGGTAGCATATGCATCTGACTGAGAATGAGGGGCACTATTCTTTTTCCTGTTTCGTGCGATGCGGTGAGGACTACGTTCGTCGCCTGTGGGCATGCATTACGGTAAATATATGCTCAAACTGGAGCCACTATGGGAAGCAGAAAGGGAAGGCTATAACGATTTTACACTTTATACTTACTATTAAGTTGTGGCATCTATACTTGGTTCTTGGGTATAAATTGATGTGTGTTGCTTCGTCATGTTTTTAGACAGGCTTGTGATCGGGGGCTATTAACATTGGAGATGGTCTGGTAACTTGTCTTGATATTTGGCACATGGCAAGATAGAATACCCTTCCTATATTAACTCTTGATGATGTTTGACATCAGCCACATGAGATATGATGAGATGGGTTATCCTTTTGATGCGTAGATAGATATGTTGTACCACTACTCAATGGTTGATGTGGGCACAGTGTTATGACATGCATGATCATTGCCCAGGATGTTCCATTAGATACCAACAATGGGGACCTCCAGTGTGGAATGCAGGGACTGGGTGCAGTTAGAATCATATTGAATATTACATCACTGGCTACATATTAGCTACAAAGGAAATGTTGTTGGTCTTCACAAAGTGCATTGATGGTATGTATTAATATTCATAGGGGTATGATATTTATTACCTCACTGGTTATGAATTAGCGATAAAGAAAATGTGTATTCCATCTAGGAGTATATGAAGGGCATGTATTAATATGTATACTGATATTTTGTACAGGATACACTATAATGAGAAGGATTGAAATATTGACAAAAAATCCCCATGTGTTTTTAATTTATCGATTAAGTTGATAAACTGATAAGATGTTGTGTGTGGTATTTTCGCATATACTGCAATATGCCGGTGTTAGATGATCATATAAGGTCCATATGGGAGGTTTTGTATCCTTCACTTTTTAAATATTGTTTTCGAGGTGTGATGCTATTGAATGCTGTTTCAGGACAAGTTGCAATGCATATTTGTTTTCTGTGTTATCCCTCCTCTGTCCTTAATGTGTGAATAATAATTTTCATATGTAGTAAACTCGGTATCACTAGATATACTTGTATTGCAAAAATATAGGACTGCATTCTTGGGACAGTATGTATCATTTTGTCTCCCTAGGAGGAGGATGCAGTTATATATGTGACTTGCTCCATGTGGGCAAGATGTGTATTTTTAAGTTATTTTGTAAATTTTATATGTTATGTGTAAATTTTACAGCCCTGAAGAAGTTTATAGTAAGAAACGAAACACATTAGCTGGCTGTGTTTTTAACCTTACAATCATGGAGGAAATAAAAACATGCTCTTTGTTCCTTGAAGATCTTCATGTGAAGATGAGGTATAAAAAAAAGGGGACTTGACAAACTGGACATCTCTAGTTTTCATTGTGTTGATGGTGCATCACCGTTTTCTTTTTCAAATTATGGTGGTCATTACAACATTGGCGGTAAATGCTGATTACCGCGTGCAGAAGACCGCCAACACACCGCTGCGGCCGCGGATATCCACCACAGCTATTATGATTCACAGCTCGGAATCCGCAAAAATTCAGACACCCTACACAAGTCCGCCACACCAAAGGTCAGTGATAAACTGGCGAAAACAAAACCTCCACCGTCATGCCAACAGAAATACGGCCACACTATCACAACACACAAATCCACGCGGCGGTCTTTCAACCGCGGTATTCCGTTGGCGGTACACACCGCCGCGCTCAAAATACACACACATTTACAAAACAAAGCCACATTAGACAATTCAAAATACACACACCTGATACACATACACACACCACTCCCACACACCCATTACAATATAAAACACACACCCACATCACCCACAAACCCCAAAGACCACAATTACAGAGAGAAGGCCAGAGAGAGACACCACAAACAACTACCAAGCATCCACAGGCACACAATACCATCACCCACATAACTTCCACGCACCTCACACAACACACCACTAAATATCACCCCACTTATCACTACACACACCACGCCACACATCACCCACACCACCCCATGGCACGGCAAAGACACCCCAGGTTCTCTGAGGAGGAGCTCAGGGTCATGGTGGAGGAAATCGTCCAGGTAGAGCCACAGCTATTTGCATCACAGGTGTAGCACACCTCTATAGCTAGGAAGATGGAGCTATGGCGCAGAATAGTGGACAGGGTTAATGCAGTGGGACAGCACCCAAGAAATAGGGATGACATCAGGAAGAGGTGGAATGACCTACGGGTGCGTTCCGTGGTCTCGAGACACCACCTTGCGGTTCAGTGGACTGGCGGCGGACACCTACCTCCTCCCCCACAATTAACAACATGGGAGGAGCAGGTCTTGGCGATTCTGCATCCTGAGGGCCTTGCAGGAGTAGATGGAGGAATGGACTCTGGTAACTCAAATCTTAACTATTACATCCCCCACCCTACCTGCATGCCATCACATACCCCCACCCTCACCTCCATCACTCCAACTCCTCACAAATGTCCCAACCTCACAAACCACACATCCTAACACCAAGCCCTGCATGCAACAAAGCATGGACACCCATCACCAAAGCATGGCCACTGCACATACCCATACACCCCCCTAAACCACCATCACACAAGGTCCCACACAGTAATGCAAGCACTGGGGTACACAGTCACCCACCTATTGCACACCATGGCACACACAGATGTAATAAACATCCTTTTATACCCCTGCAGGACCCCTACCCAACGTCACCGGACAGGAGGGTCCACACATGTCCACACCACCAACAGAAGAGGCCCACAGTGATGACAGCAGCTCTGTCCAACTGGATCTAGATGACCAGCCCGGCCCATCGGGGACCTCGGGACAGTCGGTTCCCCTGACACAGTCACAGGCCACTACAGAGCTTCCCCCCTCTGGAAACACCAGCACAGCACCCACCCAGCGGGCCCATACCTCTGTCCCCAGGACACGTCAATCAGCAGTGTGTCCACCACTACAGGGAACACAGGCTAACCCACCACCCCAACAACAACAGGGACCTGTGGGCAGTGGTAGTGGGCACACGGTCCAGGGGACGGAGGCCCAGGAACACAGGGGAACTGGGAGGGCTGCTGTGCAACAGGGGGAGGACAGGCCAAGGGAACCCACTCTCCATGAGGCCCTCTCCAACATCATGGGAGCCTACCACCACTCCCAGGAGAGATATTTGGCGTGCCATCGCCAAGGACGTTCGGACCCTGGGGGTCTACCACAGACGGAGCACCCACTGCCGTAAGAGATGGGAGGACATTCACCGCTGGAGCAAGAAGACGGCGGAGGCCCAGCTGGGGGTAGCCTCCCAATGTGGGAGGGGTGCCCGTCGCACTATGACCCCCCTGATGTTCAGGATCCTGGCGGTGGCGCACCCGGATTTGGATGGGCGCTTGAGGGCATCACAGCAGCCACAAGGGGGTGAGTACACTCTCATTCTGCTGATTTTGCGCGCGGTCTGGGTGGGGGAGGTGGGCTCTGGGTTTCCCTAGGCCAGGGCGAGTGTGCTAATTAGGTCCCTTTGTTCTGGGAGACCCTGTGGCACCCCACCCCACCTGTGTACAGTGCCAAGTCCACCTAGTCAGGCTCCTGTGTCATCCATGTGTGCAGATGTCGGCCATAGCCTTGTAGGCCATGTCCCAGAGATTGAACAGTTGAGCCCAAGTGCGGGGCGTAGTGCAGGGGGCTTCTGTGTCTGTCCTGTCCGCCAACGGTAGCGGTAATGCATGCACTCAACATGTCTTTCTTTTGTCCGCCCCCTTTTTGTGGTCTCCCTGTTCTTGTGTGCATTAGCATCATCAGGCGGAGGAGCAGTGGCACCGGAGCAGGAGGGAGGTGCATCCCACATGGCCCTGGAGGGCGACACTATGGACTCGGAGTTCACCAGTGGGACGGAGGGCGAGGGGAGCTCCATGGCGGGACAGGAGCTGACACCAGTGACCCGGACTCGTCCTCTGATGGGAGCTCCCTTGTGGTGGCGGCAACACCTGTGCCCCCGCATCTACAGGTACAGCCGCCACCCCCCCTACCAGCACCGCCCTTCCAGCAGCCCCTCAGCCTTTGCCCCGTGCATGCTCACCCAGGAGGGTGGGCATCACCTTCGCCCCAGGCACCTCAGCCCCTGCCCCAGTCAGCCCTGCTGCCCTCAGTGAGGAGGCCATTGACCTCCTCAGGTCCCTCACTGTTGGGCAGTCTTCCATTTTGAATGCCATCCAGGGTGTAGAAAGGCAGTTGCAACAAACAAATGCATTCCTGGAGGGCATTCATTCTGGTCAGGCGGCCCTTCAGCGAGCTTTTCAGACTCTGGCCTCAGCACTGATGGCAGCCATTGTCCCTGTCTCTAGCCTCCCCCCTCCACCTTCCTCCACCCAGACCCAATCCCCTGTACCTCAACCTATCCCAAGCACACCTTCAGACCAGCATGCACACACGTCAACACACAAGGGAAGCTTGTGTCCCCCTCCTCCTCGTCTCCCTCCTCCCTGTCTCATCTACACTCACACCTGCATGCACTACATCTACAGCCACTACTTCCATCACCAGCACACACACCACCACACCCCGCTCACGTGTGGTCACCACCCCCAATGCCATTCACACGTCCCCTGTGTCCTCTCCCAGTGTGTCTGTGACGCCACCTCCCAAGATACACAAACGCAGGCACACACACACCCAACAGCCATCCACCTCACGACAGCCTCCAGCGCATGCACCTTCACCCAAAGTCACCAAATGAACACCTCCTACAACCACAACCTCCACTCCCAAACCCCCTCCAGCTACCCGTCCCAGTGTTCCCAAGAAACTTTTCCTGTCCAACCTTGACCTCTTTCCCTCACCTCCCCCACCCTGTCCGTCTCCTAGGGCCCGACTCTCCAGGTCCCAACCTAGCACCTCAGCCACAACATCTCCGGGACCAGTGGTGCCTGTAGTCACCGAAATCTGGAGCGCACCGGCCACCAGGGCAGTCAGTGTGGCACAGAGCCACAGCACGGACAGTCCCCCACCTGTCAAGCATCAAAAGTTGGCCAGTACCCGGCGGGAGAGGGGGAAGACTCCAGCCACCAAAGCCGCTCCCAGGGGTACAGGTGGGAGTGTGGAGTCAGTTGCAACACCTTCCAAGGTGGGGAAGGCCCACAAGAAAGTCAGCAAGTCTGGGAAGAGCAGCACAGCGGAGAAGACCGCCATCATCCCCGCTGCCCAGGAGGCCACCGCCAGCACCAGCCCAGCTGCCCAGGAGGCGACCGCCATCATCCCCGCTGCCCAGGAGGCCACTACCATCAGCCCTGCTGCCCAGGAGGCGACCGTCATCATCCCCGCTGCCCAGGAGGCCAACGCCACCAGCTCTGCTGCCCAGGAGGCCACCGCCATCATCCCCGCTGCCCAGGAGGCCACCGCCAGCACCAACCCCGCTGGTCCATGAAGGACCGCCAGCACCAGCCCCGCTGGGCCAGACAGGACCGCCAGCACCAGCCCCGCTGGGCCATGAAGGATCACCAGCCCCGCTGGGCCATGAAGGACCGCCAGCACCAGCCCCGCTGGGCCATGAAGGACCGCCAGCACCAGCCCCGCTGGGCCATGAAGGACCGCCAGCACCAACCCCGCTGGGCCAGACAGGACCGCCAGCACCAGCCCCGCTGGGCCATGAAGGACCGCCAGCACCAGCCCCGCTGGGCCTTGAAGGATCAACAGCACCAGCCCCACTGGGCCATGAAGGACCACCAGCACCAGCCCCGCTGGGCCTTGAAGGACCGCCAGCACCAGCCCCACTGGGCCAGACAGGACCGCCAGCACCAGCCCCGCTGGGCCATGAAGGACCGCTAGCACCAGCCCCGCTGGGCCATGAAGGACTGCCAGCACCAGCCCCGCTGGGCCATGAAGGACCGCCAGCCCCGCTGGGCCAGACAGGACCGCCAGCAGCTGAGTCACTGCAAAGGACCCCGCCGCCACAAGCACCGCTGAACAGGGCACTGCCGCCACAAGCACCGCTGAACAGGGCACCACCGCAACAAGCACTGCTGGCCCATGAGCGGCAAGGGCACTGACGCTACTAAGTCCGTCACGAGCAGCCACAAGGGGGTGTCACATCCACTACCTCTGTCCTTGGCAGGATGAAGCACTCTGGGCACAAAGCCCCCTCCAGAACCAGAGGAGTATCACATCCACTACCTCTGTCCTTAGCAGGATGAAGCACTCTGGGCACCAAGCCCCCTCCAGAACCAGTGGAGTATCACATCCACTACCTCTGTCCTTGGCAGGATGAAGCACTCTGGGCACAAAGCCCCCTCCAGAACCAGTGGAGAAAGGCATCCACTTGAGAGACTGTGGCTTTGCACTCCCCAGGATGGAACAGTGGGCAACTCACCCACTGTAGAGACTTGAGAGACTGTGGCTTTGCACTCCCCAGGATTGAACAGTGGGCAAATCACCCACTGTAGAGACTTGAGAGACTGTGGCTTTGCACTCCCCAGGATTGAACAGTGGGCAACCCACTCACTGTAGAGACTTGAGAGACTGTGGCTTTGCACTCCACAAGATGGAACAGTGGGCATGTGGCCCCCTAATGGATTTGGCGTCGTGCACTCAACCGGCTGAGGTGCCCCCACTTTCCCTTCCCCCTGAGGTGCCTGTTTTATTGCTATCGGATGCCCCTGCAGTGTTCTCTCTGTTATTTTCGGGGATTGAGTGTGGGCCTTGCCCATACCGTTTGGGCCCAGTGTTCCACAGACTTCAATGGAGCACTACCTGGACTACTATTCTTGGTGTATATTTTGTTTATAGTGTATATATATATGTTTGCGTACTGGATTTTAATATATTACAATGGTTACACTCATTTTCTTTGGTCTTTGCATTCTTCCGGGGGGGTTGGGGAGTGTAACTGTAATGTATCATGCTGTATTAGTGTGTGTGTTGTCATGGGTGAGGGTGGAGGTGGGGGTGTTGCGTATTGTGTGTGTGTGTCTCTGTTTTTCCCCTCCCCCCTCCCCTGTGTCGTAGGTGCAGTACTCACCGTGGTCTTCGCCGTCAGCGTTCGTGCTCCTGGTAGAGGAGCAAGAAGACAAGGGCTGGCAGGATCTGGAACTCAGGTTCCATGGTGTCCTGGTTCCTCGTGGGGTGTGTAGAGGTGAGCGTTTTCCCTTCAAAGTCCTGTTTCCGCTGTGTTTTTGTTCGCGGTGAATCCGCCCCAGAAAAGGTGGCGGATTGGTAGGTTGTGAAACTGTGGGCGGTACATTGTCCTCCGCCTGTCTGTTGGCGGTGACCGCCAAGCTGTTTGTTTGTACCGCTGTGGCGGTCTGAGTGTTAAAGTGGCTGTCTTTGTTGCCGGTTTCCTCCATGGTCGTGATTCCATTTTTTTTTCCGCCGGCTTGTTTGCGGTTTTACCGCCGCTTTAACACCGACCACCAGGGTTGTAATGACCACCTATGTTATGACACCTTGGAGCACTAGGTGTATATTGTGAATTCACATGACAATCGGACGAAATTACTGATTGGGACAAGGTGGTGGTGCAGGTTACAGGCTCACTGCTCCTTTCATATTTATTTGCTGAAACAGAGCATAGACTTTAAGTCTATGTGCATTGTCTTCAATGCCCTTTAGAGCATGGGCCCTGTGCTGCTGCGAACAGAGACCAAAGAGATACACCCCAGGGAGATGCCTCCATTCTGCATCAGAAAATCTCTTCTGTGTGACCAGTTTCCTTAAGACCAGAAAAGGTGGCTGAGCCTTTATGGTTAAGGCAGCTCATTTCCGTAACAAGGTACCAGTTAATCTTACATTGTCAACTGATCAATTATATTTCAGGAAGGCCTTGAAGACCTGGCTCTTCCCCCAAGTGAATGTGTGGTCTTTGTGTGCTTTCTTTGGCAGCTGCTATGTTTAGATGAACATGTATTTAGCACCAGTATACCTGAAAGGGGACAGTTGTGCTATATAAATGCTTTAAATAAATACAGAAAAAAAGAAAGAAAATACTTAAGGGTTGTTATGAAATGCCATGCTGCGTAGCCTCTGAGTCCCTGTCTAGATAGGATATACTATAATGACTGATAACATTAATTGAAGTTGAGGATAAGTTGCTTGAATCTTTTCATATCTTCCTCTTGTTCTCAATAGCTTCTTGTTCCTCCAGAAGGTTATTGTTTTGCTCTGTTTCACAATTCAATTCCTTAGTTGCTCCTGTTTGACTGGGTACTCCCTGTCTGTTTTCTTCAGGACCCTAAACTCTCTCTCCCATGTCCATGATTGTTTGTATTCCTCTATTACCTTCCTTCATTTCTTAAAAGAAAGCTTCCATGAAGCTACTGGCTATTCCTTCCTCCTTCTACTGAGCTTGTGCAGCAAGATTAGGGCTTGGAATTTGATTCAGCTCATTCATCAGTTGAATGTGGTTGCCTTGTTTCCACTGCCTTTGTATAAAGCATGTTTTTAATGGAGCAATGTTTTCCCCCCTCCTGTAGTCATATCTCAGTATATCCATTGAGTGGTAAGCAAGTGTTTCCATCACCTCTGGACAGTATCTCATTTGGCCCTTGAGAGGTCTGATGGTGCAGCAATTACATATAGGTTCAGGTCCACCCAGTGAGTGCTTTCATCACTTGGAGCCTTGGATCCCTCTGACCCTGGACTCAATCCACCATGCAGTACCCCGAAAGGGACACCATGTCCAAATAAGAGAGAGTGGGGCAGCATATTGTAAAGGTGTCAGCAAGGTCTCTAATTTCTTCTGTTTTGGTGTCAGAGACAGTATGGGTCCTGGCCAATTTTGTCACTAGGTTTGTTTTGAAAAATATTCCCTTTCCTACTTCCCCACATTGCTGCATGCCACTGTACACATGTGTGTCTGACCTAGTGCTGTTGAGTCACTTTTTGTCTTCACTTCATACTGCTTCACAAGTGTAGTTTGGTTTGCTGTCACTAATGCACTGTTCCTTTATCAGGCTATTCAATTTAGACTCATCTCATCTTTATTAATGAACATGAAGATGTATAATTTTTAGTAGCAATTGCCAATGAACAAGTATGAATTGCAGTATTTGGCTTCAGTGCATATCTCATCATGATGGTTTACTAAAGTTGCTTGTGGTCCCTCAGATCCTTCTGTGATGTGCATTCTTGATTAGCCGTAGACTCCCTTTAGATATCTGCTTCTCTTCCCTCTCTCTTCACTTTGCAACAATATCATAGTGTGCAACCTCTTCAGGAGCCGCACATAGTTTCCATATTAACATTAGATTCAATAAGGGCACAAACCTCTCACTATCTCCAACCAGTGGGACAGTCCTCACTCAGGGTAACTGCCGTAGAAGGACAGTGCCCTGGTATGCTAGTCCTGTTCCATCAACTGCAGAATATTCCTGTGTGTTTCCTGCTATCTGTCAACCACTGACATGCTTCCCTGATCACTGAGAGCAATCTGGGTCCATAGCTGCTATAGCTCTTAGGGCCTCATATGACAGCCCCCTAGCGGCACACTGCACCACGGAAGTGTCATTTCTTTAATGCTCTGGTGACGCAGTGTGCTGGCCCATATTTACAAGGCCATGCAATGGCCCCTTATATGGCTTTTTGTGGCCTTGTAAATATGCCCCCCTCTCGCGCATAACTCTGCATTAAAGGGGGATTCGATGGGTGTTTCTGTGGGCGTTCCCACATTATCTGACAGATTCCCATATTTACTAGGCCGGGAATGCTTCAGATTACTAAGCCACTTCAGGGGTGGCGTAAAAGTGGTGCAATGGGGAGAAATAACATTATTTCTCCTTGTTTATTTCCTTTTCATATGTGTGTTCCATTCTGCAGCACACATAGAAATAGAAAAATGCCTTTAATGCATCATTGTTTATGTGCAGTATCCCTTCCTGCACATAAAAATCATCCCTGCAACGTAGACTCCATTGCATCATGGTGCAATGGTGCCTGCATTGGCGCTAGGCAGCAGTTTGTGCACCAGCACAGAGGAAAGTACAGGGATGTGTCATATTTCTGTAAATACAACACCCCTACACTTTCAAAATGACACAGCGCACAGTAATCTGGCTTGGAGTACCACATTGCATCATTTCTTTCCAAATGAGCCCCTTAGTCTGGTTGCATGATCTTACAATCAGCCTCTAATGCCTCTGCTGTCTTCTTGCAGCCCCTCACTCATGCAGTCAGCCATGCACCATGGCCTCTCTTCAGTCTCCATCCTTGCTCAGACTGGAGTCTCTCAGCACTACGGCGTAAACGTATGTATTGCAGGGGCTTTAGGTCACCATTATTGATCTGCTCCAGTGTCATCTTTTATGTGCATGGAAACCCAATGTGGCTTCTCTAACTGCCAGGATGTTATGTTGTGCACAACCTGGTATGGTGTAGCTGTAGCAAACTCTATTTCCACCCTTCACCTTCAAAGGTCACTCCATTCAGGCAGTTCACTCTTATAAAATTAAAGTTTTGTTGCCGTCTAGTGCTGGCCACACACATCACACATTTTATAAATCTCCAAAAATGTTCTCTTTCCGTCCTCCTACAAATATCTGGCTGCTTGTCACTGTACTAGAGGCCTTAAATCATATATCAGGAATATAGGTAGGAAAGAAGATTATTGTTTGGGTGGGTGATCATCCATTTCAGGAATAATAGCATGTCCCATCACATTGAGTCCCCAACAATTAACCTGAGCCCAACCCTCTCATAACCATGACACACAGCAGTCAGGCTTAACTTAGGGCAATGCGTAAAGTAACTATGATGTACCAAAACAGTAATAAAGTCAAAACATGAATCAATAAAAATCCCAAAGCAAATTAAGAAAATAGAGCAGGAGGGGGCCCTTACCAATTTAATAAGTACAATCTGGTTAGGTGAAAACACAGAGGCGGTCATTCTGACCGCCATGCGGTCACCGCCAAATGGCCGCTCCGCGGTCAGGAGACCGCGGATGCCATTCTGGCTTTCCTGCTGGGCCGGCGGGCGACCGCCAAAAGGGCGCCCGCCGGCCCAGCGGGAAAGCCCCTGCAACATAGAAGCTGGCTCCGAATGGAGCCGGCGGTGTTTCAGGGGTGCGACGGGTGCAGTAGCACCCGTCGCGATTTTCACTGTCTGCAAAGGGTCGGAATGACCCCCAGAATCTCTCCTCAATCCTTATTATGATAAAATAGCAGGTAATCCTCAGAGATGTGTGTGTTAAGATCAAGCAGTGCTAACATTGTTAAAGTAAAGGGAAGGATACAATTAAATTCCTAAACCAACACAGATAAAGGGTTTACAAATAAATAAACAAAACACTAAAACAATTATAATCAGAGCAGGGAAACCAGAGACATGTTTTCAAAGTTTTATAGACACAGCACCTAGAGAAGGTGAAGTGCCATTACAGAATAACAGTAAGGAGTTGACCAGAACCCAGGCACAATTTGAGGCAGTGGTGGTGGGGCAGAGGTTGAATACACCAGATGGGTCATCCAAGACAAAGGGGGTTATTACAACTTTGGAGGAGGTGTTAATCCGTCCCAAATGTGACGGATATACCACCAGCCGTATTACGAGTTCCATAGGATATAATGGACTCGTAATACGGCTGGTGGTATATCCGTCACTTTACCGTCACTTTTGGGACGGATTAACACCTCCTCCAAAGTTGTAATAACCCCCAAAGTGATTACTTCCAGTGGTGAAAGCTCCAAGGTGGAAGCTAGCGAGGATCCCTCAAGGTTTGATATGTCATCATTGAGCTCCTGTTGAAGCTCTTGATTTTGGCATCAAAAGCTCAAAGTGGGAAAAAGTGTTTTTTTGTATCAGCTGAGATCTTTTCACCTCTGGGATAAATATGACTGAACCCCTTCTGCTTTCTGTGTCCCTCAAACAGACAAAAATGAGCTTGGGCACCCGACCATTGAAGAGCAGTTCCAGTTCCTGATGCTAGCAGGAGTCCTTGAGTTTTCTTTCTTCCAGCGGAACATTTTTCTGAAAGTGTAGTATTGCCTGGTCTGGGAATATTTTGCAGAGGTTGAGGTGAGGTGCCAGCCTTATTCTGTGCACTAGCCTGTGATAGGAGAATTTTCCATACCCAATTTAGTCTACTTTCTTGCCCTATGCCCAGCTCCTTCTGTAGCGTTACCTCTTCACTATATTGCAAAAATTCCCAGATGCCCTAAATATAAAATGGGTAACCCATTTAGATGTCCTAAATATACATGGCTAAGTCTCTTGCTCTCCTTGATCCACTCCCTTATTTAGTTAAGGCAAGCTCCCCTCTGTCAAGGTGAAAACTGTTTCTCCCTCCTACTGAGACTGAAGGTCTAGACGGTGGCCCTGGGAATGAATGAGAGAAGATTCTGGCAGCCTCATGTGGCATCACCAACTCAAAAGAGATCACATTACGGCTACATATTCCTATCTCCCACAAGATGGCTAATTCCTACTACATAGCCCAGAGGGCAAGCTATTGTCCTCTGGAAAGCAGTGCCTTTATCTCCATACAGGAATGTATATTAACCCTTGGAATATGAGATGAGTGGCACAACTGGTGCTATGCTAGTTTTGGCTGGGGCAGCACTAAATACATTTTTGCAAAGCTACTTTTCCACTAAATGTATCAGACATCTAGTTGCACCACTAAATCGTACTTTAACAAGATCTGGACGGAGCTTGCAAACTTTAATGATGCAGAATCATGCCGAGTTACATAAAAACTCAGCAAGATTCATCGGAGTTCTGTCAATGGACAGAAAATGCATGTCACACTGCTCGTGTTACATAAAGCCCTTAAAGTCCAACTTCATTTTATGTAGGCACAACTCCATCTTGGTTAGCAGAGGTCACCATCTTCTCATTCGTAAACAATGGAGGCCTCCATCTTTTCCAATTTATGTCATTGTCATGCCTGCCATTAGATTCAAATGTCATCTGACCTTATTTTTTTAAGGACTGTGAAAGTGTCAAGCCATTAAATTGAAGATATAGATGCAACAATTAATGCAACATTCCTAGGGTGAGATGTCTACTTCCACCATGTCAAGATTAAATAAAATCACTACAAAATGTAACCTGCTTTGATGTCCTTTTACCTTATATGTTCATTAGGAAACATTAGGGACTCACACCTTAGTGCACATAATCTATGTCAGACATTCCTAAACTTATCTCAGAATTTCCAATTTCTGATAGGATTTAGTATATAAGGCCTACTACTTGACCACTTGTCAGGAGAAGTCCTTTGCCCAGATTATCCATTGAGATTCCTCCGGAGACAGTCTCACCTAATGCCAGCAAACTTCATATTTCACAGGTTCTTTGTCTCACCTCAATCCTTAAGCTTTGCTGAGTCCCCGAGGAAGACCAACTGACTGTGACTGTGGTAAACATTAGGGTGTAAGGTTCTAGATGACATTTTAAAACATGCTGCAAATGTTTATTTTATTCCTGTTATTTATAACATGCCTTCTTGATGTTTTTAGAATATTTCTGCATAGTTGTTTTAGATGTACTGAGAAACGGATTGTTCCTGTGGTAATTAATTATTGTACTCAAGAGTGTTCATTTATCTTAGTACAATGTGTGTGTGATACTGTGATTAACAAAATAAGGTTTGTTGCTGGTTCCCTGGTGCCCCTGATCCCTTTATGGGATTGTTAGCAACCTAAAAGCAATGCATCTATCGCAATTACATATTGAATAGTGTTTTTGGGGACTACAATAACCTGTATTTCACATTCATTGATGGTGCATAGCACCAGATTCACCTGTGTCATCCATGGGTGAAAAAGCACACTTTGTTGAGCTACGCTGAAGTCGTAGCTTACGCAGCAGTTGGCACCCAACATGGGACTTGTATATCATGGTTATACCCTGAGTGGTTTTTCACTATTTACAAACATGAACCATTACTACATCATAACGGAGATGTCTGTAATAATCATGCTACTTTTGTATAAGCTGCACATCTAGCGTATACATGTGAGACATTTTACTCATGGGTGAAGTTCACGTCTATAGATGCTGTTTTGGGTAGTTTCAAAAATATACAGTGGTAGATCTGCCGACTGACTATGGGCCTTACCAAGATTTGGAAATCCCTTTAACTTACCAGGAACACCTGAATTGGTTAGCTGGTCAATTGCACATGTGCACAGACATGTTCTTTTGGCGCTTATGAGCATTAACGGAGCTACATGACCAGTCTTTGCTCTGACAACCTAACAAACATTGAGGTGGTAGATGGGTTAAATTACTCAGTCAGCTTATAAAGGAGACTTGTACAGTTTGTACAATGTACTTTGCACTCCAGACCGGCTGTTATAGCGGGACCTGTGGCTCCCGAACAAATGCACACTATTAGTCCACATACTATTAACAGTATCATGGAGATGCCCAAGAAGCGTGATGAAATAGTTTTCTGGGTTGCTCATAAGACCAATCAGTTAGAAGCAGTGTATCCATACGTTACCCCCAAGATAAACACAGAATACTGCCAATGCTTCTCCCTCTTGGGATGATGCCTCCTGTAGAGAAGTGTAACATCTGGGGAAGCATCTTTACATGCTTTTACACCAGTGTGCATGGTGCACCTTCATTGGTAGTCCTCCCTGATGTACTTAGGGTAGTACAAAAAAGCACAGAGCTGCACCAACTCTGGACTTAGGTCTGAAGTTACTGTGGAACTTTTCTACAGTATCCTCTCTCATCCTAAGCAACATCAATAAAGAGGCTTCAGTTCTGGCTTTACATCATACGTTCCAGTTCAAGATTGTGAATGGGAACTCAAATAAGTAATTGCAGGAATGTATACTTCTGTAGGTAGTGATACCCTGTGTACTTGACCCTTTAAATCACACTTATAACCTAAATATGACGCTGAGGGTTCCGGTAAAGAGAAATCTGCAACAGAAGGGAAACAAAAACAGAAAGATAAAGATAAAGCCAAACTGGATCACCCACTTCTCAGGAATCCAGCAGGGGTGGTTGCAATTTTGGGAGACCACAAGAAAATTAAAAAGCCTGAATAGTTTTGTGATAGCCCCTCTTCATGTTCTTTTCAGGACACTGAAGGTAAAAGAACATTGAGAGGGAGCTGCTCCGAGTACCAAAGACTAAAACAGGACGCGAGACAGATGTTAGTGTAAAGAAGGTTGAGAAAGGACTGGACTCTAAAACCGCAGTAGATAAGAGAGAAAGTAGCAGGATTTTCTAAGAAACATGCTGATCCAGCTACGAGTCCTGCGAAACAGGGCTCGGGCGAGAGAAATCCTAGACAGTTCAGCAAAAGCTACAATAGTACATTAGACTCTTCAGAGGTTTTTGGGTTCAGATTCAAATGATGACTTCATACAGATCAAGACTTCAGATAAACAATTAAATCCTCCTGATAGGGCTTGCAATGTAAATCTACAAATTGAAGGGGACATACCACATCTTATTAAAGCAGTTAATTTTGGTCACAATAATCTGATGATTATGATATCATCCTAGCGGAATAAGACTTGCCTCCAACCTCTATTAGGGTATCACCCTGGGAGAGGAAGACTTCTTTCCCATAGTACAGAGGGATATCAGGGACATTTATGCCACTACCACCATGTTCAATACCCTTTAACCCAGAAGTAAAATGTTGTTTAAAAGCAATATTGGATCATAATATTACCCTGTCTTTCATCAATGAACACGCCTCTTTTTCCAATCTCCGAACCAGATGGGTCCTATAGGATAGTTTAAGACTATACAAATTTTAATTTGCATATCCAAACATATGCAGTGCAAAACATGCACAGCACAGGTTTATTGACTACCGTGGCGTGGAAAAAGTACAACAAAAAAACTGTGGATATTTCCAATGGGTTCTTTTGTCAAAACACAGCACCTGAAAGTGGGTATCTGACCGCTTTCAGTTTTGATGGACCACAGTTTTAATTCCAACGCTTGTCCATGGGATGTAAGAACAGTCCTGGCTTAATTTCAGCACAAATCATGGAGATCTTATAACCAGATCCCAAGATATTGTTATACACTGATGACATCTATCTTACTGATGAATATTTGAATCTACACCTAACCAGGGTAGACAGAGTAGTGACCATATTAACATCACATGGTTACAAAATTAAATCTGAACAATTGAAGATTGCCTACTTGACTGTAACCTTCCTAGGATTCTAGTTATCCAGTGATGGCACAAATGTAGCTCCAGGCGTCCTTCAGAAGTGTGCTACCTTGCAACTTCTGAACACATTGAAAAAGCTGTAATCTCTGCTGGGATTTCTTACCTTTTGTGGCACTTATTTGCCTCACTATGCTGAGAGAGTGAAGCCCCTGGAAGACCTGATTTCTCCCACGTTTTCACCCAAACAATATCTTGCGTGTTGTGCAAGCAGACATTCTTGAGATTAAATATGTATAAACTAAGTACAATAAAACCAACCTAGTTATTAGAGTCATACCCAGTCACTATGGTTACACTATTGTGACCTACAATGAAGGTCAGACTGTCCCTATTGCTTTAAAGTCTTATTTGAATTCCCTGGCTGAAGCATGTTTTGCTTCCATTGAAAAAATCCTGATGACTTTGCAAACAGCTATCTTAAAAGAGCACCCTTTGGCGAATGGAATACATATTATTATTGCTTCACCCATACCAGCGCTAGAGGCTGCTACAAATGCAAGCATACCTAATGCTTGTGCCCTACATTCAAGATGGGTATAGTGGGTCTCTTCTTTGGGTGCAGTGGTTGCAAAGTTTCAGTATGATCCCTCTCTTCATACACAAGCTTGTTCCAGTATGAACAGGATGTTACTCTATTTCCAGCCACTATATCCATTTATTCTTACCAGAGCATTATCTATACATTTGGCTCTGCCCAACCTGTGGTAGGAACGAAATACAAATACTCTGCAGCCTGCCCGGCAGGATAAAGTGTAATGAAAGATGGCAAATTCATCCCACAGCACACCCACACTAAAATCCTAGGTGACAGTACTGCACAACAAGCAGAATTACATTCCCCACTATTTGCTTTACAAAATACTGACTCTTCTGTTCCCACAATTATTGTGTCTGAATCCTCCTTTTGTGTGCAAGGTTTCAATGTTGATCTACAACATTGGCTGTTGAATGGATTTAAGGATTCTTAGGGAAAACCTAGAAGAAACAGCTTAGGGTAAAGGTAGCTGTCTTACAAGTTTACATTGGTTCACACAAGGCAACTTGACATTGGTCTATGTGAGGCACACTTTAGGCCATAAGCATGATGGCATGCATGCCAAAGTGAACTGTGCAGCTAACCTGGTGGCAAAGGTTGAATTTCAGACTGCCAGAGTAGTAGTACTAACCAGATCTCAAATGAAGATCAACACAAATATTTTCACAGCCATAATGGCAACCAAGGAAGCTGGGAAACCTGCAGGGTTTCTTTTGAAATATTCCTACATCCAGAATTTAGACATTTATGAAGTCACAATACTAGGAGTGGAAGGCAGAATAATACCTAAAAGTCTGTCTAGATTAGATTTTATCAAAGAAGTCCATAAAGCGTTGGGCTATGCACGAGCAGGGATTAATGCAACCGTAACCATGCTACATTAACACTAGTGGTCACCTAGTTTATAAAAAGAGACTAGTGACTATGTTAGGCAGTGTGACATCTGTCAACAAATTAAACCCACCACTGTCAAAAAAAACTTCAATAACTCACCTGATCTCAAATATCCCCTTCTGGGTAATTTGTTTGGACCACACCAGTCCCCTCCACTCAGCTAACCAATATAACTACATATTGGTAGTGACTGATTCATGTTCTCCATTCCTATGGGTTTGACTTCAGAGAAATGGTACTACGTCAGCAGTAGTAAAAGATTTGCAGCACCTATTGTCAATGAAGGTAGTTCATTCATTTCATTCAGAAAACGGTCCTGTGTTCACCTCTAAGGCTTACAGTGATTTAATGTCCGCTCTGGGAGTTTGTCTGCAATTCAGCAAGCTGTTCAAAGCTGAATCAAAGGGCATTGTAGAGCCTGCCAATGGCATGATTAAACAAGCTTTGACTGCTAGGTTGCTACATCTAGGTCTTAGTTGGTATCATAACCTGTATGGAGTTCAGGGGCACTAAATAACTTGCCTAGATGACTAGTTGGAGGACACACTCTATATGAGGTTCTCTTCGGAGTGCTTATATATGGTTCCTGGCTTAAATAATTATGGGAAGGTGGTGGGTGTTGATAAATTTTACTCAGAGAAACATTTGTATGTTTTACAGAGTATCCAAGAATTCAGAGACAAGTTGTCTAACACGAACCGCTCTGGTGCTGCCACCTGTGAAGAGAAGGTTATCACTGCTGCTGACGGGTAAGTTACCAAAGATGGGGACCTAGTTCAGGAAAAAATACTCACGTAAAAACAGGCCTATCACACATGTTAAACAGAATCATGTGTCCAGTCCTCCACAGCTGACTGCCATAGACATCAAAAAAGATTGAGAGTGGTGCCTCCCAGCTTCTCCCTGCTCAGAATATCCTAACCCCTGAACAAAGCAGTAAGATTTCTAGCTCGAGTTTCCAGCCGGACATATTTGAGCATAACACACAGCGGATGCTGCCAGTCAATGGCTACTGTCCAACACAATTCCATGGTTTACTATGAAATTCCACCTGACACCAAGTCATTTGAACTGGTAGCCTTTTGAGAGCCTCCAGAGACCAACAATATAGAAAGTGACTCTGGATATTTCACAGGAGACTTTTTAACCCCTTCTACAGTCACTCATCACCAGAGACTGATTGATGATTGTCACTGGTTTCATGACAAGTATTTAATTCCTCTGTGGCCCTATGCATGGATTATTTTGAGAAACTTTCTTTTGATCATGTGGTTGTCAATGATTCTCATCATGCTACTTCTACTTGACATTTCACACCTGCAAGAACAATTGCCTGTCCTGTGGTCCATGAACTACAACCCACTCCTCATCCCACAGAGCCAGAAGAGGTCTCTTTGCTATGTACATTACAGCATATCTTGTGCCTGAGAGCATATCCTTGGAAAACGTTCCATATCAGATTATTTGACCTACTTAGATATTGCAATTGCCTTATAATACCCCGTTCTATTTAAGATGTTAAAAGGATGATGTGTGTTTTACAGGTATCTGCTACCTTGAATAATGAAGATCCTTATTTGAAGTCAGAAAATTACAAAATATTGTGTTATTATTACCATTATGTCCATTATTTCATACATAGGTCTAGCCATCCTAGAGAAATTTACAATTACACACTATGGGAACAATGTGAGGCACACCTCCTGAAAGCCATTCTAATTTCTTCCCTTACATTTGCAGTGCTGATAGATTATACCCTTCAGACTTCTACTTCATACAGAAGCCACAGCAGCTTCCAAAACATCTAATCACTACCAACAAGCTGATTTACTCTAGTGTGTTTGGTCAAAACCTGGCTCTTCAAGGATATGTGTATTGAAAAGCAAACGTTGGATGAGAAAAGCATTTGGTGAACAATTGTTGTGGCAGATCCAAAGAAAAGAATCCTTATTTCAAGCCTGTATTATACTGAAAGAAATTATCTTTCTAAACAAAACTATTTAGCAGTCTACTTGTCTGGTATTCAGAACAATGGAGCTCTTAAATAAATCTTCCATTCCAAAAGTCAGTTTGACTGTTTAGTAGTTGGCAGCTCCAAATGAATATGTCTGAATTAGACATAAATGATATAATACAGAATGGAACCTATAATTCAACCCAATTTCCTGTTGAAGGTTTGACCTTATGGCCTCATGATTCTGAAACATGTATGCAGCATTTTCATTACAACACTCCTAGACCCAAAATGAATTGTCCTGATCCATGTTACAAGACATAAACACCTATAGTAGTTACTACACATAATACACGTAAGCTATGCTAGCAATGGTTTGAATACTTTAGTCTTTCAGCTGTGAAAGAACACTTTCCCTCAATTAATGAGAACATGGATTTTTCTGGCTTCCTTCTCGGACTGCTTCCTAAAAGATTCCTTGCCAGGGGAATATATGCAATTTACAATGAGTTAAACAAATATTCAGAGAACTAAGCTGTAGAAGGAATTTTGCAAATAGACCAATAAAACATGCAAACACAAGTTATAGGCAATGGAATGCACACACTTTCTGAAAAAGTGTACTCATACAATCAAATTTTTCCCTCAGCCATAGACCTCCTGAAAGGATACCTAAATTGATTACAACATGGGCAGGGTCAGGTAAAAGCAATTATACAAGTAAATTCGGCTCTACAAACACTAGAACGGATTTCGTGCCTTGGTACCTTCTCAATGAAACAGCCCAGTTTAAAACATATTCAATGCTCACACAAAGAGCAAAACCCAAAAAAGAATCTACATACAGCCTATTAAGTATAGAACAAGTTGAAGACACATAATTTACAGTCCATGACAATCCACCTATTGCCTGGTTAACACTCAATATTATATAATTTCCCACTACAACCTTTCATTTTAATGACTGTCAAAAAAATAAATCCATTGGCTGGTATGAAACCAATCACAATTTACAATTGCTCCATTCATGGAAAGTTCCTTTTTCCCACATCTGTTTGAATGAAAATGAAGACAACCATGTGCACAGTAGTACAGCAAATTGTAGAAATCCCTTAGGCCACGCCTTTCTGTGTGACCCCATTTCATTGCATGGAATTTGTTGTGCTTTGATGCCAGGGTTAAGTTCTATTTTATCTGTTTCACCAATTGCGTCCATTCCCACACATCATGAACTTCTGAATAATAGTTCCCATTTAATGTTGCTGGCGGTTGGAACCAGGTCAGTTATACCTGACAGCAGTTGTTGTGGAAGGATGTTGTGTCCTCTACATTAAAATAGCATTAGGAACATCCTTTGGCCTAGTATAAGTATGAAATATATGCATTTTGACAATTCAAACAAATTATTGACTTTTCTGTTACAAAAAGAAGTCATTGTGACTCGAGCCATTGAAGTTCATAATCTGCAGACAGTCAGAAATGCTTCAGAAATTCAGAGGCTGTTACATACTCATTACCCAAAACATTTTGCAGATATTGTACAAACAATTAATTTGTCTGTGACAACTGGTGGTGTGCATCTTTTAAAAAACATTGGCTTTGGTCCGATGACTGAATTTAAGGCAGTATTTGGATTGATTCCATCATTTTTTTCATTCTCTGCCATCAAGCCTTTTTGGAATATTTTCAATCCTCATACTGCTAATCAGCTGTGGTATTATCACCTTTCTTCTGTCCCGAAAATGAAATCAACAACATGGAGTACACGTATCCAGCTGAAAGAAAATCTGCAGAGAGACGCTGGCACTCTACATGGGACGTGCTTGGCTATCTGAACTCAGAGAGCACTGGATGCTCACATTTTGTAAAATAAATGCTGCACAAGTAAAACCTGTGCTCTGGGGCATAAACTGTCTGATTGGAAATATCTTCAACATCAGGACAGCGTCCAGCAGTTTATCTTGATATGGAAGTGATTATTCAATCTCGACATGAGCACCAGAAACAAGGCCAAAAACTTCCTCTGTCCATTCTACAGGCTGTTACCTGTGACAGAGCAATATTGTTGTATAGCTATTTTAGCCATATTTCATTTTAGCACACTAGGCCTGTGCCTTTATTCAGCATTGCTTTATTTTCTAGCAATAGTTACATTCTTACAGTGCTGTTTTATTTCTCTCTGTCTCATAGTCCTTTCACCTAGCAAAGCATTATGGGCAGGATGTAGTAAAATTCTGAATTGCGACTCACAAATTGCAAGTCAGACCGACTCGCAATTTGCGAGTTGCAATTCTGAATTTAGGATGGTGTCCCTGACACCATGTGCGACTCGCAAGGGGGGTCGCAAAGGCCCACCTCATTAATACTAATGAGGTGGGTCGCAATTTGCGACCCCCTTGTGAGTGGCGGCATTCACAGGGATGGTGGCCTGCTGGAGACAGCAGACCACCATGCCTGTGACTGCTTTCAAATAAAGCCGTTTTTTTTTGTAATGTAGCCCGTTTTCCTTAAAGGAAAACGAGATGCATTACAAAACTAAAAAATTAAACGTTTTCGTTTCATTTTTTCAGAGCAGGCAGTGGTCCATAGGACCACTGCCTGCTCTGAAAAAAAGATTTTCATACCATTCAAAAAGGGGAAGGGGTCCCATGGGGACCCCTCCCCTTTTGCGAATGGGTTACCACCAGTGTGACACCGGTGGTAACTGCGATTGTTTTGCGACCGCGTTCGCGGTCACAAAGCAATACAGCATCATGCTGCGACTCACAATTAGGAAGGGGAACACCCCTTCCTAATTGCGACTCTCAGTCCCATTTTGCGAATCGGTAACCAGGTTACTGACTCGCAAAACAGGGATTGGGCATCGCGATGTGCTTTTGCAAAATACGCTGTTTGCGACGTGCAAAAAGTTTTGTACATCTGGTTCTATGACCTTAGTAGAACATTTATTCCACTCTGTGCTTTCTCCAAGGCTACAGACAGATAGGGTTGCCGACAAACGTGGTATTCTGTGTCTCCAACATTCACAGAAAAACACACACTCATACGTGGGGGCCATTTCCTAGAAAGTCAACTGTTTTAGTATAAAAACACTCCTTTGTCCCAATAACGTTAGGGAGAACCAGCAAGATGGCCACAACTGTATGCTGATTGCATCACTACAGCTACTTACTTAGATGGCCAAACCCCTGATCTACATGGGGACATGTCTTCCTAGACTACAGGCTACGTTATCCAGGTATGAGGCATGATGCTCCCCCGGGGGGAAACCTGAAGGGCAGATTAGGCTTATTGTGCTGTGCTCAATCATAGCGTAGGGAGAAAACATATATACAACATTATTCTTAGTGACAGGATGGTAGGACTATTTTTGTGTTTCACTCTCCTCGTCACCTGCTTGCTTTTATTGTGTTTCATCATCCTAGGTATTGCAATACATGCCTTTTTATCTAAGATTCAGTTAATTCAATAAATCCTTATTGAACTTTATTCTGCCTCTGTTGTCTTTGTCTGTGTGAGATCTGGGTACTGGGGAGAAAGGGATGAGATCTGATTGACCATGTTTCCCCTGACGAGTCTTTCTTGTTATGCGCCCGGTTGCCACAATCATCCCTGTTCTTAGACAGAGAGGAGGAGCTGCTAGTTAGGCAGAAACTCTGGATTAGGCTGACAGGCGTCATATGGTGGGGATTTGTATTTAGCACCCACGATCTATGTGATTCTGCCACCCAAATCCAGTAGCCTCATTAGCATAATGAAAACCTATGCAACAATATCATTAGTGGTACTTTTTGACACAGCTCTTAATGAGTGAGTTGACTCGCTGTTATCTTTCAAGTCCCCTGGAGAGGAGCGCAATTACCATTGAGTGCCTCAGATGTGAAACCAATTGCTGGTCCTTTCTATACACAGATTGTCAACTATAAACATGCTATGTGTGGTGTTTGTATAGCTCACATGTATGCTGCAAGTGCACCTAATGATGTCTATATGTCCTTGGATGAGGAAAGAACTCTACATGAGTAGGCCAATGGGCAAACAATATTTTTTTTCATGTATACCACAAAAACCTAGACGAACCATGATTTAAAAAAAGATTGTAACCACACATTTTTAAATCAGGCCTAGTCCATATCATTACTGCTATATTTAATCATCAATGCGTATAAAAATGTTTATGTATAATTTGAATATCTGAAATAACGCAGGTCTTGAAGATATTTGTGGTTCCCTATACATATTATGTATATCATTTTTGCTATTTACATCCATGATTTAATGACTGCTTTTGTTTTATGCTTCATCTATATATGTTTGATAATGCCTTCTGTTATATTTTATACAAATAGTTTGATCAAGTATATATTTTACATTCTGTTTTTAAAACCTCAGTAGCTTGAGAGCATGGATTTACCTATACATTGTATAAATCCCTATTGGTTAGTTATGGCCCTTTGACGTCACATTCAAATGATATATATATATGTATAAAATTCACTGAAAAAAACTAAAGGTTAAAGAAATGTTATACATAGGTTCTGAATTTACGTGCACAAAACCATAGAAATTCAGCTGTTATAGAGTTATATCAAGTAACTATAACTCGCGCCTCCGCCATGCACAGTTTTCTCATCAATACGTTTATTTCAAATGTTGCAGTGATAATATAAATGATGCCATTGACTGATGTAATATTTGAGGTAATCTATAACGGTCCTGTAACCTTTGTTTTTTACAGTGAATTTGTAAGGTTTTTCCAATGCTAATTCCTAACTGTAACATCCCTGTAACCTTTGTTTTTTTCATTGAATTTCTATGGTTTGTTTTTCGCAGAGGCTGGTTGGCCCCAGGGCCTGACCTGCATTAAGGCCCTACCACCAGCCCCCGTAGGCTTCCAACGCCATCCGCAGTGGGAGTTGGCCGAGGAGCCTGCTCAGTGGCCAGGTCCTGTAGCCAACCCCGTAAGCATTCAAACATGCACCACACATGGCCTTTGGCCATGCACGATGAGGGTCGGTCTGCATCTTGGCCCAGTGGCCAACATTCCCAGGCACCCTAAGATTGGGTTGAGGTTTAATTTCTGTGAAATCAATCAATCAATCAGTGATTTCTAAAGCACAGCTAATCACCCGTTGAGGTATGATGGTACTATGTTGTGTAGTGCCTTGTAGGTGTGGATCAGGAGTATGTATGTGATGCGCTTGATGACTGGGAGCCAGTGTAGGTCTCTGAGGTGGAAATAGATGTGGCTGTGTCTTGGATGCTCAGGATGAGTCTGGCTCCTGCATTCTGGATTCTTTATGCCAGCATAGAGTGCATTGCCCTAGTCCAGTTTGCCAGTGACAAGGGTGTAGGTGACTGTCCTCCTCGTGATGGAAGGGATCCACTTGAAGATCTTTCGAAGGAGTCGGATGGTGTGGAAGCATGACGAGGAGAATGTGTTGACTACGCCGGTCATGGATAGAGAGGAGTCCAGGATGCTTCTAAGATTGCGTGAGGTCCGTGGGAGCAGGGGCATTTCTCAGTGCAGTGGGCCACCAGGGATCGCTCGAAGCAGAAGGAGTGCCTTGTCTGAGTTGGGGTTTGAGGCAGCTGACTTCCATCCAGGTGATGACTGCTCTCATCTCATTGTGGAAATTTCTCTTGGTCTTTATAGACCTCCTTTTGGACAAGGAGGGGATCAAGTATCATCGGCGTAGGAGACTATGTTTAGCCCATGTTGTTTGATGATCTTGGCTAGCGGGCCATGTAGATGTTAAAAAGGGTCTGGGTGAGTAATGATCCTTGGGGCACTCCGCAGCAAGAATCTTTGCGTTCTGATGTGAACGGCGGTAGTCTGACACTGTGTGTTCTTCCTGTGAGGAAGGACCTGATCCATTCCAGTGCTTCATCTCTGATGCTGGTGAAGTGGAGTCTGATGCAGAGGGTGGAGTGGGAGATGGTGTTTATTGCAGAGGACGAGGGGGATGAGTGCGGCTGTGCCTCCATGGTCTAGTATGGTGCATATGTCTTCGGTGGCTTCAAGGAGTGCTGTTTCGGTGTTGTGGTTGCTCCTGAATCCAGATTAGGAAATGAGCTTCTGTGCCAGAATGCATCATGTTCATTTATCCAAGAAAAGGACATAGTTTTGTGCAAAATGTTTACCCAACTGAAGTATTTTCTACTGCCTAATTAGTAAATGTTGCCTCTTTGGTAAATGTATAGTGCACCTCCTACACTACAGCTGTGCAAAGGACCATGAGGTAATGTTTCCAGTGACTTGTGTGTCCGTAATTTTGGCAATGTAATTGTTCCTCAAGTGTCTTCATAAAGAAATATGCAATAACATGAATCCTCGTGTAGAGAAGACAACATGACTACGAGTTGAACCTCCACCAAACAAGGGTCTTTTCTCTTAATTATATGAAGTAACTGCTTCCTTCTTTGGTGGAGATGGTCTCCTATTCCTCTGCATCAAGAACGCATCCCCAAAATCAATAGGAAGCGTGCTAGGGTCCTTTTAATAAGGTGTCCATTACCTGGAAAAAGGCAGGAAGAAGTTGCATACCACAAACGTATGTGTGGCGGGACCAAACAGGCAGGGCTTCTAGGTCATTTTACAAACTCGGAGTGGTTAAAAGGTAGAACACTGAGATCTGTTTTCAACAGAAGATGTAAAGTAAGAACCCACTCGCCACAGTCACTACATAAGATATTGTACCTGAAAGAGCAATGATGCAAAATCCTCCATTAACGACTTCAGATGGTGACTGCGGAGGAGCAGCAAAAAATTATGCTCCTGGCATGCGGGAGCCTGCCAGCTTGGCAGAGGGCAGGAAAACAGATGAAAAGTCTGCTCCCAGGGAGTGTTGAAGGTTTTCATGCTCCCGCCTAGTTGGAGTGGACTTCCAGTTTGCTCTTGCTTGGTGGGAGCTGTTAAAGCACGTGTTAAGTGAAAACATACTGCTATCTCCCGAGTGTGGGTACCTCAGGAGATTGGTAGACAGTCCTTGGAGGTGGTGGTCCCTGGGGCCATTTTTGGCTCCAGGAGTGTGGCCACATGGCCCACGTCCTGTCACTTTGCACAGGCCTTTCCCAAGCAGTTAGTGGTCCCTGGGGCCATAAATGACATGGAGGGGGTCACGCTGCCCCCTCCCCCTAAGTTTCAGGGGGTGGCCCCTGGGGCCTTATAGGGTTATGGATTGGGTCCACCATGGCCCCTCCAATAAATTACTTAAGCGCCATAGAAGATGTGATCCCTGGGTTCGTTCACAGGGAGAGAAGTGGGGGTTCCCCTCCCATTTTTTCTATTAGGGGTCTGGGTCCAAAGGGCCTGGGGGGGGCTGCATGGCCCCCCTTCAATATTGACATAAAGCCCTGGGAGATGGTGGTCTCCCAGGATCCAAAGAGCCTGAGGATGGTGGGGCCATGTGTGCCTCTCCTAACTTTGTTATACTGCGCCTGTTCGTGGGACCTGGCCCACCTGTCTTGACCACTAAAATGCATTGTGTTTCGCTGCAAGCTGCACTGCCATAAAAAGATGCATTAGTACTGACCGAATTGTGGACTTTACTACCCTGGTGAGTGTGCATGACTTTCTGTTGAGGGAGTGGTGGTTTGCTTTAATTTCTAGGTGCTCACCAATGCGGTGAGGCTAATGGCACTGAGGACTTCTGAAATCCATGCATATATATACTGGCAGTCGCCAGTAGGTAGTTATAGTTAGGACCATACTTTTCCATAGGCAGAACATTTTTTGTTTTGCCAATAACTTTGCTGCCGCTTGACGACCACCCAGCTCCGTGCTAGGCTTGGCCTTCAACAAAGTCAGGAAATCAAATTTAAAAAAACGTAGAAACTCATTTAAAAAAACAAAGCTTGTAAGGGCGTTACAGTTATGTTCTGAATATACTTGTACAAAACCAGAGAAATTCTACAGTCATAGTTAGAATTATTTCAAGTAACTATACCTCGTGCTCTAAGGTAACTATATTTCGTGCCCTTGCCATGCACTGCTAATTATCCAACAAATTACAGCACTCATGACATCTTTGATAACATAATTGATAATGTCACTGTACCAGCTGCAGTAAAATCATTAATCAGATAACTGTGCATTGCAGGGCCCAAGTTATAGTTGCCTTAGGGCGCAAGTTATAGTTACTTGAAATAACTCTAACTATAACTGTTGAATTTCTCTGGTTTTGTGCGAGTAAATTCAGAACATAACTATATACGTCCCAGTAAGCTTTGTATTTTTAAGTACATTTCTAAGGTTTTTCAATTCTATTTACTAACTATAATGTCCCTATAACCTTTGTTTTTTCAGTGAATGTATATAGATATGCATATATTGTTTCCACTGTTTTGAACTCCTTCGGAAAAAGAAACACAAGCACTCCCAAGCCTACACAGCAACATATTTTAATAAATATTCGTATTGTGATACTAACAGCATTCTCAGAGACGTTTTGGGGAGCAACGGCTTGTTCATAGGTGGATTGCTAAACTTGGTGCTCTATTTTAACACCAAAATTGCGAAAATCAACAAAGGACTTAAATAACTTGGCCCTCTCTCATCCAAGATATGGTAGCCATCTTTGACACACAATGTTCTCAAATCAAGATCTAAATACATATTTCACATTGTACTCCCAAACCCACAATTATATGCTAATTTCAAACAGTAATGGAAATAATGCAATTCTGTTCTAGCACATGACCCCATATACATACATAATGGTTTTCTCTACAATAACACTCATCCAATAATATATTACCTTTACAACCTGCTAGTCACAACCGGCAATCAAGCTAAAGTGGGCAAATTGACCCAGCTTCAAATATAGCTCCAGTAGCCAAATATCAACCCATATGTACAACCAAAACCAATCGATAAGTTGGTTGCATAGTACTTTCATCAAATCAAATACAGAAGTTGTACTTTTTCAGATAGTAGAGCCACAGAACAAAACTATATATTGTCCACACATAAATTAACATAAATTCTACACTATTGTTCATGTTGTTTAGAGGCTGGGTCCATGAGAAGCTGAATCTCAGTATGTCACACTTTCACATTGACTGTTCATTCCACAATGTTACTTCTGCTTTGCCCAAAGTTCAGAAGAACAAAGAAAGAAAAGAAAAGAAAAGAGTTAGGGGAGAAAAACAAATAAAAAGACAGCAGTTAATACTCCACATCATCTATGCATAAGGGGATAACAAGTGCTTACAACACCACTAGACTGTGAAACTCAACTACTTAAACTAATAAAGTCTACCATTAAAAACTCTAAGTAAAACCAAAACAAAAAAGGGGGGTTTATAGCAACCAATGTAGGGGGAGGAAGCAGGGGGCCAAATATCCTAATTCTCAAACTGAATCCCTCAAACATAAATCATGTAATTACTCGAAATGTACCTCCGATTCCTCATCCTTATTCAATCCATACCGCACTTTCGTATTCAGGACAATAATGTATTGGAATTCCAGCCTCCTCAATTGTATTTCTCTGTTGCCCCCATGCTTGTTAGAAGGTACTCTATCAATAACGAAATATTTCAGTTTAAATGTGTCCCTGTTCTGCTTCAAATTGAAATGCCTTGCCACTGAGTAATGGGGATCAACCAGCTATACTGCTTTCATATGTTCAAGTATACATCTCCTAGTGGCATAGATGGCACTACCAATAAATCTTAATAATATGCAAGGATATCTCATGGCACATACAGTATAGTCACTTAAGCAACTTTGATAGGAACTAATGGTAATCATGGTCTTTGTAAGTGGCTGACTGTATTCTGTAACTATAAGAACTAATGGTAATCATGGTCTTTGTAAGTGGTGGACTGTATTCTGTAACTGTAGTGCTATTTCTTCAGCTCCTTCCCATCCACAAAAATTCCTCATAGGGAATGATTCAATTAGCTTCTTAGGATGGGTGCTGGAAGCATTAAGTAATGTGTTACCTGATGTAGGCTTCCTGTATATGTTGCTAGTTAGTTTGCCGTTTTTCACCCTCACTTGCATATCAGGGAATTCACCCATTACTGGGTCTACATGTGATGTTAGATTGATGGTATACTCATTATCATTGCACAAAACCTCATGCATCCTTCTGTGTACCTTTCGAAACAACAAAGATATTGTCAATGCATCTTAACCATATGACGGCATTGGACTCAAATTCATGCAAAGTTTCTGATACCTGCTCCTTTCACCACCCCATAAAGAGACAGTCAAAACTGGGAGCAAAGCAGGTACCCATCACATTCCCTTGTTTCTGGTATTTGTCCTCAAATAGAAAGAAAGTTGTTCTCCAGACAATACTCTATCATCTGTAAAATCATGTCTGTGTGAAAAAACTGAGAATGTGTGTGCTCACAAAAAATGCTTAACAGCTATTATTCCATCTTAATGCTTAATGCTAGAATAGAGACTTGTAACATCCAATCTCATCAGCAGATAGTCTTCTTCCCATGCAATTCTTTCAATCCAATTAACAAATATCTATTGTCCTGTACAAAAAAGGGAGGGTTTGTACAAATGTTTTTTTAAAAGTTATCAACATAACGTGATGTGTTTTGTAGTAGAGAATTAATTGATGATACAAATGGTCTTCCTGGTGGATTTGTTGGATCTTTGTGTACCTTGGGCAGGATGTAACAAATATGCATTCTTGGGTATTCACAATAAAGACATTTGTACACCTCCCACTCAATCAAGCCTCACTCCTTCCATTCCACCAACTTATCATAATAAATTGCTTTGGATCTACAGATAGCATTGTAATCAGGTAGTTCTTAACAGTCAAAATCATTCAACTGATGATACCCCTACTTCAAGTAAAGGGCCTTGGAAAGAATCATCACATTTCCCCCCTTATCAGACTGCCTTATTACAATCTTTGTATCCTTCTGAATATTTTTGACAGTTTCCTGTTATATCAGAAATAAATTATCATTATGCAAATGTTTTCTATGGACCAATTTCTTTAATTCTTGCACTACCAACTACTGCCCTGCCTGACTGCTCTGAGCAGTTAACTTGCTGCCTCATTCACCTCCTCCCTACCCTCTGTTGTCCGAGTCCATGCACTAGCCCCCTCTCTCCTGCCCTGCATGATCCAATGTACTGCCACTGCCCTCCATTTAACTTGATGTCCCTGCCCACTCCTCCTGCCCTCCGTTGCCCAATTCTATGCTGCATCATTGCCCTCCTGCTTAGCCTCTGTGCTTAGCTTGCTGCCCCTACCATCCTTCCCCTGCCTTCCGTTGTTTGTGTGCATGCCCCTGCTCCTTCCTTTTTGCCTACCATGTTTCACAGACCTGCCACGGCCCCTCCTATCTACTCTGAGTTGTCTGTTGAGCTGCCACTGCTCCTCCCACCTGCCTAGAATGTTCAAATGGCTGCCGCCTGTCCCTGTCACATTCACCCAGCCTGTCTGAGTTCCATACCCCTATCCCCTTTCTCCTGTCCTCCGTAGTCCATTTTGCAGTCACTCGCTTCTGCCCTCTATGCTCTGCTGTGCTGCAATTGCTCCCACTGCCTGCCTTGAATAGTCTGTTGTGAAGTGCGTTCTCTCCTCTCTTGTCTGTCCAGCCCCTACCCCCCTTCTTTCCACCATGGTCCTTTGTGCCTGCCCCTGCCCCTTCCTCTCGACCATCATGGCCATTTTCCTGCCACTAACATTCTTGCTTGCGATGAATGGTCTTCTGTGTGGCCACAGCCCTTTCCAGCTGACCTGTGTGGTCATCTTGCTGCCCCTTCCCCCCTCCCACCTACCCTATGTTGTCAGTATGTATGCTGTTATAGTCTCACTGTTGCCCTTCAGGGTGTGTTGTGCTTCCATTGCCCATACCACCTGCACTCTATGGTCAGCTTGCTGATACAACCCTGCCCCCTTGCTCTCTGCCCTCGGAAGTTCCATGTACAGGCACCTATCCCCCTCCCTCATGCCTTGTCTGGTCTGTTGTTGTGCACCTTCCCCTCCCCCCTGTCCTTCATGGTCCATTATGCTGTAACTGTCTGTCCAGTAAGGTCAGCTTGCTAGCCTTGTCTCTTTCCCTCTGCTCTTTGTTGTCCATTTACATAGCCCTGTCCCCTCCCTATTGTTTCCCATGGTCCATTGTGCGGCCTATGTGGTCCCATTTGCCTTGAGTGGTGTATTGTGCTGCTGCAACCCCTGATGCAAGCCCTGAAAGATCAGTTTGGTGCCCCTGCCCATTTTCCTCTTTCCCTCTGTTATCGAAGTCCATGTCCCTATCCCATTCCTCCATGATACAATGTACCATACTTGCTAACATTTTGAACTTAGCAAGAGGGAGATTTTGAAAACAAAAACAGGGGAATTGATTTTCCCCGTTGACTTACATTGAAAAAGAGAACATTTTAGGCAGGAGACAGATAAAACAAAACTCTTTTGACTTTAAAACATCAGGAGTCTCCTGTCTGAATCAGGTCTGTTGGCATGTATGGTTGTATGGTTTCCTTCTGCGCTCAATGGTCTGTCATATTGCCACAGCCTCTCCTGCCTTTCCTGCATGGTTGGTTTGTTGCCCCTGCCCCCTTTTCCCCTTCCCTCCATGGTTTGTTGTGCTGCCACTGCCCCTCCCACCTACCCAGTGTCGTCAACTTGTTGCCTCTGCAGCCTCCTCTCTGCCCTCAGTTATCCAAGTCCGTGCCCCTGATATCTGCTTCCCCACTGTATTCTAATGAACAACTAGATCGCTAACATTCCATATTTATTACAAAAGCGTGGCAGACCTGACGTCATCTTGGTGTAATCAATAATGAAATATCTAAAGCATTTCCTTTAGAAATTATAAAAATAAGAGGGTCTTATTCACACAGAAATTTATGGTTAGAGCTCTAAAAATCTAAAATAGAGACATATTTTCTGAATTCTCAAATAGTGACAAAGCACTTTTAAATTATTGGTTATCTTTAGTTTTTTTTATCCAGTTGATTACTTGATTATATTTTACAGTTAGGGGAGAAGATGTGGTGTTACGACCAGAGCTGCTGACTTTGCAACTGGTGAACCAGGTTTGAGTTTCAGCATCAACTTAATATCCTGTGATTCTGGGCAAATCATGTGATCTCCCCATGCCGAAAACCAAAATGAATGTGTCCCTGTTCATGTAACTGATGCTCATTTAAAACACTCCAATACCTTCGGGTCAACTCTGCGCTATATAAACCGTCAAAGAAACGTTAAGTGTTTTGCACAGTTCTGTCACTGGGCTATACTCTTGCTACATTTTGGGTAATATCTGTACTAAATTTGAGCTCTTTTCTTTATCTGGTGGCCATCTTGGGAGACTTATTTGTTATGAAGCTCCCCATTTTCCTCATGTACTGCAGTATCCTCAGTAGAAAATGCTTTCCGTTTTCCACTTCAATTTTATCAAGATGGCATTCAGATGTGCCACCATTTTGCCTTAAATTCAGAATGTTAGCAATCACGTTGCTCATTAGAACACTGTAGTAAAGCTTCTGATCTCCAGGGAGTTAACTAGCAGTCTGCTGCTGGTGTTGAAAGTGCATGTTTCAGTTTGCATGTCAGAATGTTTTAATGAAATAGAAGAGGAAGATATCTGAGAACTCACTAAAAACGTGTCCTATTTTTTCTTTCTACAGCACTAACCATAATTTCCATGACAAAATGACCTCCCCCATTTTGTTCCTTTCTAAACTAAGGGGGTCATTCCAACCTTGGCGGTAAAAGGCGCTTATCGCCGTTCAGAAGACCGCCATAACACCGCCGCGGATAACCGCCACGGTCATTCTGACCCACAACAGGCAAACCGCCAAAATACAGACATCCACAAAAGTCCGCCACACCAAAGGGCAGCGAGAAACTGGCGATGACCAAACCTCCACCGTCACGCCAACAGAAATACGCCCACACTATCACGACACACGAACCCACGTGGCGGTCTTTCAACTGCGGTATTCCATTGGCGGTACACACCGCCGCGCTCAAAATACACACACACTTACAAAATACAACCACATTGGACAATTCAAAATACACACACCTGAGACACATACACACACCACTCCCACACACCCAATACAATATAAAACACACACCCACATCACCCACAAACCTCCACTCCTAGAGATTCGTGAACACGCACCGAGAAAAGACATCCGAGCACCCAGACGCCCAATTCACTGTCACCCAGCAATATTTGCACGCACTTCACACAACACAACAATACACATCACCACACTTAGCACCACACAATCCACCCTACACATCACCCACACCACCCCATGGCACCGCAAAGACACCCCAGGTTCTCTGATGATGAACTCAGGGTCATGGTGGAGGAAATTGTACGAGTAGAGCCACAGCTGTTCGGGGCACTGGTGCAACACACCACCATTGCCAGGAAGATGGAGCTATGGAGCAGAATAGTCGACAGGTTCAACGCTGTAGGACAGCACCCAAGAAATCGGGACGACATCAGGAAGAAGTGGAACGACCTACGGGGGAAGGTGCGTTCCATGGTATCCAGGCACAACATCGCGGTGCAGAAGACTGGCGGCGGACCCCCACCTCCTCCCCAGAATTTACAACATGGGAGGAGCAAGTCTTGAACATCCTGCATCCTGAGGGCCTCGCAGGAGTAGGCGGAGGAATGGACTCTGGTAAGGCAAATCTTAACTACTTCTCCCCCCCACCCCACCTGCATGCCAACTCATACCCCCACCCTCACCCTCACCCTCATCACATCCTACTCCTTGCAACTGTCTCACCATCACAACCCACCCATCCCAACACCTAGCCCTGCATGCGTCCACAAAGCATGGACACCCATCACCTAAGCATGCCCACTGCACATACACATACAAATCCCCCCACCCCCCCAACCACCGTCACAACAGCCCTCACAAAGGAATGCCAGCACTGGGGTACACGGGCACCCACCCATTGCACGCTATGACACTCACAGAAGCAATACCCATGTTTTTATACCCCTGCAGGACCCGAACGCCACGTCACCGCGCAGGAGGGTCCACAAATGTCCCCTCCACCCCCAGAAGAGGCCCACAGTGAGGACAGCAGCTCTGTCTCCCTGGATCTAGATGACCAGCCCGGTCCATCGGGGACCTCGGGACAGTCGGTTCCCCTCACACAGCCACAGGCCACAGTAGACCTTCCCCCCTCTGGGAACACCAGCACAGCACCCACCCAGCGGGCCCATACCTCTGTCCCCAGGACTCGTCAATCAGCGGTGTGTCCACCACTACAGGGAACCCAGGCTAACCCACCACCCCAACAACAACAGGGACCTGGGGGCAGTGGTAGTGGGCACACGGTCCAGGGGACAGAGGCCCAGGGATACAGGGGAACTGGGAGGGCTGCTGTGCGACGGGGGGGACAGGCCCAGGGAACCCACTCTCCACGAGGCCCTCTCCTCCATCATGGGAGCATACCACCGCTCCCAGGAGACGATGGCGATGGTCCTGGCCAGGTTTCAGGAGATCCAGCTTCTGCAGGAGCAACAGTATATGGGGTTCAGGGAGGAACTAAGAAACATCAGTTCCGCCATGGGTACCATCGTAGTGGCCCTGAATGAGGTAGTCACAACATTGCGGGACACTGTGGCACCTCAAAGGGCCCCTGACACTAGCATGCACCAAGAACTGCCTATCACCTCCGCCGGCGCTAGTGGACAGGAGGCCCCGACACAAGACCAACATGCCACCAGAACGCCACACCCTGCAGAAGGAGAACCACCCCGCAAGCGGGCCCTGAGATCCAGGAAGAAGACAGAGTAAGATGTCAAGACCCCCGCCAGCAAAGGATACCACCCTGATTGTCAACCCACTGTCCCACATTGTCACCCTGTCCAACCTTAAACTGCCCCTGCTCCACTTCCCACAGGCATTTGGACAATGCACCTGTGAAACTGATAGTTTGGACTCTGCCATGGACAATCCTCCACCATCACCCCTCACCGATTTGCAACCACCCATCCAATTTAGAGCACTTGAATAAAAACACTTATTGCACAAAACAATCTGGAGTCTGGCTGTGATTTAGAACTAATGTATTAGACATGACCGTGCCAAAATGTTCATTCACATTGTGATGGTAACAAACCGCTGTCACACAGCTGTAGTCCATGGGGAAACAAAGCAGATGTCACGCAGTGGGGCCCACAGCTCTGAAAACGGAAGGGAAAGTCACAACACAGTTAGCATACACTGGGGGAAAAAGTCAGACAGTAGAGAGGTAGGAGTCTTTAAGTAAATGTAATATGCCGGTGTCTACTCTTACCTGTGTGTCACTGAAAATACTGCTGTATTACTGTGTTCCTGTTCTCTATGTCGTCCTCTTCGGCTTCCTCCTCTTCACTCTCCACAGGCTCCACAGCTGCTACAACACCACCATCTGGACCATCCTCCTGCAGAAAAGGCACCTGGCGGCGCAAAGCCAGGTTGTGAAGCATACAGCAGGCCACGATGATCTGGCACACCTTCTTTGGTGAGTACATTAGGGATCCACCTGTCATATGGAGGCACCTGAACCTGGCCTTCAGGAGGCCGAAGGTTCGCTCGATCACCCTCCTAGTCCTCCCATGGGCCTCATTGTACCGTTCCTCTGCCCTTGTCCTGGGATTCCTCACTGGGGTCAGTAGCCAGGACAGGTTGGGGTAACCAGAGTCCCTTAATAGCCACACCCGGTGCCTCTGGAGTTGACCCATCACATACGGGATGCTGCTATTCTGCAGGATGTAGGCGTCATGCACTGACCCAGGGAACTTGGCATTAACATGGGAGATGTACTGGTCAGCCAAACACAACATCTGTACATTCATCGAATGATAACTCTTCCGGTTCCTGTACACCTGTTCACTCCTGCTGCGGGGGACCAAAGCAACATGTGCCCCATCAATGGCACCTATGATGTTGGGGATATGTCCAAGGGCATAGAAATCACCCTTCACTGTAGGCAAATCCCCCACCTCAGGGAAAACGATGTAGCTCCGCATGTGTTTCAGCAGGGCAGACAACACTCTGGACAACACCTTGGAAAACATAGGCTGGGACATCCCTGATGATATGGCCACTGTTGTTTTTAAATGACCCACTTGCTAAGAAATGGAGTACTGACAGCACCTGCACTAGAGGGGGATCCCTGTGGGTTTGCGAATGGGTGACATCAGGTCTGCCTCCAGCTGGGCACACAGTTCCTGTATATTTGCTCGGTCAAGCCTGTATGTCAGTATGACATGTCATTCCTCCATTGTCGACAGGTCCACCAGCGGTCTGTACACGGGAAGATTCCTCCATCTCCTCGCATGTCCCAGCGGACGGTGCATATGAAGGACAACAGTGAGCACAGAGTCAAGCAACCCACAGGTACGTAACCACAGCTTGCACATAGCACGATTCCCAATGCATTGAATGGCTTGTATGAGTGTTGGTGCATGGCCTAGGTATGTGTGACGCAGTTGGTAATTAGGCCATGTGGGCCCTTGAAATGGCGGCTGCCTGACCTGTGAAGTGCGACAGTGGGATGTGAGGTCAATGCGCTGGCGTGGCACACCGCGGCAGTAGGCGGTCGAAGACCGCGGCGCTAAGCCGCATTGGTTAACATAGAACCCTATGGGTTTCAGGAGCCAATGACGATGTGCGCCGGCGGTCGCGGTACGCACCGCCGCGGTACGCACCGCCGCGGGCGTGACCGCCATTTTCTATCTGCTTAATCACTCGATATCTGATCTTCGAGAGGAGAGGACCTACACTGCAAGTGCTGCTGTGACCTCGGTCTGGAAGAGACAATGGCTCATGCGACTGGGGAAAGGGCCCCGGCCTTCACTCTGGAGGAGTTGGAGAAACTTGTGGATGGGGTCCTCCCCCAGTATGCGCTACTCTACGGTCCTCCAGACCAACAGGTAAGTACACTGGGACCATGCTTAGTGGGCAATGCCTGGGTTGAGTCGGGTGGATGAAAGATGGTGAGGAGGGGAGTGATTGAGGCATGCATCAAACGACAGATGAGAGCATGTGCCACATGGCAAGGGTGGGGATGGGGGGCCACTCACATCGAGCATGCAGAAGGTGATGACAATTTTTCTCTCCCTGTACATGTCACATAGGTCAGCGCCCACCAGAAAGTCGCGATTTGGCGTGCCATCGCCAAGGACGTCCGGACCCTGGAGGTCCACAACAGACGGGGCACCCACTGCCGGAAGAGGTGGGAGGACATCCGACGCGGGAGCAGGAAGATGGCAGAGGCTCTGCTGGGGATGGCCTCCCAACGTAGGAGGGGTGCCAGTCGTCAATTGATCCCCCTGATGTCCCGGATCCTGGCGGTGGCCTACCCCGATTTGGATGGGCGCATGAGGACATCACAACAGACACAAGGGGGTGAGTACAAATACATTCTGCTGACTTTGCGTGCAGTGGAGGTGTCTGGGTGGGGGAGGAGGGCTGTGGGTATCCCTAGGCCAGGGCGATTTCTGTAGGCTAGGCCCCTCTGTAAGGCATGACCCTGTGCCCCCACCCCCCACCTCTGTAGGGTACCAAGTACAGGTATCCATGGCCCTGTGTCATCTATGTGTGCAGTTGTCGTCCATAGGCTTGTAGGCCATGTCCCACGGATTGCGTAGTGGACCCCAAGTGCACGGCGTAGTGCAGGGGGCTTCTGTGTCTGTCTTGTCCGCCAACGGTAGCGGTAATCCATGCACTCAACATGTCTTTATTTCTCCCCCCCCCCTTTTTTGTGGTCTTCCTGTTCATGTGTGCATTAGCATCATCAGGCGGAGGAGAAGTGGCATCGGAGCACGAGGGAGCTGCATCTCACATGGCCATGGCGGGCCATGCAACTGACTCGGATTTCACCAGTGAGACGGAGGGCGAGGGGAGCTCCACAGTGGGGACTCGTGCTGATGTCAGTGACAGCGACTCGTCCTCTGAAGGGAGCTCCCTTGTGGTGGCGGCAACATCCGTGCCCCCCGCAACAACAGGTACAGCCGCCACCCAGCGCACCAGCACCGCCCTTCCAGCAGCCCCTCAGCGTTTGCCCCGTGCCCGCTCACCCAGGAAGGCGGGCATCTCCTTCGCCCCAGGCACCTCAGACCCTGCCCCTGTCACCCCTGCCACATCATGGCCATTTTCCTGCCACTAACATTCTTGCTTGCGATGAATGGTCTTCTGTGTGGCCACAGCCCTTTCCAGCTGACCTGTGTGGTCATCTTGCTGCCCCTTCCCCCCTCCCACCTACCCTATGTTGTCAGTATGTATGCTGTTATAGTCTCACTGTTGCCCTTCAGGGTGTGTTGTGCTTCCATTGCCCATACCACCTGCACTCTATGGTCAGCTTGCTGATACAACCCTGCCCCCTTGCTCGCTGCCCTCGGAAGTTCCATGTACAGGCACCTATCCCCCTCCCTCATGCCTTGTCTGGTGTGTTGTTGTGCACCTTCCCCTCCCCCCTGTCCTTCATGGTCCATTATGCTGTAACTGTCTGTCCAGTAAGGTCAGCTTGCTAGCCTTGTCTCTTTCCCTCTGCTCTTTGTTGTCCATTTACATAGCCCTGTCCCCTCCCTATTGTTTCCCATGGTCCATTGTGCGGCCTATGTGGTCCCATTTGCCTTGAGTGGTGTATTGTGCTGCTGCAACCCCTGATGCAAGCCCTGAAAGATCAGTTTGGTGCCCCTGCCCATTTTCCTCTTTCCCTCTGTTATCGAAGTCCATGTCCCTATCCCATTCCTCCATGATACAATGTACCATACTTGCTAACATTTTGAACTTAGCAAGAGGGAGATTTTGAAAACAAAAACAGGGGAATTGATTTTCCCCGTTGACTTACATTGAAAAAGAGAACATTTTAGGCAGGAGACAGATAAAACAAAACTCTTTTGACTTTAAAACATCAGGAGTCTCCTGTCTGAATCAGGTCTGTTGGCATGTATGGTTGTATGGTTTCCTTCTGCGCTCAATGGTCTGTCATATTGCCACAGCCTCTCATGCCTTTCCTGCATGGTTGGTTTGTTGCCCCTGCCCCCTTTTCCCCTTCCCTCCATGGTTTGTTGTGCTGCCACTGCCCCTCCCACCTACCCAGTGTCGTCAACTTGTTGCCTCTGCAGCCTCCTCTCTGCCCTCAGTTATCCAAGTCCGTGCCCCTGATATCTGCTTCCCCACTGTATTCTAATGAACATCTAGATCGCTAACATTCCATATTTATTACAAAAGCGTGGCAGACCTGACGTCATCTTGGTGTAATCAATAATGAAATATCTAAAGCATTTCCTTTAGAAATTATAAAAATAAGAGGGTCTTATTCACACAGAAATTTATGGTTAGTGCTCTAAAAATCTAAAATAGAGACATATTTTCTGAATTCTCAAATAGTGACAAAGCACTTTTAAATTATTGGTTATCTTTAGTTTTTTTTATCCAGTTGATTACTTGATTATATTTTACAGTTAGGGGAGAAGATGTGGTGTTACGACCAGAGCTGCTGACTTTGCAACTGGTGAACCAGGTTTGAGTTTCAGCATCAACTTAATATCCTGTGATTCTGGGCAAATCATGTGATCTCCCCATGCCGAAAACCAAAATGAATGTGTCCCTGTTCATGTAACTGATGCTCATTTAAAACACTCCAATACCTTCGGGTCAACTCTGCGCTATATAAACCGTCAAAGAAACGTTAAGTGTTTTGCACAGTTCTGTCACTGGGCTATACTCTTGCTACATTTTGGGTAATATCTGTACTAAATTTGAGCTCTTTTCTTTATCTGGTGGCCATCTTGGGAGACTTATTTGTTATGAAGCTCCCCATTTTCCTCATGTACTGCAGTATCCTCAGTAGAAAATGCTTTCCGTTTTCCACTTCAATTTTATCAAGATGGCATTCAGATGTGCCACCATTTTGCCTTAAATTCAGAATGTTAGCAATCACGTTGCTCATTAGAACACTGTAGTAAAGCTTCTGATCTCCAGGGAGTTAACTAGCAGTCTGCTGCTGGTGTTGAAAGTGCATGTTTCAGTTTGCATGTCAGAATGTTTTAATGAAATAGAAGAGGAAGATATCTGAGAACTCACTAAAAACGTGTCCTATTTTTTCTTTCTACAGCACTAACCATAATTTCCATGACAAAATGACCTCCCCCATTTTGTTCCTTTCTAAACTAAGGGGGTCATTCCAACCTTGGCGGTAAAAGGCGCTTATCGCCGTTCAGAAGACCACCATAACACCGCCGCGGATAACCGCCACGGTCATTCTGACCCACAACAGGCAAACCGCCAAAATACAGACATCCACAAAAGTCCGCCACACCAAAGGGCAGCGAGAAACTGGCGATGACCAAACCTCCACCGTCACGCCAACAGAAATACGCCCACACTATCACGACACACGAACCCACGTGGCGGTCTTTCAACTGCGGTATTCCATTGGCGGTACACACCGCCGCGCTCAAAATACACACACACTTACAAAATACAACCACATTGGACAATTCAAAATACACACACCTGAGACACATACACACACCACTCCCACACACCCAATACAATATAAAACACACACCCACATCACCCACAAACCTCCACTCCTAGAGATTCGTGAACACGCACCGAGAAAAGACATCCGAGCACCCAGACGCCCAATTCACTGTCACCCAGCAATATTTGCACGCACTTCACACAACACAACAATACACATCACCACACTTAGCACCACACAATCCACCCTACACATCACCCACACCACCCCATGGCACCGCAAAGACACCCCAGGTTCTCTGATGATGAACTCAGGGTCATGGTGGAGGAAATTGTACGAGTAGAGCCACAGCTGTTCGGGGCACTGGTGCAACACACCACCATTGCCAGGAAGATGGAGCTATGGAGCAGAATAGTCGACAGGTTCAACGCTGTAGGACAGCACCCAAGAAATCGGGACGACATCAGGAAGAAGTGGAACGACCTACGGGGGAAGGTGCGTTCCATGGTATCCAGGCACAACATCGCGGTGCAGAAGACTGGCGGCGGACCCCCACCTCCTCCCCAGAATTTACAACATGGGAGGAGCAAGTCTTGAACATCCTGCATCCTGAGGGCCTCGCAGGAGTAGGCGGAGGAATGGACTCTGGTAAGGCAAATCTTAACTACTTCTCCCCCCCACCCCACCTGCATGCCAACTCATACCCCCACCCTCACCCTTACCCCCATCACATCCTACTCCTTGCAACTGTCTCACCATCACAACCCACCCATCCCAACACCTAGCCCTGCATGCGTCCACAAAGCATGGACACCCATCACCTAAGCATGCCCACTGCACATACACATACAAATCCCCCCACCCCCCCAACCACCGTCACAACAGCCCTCACAAAGGAATGCCAGCACTGGGGTACACGGGCACCCACCCATTGCACGCTATGACACTCACAGAAGCAATACCCATGTTTTTATACCCCTGCAGGACCCGAACGCCACGTCACCGCGCAGGAGGGTCCACAAATGTCCCCTCCACCCCCAGAAGAGGCCCACAGTGAGGACAGCAGCTCTGTCTCCCTGGATCTAGATGACCAGCCCGGTCCATCGGGGACCTCGGGACAGTCGGTTCCCCTCACACAGCCACAGGCCACAGTAGACCTTCCCCCCTCTGGGAACACCAGCACAGCACCCACCCAGCGGGCCCATACCTCTGTCCCCAGGACTCGTCAATCAGCGGTGTGTCCACCACTACAGGGAACCCAGGCTAACCCACCACCCCAACAACAACAGGGACCTGGGGGCAGTGGTAGTGGGCACACGGTCCAGGGGACAGAGGCCCAGGGATACAGGGGAACTGGGAGGGCTGCTGTGCGACGGGGGGGGACAGGCCCAGGGAACCCACTCTCCACGAGGCCCTCTCCTCCATCATGGGAGCATACCACCGCTCCCAGGAGACGATGGCGATGGTCCTGGCCAGGTTTCAGGAGATCCAGCTTCTGCAGGAGCAACAGTATATGGGGTTCAGGGAGGAACTAAGAAACATCAGTTCCGCCATGGGTACCATCGTAGTGGCCCTGAATGAGGTAGTCACAACATTGCAGGACACTGTGGCACCTCAAAGGGCCCCTGACACTAGCATGCACCAAGAACTGCCTACCACCTCCGCCGGCGCTAGTGGACAGGAGTCCCCGACACAAGACCAACATGCCACCAGAACGCCACACCCTGCAGAAGGAGAACCACCCCGCAAGCGGGCCCTGAGATCCAGGAAGAAGACAGAGTAAGATGTCAAGACCCCCGCCAGCAAAGGATACCACCCTGATTGTCAACCCACTGTCCCACATTGTCACCCTGTCCAACCTTAAACTGCCCCTGCTCCACTTCCCACAGGCATTTGGACAATGCACCTGTGAAACTGATAGTCTGGACTCTGCCATGGACAATCCTCCACCATCACCCCTCACCGATTTGCAACCACCCATCCAATTTAGAGCACTTGAATAAAAACACTTATTGCACATAAACAATCTGGAGTCTGGCTGTGATTTAGAACAAATGTATTAGACATGACCGTGCCAAAATGTTCATTCACATTGTGATGGTAACAAACCGCTGTCACACAGCTGTAGTCCATGGGGAAACAAAGCAGATGTCACGCAGTGGGGCCCACAGCTCTGAAAACGGAAGGGAAAGTCACAACACAGTTAGCATACACTGGGGGAAAAAGTCAGACAGTAGAGAGGTAGGAGTCTTTAAGTAAATGTAATATGCCGGTGTCTACTCTTACCTGTGTGTCACTGAAAATACTGCTGTATTACTGTGTTCCTGTTCTCTATGTCGTCCTCTTCGGCTTCCTCCTCTTCACTCTCCACAGGCTCCACAGCTGCTACAACACCACCATCTGGACCATCCTCCTGCAGAAAAGGCACCTGGCGGCGCAAAGCCAGGTTGTGAAGCATACAGCAGGCCACGATGATCTGGCACACCTTCTTTGGTGAGTACATTAGGGATCCACCTGTCATATGGAGGCACCTGAACCTGGCCTTCAGGAGGCCGAAGGTTCGCTCGATCACCCTCCTAGTCCACCCATGGGCCTCATTGTACCGTTCCTCTGCCCTTGTCCTGGGATTCCTCACTGGGGTCAGTAGCCAGGACAGGTTGGGGTAACCAGAGTCCCTTAATAGCCACACCCGGTGCCTCTGGAGTTGACCCATCACATACGGGATGCTGCTATTCTGCAGGATGTAGGCGTCATGCACTGACCCAGGGAACTTGGCATTAACATGGGAGATGTACTGGTCAGCCAAACACAACATCTGTACATTCATCGAATGATAACTCTTCCGGTTCCTGTACACCTGTTCACTCCTGCTGGGGGGGACCAAAGCAACATGTGCCCCATCAATGGCACCTATGATATTGGGGATATGTCCAAGGGCATAGAAATCACCCTTCACTGTAGGCAAATCCCCCACCTCAGGGAAAACGATGTAGCTCCGCATGTGTTTCAGCAGGGCAGACAACACTCTGGACAACACCTTGGAAAACATAGGCTGGGACATCCCTGATGATATGGCCACTGTTGTTTGAAATGACCCACTTGCTAAGAAATGGAGTACTGACAGCACCTGCACTAGAGGGGGATCCCTGTGGGTTTGCGAATGGGTGACATCAGGTCTGCCTCCAGCTGGGCACACAGTTCCTGTATATTTGCTCGGTCAAGCCTGTATGTCAGTATGACATGTCATTCCTCCATTGTCGACAGGTCCACCAGCGGTCTGTACACGGGAAGATTCCTCCATCTCCTCGCATGTCCCAGCGGACGGTGCATATGAAGGGCAACAGCGAGCACAGAGTCAAGCAACCCACAGGTACGTAACCACAGCTTGCACATAGCACGATTCCCAATGCATTGAATGGCTTGTATGAGTGTTGGTGCATGGCCTAGGTATGTGTGACGCAGTTGGTAATTAGGCCATGTGGGCCCTTGAAATGGCGGCTGCCTGACCTGTGAAGTGCGACAGTGGGATGTGAGGTCAATGCACTGGCGTGGCACACCGCGGCAGTAGGCGGTCGAAGACCGCAGCGCTAAGCCGCATTGGTTAACATAGAACCCTATGGGTTTCAGGAGCCAATGACGATGTGCGCCGGCGGTCGCGGTACGCACCGCCGCGGTACGCACCGCCGCGGGCGTGACCGCCATTTTCTATCTGCTTAATCACTCGATATCTGATCTTCGAGAGGAGAGGACCTACACTGCAAGTGCTGCTGTGACCTCGGTCTGGAAGAGACAATGGCTCATGCGACTGGGGAAAGGGCCCCGGCCTTCACTCTGGAGGAGTTGGAGACACTTGTGGATGGGGTCCTCCCCCAGTATGCGCTACTCTACGGTCCTCCAGACCAACAGGTAAGTACACTGGGACCATGCTTAGTGGGCAATGCCTGGGTTGAGTCGGGTGGATGAAAGATGGAGAGGAGGGGAGTGATTGAGGCATGCATCAAACGACAGATGAGAGCATGTGCCACATGGCAAGGGTGGGGATGGGGGGCCACTCACATCGAGCATGCAGAAGGTGATGACAATTTTTCTCTCCCTGTACATGTCACATAGGTCAGTGCCCACCAGAAAGTCGCGATTTGGCGTGCCATCGCCAAGGACGTCCAGACCCTGGAGGTCCACAACAGACGGGGCACCCACTGCCGGAAGAGGTGGGAGGACATCCGACGCGGGAGCAGGAAGATGGCAGAGGCTCTGCTGGGGATGGCCTCCCAACGTAGGTGGGGTGCCAGTCGTCAATTGACCCCCCTGATGTCCCGGATCCTGGCGGTGGCCTACCCCGATTTGGATGGGCGCATGAGGACATCACAACAGACACAAGGGGGTGAGTACAAATACATTCTGCTGACTTTGCGTGCAGTGGAGGTGTCTGGGTGGGGGAGGAGGGCTGTGGGTATCCCTAGGCCAGGGCGATTTCTGTAGGCTAGGCCCCTCTGTAAGGCATGACCCTGTGCCCCCACCCCCCACCTCTGTAGGGTACCAAGTACAGGTATCCATGGCCCTGTGTCATCTATGTGTGCAGTTGTCGTCCATAGGCTTGTAGGCCATGTCCCACGGATTGCGTAGTGGACCCCAAGTGCGCGGCGTAGTGCAGGGGGCTTCTGTGTCTGTCTTGTCCGCCAACGGTAGCGGTAATCCATGCACTCAACATGTCTTTATTTCTCCTCCCCCCCTTTTTTGTGGTCTTCCTGTTCATGTGTGCATTAGCATCATCAGGCGGAGGAGAAGTGGCATCGGAGCACGAGGGAGCTGCATCTCACATGGCCATGGCGGGCCATGCAACTGACTCGGATTTCACCAGTGAGACGGAGGGCGAGGGGAGCTCCACAGTTGGGACTCGTGCTGATGTCAGTGACAGCGACTCGTCCTCTGAAGGGAGCTCCCTTGTGGTGGCGGCAACATCCGTGCCCCCCGCAACAACAGGTACAGCCGCCACCCAGCGCACCAGCACCGCCCTTCCAGCAGCCCCTCAGCGTTTGCCCCGTGCCCGCTCACCCAGGAAGGCGGGCATCTCCTTCGCCCCAGGCACCTCAGGCCCTGCCCCTGTCACCCCTGCTGCCCTCAGTGAGGAGGTCATTGACCTCCTAAGGACCATCATTGTTGGGCAGTCTACCCTTTTGAATGCCATCCAGGGTGTACAAAGAGAGGTGCACCAGAGTAATGCATACCTGGAGGGCATTCATTCGGGTCAGGCTGACCATCAGCGATCGTTCAACGCTCTGGCCTCAGCACTGACGGCAGCAATTGTCCCTGTCTCTAGCCTCCCCCCTCCAACTTCCTCCACCCAGACCCAATCCCCTGTACCTCTGCCTATCCCAGACACACCTACAGACCAGCCTGCACACACCTCAACACCCAAGGGAAGCTCATCCAGACATAAGCACCACACATCACACAAGCATTCACACAAGCAACATCCACATGCAGACATACCAACACCCACTGCCTCCACTGTGTCCCCCTCCTCCTCGTCTCCCTCCTCCCTCCCTGTCACGTCTCCACTCACACTTGCATGCACAACATCTTCAGCCACTACGTCCATCACCAGCACACCCACCAGAACACTCCGCACATGTGCAGTCACCACCCCCACTACCATTTACACGTCCCCTGTGTCCTCTCCAAGTGTGTCTGTCACCCCCTCCTCCAAACTACACAAACGCAGGCAGCCACCCACCCAACAACCATCCACCTCACGACAGCCTCAAGCCCAAGCACCTGCACCCAAAGACACCAGACTTCACACTCCTACAACCACATCCTCTTCCTCCATTCCCATACCCACTACACCTACCCGTCCCTCTCTTTCCAAATTGCTTTTCCTTGCCAACCTTAACCTCTTTCCAATAACTTCCCCACCCCCTCCATCTCATAAGACTCCAATCAGCACCTCAGCCATCACAAAACCGGGACCTGTGAAGACTGTTGTCCATGGACTGTGGAGTCCCCCACCCTCAAGGGCATCCAGTTCAGCTAGGAGCCAAGGCACGGCCAGCCCACCACCGGAAAAGCATCCTAAGATTGCCAGTGCCCGGCGCGAGTGACCAAAGACCCCAGGGACCAAAATCCCTACATTGGCTCCGTCAGGAAGTGGGGTGCCACCTGGCACACCGCCAAAAGTGGGAAAGGGCCACAAGCGTGCAGGGAAGGGTGGGAAGGGCAGCACGCCCGACAAGTCCAGCAGCAGGCCAGCTGGCCAGGAGGGCCCCACCAGCCCCATCCCAGGTGTGCAGGAGGACACCCACAGGCCCGGTACTGCAGCCCAGGAGGGCCCCGCAAGCCACGTCCCAGGTGGGCAGGAGGACACCCACAGGCTGGGTACTGCAGCCCAGGAGGGCCCCGCAAGCCACCAGACAGATGGGCAGGAAGGCCCCCCCAGCCACAGGTCAGGTGGAGAGTGACATCCATGCCTGGCCCGGATCTGCTGACCAGGACACTCATCTCAAGCACCGCTCCGCTGGGCACCGCCGTCTCAAGCACCGCTGAACTGGGCCCTTCATCTCAAGCACCGCTCCGCTGGGCACCGCCGTCTCAAGCACCGCTGAACTGGGCCCTTCATCTCAAGCACCGCTCCGCTGGGCACCGCCGTCTCAAGCACCGCTGAACTGGGCCCTTCATCTCAAGCACCGCTGAACTGGGCCCTTCATCTCAAGCACCGCTGAACTGGGCCCTTCATCTCAAGCACCGCTCCGCTGGACACCGCCGTCTCAAGCACCGCTGAACTGGGCCCTTCATCTCAAGCACCGCTCCGCTGGGCACCGCCGTCTCAAGCACCGCTGAACTGGGCCCTTCATCTCAAGCACCGCTGAACTGGGCCCTTCATCTCAAGCACCGCTCCGCTGGGCACCGCCGTCTCAAGCACCGCTGAACTGGGCCCTTCATCTCAAGCACCGCTCTGCTGGGCACCGCCGTCTCAAGCACCGCTGAACTGGGCCCTTCATCTCAAGCACCGCTGAACTGGGCCCTTCATCTCAAGCACCGCTCCGCTGGGCACCGCCGTCTCAAGCACCGCAGAACTGGGCCCTTCATCTCAAGCACCGCTGAACTGGGCCCTTCATCTCAAGCACCGCTGGCCCATTGGCGGAAGAGGCAGGCCCGCATCTGTGTCGGGCAGGCCTGCACGAAGCACTCTGGGCACTAGTCCCCCTCCAGTACCAGTGGAGACTGTTATCCACTTGAGAGACTGTGGCTTTGCACTCCCCAGGATTGAACAGTGGGCAAACCACCCACTGTAGAGACTTGAAAGACTGTGGCCTTGCACTCCCCAGGATGGCACAGTGGGCAACCCACCCACTGTAGAGACTTGATAGACTGTGGCTTTGCACTCCCCAGGATGGCACAGTGGGCAAGCCACCCACTGTAGAGACTTGAGAGACTGTGGCTTTGCACTCCCCAGGATATGGCAGTGGGCAAGCCACCCACTGTAGAGACTTGAGAGACTGTGGCTTTGCACTCCCCAGGATGGCACAGTGGGCAAGCCACCCACTGTAGAGACTTGAGAGACTGTGGATTTGCACTCCCCAGGATATGGCAGTGGGCAAGCCACCCACTGTAGAGACTTGAGAGACTGTGGCTTTGCACTCCCCAGGATGGCACAGTGGGCAACCCACCCCCTATAGAGACTTGTGAGACTGTGGCTTTGCACTCCCCAGGATGGCACAGTGGCCATGGAGGCCCCTCGTGGATCTGGCGTCGTGGACTCATCTGGCTGAGGTGCCCCCCCATCCCTTCCCCCTGAGGTGCCTGTAGTTTTCCTATCTGATGCCCCTGCAGTGTTCTCTCCGTTGGAGGCAGGTATCCTGTGTGTGCTTTGCCCATGTGTTTTGGCCCAGTGGCCCACGAACAATGGCTGATAGACATATCGGACTGGACAATTTATGTATATAAAGTTATAGATGTGTGATATATTTTATACTCAGTCTTACAATATAATTCTATATTTATAATCATTTCCTTTTGCCTTTGCATTCTTCTGGGGGGTTTGGGGGTGTAACTGTGATGTGTTGCTATGCATTGATGTGTGTGTTGTAGTGGTTGAGGGTGAGGGTGGGTGTGTCGCATATGTGTGTCCCCGTAATTTTTTGCCTCCCCTCCCCTGTGTCGTAGGTGCAGTACTCACCGTTGTCTTCTGCGCCGGCGTTCGTGCTCCTGGTAGAGGAGCAGGAAGACAATGGCTGGTAGGATGTGTAGTTCGGGTTCCATGCTGTCCAGATTCCTCGTGGGGTGTATGGAGGTGAGCGTTTTCCGTTTGAAATGGCTGTTTCCGCCGTGTTTTTATCGGCGGGGCTACCGCCCCGGAAAAGGTGGCGGATTGGTGCGTTGTGATAGGGTGGGCGGTACATTGTCTCCCGCCTGTCTGTTGGCGGTGACCGTCGCGCTGTTTGTTTGTCCCGCCGTGGCGGGCGGTGTGTTAAAGTGGTGGTCTCTGTTGGCGGTTTCCGCCAGGGTCGGAATTGCATTTTTTTTACCGCCAGCCTGTTGGCGGTTTGACCGCCGCTTTAACACCGACCGCCGAGGTTGGAATGACCCCCTAAATGTTTTAAATTTTAGCAGTTTGATTCAATCATGATGGCTTCAGGTGTGCCAGACTTTGGCATACGTAAGATAGTTATCGCTCTAGTTATTCTTTGGAACACTCTGGGAGGCTGCAGTAGGTCCCAAGGGAATCAACTGACAGGCTGCTCCTGTTGGAAGTAGAGGTTTTACTGTGAATGTCAGGCTTCATTATCATATGGCTGAGAAAGGTAGAGTGAACTTGCAGAGAATTAGCTTCTGGTGCACTTTTCATAACCTCTGTGGCAAAATCATGAGAAAACAGTTTTTTCTCAAACAAGATTCATAAAATCCCAGCAGAAGGCTTTTTCACGGGGCAAAATCACCTTAGAACACACCACAATTCCTAAAGTTATTATGATTTATATTGTAACTAAAATCTGTTATCATCCTTTATACATTCTCCTTTTTGTGACCCTCGAAACCTACTGTTGACTACAATGCATTTCAATAGTGACCATGCCTCAGAATCCTGTAAGTCCTGCCACAACATGTTGCCCATGTTGTCACTAGACAATAAAGGAGGGAACCATCTTAGACCCTTACATATGCCCTTTGGTGTTTTGGTGTGCTCATCCAGCTCACCCTGCCATCTTTCATATTTGTTTAATTAACATTCAGGACAAAGGGACCAAGGGCCAGATGTAGGAAGGCATTAGCGCCTCGCAAAGGGCGAAAAAAGCCGTTTGCGAGGCGCTAATGCCCTCACGCGATGCAGAAACACATATTGCGAGTCGGTACCGACTCGCAAAATGTGTTTCAGACTCGCAAATAGGAAGGGGTGTTCCCTACCTATTTGCGAGTCGCACCGCAATGTAAGTTGATTTGTGACCGCGAAAGCGGTCGCAAATCAACTCGCAGTTACCATCCACTTGAAGTGGATGGTAACTCATTCGCAAATGGGAAGGGGTCCCCATGGGACCCCTTCCCCTTTGTGAATGCTCACAAGAATATTTTTTCAGAGCAGGCAGTGGTCCTATGGACCACTGCCTACTTTGAAAAAAAACGAAACTAAAAGGTTTCGGTATTTTTTCTATTTGCAGCTCGTTTTCCTTTAAGGAAAACGGGCTGCAAAGAGAAAAAAAAAAACTGCTTTATTGCAAAGCAGTCACGGACATGGAGGTCTGCTGTCTCCAGCAGGCCACCATCCCCGTGAGTGCCTAGACTCGCTATGGGGTCGCAAACTGCGACCCACCTCATAAATATTTAGGAGGTGGGTTTTTGCGACCCCATAGCGAGTCGCAGAAGGTGTCTGAGACACCTTTCTGCATTCGCTTTTGCGAGGTGCAAATTGCAAGTCGCAGGGACTTGCAATTTGCACCTCGCAAAAGGGAACCTTCCTACATCTGGCCCCAAGTCCCTGAGTCTAGTAATGTCTGGCAAAACATTGTCACCTACCAATCAGGAATGACTAGACTGCTTTAAATTGGCCATTCAGAGCATATCTGAACATCAATTGTCAAGATATACAAATGTCTTTTCCCTTTAATATCACAAAAACTACTTAAAGGATTTACAATAAATTACAAAAAGGGTTGTTTCTTAACCAAAGCTACCTTTCTGCCAAATTTGGTGTAATTCTGTTCAGCAGTTTGGTCAGTAGTCATCCGTATGGAAAATGCATGGGAAAAAGTCAGTTTGCCCCCCCCCCCATTCTTGGCCCCTGCTTGGTGAATACGAATCACCCCAAAACTTTCAACACAGCAGCTGAACTGATTGAACATTTTTGACATTTTGTGAAGATTCCCTAAACAGCACCAAAGTTATTGGCAATACTAAAAATGCTTTTCCAATGAAAACTAAGTCCTAACTATAACTATCTACTGGCGTCTGCTCTCTGTCTCTCTCTCTCTCTCTCTATATATATATATATATATATATATACTTATATTCATATACATTCACCAGTTATAGTTTGAGTTATCTCAAGTAACTATAACTCGCACCCCTGCCATGCACAGTTATCTGATCAATAATTTTACTGCAGATGTAACAGTGATATTATCAACAATATTATCAAAGATGTCATGAGTTCTGTAATTTGTGGGGTAATTAGCAGTGCATGGAAAGGGTGCGAGTTACAGTTACCTTAGGGCACAAGTTATAGTCACTTGAGATAGCTCTAACTATATTTGTGAATTTCTATGGTCTGATACATTTAAAATGTGAGCGTAAGTGGAATGTCCCTGTAACCTTTGTTTTTTTAGGTGACTTTCTGTGGTTTTTTAAAATTCTATTTCCTAACTATAACATCCCTGTAACCTTTGTTTTTTTCAGTGAATTTCTATGTTTTTTAAATGTAGAGTAATTTTTATTATTCTACATTAAAACAACCATTGCCACGCAAGGCCATTGGTGCTCAACGGAGGCTGGCCACGGGGCCTGGACTGTGGCCAGTCCCTGCGTCCAACCCCTATAAAAACCCAAACCTGATTGGCCCCCCTCCTGAGGGTGACATTGGCCCTGGGGACCCCATCCCCCTAGAGTCAAAAAGTAATTTTGTGGGGGGAGAGGGGTGTTGCGTGCCCCCCCCACCCACAGCTGATCTCATCCCTTGGGATCCAAACACACGGGGCCTGGCCTGCACATTTTTTTTTTTTTTAGGGAGAGGGGACGCGCAGCCCCCTCCTCCCCAGGCAGATCTTGGCTCCGGGGACCCCATCCCCAGGGCTCGGCCCAGTTATTTATTTCTGTTGGGGGAAGGGGAGCTGCGCACCCCCCCAGGCCCAGGGGACCCAGTTACAATGTTGAGCTCTGTGGGGGGAGCCTGAATACCCCCATGGTCCCAGCTAGCTCCCCAGATCCTGTGGGAGCCAGCATTGCTGTCACAGAGAGGGAGCTGCTAAACATGCAGCTCCCTCTTTGTGAGAGCAGTTTCCTCTGTGTGTCTGCCTTCTGTGAGAAGACACACAGAGGAAACCTCTGCTCCAATGAAGGGAGAGCTGTTCAACAGCTCTCCCTTCATTGGAGCAGAGTGTTTGCTGTGACTTGGCGGCAGCTGTCAAAGCTGCCACCAAGCCACATTAAACAGCTATGTCTCGGTACATGGCAGGAGCTGGCTGTGGGGCTGGTTTTCCCCAGGGCCATCAGTGGCTCCATGAGGGGGGAATGTGTGCCCCCCTCCAATGTGTATTGCCCTGGGGAAGTGGTGGTCCCTGGGGATGCAGGGTGTCCAAAACAACCCCTTCTCATTTTTTAACATATGCCCTGGGGATGTAGTGGTCCCCAGGGCTGCTGGGGGCAGCATGGCCCCCGCACACAGTGTGATCAATATCCTAGGGAGGTGGTGGTCCCCAGGATGGTGGTGGTCCCGGGAGCTATGGGGGGGGGGCAGGGCGCCCCCCACTCCAACAAACATATATATATATAAAACTTCTTTTACACCAATGTATGCTAATTTAGTAATTGGATGGTGGAAGCAGAAACCATCTGCTGTGACAACAATGATCTGGGAAGGAGAGCAAAAAGCATTAGAGAAATTCATCATTTCTTTTAGTGACAACCCACAACAGTTAAAATTCACATATGAAATCAGCATGACAAATATCACTTATCTAGATCTCGGTGTCTATGTAAAAGACAATATGATATGCATGCAGATTCATAGAAAGCACATAAGTGTGAATAGTCTGCTGCATGCAAACAGTGGTCACCCTCGAGCCCTAAAATGGGCTATACTGTATAGTGAATTCCTGAGGGTCAGGCGCAACTGTTTGGACGAGGCTGCCTTTGAAAGCAAATTGGAAGAAATGTATTTTCGATTTGCCCAAAGAGGATACCCAGATACAGTTCTGAAAGATGGAATGATAAGGGTGAAAAATGCAAACGGAATGAGCTCTTGATTCCAAAGAAAAACAACATCTCAGAGACACCTGATAAGGAAGATATTAGATATATCATGAGATTTAATACTGCTAGCCTTGAGGTTAAGAAATTGCTGAAAAAGAATTGGAACTTATTGCGATCAGATGATACATTGAAAGGTATATTACCAGTTCACCCACAAATCACATATCAAAAGGCACCTTCTTTAGGGGAGCACCTGTCTAAGAGTTATATGGCCCCCAAAATAGACATGTCTTGAATTGGTTAGAACTGAAGAAGATTGGATTTTGGAGATATGGGAAATGCAAGACATGCTCTATTGGAAAAAAAACATGTCCACATTCCAAATACACAATGGAAAAATAATGAAAATCAAAGAGAGCAATAATATGGATGGCCATATTATTTGCCATTAGACAATTGACAATAAATGGCATATGTAGAATTATGGTATTGAAACCTGATGTTCCGGTCATGGTTCATATATGTGATCAAGCATATCCTTGGCATTGGTTTTATACTCATTTGATTACTGCAATTTTTATAGGGATTTTCTTTTAAGTATGATCAATGAGGGCATAAGCACTTTATTATAAAAGAAGAGATGCATGTTGGTATTTAAAAACGGAGGTAATGGGAACATTTGAAATTATGATAACATGCTTAGTGTAAGGCACCTGCACTTTAACCGGTTGGGTGCTTTAGACGAGCTGGGCTTGCCCTCAGCCATGGTTGGCGTGTGCCCTGGCGAGCCCAGCTCGTCCTGCACCTGGCCCAAGGGGGGCACGCGTGGGCCTCCCACCCACACCCCTGTCAGGGATGGAAGGGGAATCACTTCCCCTTCGACCCCCAACCCCCCAAAATCCCCCAGTGACGTCTGATGACATCAGCATGGGATCGCGTGCTGACCTCATCAGAGGTCACCTCCCATCGCGCTGGAAGCATGCTTCCAGCGCAATGCGGTAGAGAAATGCTAAGCATTTCTCTTCCACTCGGGATGAGGGGGCAGGCCGAGACATCAAAAGAAAGCAAAGGCTTTTCCTTTCTTTTGATGTCATTCTGAGCATTTCTGCAGCTCGATCACGATGCGATCGGGCTGCAGAAATGCCCACTAGACACCATAGATTTGATTTTTTATATTTATGTAATAAGGGGAGCGGCCCCTTGGGCAAGGTCCGCTTCCCAGGAGGGCAAATAATTATTAGATCGGCCTATGTTTGAAATTGGCCGATCCACTAGACAACTGGGATTGTTTTTTTTTTGTTTGTTTTTGTTTTGTGTCATAAGGGGAGCATCCCCTTAGGCAAGGGTCACTCCCCTGGGGGCAATAATTTTATTAGGCCTATTCTGTCCCATCTGGGGGCAGATCGACCTATATTGATTAGGCCGATCTGCCCCCAGGGAGGGCAAAAGGCACTAGACACCAGGGATTTTTTTTTTTAGTTCGGAAATTTGCATAGGGGGAGCGCCCCCTTAGGAAAGGGTCTCTCCCCAGTGGGCAATTATTTTATTAGGCCTTTTCTGACCCTATATTGATTAGGGCAATCTGCCCCCAGTGGGGGCAGAAGCCACTGGACACCAGGGATTTTTCTTATTTGTTTACATTGATAAGGGGAGCTACCCCTTAGGCAAGGGTCACTGAAATGTTGGAAAAAATGTGATTTTTTAGCTAACTTTGAGGTTTGCTGAGGATTCTGGGTAAGAAAACATTGGGGGATCCATGCAAGTCACACCTCCGTCGATTTCCTTGGGTGTATAGTTTTCAGAAATGTTTGGGTTAGCTAGGTTTCCCTATATGGCTGCTGAGCCGAGGACCAAAAACGCACGTCCCCCCACCCAAAAACAGGTAGTTTGGTATTTGATCATTTTGATGTGTCCACATAATGTTTTAGGGCCTTTCACGGACACTAGGCCTACCTACACAAGTGAGGTACCATTTCTATCAGGAGACTTGGGGGAACGCTGGGTGGAAGGAAATTTGTGGCTCCTCTCAGATTCCAGGACTTTCAGTCACCGAAATGTGAGGAAAAAGTGTTTTTTTGGCCAAATTATGAGGTTTGCAAAGGATTCTGGGTAACAGAACCTGGTGAGAGCCCCACAAGTCATCCCATCTTGGATTCCCCTAGGTGTCTAGTTTTAAAAAATGCACAGGTTTGGTAGGTTTCCCTAGGTGCCGGCTGAGCTAGAGGCCAAAATCCACAGTAGGCACTTTGAAAAAAAACAGCTCAGTTTTCTTTGGGAAAATGTGATGTGTCCATGTTGTGTTTTGGGGCATTCCCTGTCGCAGGTGCTAGGCCTACCCACATAAGTGAGGTACCATATTTATTGGGAGACTTGGGGGAACGCTGGGTGGAAGGAAATTTGTGGCTCCTCTCAGATTCCAGAACTTTCTGTCAGTGAAATGTGAGGGAAAATATTTTTTTGGGCCATATTTTGAGGTTTGCAAAGGATTCTGGGTAACAGAACCTGGAGAGAGCCCCACAAGCCCCCCCATCCTGGATTCCCGTAGGTGTGTAGTTTTAAAAAATGCACATGTTTGGTAGGTTTCCCTAGGGCTAGAAACCGGAGCTAGAGATCAAAATCCACAGCTAGGCACTTTCCAAAAAACACGTCAGTTTTCAATGTAAAAATGTGATGTGTCCATGTTGCGCTTTCTGTCGCTGGCATTAGGCCAAACCCATGCAAGTGAGGTACGATTTTTATCGGGAGACTTGGAGGGACAAGTGTTATTGCCCTTGTCTTTCTCTACATTTTTTCCTTCCAAATCTAAGACAGTGTGTAAAAAAGACGTCTATTTGAGAAATGCCCTGGAATTCACATGCTAGTATGGGCAACCCGGAATTCAGAGATGTGCAAATAACCACTACTTCTCAACACCTTATCTTGTGCCCATTTTGGAAATACAAAGGTTTTCTTGATATTTATTTTTCAGTCTTTATATTTCACCAAATTAATTGCTGTATACCCGTTATAGAATGAAAACCCACTGCAGGGTGCAGCTCATTTATTGGCTCTGGGTAACTAGGGTTCTTGATGAACCTAGAAGCCCTATATAGCCCCACAAACAGAAGAGTCCAGCAGACAAAACAGTATATTGCTTTAAAAAACCTGACACCGCAGGAAAAAGTTACAGAGTAAAACGTGGAGAAAAATGGCTGTTTTTTTAACTCAATTTCAATATTTGTTTATTTCAGCTTTTATTTTATGTAGAAACACCTTGTAGGTTCTACACAAATGACCCCTTGGTGAATTTAGAATGTTGTCTTCTTTTCAGAAATGTTTGGCTTTCAAGGTTCCAGCATTGGTTTCACACCCATTTCTGTCACTATCTGGAAGGATGCTAAAAGCACAAAAAATAGTAAAAATGGGATATGTCCCAGTAAAATGCCAAAATTGTGTGGAAAAATTGGGTTTTCTGACTCAAGTCTGTCTGTGCCTGAAAGCTAAGAAGGTGGTGATTTTAGCGCCACAAACCCTTTTTTGATGCCATTTCCAGGTAAAAACCACAAGCCTTTTTCTTCAGCTCTTTTTTCCCATTTTTTGGAAAGAAACTAAATTGTTGCTGTATTTTGGCTAATTTCTTGGTCTCCTGCCTGGGAACCCACAAACTCTGGATACCTCTAGAATCCCTAGGATGTTAGGAAAAAGGACACAAATTTGGCTTGGGTAGCTTATGTGGACAAAAAGTTATGAGGGCCTAAGCACGAACTGTCCCAAATAGCCAAAAAAAGGCCTGTCACCTGAGGAGGAAAAGACCTGGCAGCAAAGGGGTTAACAGCGTAGTTCATCTAAAAACTTTTGAGCTTCCTTATAAAATCTATGGGATCAATAACACAAACTTTTAACCTGATAGGCAGTGTGCTCTTATTGTTTGCACCTGCACTGGGTTTATTGAAGTGTCATATTTTATATAAGAATCTTCACCTGCACTTTAACGGGGTACTTAACCTTATAAAGTCCATGGGAATAATAAACCTAAAGTTTTTACCTGATAGGCAGTGTGCTTTAATTGTTTGCACCTGTACTTGGTTTATTAGAGTATCATATTTATATAAGAATCTTTAAAACTCCAACATCCTTTATAGAACAAGTACAAAAATTAGATTATGCTTTGAAATTAATACATTGTTCATTATAGATCGATGGTTAACAATGTATTGATGGAACCAGTAGCAAAGAAGTATCTAAGAAGTTTGACACCTAATTATGTATTTGTACTTTAACGTATGGATTAGAAACAATATATAGAAAGGTCTTTATTACCTTCAATATGCTATCTTTGGAAATTGAACATTGTAAATAAATAGATTAGCGGTGTTGCAACAACCGAGAGGCCCAGCCCTAGAGTTTCTGAGAGAATATGGGAGTGATAAAGAGATAAGTGAACAAACTACTAAAAATTAATTTGTAAATGGATATGCATATTTTAAGGAGAAATATGAATGTTAATGTGTACAAAGCAGTGAGTTAGGGGTGTTAATTGGGTACTTTACAATTTCTAATTTGGTACTTTGCCATAAATGATTAGAAAACTGTTTAACATGTTTAATGTATTAGATTATAACACTTAGGGGGTGATTCTGATTCTGGCGGGCGGCGGAGGCCGCCTGCCAGAATTCCGCCCCCATTATACCGCTCCGCGGTCAGAAGACCGCGGAGGGTATTATGAGTTTATCCCTGGGCTGGCGGGCGGTCTCCAAAAGACCGCCCGCCAGCCCAGGGAAAAACTCCCTTCCCACGAGGATGCCGGCTCGTAATCGAGCCGGCGGAGTGGGAAGGTGCGACGGGTGCATTTGCACCCGTCGCGTATTTCACTGTCTGCCAAGCAGACAGTGAAATACTTGTAGGGGCCCTCTTACGGGGGCCCCTGCAGTGCCCATGCCAGTGGCATGGGCACTGCAGGGGCCCCCAGGGGCCCCGCGACCCCCCCTACCGCCATCCGGTTCCCGGCGGGCGGACCGCCGGGAACTGGATGGCGGTAGGGGGGGTCGGAATCCCCTCGGCAGCGCAGCTAGCTGCGCCGCCTTGGAGGATTCAACAGGGCAGCGGTACACTGGCGGGAGCCCGCCAGTGTTGCCGGTCTGACCGCGGCTTTACCGCCGCAGTCGGAATGCCCTGCGGGGCACCGCCGGCCTGTCGGCGGTGCTCCCGCCGACCCTGGCCCCGGCGGTCTAAGACCGCCGGGGTCAGAATCACCCCCTTAGACTTGATTCCCATAAAGGCAATCAAAAATAGCACTGGAAAACGTAGATATGGTGGTTAACGCTCTAGTGGTTGTGCAATATGTGTGAAGAGGGTGTGGTTTGTTTTGTAGTAAAAGGCACTCTTGCACAATGAACTCTATGGCCAGTTGAAGGCTTTGGCCAAAACGTGTCACCATTTTTCTTTATATGAACCAAACACTTTGTGAATACATTAACATTTGGGATTTCAGATCTGGTGGTGCAGCTATTTCCATTTGTTTGGGATCCACAACAAGACTGGAAGGGATAGCAGTCCCTGGAGGGAGAAAACATTATATATACCAAACACAAGTTATCTCCGAAAGAGGTGCCCCAACCCTGACAGGGCAGCTTCAGCAACGCAGGCACGGAGCATCCTGCTTTCACAACACGTAAAAAGCAAAAATGGCTGAAGCCTAACTCTGGGAAAATTATGTACTTTATTTTTAAATTATTAAAAAAGGAGGCAATGTTTAATTATTTCCACTAGACGAGTTTCGACTGTCCAATCAGCCTTATTCATTCATCAGAGTCATTTAGTGATGTGAATTCAATGGACTCAATTCCTTAATTTCCCACAATGCACCAACGAAGCAAGCTATCAATAGGTTCATACTGGATACTAAACTAGATGTTAGAGGAGTATTTTCCTCAGGCAGATATCTGGTGAACGACGTGTGTGATGATAATATGTTACTTTGCAGCTCGCTATTAGCAGTCAAGGCATTTTTAGAAGTGATTGAACAATAGATATTGACTGCAGTATCATGAATTATGAATGTTTATGTTTATGCCAATGCAAGAAATATGAAACTATTACTACTTACAATGTACTCCAGTATGAACCTATTTTGTGTCGCTTGACAAATCTTCACGAAATCTTCCCAAAAAATATGATAGTCATGTGAGCTGCTGTCTGGGAAGTTTTGGGTGATCCGTTCAGCAGGGGCCGAGATAAAGGGGGGCTGGAATGTAGAGCATTTCCAATGTTAATTCCCATAGGAAAAATTGAATAGCGATTTATGAAAAGTTAGCGCCGCCTTTGCCTCATTCTTTGACGCAAAAGTGTCGCAAACTTACAAAATATAATATTTTGTAAGTTTGAGCTGTTTTTGCCTCATAAAATTATGCAAAGGTGGAGCTAACGTTTCATAACTCAGGCCCCAAATTTGGCAGAAAGTTAGCTCTTGGTCCAGAAATAGCCCTTTTTGTTATTTGGTGTAAATCCATTGAATAGTTTTCGAGAAAATCAAGGAGATACAAATATATAGGGAAACAAAGGATTTGCAGCGCCTCCCGATCTTGTGCTGAGATCTGATTGGCTGCCCTCACTTCAAACCAGGAAGTATTGGCAGCCGTCTTGGGACTCAGCTTGAGCCGAGTCCCAGAAAAAAAGAATAAAAAATACAAAAGGGGCCAGAGTACGAACACCTTGACCCCTTAGGTCTGGTGCTGGGGTCCCAGAGGGTCCCGCCCAGAGCTAAAAAGCATTTGTTTTTTATTACAGAATTGGACAGGGTCGCAAATCCACGGTAAAAGTTTAAAAAACAAAGACAAGTGCGAACTCCTGTGCTTGTTTTTAAAAAAGCCCCTGGGTGGGCCGGGTGCACTGTTTAATTTTTAACAGGTTTCCTCCTGTCCCCCCTCAGCCCGAGGCGAATAATAACATTTGAGCAGGGGGGGCTGCTCAGGCCCCCCACACCACAGGGACCAGCACCCCCAGGGCAAAAATGCTTTTTATATGTGGGGAAGGCCCGATGGCTTCCCCGACAGTCCCGGGAACCACCACCTCCCCGGTGCTACAAAGAATTATGAGCAGGGGGCGCAGCTCACCACCTAGGGTGCACATACTAAATAATGTGAAGGGGGTTTGTTTCAGGCACCCATTAGCCCTGGGAACCACCACCTCCCCACAGCTATGTACATATTGGAGGGGTCTCGCTTTCAAACAGGGGAGCTTGCATCTCTTTTCCCTGTACGCATGAAGGGGACAAAGATTAAATGCTTCAACAAGAAGGGAGATGCTGTTAAAGCAGCTCTGTGCTTGCTGAAGCAATGTCATAGCGAGGGAAGCCTTAAGGGCATTTACATTTTTTTTTTAATTAAATAAAAAAATAAGGAGGGACTACGGGGGAGCCCTTGAGGGCTCCCTCATGGTCCCGGATAGCCCATAACGGTCTGAAAAAAACTCTAGTTCTGTGTGAAAGTCACCCTCTTTTACACTGAGCATAGAGGGTTCAAGTCCTTAAATTTTTTTTTTATTTTTATTTTAAATTGTGCATCAATATCTCATTCTAAATATATCATACATCAAAGACTAAAAAACTTGCTATCTCTTTCCCTCTCACTTCCTCTTTCTCTCTCTCTCTCTCTCTCTCTCTCTCTCTCTCTCTCTGTCTCTCATTCAATCAATTTCCCCCACTCACACACCCACTCAGACACTTACGCACCCACGCACAGATCTACTCAGGCACTCATGCACCCACTCATAGACCCACTCAGACCCTCATACACCCACTCACAGCCCCAGTCAGATCCTCACACACCCATTCAAAGACCCACTCAGACTTCCACACACCCACTCACAGACCCATTAACAGCCTCACGCACCCACTCACAGACCCTTGCACACAGTGACGCACCCAGTAAAACACTAATGTATGCACTCTCACACCCAGCCAGACACTCTCGCAGCCCCACTCACCCCCAGATGAAGGCTCCCACACCTACTCTCACACCTAGAGGCGGGTGTGGGTTATAATTTCCTTAGGGCACGAGTTATAGTTAGTTGAGGTAACTCTAACTATAATTGGTGAATTTCCATGGATTTGTACATTTAAAATGTGAGCCTAACTATAAAATCCCTGTAACCTTTTGTTTTTTAAGTGAATTTCTATGCTTTTTTAAAATTCTATTTCCTAACTATAATGTCCCTGTAACCTTTGTTTTTTTCAATGAATGTATCACTATATCAGACAATGAAAGAAATCCTTTCCATTTGCATCCTAATGAAAAGTCGTGACCAAGGGATGGACAAAACAATATGAGACCCTTCTAGACAGGAAAATGAAGTTGGAATCTCTGGGACTTCCTTCACGCTAAAAAAAAACTACCTGAACTGTCCATTCAGGTGGAATATCTACTAAAAAACTATTTTTGAGTTGATTTTGCTGCTGCTCGAGCAGAAAATCAGCTCGGGAAGCAGCCTTTTGACCACTCATGTCCGTAAAATCCAGCTGGAAGTCCTCCTAGCAACCAGAAAACTTGCTTTGTTCTTGTTATTGCATTGCTCGAACCGGACACGGTGATTGGTGGTTTCTTGCAGGAACTACACATTACAAGAGTATTGCAGAGTCACCAAAGTTCTCTAACTCTGCTCTGGAATTAAATATCCTCCCAGTAGTAATCTTGACAACTAAGTGAAAAATAAGTCTAAATAGTTTTACTTGCATTTTCCCAAGCAATATACAAATTGAGTGTTAATTATACTAGGTCTGTTCCTGGAGACTCCAGCCTTAATACTGAAAACAGCTTTTGGTCATCCTGACACTGTGAGGGACCCTATTTCAAAAATGTATTGTCACACTTTTTATATAACAATCACGCTGTCCTGTGAATTTACAAGGCACACTTTCCATCTTCATAGTTTTGCACTATATTTAAACCAACTTATTAGAGAAAGGCATCTTTATCAGTAACAATATAAAAGTGACAGCACATGCACCGTGGTACTGAGTCCTAATACCAGTAGAAACAGCACCCAAAAAGGCAAAAATTCTAGCGAGACCGTGAAGGAAGGTAAGGCTGAATCCCTATCCGATGTCTCTATGCAACCTTTCTATTTTGTATTAAAAGGTAAGATACAAATTTCAGCAAAGTTCAAGCAAACACAAACTACATTTCAGAAAAATAGAGATAATATAGGAGATTTTTGCCGAGGGCTAGGTTTACTTCATTGCCGTACATTTCAGGCACTGAACAATACTGCAAAAGTTAAACATATATTTGAGGATCCTTAAGATAGGATTCAACAAAGTAGAAACTAAGGGGCATATTTATACTCTGTTTGCGCCGGAATTGCTTAGTTTTTTTTTACGCAAATCAGACGCAAAGCTAACTCCATATTTATACTTTGGCGTTAGACCCGTCTAGCGCCAAAGATCTTGGAGTTTGCGTCATTTTTTAGCGTGGACACCTACCTTGCGTTAATGATATGCAAGGTAGGCGTTCCCGTCTAAAAAATGACTCCAAGGCATGTGCGCCTTATTTAAACTCCTGTGCAAAAATGACGCACAGGAGTGGGCGGGTAAAAAAAAATGACGTCCAACCGCTTTTGCATCATTTTTTAATGCCTGGCAGGCGTTAAGGGACCTGTGGGCTCGGAAGGAGCCCAGAGGTGCCCTCCCATGCCCCCAGGGACACCCCCTGCCACCCTTGCCCACCCCAGGAGGACGCCCAAGGATGGAGGGACCCATCCCAGGGATCTTAAGCTAAGTTCAGGTAAGTATTTTTTTTTTGGTGGCATAGGGGGGCCTGATTTGTGCCCCCCTACATGCCACTATGCCCAATGACCATGCCCAGGGGACTTAAGTCCTCTGGGGATGGCCATTGGGCAAGGGGGCATGACTCCTGTCTGTGCTAAGACAGGAGTCATTTCAATGGGGGTTGGGAGTCCAAAAAAATGGCGCAAATTGGGTTGAGGCCAATATTTTGCCTCAGACCTGACTTGCCCCATTTTTTGACGCCCAAGCTCCATTTTCCCCTACGCCGGTGCTGCCTGGTGTGGGTCATTTTTTTTTACGCACACCAGTCAGCTGCGCCGGCTAACGTCATTCCATAAATAAGGCGCCCGCATGGCGCTTTGGAATGGCGTTAGCCGGCGTTCAAATTTTTGACGCACAACTGCGTTGGCGCAGTTGTGCCTCAAAAAGTATAAATATGGCCCTAAGGGCCTGATGTAGAGTTTGGAGGACTGGTTACTCCATCACAAATGTGATGGATACCCAGTTTGCCGTAAAACAAGTGTCATTAGACATAATGCACTTGTAATACAACAGGATATCGGTCAAGGGTTTCATAGAGTAATCCATCCACCAAACCCTAAATCAGGGCCTAAATCTGCAGTTAGTTTTGGAGTCTTAATTTATTAATTCAGTTTCAAATTGGGATGAACCCACAGCATTTCCAAAATTGTATTATTACTCAAGATTTAAATAATTTTTTGATTAGTGACACAGGGAATTATTAATGGTAATTGCTTTGAACAATGCGTGTTTCGTAACCCTGTCACTTTTTCCAGGGCTCTTTGTTGAAAAACAACTTCCAAGCAGTCCCAATACATTTTTTGATCTTAATAGTCATCAAGACACTTCAAGGATAATAAGTAATGATTCAGGGAAGCAATGAGAATACTTTTAAGGTTTACAAGAAACAATCAGTCTTAACAATGTTACTGTTATAAAGGTGTTCTTTAAGTAATCTCTAAAGACTGGGCCGGTCGATTAAACAGTATTGAAGCTGGTTGTAGATCTAGCAATTGCATCCAACTTAAGCATATTCATTAAATATTACTTTAAAGACACATGAAAAGGTCTAAAGGTAACTGGGTTTTGCCATGAAGTTTCTCAGTGGGTTGACCTTCTGTTGAACTCCTGAGGTATAATTGGATGAAACCATGGGTATAATGGGATGCACATCTTAGCTCTACGACCTGCTTTCATCCAATCATCATAAAATGTTGTTATCAGTACATGAGTAGTTAATTTTACTATTACTACGGCACTAAGCTGCTTCTTTAATCCAGGTGCCCTTTTGTATGGTTTACAAGATGTTGCTGCTACTGAATACTCTTATCTTCTCAGCTGCCCCTCATCTACCACAACTTCTCTTGCTCAGTCCTAGTGATGTAGAGTCCCCTACCAAACAATGCCACATACACAGGTGCCATCCTTCAATATGACTGCATACAACTGCCTCTACATCCTGAGAAGCTTGAGCATATAGTATGTCCAGCCAAAACTCAATCAAACACAATGCTTTATGTCAAACTAAAGATTCACCATCTTTCATTTTGTCTTCAGAACAACATGTTGAGCTATTTACCCACAAAGGCTCAGTGACTGGACATTAAGGGGGTCATTCCAACCCTGGCGGTCGGTGTTAAAGCGGCGGTCAAACCGCCAACAGGCTGGCGGTAAAAAAAATGCAATTCCGACCCTGGCGGAAACCGCCAACAGAGACCGCCACTTTAACACACCGCCCGCCACGGCGGGACAAACAAACAGCGCGGCGGTCACCGCCAACAGACAGGCGGGAGACAATGTACCGCCCACCCTATCACAACCCACCAATCCGCAACCTTTTCCGGGGCAGTAGCCCCGCCGATAAAAACACGGCGGAAACAGACATTTCAAACGGAAATCGTTCGCCTCCATACACCCCACGAGGAATCTGGACAGCATGGAACCCGAACTACACATCCTACCAGCCATTGTCTTCCTGCTCCTCTACCAGGAGCACGAACGCCGGCGCAGAAGACAACGGTGAGTACTGCACCTGCGACACAGGGGAGGGGAGGCAAAAAATTACGGGGACACACATATGCGACACACCCACCCTCACCCTCAACCACTACAACACACACATCAATGCATAGCAACACATCACAGTTACACCCCCAAAACCCCCGGAAGAATGCAAAGGCAAAAGGTAATGATTATAAATATAGAATTATATTGTAAGACTGAGTATAAAATATATCACACATCTATAACTTCATATACATAAATTGTCCAGTCCGATATGTCCATCAGCCATTATTCGTGGGCCACTGGGCCAAAACACATGGGCAAAGCCCACACAGGATACCTGCCTCCAACGGAGAGAACACTGCAGGGGCATCAGATAGGAAACCTACAGGCACCTCAGGGGGAAGGGAAGGGAAGGGGGGGAACCTCAGCCTGATGAGTCCACGACGCCAGATCCACGAGGGGCGTCCATGGCCACTGTGCCATCCTGGGGAGTGCAAAGCCACAGTCTCTCAAGTCTCTACAGTGGGTGGCTTGCCCACTGCCATATCCTGGGGAGTTCAAAGCCACAGTCTCTCAAGTCTCTACAGTGGGTGGGTTGCCCACTGTGCCATCCTGGGGAGTGCAAAGCCACAGTCTCTCAAGTCTCTACAGTGGGTGGTTTGCCCACTGTTCAATCCTGGGGAGTGCAAAGCCACAGTCTCTCAAGTGGATAACAGTCTCCACTGGTACTGGAGGGGGACTAGTGCCCAGAGTGCTTCGTGCAGCCCTGCCCGACACAGATGCGGGCCTGCCCCTTCCGCCAATGGGCCAGCGGTGCTTGAGATGAAGGGCCCAGTTCAGCGGTGCTTGAGACGGCGGTGCCCAGCAGAGCGGTGCTTGAGATGAAGGGCCCAGCGGAGCGGTGCTTGAGATGAAGGGCCCAGTGCAGCGGTTCTTGAGACGGCGGTGCTCAGCGGAGCGGTGCTTGAGATGAAGGGCCCAGTTCAGCGGTGCTTGAGATTAAGGGCCCAGTTCAGCGGTGCTTGAGATGAAGGGCCCAGTTCAGCGGTGCTTGAGACGGCGGTGCCCAGCGGAGCGGTGCTTGAGATGAAGGGCCCAGCGGAGCGGTGCTTGAGATGTAGGGCCCAGTGCAGCGGTGCTTGAGATGGCGGTGCCCAGCGGAGCGGTGCTTGAGATGAAGGGCCCAGCGGAGCGGTGCTTGATATGAAGGGCCCAGTTCAGCGGTGCTTGCCCTGTTCAGCGGTGCTTGCCTTGGCGGTCCTTGCCCTGTTCTGCGGTCCTTGCCCTGTTCAGCGGTGCTTGCCTTGGCGGTCCTTGCCCTGTTCAGCGGTGCTTGCCTTGGCGGTCCTTGCCCTGTTCAGCGGTCCTTGCCCTGTTCAGCGGTGCTTGCCTTGGCGGTCCTTGCCCTGTTCAGCGGTCCTTGCCCTGTTCAGCGGTCCTTGCCCTGTTCAGCGGTGCTTGCCTTGGTGGTCCTTGCCCTGTTCAGCGGTGCTTGCCTTGGCAGTCCTTGCCATGTTCAGCGGTGCTTGAGTTGGCGGTCCTTCATTGCCCAGCTGGGCTGTGGCTGGCGGTCCTTCATTGCCCAGCTGGGCTGTGGCTGGCGGGGCCCTCCTGGGCAGCTGGGCTGTGGCTGGCGGGGCCCTCCTGGGCAGCTGGGCTGTGGCTGGCGGGGCCCTCCTGGGCTGCAGTACCGGGCCTGTGTGTGTCCTCCTGCACACCTTGGGATGGGGCTGGTGGGGCCCTCCTGGCCAGCTGGCCTGCTGCCGGACTTGTCGGGCGTGCTGCCCTTCCCACCCTTCCCTGCACGCTTGTGGCCCTTTCCCACCTTTGGCGGTGTGCCAGGTGGCACCTCACTTCCTGACGTGACAATGTAGGGATTTTGGTCCCTGGAGTCTTTGGTCGCTCGAGCCGGGCACTGGCAATCTTAGGATGCTTTTCCGGTGGTGGGCTGGCCGTGCCTTGGCTCCTAGCTGAACTGGATGCCCTTGAGGGTGGGGGACTCCACAGTCCATGGACAACAGTCGTAACTGGTCCCGGTTTTGTGGTGGCTGAGGTGCTGATTGGAGTCTTATGAGACGGACGGGGTGGGGGAGTTGTAGGAAAGAGGTCAAGTTTGGAAAGGAAAATCAATTTGGAAAGAGAGGGACGGGTAGGTGTAGTGGGTATGGGAGTGGAGGAAGAGGATGTGGTTGTTGGAGTGTGAAGTCTGGTGTCTTTGGGTGCAGGTGCAGGTGCTTGGGCTGGAGGCTGTCGTGAGGTGGATGGCTGTTGGGTGGGTGGCTGCCTGCGTTTGTGTAGTTTGGAGGAGGGGGTGACAGACACACTTGGAGAGGACACAGGGGACGTGTAAATGGTAGTGGGGGTGGTGACTGCACGTGTGCGGAGTGTTCTGGTGGGTGTGCTGGTGATGGACGTAGTGGCTGAAGATGTTGTGCATGCAAGTGTGAGTGGAGACGTCACAGGGAGGGAGGAGGGAGATGAGGAGGAGGGGGACACAGTGGAGGCAGTGGGTGTTGGTATGTCTGCATGTGGATGTTGCTTGTGTGAATGCTTGTGTGATGTGTGGTGCTTATGTCTTGATGAGCTTCCCTTGGGTGTTGAGGTGTGTGCAGGCTGGTCTGATGGTGTGTCTGGGATAGGCAGAGGTACAGGGGATTGGGTCTGGATGGAGGAAGTTGGAGGGGGGAGGCTAGAGACAGGGACAATTGCTGCCGTCAGTGCTGAGGCCAGAGCGTTGAACGATCGCTGATGGGCAGCCTGACCCGAATGAATGCCCTCCAGGTATGCATTACTCTGGTGCACCTCTCTTTGTACACCCTGGATGGCATTCAAAAGGGTAGACTGCCCAACAATGATGGTCCTTAGGAGGTCAATGACCTCCTCACTGAGGGCAGCAGGGGTGACAGGGGCAGGGCCTGAGGTGCCTGGGGCGAAGGAGATGCCCACCTTCCTGGGCGAGCGGGCAGGGGGCAAACGCTGAGGGGCTGCTGGGAGGGCGGTGCTGGTGCGCTGGGTGGCGGCTGTACCTGTTGTTGCGGGGAGCACGGATGTTGCCGCTACCACAAGGGAGCTCCCTTCAGAGGACGAGTCGCTGTCACTGACATCAGCACGAGTCCCCGCTGTGGAGCTCCCGTCGCCCTCCGTCTCACTGGTGAAACCCGAGTCAGTTGCATGGCCCGCCATGGCCATGTGAGATGCAGCTCCCTCGCGCTCCTCCGCCTGATGATGCTAATGCACACATGAACAGGAAGACCACAAAAAAGGGGGGGAGGAGAAATAAAGACATGTTGAGTGCATGGATTACCGCTACCGTTGGCGAACAAGACAGACACAGAAGCCCCCTGCACTATGCCGCGCACTTGGGGTCCACTACGCAATCCGTGGGACATGGCCTACAAGCCTATGGATGACAACTGCACACATAGATGACACAGGGCCATGGATACCTGTACTTGGCACCCTACAGAGGTGGGGGGCGGGGGCACAGGGCCATGCCTTACGGAGGGGCCTAGCCTACAGAAATCGCCCTGGCCTAGGGATACCCACAGCCCTCCTCCCTCACCCAGACACCTCCACTGCGCGCAAGGTCAGCAGAATGTATTTGTACTCACCCCCTTGTGTCTGCTGTGATGTCCTCACGCGCCCATCCAAATCGGGGTAGGCCACCGCCAGGATCCGGGACATCAGGGGGGTCAATTGACGACTGGCACCCCTCCTACGTTGGGAGGCCATCCCCAGCAGAGCCCCCGCCGTCTTCCTGCTCCCGCGTCGCATGTCCTCCCACCTCTTCCGGCAGTGGGTGCCCCGTCTGTTGTGGACCCCCAGGGTCCGGACGTCCTTGGCGATGGCACGCCAAATCGCGACTTTCTGGTGGGCGCTGACCTATGTGACATGTACAGGGAGAGAAAAATTGTCATCACCTTCTGCATGCTCGATGTGAGTGGCCCCCCATCCCCACCCTTGCCATGTGGCACATGCTCTCATCTGTCGTCTGATGCATGCCTCAATCGCTCCCCTCCCCACCATCTTTCATCCACCCGACTCAACCCAGGCATTGGCCACAAAGCATGGTCCCAGTGTACTTACCTGTTGGTCTGGAGGACCGTAGAGTAGCGCATACTGGGGGAGGACCCCATCCATGAGTTTCTCCAATTCTTCAGAAGTGAAGGCAGGGGCCCTTTCCCCAGTCGCAACAGCCATTGTCTCTTCCAGACCGAGGTCACAGCAGCACTTGCAGTGTAGGTCCTCTCCTGTGGAAGATCAGGTATCGAGTGATTAAGCTGATAGAAAATGGCGGTCACGCCCGCGGCGGTGCGTACCGCGGCAGTGCGTACCGCGACCGCCGGCGCACAACGTCATTGGCTCATGAAACCCATAGGCTTCATTGTTAACCAATGCGGCTTTGCGGCGCGGTCTTCGACCGCCTACCGCCACGGTGTGCCACACCAGTGCATTGACCTCACATCCCATTGTCACACTTCACAGGTCAGGCAGCCGCCATTTCAAGGGCCCACATGGCTTAATTTCTACTGCGTCACATATACCTAGGCCTTTCCTCAACACTGATACAAACCATTCAATGCATAGTGAATCGTGTTGTGTGCAAGCTGTGGGAACGTACCTGTGGGTTGATTGACTCTGTGCTCGCTGTTGTCCTTCCTAGGCACCGTCCGCTAGGACATGCGAGGAGATGGAGGAATCTTCCCGTGTACAGACCGCTGGTGGACCTGTCGACAATGGAGGAACGACATGTCATTCTGACATACATGCTTGACCGAGCCACTATACATGAACTGTGTGCCCAGCTGGAGGCAGACCTGATGTCACCCATCCGCCAACCCACAGGGATCCCCCCTCTAGTGCAGGTGCTGTCAGTACCCCATTTCTTAGCAAGTGGGTCATTTCAAACAACAGTGGCCATAGCATCAGGGATGTCCCAGCCCATGTTTTCCAAGGTGTTGTCCAGAGTGTTGTCTGCCCTGCTCAAACACATGTTCCCTGAGGTGGGGGATTTGCCTACAGTGAAGGGTGATTTCTATGCCCTTGGACATATCCCCAACATCATAGGTGCCATTGATGGGAGACATGTGGCTTTGGTACCCCCCAGCAGGAGTGAACAGGTGTACAGGAACAGGAAAAGTTATCATTCCATGAATGTACAGATGGTGTGTTTGGCTGACCAGTACATCTCCCATGTTAATGCCAAGTTCCCTGGGTCAGTGCATGACGCCTACATCCTGCGGAACAGCAGCATCCCGTATGTGATGGGTCAACTCCAGAGGCACCGGGTGTGGCTATTAGGGGACTCTGGTTACCCCAACCTGTCCTGGCTACTGACACCAGTGAGGAATCCCAGGACCAGTGCAGAGTAACGCTACAATGAGACCCATGGGTGGACTAGGAGGGTGATCGAACGCACCTTTGGCCTCCTGAAGGCCAGGTTTAGGTGCCTCCATATGACTGGTGGATCCCTAATGTACTCACCAAAGAAGGTGTGCCAGATCATCGTGGCCTGCTGTATGCTTCACAACCTGGCTTTGCGACGCCAGGTGCCTTTTCTGCAGGAGGATGGTCCAGATGGTGGTGTTGTAGCAGCTGTGGAGCCTGTGGAGAGTGAAGGGGAGGAAGCCGAAGAGGACGACATAGAGAACAGGAACACAGTAATAGAGCAGTATTTTCAATGACACACAGGTAAGAGTAGACAACGACATATTACATTTACCTAAAGACTCCTACCTCTCTACTGTCTGACTTTTTCCCCCAGTGTATGGTAACTGTGTTGTGACTTTCCCTTCCGATTTCAGAGATGTGGGCCCCACTGCGTGACATCTGCTTTGTTTCCCCATGGACTACAGCTGTGTGACAGCGGTTTGTTGGCATCACAATGTGAATAAACATTTTGGCACTGTCATGTCTAATACATTTGTTAAAATCACAGACAGACTCCAGATTGTTTATGTGCAATAAGTGTGTTTATTCAAGTGCTCTAATTTGGATGGGTGGTTGCAAATCGGTGAGGGGTGATGGTGGAGGATTGTCCATGGCAGAGTCCAGACTATCAGTATCACAGGTGCATTGTCCAAATGCCTGTGGAAAGTGGAGCAGGGGCAGTTTAAAGTTGGACAGGGTGACAATGTGGGACAGTGGGTTGACAATCAGGGTGGTATCCTTTGCTGGCGGGGGTCTTGACATCTTACTCTGTCTTCTTCCTGGATCTCAGGGCCCGCTTGCGGGGTGGTTCTCCTTCTGCAGGGGGTGGGGTTCTGGTGGCCTGTTGGTCTTGTGTCGGGGCCTCCTGTCCACTAGTGCCGGCGGAGGTGGTAGCCAGTTCTTGGTCCATGCTAGTGACAGGGGCCCTTTGAGGTGCCACAGTGTTCAGCAATGTGGTGATTAACTCATTCAGGGCCACTACGATGGTACCCATGGCGGAACTGATGTTTCTTAGTTCCTCCCTGAACCCCATATACTGTTGCTCCTGCAGAAGCTGGATTTCCTGAAACCTGGCCAGGACCGTCGCCATCGTCTCCTGGGAGCGGTGGTATGCTCCCATGATGGAGGAGAGGGCCTCGTAGAGAGTGGGTTCCCTTGGCCTGTCCCCCCCCTGTCGCACAGCAGCCCTCCCAGTTCCCCTGTTTCCCTGGGCCTCCGTCCCCTGGACCGTGTGCCCACTACCACTGCCCCCAGGTCCCTGTTGTTGTTGGGGTGGTGGGTTAACCTGGGTTCCCTGTAGTGGTGGACACACCGCTGATTGACGTGTCCTGGGGACAGAGGTATGGGCCCGCTGGGTGGGTGCTGTGCTGGTGTTCCCAGAGGGGGGAAGGTCTGCTGTGGCCTGTGACTGTCTGAGGGGAACCGACTGTCCCGAGGTCCCCGATGGACCGGGCTGGTCATCTAGATCCAGGGAGACAGAGCTGCTGTCATCACTGTGGGCCTCTTCTGGGGGTGGAGTGGACATTTGTGGACCCTCCTGCGCGGTGACCTGGCGTTCGGGTCCTGCAGGGGTATAAAAGTATGGTTATTGCTTCTGTGTGTGCCAATGGCGTGCAATGGGTGGGTGCCTGTGTACCCCAGTGCTGGCATTCCTTTGTGGGGGCTGTTGTGACGGTGTTTTGGGGGGGGTGGGTGATGGGTATATGCATTGGGCATGCTTTGGTGATGGGTGTCCATGCTTTGGGGCCGCATGCAGAGCTAAGTTTTGGGATGGGTGGGTTGTGATGGTGAGACATTTGCAAGGGGTAGTTGTGATGGGGGTGGGGGTGAGGGTGGGGGTATGAGTTGGCATGCAGGTGGGGTGGGGGGGATAAAGTAGTGAAGATGAGACTTACCAGAGTCCATTCCTCCACCGACTCCTGCGAGGCCCTCAGGATGCAGGATGTTCAAGAGTTGCTCCTCCCATGTTGTAAATTCTGGGGGAGGAGGTGGGGGTCCGCCGCCAGTGCGCTGTACTGCGATGTTGTGCCTTGATACCATGGAACGCACCTTCCCCCGTAAGTCGTTCCACCTCTTCCTGATGTCGTCCCTATTTCTTGGGTGCTGTCCCACAGCGTTGACCCTGTCGACTATTCTGCTCCATAGCTCCATCTTCCTGGCAATGGTGGTGTGCTGCACCTGTGTCCCGAACAGCTGGGGCTCTACTCGTACAATTTCCTCCACCATGACCCTGAGTTCATCACCTGAGAACCTGGGGTGTCTTTGAGGTGCCAAGGGGTGGTGTGGGTGATGTGTGGGATGGATTGTGTGGTGCTAAGTGTGGTGATGTGTATTGTTGTGTTGTGTGAAGTGCGTGCTAATATTGCAGGGTGACAGTGAATTGGGCGTCTGGGTGCTCGGATGTCTTTTCTCGGTGCGTGTTCACGAATCTCTAGGAGTGGAAGTTTGTGGGTGATGTGGGTGTGTGTTTATATTGTATTGGGTGTGTGGGAGTGGTGTGTGTATGTGTATCAGGTGTGTGTATTTCGAATTGGCCAATGTGGTAGTGTTTTGTACGAGTATGTGTATTTCGACCGCGCCGGTGTGTACCGCCAATAGAATACCGCGGTTGAAAGACCGCCGCATGGATTCGTGGGTCGTAATGGCATGGGCGTATTTCTGTTGGCGTGACGGTGGAGGTTTGGTCATCGCCAGTTTATCGCTGACCTTTGGTGTGGCGGACTTTTGTGGATGTCGGTATTTTGGCGGTTTGCCTGTTGTGGGTCAGAATGACCATGGCGGTTTACCGCGACCGTGGCGGTGTTATGGCGGTCTTCTGTCTGGCGGTGAGCGCATTTTACCGCCGAGGTTGGAATGACCCCCTAAATCTTCCTGTCATAATGAAAGACAATTAACCCCTCTCCTTCAAATTTAACCCGGCTGCCATTACCATGTTTTCAATATCAATGAGCAACAATACCTTTTGCAGACTTGTTCAACTTCATCAGACCCAGCTCTCTCCTCACTGCAGCCTTGGCATCAAAATTACATAACAAAAAGAGATAGTTATTCAATGGCTGCTAAAGAAACCACAGAAGTCTTACCTATTCCCAATACACAGTCCAAAGGTACCGTGGCTCAATACAGATGTAAGGATGTAAAAGAAGGACAACAGAAATGAATATAAGAAGTCAAATGACTGCAATGACAAACTCCACAACCTGGCCTCAAGAGTTACTAAGATCACACTATGCCAATAACTGTATGATGCATGTGCAGACCATTTTGTCATGCTAACTGATTTTTTGGAACACTGCCTCAGACATTAGTCACCCAGTAACCCACATCCTCAGTTCACAAAGCAAAAGGCAATCTGTATTGGTGGAGAACACCTTGTTCCCACTGAGTTCTAGGAATTGCTCAAAACCAGCCACCCAGGAAACTCCCCCATCAGATACTTGTGCAACTTTAGAGGACATACAACTTTCCTCTAACACTCCTATCCAGGCCTGAACCAATACTCCTAAACACAAACATCTTCCTCTCAGTACTTCTTAGACAAAGCCAATCATGCAAAAGATGAACCTTAATCTAGTTGATTTTACCAATTACTGATCAGTCTCCAATAGTACATACCTGTGCTAACTGGAAGAAAGATCTGCTTTCGCTCAAATGTCCAACTTCCCCACTCTCTCATTGTCACACTGACTTCCATTCTGACAGTGTATCAGAATACACCCAAAATGCATCCACGTATCTATCCACAAAAAACAGCTGATATGAATGAAATGGTCACATACTGGCTCTGTACCTATCTGCCACCTTTACTATAGTATGCTGCTCCACTCCCCCGCAGGGCTAGGAGATGTTGGCATGGAAGTAATCATTTTAGACTGAACGGCCTCCTACATCTCACACCCACCACACTCAGGTAGTTTATTCCCCACTCAGGAATGTTGCAAGATTCATTCATCTTTCCACTCCTCTTGAATGATTACCTCAGCCCATTCCCAGAACTCAGCAATTCCCTCAATCTAAGCTATTCCACAGACAACATCCAAATAATCCTCAAGCTGGAAAACCAGGTGGACATAGAGTGATCTGAAATAGACCATTGCCTAAAAGCTATGGACCAATGAATGCTAATCAGCCACCTGAAACTAGTAATTTAAAACCAAGATACTTACAGATGTGGGATGGATGCACCACTTTACTAACTTTACTACTCAAAAGACTACAAAAAAGCAGAAGCAAGGCAATTACTTCACCTATACCTAGAAGATCACTTTACTCCTGCTCTCAGAATAATTGGTCTGAGGTTCTTCTTCAAAGCATTCTTCATTATTCTAAACAAAGCTTCAATGATGCACACAGACTATTACTTTGGTCATAAAAACTCCAGCCCACCATCCAGCCCTTCAGAAAATGCACACACAGCAAAGATAGGAAATATGCAAAATTTGCTTAACTCCACATACATTTAAGCAGCCTGATAGCAGGAACACCCTAGTAGCCCCCATGGTTGTCACCAATACTACTTCTGTTCATGTCACACTACAGACCACAATTTTTCCAACAAAGAACAACCAACTGAGTAGTTTGCTACCCAGCCACAAAGAACCACTTTAAGGCACAATACAATGCATTTTTTCTGCTACATGTCTGCTCTAACTAATGCACATTTGGAAAGGTAAATAGATTAATTCAAAGTAATGACCATGTGAAAAAACAAAGTAAATTTGAACCTGTGAATGTACAATTACATAAAAGAACATACATTTAGATCATTGAATGTAAATTCAGAGTAAATTATGCTTCCGGAAAATACTGGCAGAGCATCACAAATGTATAAGGCAACTAAACAAGTATGAAATGAGTAGAACATGAAAAGGTCATGGTCATTTAGAAAAAACAATACTGCATGCATATATTTTGTTCCAAACAAACATTGAAAATTATGCTCATTAGGATGGCAGAATTGTGTACTGTGCACTAACAACATAAGTCTCATTAGGCCACAATTATGAATGCCCTGGAGGAGAATGCAATATCTATTTCACATGTTAAATTAGATACCAAGGGGATTTCTATTTATCAGGTGTGATAAACAGCATCAATTATGAGTTTTGTCCGAAAAATTGGATATAAGATACAGATTTTAGTGCTCCTTGCACCAAAGGCTGCATGACCTGGTATTTAAGTGGCATTTATCACCCAGTAAAGTTTTTCCCAGCTGAAGTTGGCAAGGCAAACCTGTTGAAATATACTTGGGAAAACGTTTGGGTTGTGGCACTTGTGATTCCAATGTGCTCTAGCAGCTGTTATCATACATTTTAGAATTAATAGGGCCATATGAAATAATGCTAATTCTAAAAGACCATCAATATTCCACAGCACATGACAAAGGTAAGAAATCTGTCCAGTGCTGTGATTTTAAGAAGCAGCATAATTGATGCCTTTCTGTATCGTTAAGACTTTTATTTATAGTTGTTCTAACATAAAACACATTGTAAACGTAATATTTCTTGAAAACTGTTTACAATAAATACAATTTAATTTAAATAGGTAATTTGTGTTCTACGTTACACAAGATTCAGGATGTGTTATAGTTTTAAATGATTTCAAATGTTCTCTAGTGATATCAATCCCAGAAGGATGAACGAGTAAGATGATCTTGTTCCAATTCAAATTCAAATCCACATCTAGTGGACTTAAGATCTCTGTAAAACTACCTTGTTCTGGATCAACTCGAGGTGCTCTTAGAGACTTATAAGCCCAAAATGAGCCAAGTTCCCATGAGGCTGCACACTGCCTGCCCCACTCTAACCTCACGCTGCAAGAATGAAGAATAAAGCATTAACCTTTGATGTAAAACAAGAGAAGGTGATAGCCATCTGATGACTGAAATTCCCAATGTGAAACCAGAAAAAAAATATATCAAGCCCTTCTTCCCCACTTGACCTCATGGTGTGATCCTAGGCAATGTTTAATTTCACCGTGCCTTCTCTATTTCATTATGGCACATAACAGCACCTTGAAATATGTGAGTTCAGGATGTATGTGTACTTTACAAAAACAACATTTAGTTTGACTTTTGTAACTCTGCTACATGTATAAAAGAACCTAGGCCACATTTAGGGTGTTCATGACATTTGTCCTGCCCCTTAGTTCACTATTGGCATTGCCGTTGTGGTGGAAGGTGGAATGAATGTTTATTAAGTTTACAAATAAAGCTATCATTAGTAATTAATACTCCTTAATGAAGTGATATATTCTGCTGTACTAGAGTGAAACACTTCCGCATTTACATTTTGGATAACTTTAGCATATATTTACATGATGTTTGCTGCACGATGTACAGATCAAACTTTTTCATTGCTTGGATCGTGACAGGCTCTTGGGGTCAAAGCAGACATTTGGCTCGATTCAGCTCTGCCTGGTAATTTGCTGACTCGCCCACTTCTACGTAAAAGGCACCTTTATCCACATTCACATATTTGGCATATTTTGTAATTGCATTTAGCTAGCACTTCAAGTCCCTTTTGTCTCGATGGTATATCGTTTTTTTTAAGTTGCACTTTATAATTGGTTTCACACCACTAAGAAAATAAAACCACTGCAAATATTCATGTTGTAATGGCATGTCATTTCCAAGGCAGAATTCTTCCGGCATATCACTTTCTCTGTTTAAATTGCCGGTGATAGGTGCTTATTATGCATCCCTTATTCCACTAGCAGTGTTTCAGGGCACCACCGTTTTGGGGATGGGGACAGGATGAATTGTCCGTTCAACCCAAAGGTTCTTGCACGGCCGCTTCCAGTTGTCCTGGCTGTGCCTCTGCATGTCAAACCACATCCATAATGGCCGTTATGATTACTAGTATCCCATAGAGTAATGCCCTGCTAGGGAACGAGCACCAGGCTCCCCTGATGCTGATCTTTTGGAAAATTCACAGTAGCCCAAAGCGGATTAGATTAGTTCGCGAGCAGAGCATCACTACCTGGCCACACCCGTTGTATATTTCAAGTAGCAACAGCATTTTTAAGGGTCTCTGACAGGCCACGAATGCGTTTAAAGCACACACTGCTCCAAGACTAATCCTATAAAACTTACTTGATATTGCTGTTTATTACATTTAAATCAATTTTTTCTGGATTTTACAAAATGCAAGGTACGTAAACGCTCGATCCACAGTTTTATACTTTTTTTTTTTTTGCACAGGGAAACTTGAAACAGAAATAACAGTTGTACCAAGCATTCTGTGGCTACTCTTAGGTCAGCACAATACCTTTTGATGTAGCAGCACATATTGGACAGGAAATAGATGTGCCTGCTCCTCTATGGGGAAAAGTAACAATAAAGAGTCAATAACAGATTATTGTGCCCATTTGGAATCCTCATTGATTAACCATTAGTCCGTAGGTGCACTGGATGCGAGGATTGGATTAATGAGATTAATCAAGGGCAGCAGTGTTGAACACTGTAGCAGAAAGCAGCCATTTTCTTTGATTCCACTGAGTTGTTCCATCTACTGAATTCAAAGCTTCAAGAATACATTCTAAAGCATAATTGCTTAGTTGTAACTAGGTTATTCTCCTGAATATTTCATTGAATGTAGGCTCTATTGTTTACAATTCTGGTATCCTCCTCATTAAGTCAGAAATAGGTGGGTCAATGGGGAATTGTCTTGCAAAGTGACAAATGTCAAACCAGTTACAGCAGCATATTGGTACAGTCCACCTTACTCCGGGCCGAATGTCCCAAGTGACTACCTTGGAGTGTTGTTCATCATTAGCATAACTCAACATTGAGAGAGGTCCAGTGCTTTTCCTTATGTGCGATTTGTTAATTAGGTCCATGAACCAGGAACTATGTGTAATGAGAGGTGCAGAAGACTTCTCAATATTATTCAAGAAGAAAGACAAGACAACGTCTGACAAAGGATCACTGACTGCCTTTGGCAGATGGTAACTAACACAACACAATACAACACAACACAACAGTATCTGCAGCATGATAACTTTTCTTCGAACTATTGATGGGTAGTAGACGTTTAATGTTACCAAACTCAGGTATGCTCGCCACTGAATTATAAATTTGCATTTTTAAAAGTATATGCATTTATTTGGTTGACTTGATGGAGGCCATTATAAGAGTAATACCAATATCACAGGCATCAGTAACTCCAGGAGAGGCTTAATTATTCCCCATTACAAAGGTTTGGCGAATTGATTTGCACTGATTCTGTTGACTTGCTGTGGGTTTTATAATCCAAGTGGGACTGGTCACTTGCATTACAGGCACTGCATGAGCAGAATGAAACCATAACTATCTGAAGACCTAACTGACCTATGTAAAATGTGTACATGTGCCAGGCGTAGTAAGGTCAAGAGCAGGGTGTTGGACACCAAAGTAATTAGAAACCAATGGCCTCATATAGAGTTTGGGGGAGGGTTACTCCGTCACAAACATGAGAGGTATCCGGTGCAGCTTATTACAAGTGCTTGTTATCCTAAGGCACTTGTAATAAGGCAGATAGAGTATCTGTCATGTTTGTGATGGAGTAACCCACTGCCAAACTCTAAATTAGACCCTAAACATCTGGCACAAGTATATGTCGCTAAAGTCAGCAGAGCTAATAAATGAGACAAACATGTCATATTTACCATCGTTTTAATATAAGCCATCTTTCAACAATCTCCCAATCTCCATATTAAGCAAATTAACTATCCATAATCCACAGAAAATTAAATACAATTAATGAAACATTTCCCAATCTTGTTGGAGTGAAGAAGGTAGAATGGCTTTCTCTGCTCAAATTTGAATCTTCAGGGAAGTTGTGAATCACCCTTTCGAAACTCTTACACTACACTAGTGATGCGCCACTTTTCTTGCGGGACCCTTGCGTCCCCTAATGCCACCATGGTAGCACCGTATTTACAATAAGGCGCACCATGGTACATGTTAGAGACCATAGCATCAGGTTTTTTGTAACGCTATACTGGATTTGAGTAAAAAAAATTATGCTAATCTGATACAGTTTTAAGAGGCCCATTAAAATCAATGGGAGCCTCATTTTAATGCCTGCTTTAAGCAGGCATTAAAAATGACAGTAGAACTACTGGTGCAATGGAATCTTGTGGATTCCATTGCGCCATTTGTAGCAACCCTCTAATGAGGGAATGCCCCCTTTGCATTCATCATCCATATATTATTAATGATGTGGCGCAAAGGGTTTACAAGGCGGCTCAAACTTAGTTTGCACCACCTTGTAAATATGGCACTATGAAAGTGGAAATTTTGTTTGCCGCAAATGTGGCGCTAGCAGGCGCAAGGGCCTTGTATATCTGGCTCTATATGTTTTTATTTCAGTACATTCAGATCTATTAATTGGTGCTAAGCCATTGTCAATATTTCATTGCAGCCTGAAGATACAATGAAAAATGTAGGGATATTTAATGTTTTAAAGACGTTTTTCAGAATTTTGTTGTATCACAATCACATAGTTTCACGATGTAAACATCCTAAGATTCCTTTCATGGGGTCCCAGACCTCATTTACTTTGATTGTCTGTCCCAGGGAACGTGGTGAAAATCAAATTTGACGGATGTTTAGCACATTTCTTCTAGAATTTGGTAATGTCCTCCACTCTTCCTAGCATAGTAGCATATCCCTACCAGGACAAGATCCCTGTCTGTGTTCTACTGGGTCCCCTGAACATGTGGGTACCAGACGTGTAGGGGTCTTCTATGGATTTGGAGTACTTATATGCGAGATACAGGGTGGAGTGTGTTTGTGAAATTTCAAACACAATTTAAAGCGAAATGCCAGTCTGGGGAACCTGTCTTTCAGTTGCAGATGTTACAGCTGAGAGAAACCTAACAGAATCATACAGTTTCAACATCTGACCAGCCAAAGGTTTCTCCCTCATTCTGATTGGCTGGCCCAGACAATGCACAGAATATGGCATTTGTTAGATTTTTTGCATTTTTTTAAGGAAACATTGTAATTCCTCTAGTATCCCTCATCTCCCTTGCACAGGAACATATCCCTACAAAAGCTTAACCTGCATCCGTATTCCACATGGTGTTCTAGGCATGGCGGTACCAGACATGAGTGGTTTTTCTATGGGTTTAAGATGTTCACTGACAATACACTGGGTGCCATTAATTTAGTTAGTTTGAAAAGATGATCATTACATTAAATAGCCAATTTAATCTAGGGTTCAGCACCCCTGACAAGCCTGCTTCAAAGTTGGGAATACTTAATTTCCCCCATATCACCGCTTTTTGGTAAATGTTTTTTTCTACAAAGTAATCTGAAAATCTAGAAATATTATTCTCTATTTCGAATGTATTCTCAGTTAATAATTAATATATCCAAATATTCTTGGATCGGACTCTGTCAGTGCTCTGCTGGTTTTGGTTTTCCAACATTGGAATTCTTTTCTTCTATGATTTACCCTTTCTTCCTGCACACAACCTGTCTCAAATTATCATCCTATGTCTCAATAATAGTGATGTCACTTCACACAAAATGTACTTTCCAATTCTTATCCTTGAAATATCTATTCGCTGCGCCCCAAAGCGAGACTTCATATTAATCCTAAACAATAAGAAATGTTCCCAGCCTTTCAATAAAAGCAAAAAACACTTTGTATGATCTGTAACATTTGTCAAGATGCGTCCACAACCAGTATCAAAATACGCACCCTCGAGGGATGTCCATGCTTAGGATGACATTGTGCACAAACGTAAAAACAAATACTGCACTATGGGATGTGTTGGACATTGTAGCATTGTAGCATGTTTGGAATTAGCACACACATCGATTCTTTATTAAATAATTAATCCCTTCTCTCCAACTGGGTTTCTTTAGAGCACTTGGTGTTAGCTTCATCTTGTATTGATACCTCATTATCTGTATCAATGATTGTGTCACCCCCTCCCCCCCCAACTACACAGAGCAAATGATATAACACCAATGCCACGCTTAGTTTCTAGTAAGAAAGCAGATTATAAAAAAACAGGCCCTTATTAATTCACAAAAAGTATTTAACTGTCATATTTTGTATTTGCACAGCAGCACAACTCCCTTGTTTATCTTTATCCCACCTTAGATTCTTTATATCATGTACTTTCCAGTTAATGACAAAGTCAACTTTTATTCAGCCACCAAAACCTCTTGAACTGAAGGAGGCAATCAGTTTTGTGACCAATTAAAATTAGGTCCCTCCATGGAAGGATTGTCATAGTATTTTTCTCAGAAAAACGTATCAAAAGTAATCATACTCGACTAAGGATTTGACAGCAATTCCTTCTTAACAACTTGAGGATAAGCTTTTTGGGAGAAAATACCCTCCTTTTTTAGCTGGCTTTTATTGCAGGTTCGGGAATCTGCTGTCTAATGCTCTGACCCCTAAAACATGTGCAAATTGTCTAGTGCCTGACTGGCTTATATAACTTTATTGTAGAGTCAAAGTATGTATTATAGAAAGTACAGCAATGGCATATAAAGTTAAATGTCACTTGTGGACTGCAGCACATATTGCACCATCTACTAGTGTAAAAATGAAAATATAGCTTCAAGCTCAGCCTGAACCGTGCTTCACAGATGTGCCAAAAGCACTCTTCTGATAGGTAGGAAAACCTGATTATAAATATTAAATACGTCATTCCTAAGCATACCTTGTGCTCCACAAGCAAGTGCACATAATATTTAAGAGTGGAACATGTGTGACATTAGAAATGGCATGTTCCCCCAGTGACTAGGCCCAAAACAACATTGTAAGTGTCCCAGCTGTACCTGGCACAAAGTCAAAGTATGGATCATACACTTTGTAACTTTGGACCTGCACCAACTACAGACTTTAGTCAAAGACTTGTTATACGTAATACAAATCTAACCTGCTTGTAAATTCGGATTTTATTAACTACATGGTGAATGTAACTTTTAGGTAGTTACCTTACCCAGGCTAAAACATAATGGAGGCTAATTTACTTTAGCTGCTCAGCTATTTCTCAGTCTGTACATGGCATGAATGAGCTGTGAAGGAGGTGAGAAAACCATCCCGGAACAGAAACAATGGTCTGGGACTGGGGAGGTAGTTTCTTTCCCTGGTAGGATGACCAATTGGGGGGGTCCAGGAAATTAAAAATTACAGTTAAGTGAAACCTGAAAAATCCCTACTCTTCTTCTCCCTAGTCAGCCAGGCAGCAAACTCAGTGGGGAAAGTAACTACAGAATCGGTTTTGAGTGAACACAAAGGAGGGCACTGCCTATTACCCTAGCCACTCTTCTGATTGGGCTCACACAAGTGAATAGGACTTTTTTCATCTTGGATTTTTAGATTGATGGGTACTGTGGGAATGTTAGCAGTACAGTAAACATGAACTGCAGAAAAAAGTTGGTAGGATTGTCCCCAGGAACTTTTACCTCATTCATTAAGGAGTGCTCAGTAGTCGCCCCCACCCTCTAACTGATGCCAGGCATAAATGCGGAAGCCCAAGGAACTTCCTCTGAACACTTCTGGACCTCCACAAGATCTGAAGAGGACTGGAACTGCTGCCTGTCACCAGAGGTGAACCCTGGAGGACTGAATCTGCTCCATCTTGTACCCAGGACAAAGAAGCAACCTTAAGGGGAAGCGCCTCATTCTTTCCCCGCCTCAGCTGCAGGCGTTTGCTGTTCTCAAGTTGACACAGAAAGGAGTTTCTCCTTAGTGCAAAAAACGCTATCAGCACATAGATGTTTAGCCACAAGCTATCTACAGGAAGATAAGAAGCAGAATATTAAGGCAGAATTACCATCAGCCTCAAGGGCTACACTAATTTTTCAACCCACTTACAATTCTAGGGGACCCTGGGATATTTTGAACAGGGCGAATATTCTCAAAATCTGTGCGTCTATTCCAGGCCTCGATAAAATAACCAGCTCAGACCTGGACCGAGTACACTTCCTGCCCCCTGGGCCAGGGAGTGCAGGGAACTCTCTGAAATATGTCTCAGTGACACAAAAATTAAGGGCAACATTCTCTGTTACAGAGTTCTGAGGGAGGAATTGGGATTTCAAGTAAGTACGCCAGTGGCAGAAAAGGATCCTCACTTCTTAGCGCACCAGCTTCATAACAAGCCAGATACCGTAAAAATTACTTCAACACTGACAGGCACTAAAGGGCCACTAAGCAACACAACAAATGTAAAACAAAACTTCAAAATAACTGTTCCTACTAGATTTGATACTTGGTTCTCAGTCAGTATATCCTCTGGGAGCACATGCCCAAATTGGCCTGCAATTTTCCTGCATGGCTGCCCCTAGCACAACACCTCCTATGGGAAACAGAGCCCTGGGTTACACCTATAAAAATCTAACCCTGCAGAGCTATTTCTTTGAAGGCATTAATGGCTACTACAAGTCCAAATTTCTAGCATTAATATTCGGCCTGTTTCGAACAAAGGACACAATACCATCATGGACTCCAAAGCCAGCCTCTTTGTCGTGCAGGTTATGCCATGAGCCACAGGTATCTTTTATCCGTTTAATATCCATTTGCCCCTGTTAGACTTTTCATACCTTTTGTGGTCTCCCTTAACCTTTTGCCTCGGTTCCGCAGGTTGTTGAGGTGTGCTGGACTCTGATTTTACTGTTTTTGTTACTCTGGGCACTTTACCACTGTTAAACAGTGCTAAAGTGCAAGTGCTCCTTTACAAAATGTGTAGGTAATTGGCTTATTCATGATTGGCATATTTTGATTTACTAGTAAGTCCCTAGTAAAGTGCACTGGAGGTGCCAGGGCCTGTAAATCAAATGCTACTAGGGGACCTGCAGTTCTGGTTGTGGAGTTTTGGGTCTCTGAGCTCACAATTTAAAAATACATCTTTTGGTAAAGTTGATTTTAAGATTGTGGGTTTGAAAATGCCACTTTTAGAAAGTGAGCATTTTCTTGCTTATACCATTTCTGTGAGTCTGCCTGTTTGTGGATTCCCTGTCTGGGTCAGTTTGACAGTTGGGCTGGTTGCACCTCTCACTAGACAGTGACACAAAGGGAGCTGGGTTGTAGTCTGCATTTCCTGATGAGCCATCTGTGCTAGGAGGGAGGGGAGGAGTGGTCACTCACACCTGAAAGGGCTGTGCCGGTCCTCACACAATGCAGTCTCCAACTCCCTGGTGAGTGTCTGGGGCCTGGCCTGGGCAAGGCAGGATTTCACATTCAAATGAGACTTTACTTTGAAGTAGGCATACTTCAAAGGAGAAATTGGCTATAAGAAGGGCACCCCAAACCACAGACTTTAGAAACCCTACTGGAAACAAGAGGAACCTCTGCCTGGAGCAGAGCTGAAGAGCTGAGGAAGAAGAGCTGGCCTGCCTGTGACTGTGCTTTGTGGAGCTATCCTGCAGTTGATGCTTCTGTCAGAGGATGAGGGCAAAGACTGGACTTTGAGTGCCTTCCATCTTGAGAAGAACTCTCCAAGGGCTTGATTTAGAGGTTGCCTCCTGTTGTGTGAAGTTTTTGGGACAGCAAAGACTTCTCTCTGCCAGCACAAGGAGACTCTGGAGATACTCCTACTCTGCCCTGTGGTGCCCATCCAGTTCCTGTGACCATGAAAGGAGAAGCTGGCAGCCTAAAGAAAAGGAAATCCACATACAGAGCGCCGCGCGGGGAAAAGATTGACGCAACTCTGATCTGCAGCTGAAGAACCGACGCACCGCCAGCTCCGTTGCTGAAAATCTACGCTCGCCGGGAATGCGACCAAAGAATTAACGCATGGAGCAGGAGAAATAACGTGCAGGATCGATGATAGAGACTCGGAGATTGAAACCTGTGCTGCGCGGTTTTTTAATCATCAAGCGGCTGAATTTCTGACGCAAGTACCTCCTGGGGTGTGAAAACAAGGCAAGGCATGCCCAGACCCGGGAGTGCTGACCTGATCGACGCATCGCTCTCCTGCGGAGAGAAGGAATGACGCCGACCTGACGAAAGGAGAAACGACACAAGGTCCAGCTCGTGAATGGAATCGACGCATCGCAAGCCTTTTTTTATGCACACTCGCCCGTGCGGGGTTATTTTTGATGCAGCCAAGGTACATTTTCACAGTAACAGTGTTAGTGTGTGTTTAAAACTACTTAAAGACTCTTTTTGCTTTTTAATTGATAACGACTTGTGTATTATGGATTTTTGTCGTTTTGGTCTTGTTTTATTTAGATAAATATTTCCTATTTTTCTAAACTGGTGTGTCATTTTGTAGTGTTTTCATGAAGTTTCTGTGTGTGTTGATACAAATACTTTACATCTAGCACTCTGAAGTCAAGCCTACTGCTCTGCCAAGCTACCAAGGGGGTAAGCAGGGGTTAGTTGAGGGTGATTCTCTTTTACCCTGACTAGAGTGAGGGTCCTTGCTTGAACAGGGGGTAACCTAGCTGTCAACCAAAGACCCCATTTCTAACAGCCCCATGTTGCTAACCACAAGCAGAAAGCTCCCATGGAAGTTGTTTAGTGCAAATGGTGTTAAAACATGTTGCCAAGACATGTTATTCTGTTTGCGGGGTCAAAAACCCCAGGCAGTGGATTGCTTGATAAAATGTATCATCATCGTAGAACAGCAGTACAAATCAGCTGCCCTCTCAACAGGAGGGAGCGCACTTTAAATAGTTTATCCTTGCGTATATCAGCGCTTCTACATGCACCAGCACTTAGAAATATCAAGGGAGTCAAATTGAAAGGTCTCAGGGAACCGTAGCAATTTGCACGATCTTGGCTGCTATTTATTTATTTTATGCTGCTTATTTGTTTTTAGCCTTCATTTCCTTGGTCGTACTCATCACTAAATGTAGAATTAGCTTTAGTGCCGGGCCATATGCTCGACTCAGGGTATTTTCCCCAGAAAAGAAGGTCGAGCATAACTCTGTTTGTATAGCCTTGCACTGTCTCATTTCATTAATTTGGTTTGTTTATTCAGAGATCCGAAAGAACATTAGACAAGTGAAGCATTTGTATTTTTGCCTTGTTGGTTTTTAAACTTGACTTTTGTTTTATCATATCATGTAAGTTTTAAGTAACTATATCATGTTTAATAAAATTACACACCAAAACTTCGAGGGTCAGATGGCTACAGGAACACAAGTTGCAAGAGGCCTTTTTCGTTAAGTGTCCAGCTGACCAGTGGAAACTGGACCTAGACACTGGACTTGGCTGTTGGCCTCTTCTTGACACCCTGAGATTCTCCAACTGCCTTTATGTGAAGTCCTATGAAGGGCACCAAAAGAAAATTTGGAAACATTTGAAAACTTTTCCTCCAGAGCTCCAGAATGACCTGCAGGAAAAAGTTTCCGAACAGCAGTTCCACTGCATCAGATTGAATTTCAGATGGCTCTCAGCACCTCTGCATCAGGACTCAGACTATTTTCAGGAAGAAATCTCTAAAGCTGCAGAGCTCCAGCTGGACCAACCAGCTTAAGTTATCTAGGCTTCAGATTCATGGCAGCGGCTACAATTTCAACAGCTGTCCTTTCAGTGAGGATTTTTCTTGTCAAAAAGTTCCTTTTTAAAGTGGTACTTCAAAGCACTTTTTAAAACTTTTTGACTTCCAGACAACACCAGAGCCAATCACTAGGTGTATCAGACCAAGGATCCACAGGGGTCAGCCTCAAATTGTGCCTAGGTCCCGTACGGCATATTTCCACTTTTTGTCTCTATTTTCACTTAGATGTTAAAATTAATCATGCCTCCAGTAACCCTTATTACATTTTAATTGTTTTATTGTAATTTTGTTTATTATTTTTTTCGCTATTTTTATAAACTGGTGTGGGGTATTTAATATGTTGCGTCTTTGACTTTTTAACTGTTTTAGTACCTGGATTTAGCAGATTAGTGACTGTATTACCTGTGGTGGACTACCACCTACTCCAAACAATAATTAATTACACGGATGAACTGTCTTTTTAACCTAGCTTTCCTGTAACTGTGTTAGGTTGAAACCTGCAGTGATTTCTTGTTCACTGTGCTGATGTGCACTTAACTTTCTTCCTAGTCTCTGCTGTGCCCCTTGTATCAGGGTGATGCTGTAAAATTCCAAAGTCTTCTACTCAAATCTAATTTTGTAAATGTTTCTAAATACTTGGCTGCACATATAATTTACAATCTCCTTTGTAGCAATGAGGTGACTGTGTCCATTTTGAGAGATCTCAATTGTTCCAAAATACCCTGAGCAAGGGGTGTATATCAGGGATCCCCTGACCTTTGCCTGTTTTTTCATTTGATTGGTTATGACTTTAAGAGGAAGGAATCTGAAAATAAACAATCAAACGTACTAATAACATTAGGCATGGAGGTGAATGAACCCAAATGCCCCAAAAAATAATTGAGTCATTGCCTCCCTTCCAGTAGAATACCTGCTGCATTGCAGCTGCTAGGTGTGGGAACCAATTGTCCTAAGTAATTGACTTAGACCATCTGGAGTGTTTAGTTCTCCTACTGAACTGTCAAGGGAGGTTAAATAATAAATGTTAGGTGCCCTGTGTAGCAGCTAGACCATGTGTCTTGCTGAGTGATTGGTTCTTTTGAAGGAAAAGCAATTTACTGCAATGTGGGGAGCAATGTGGGCTCCTGATTGTAGGTGATTTGTGAGGTTTCTGGCTTCACAGAAGGTAAAGTGGGGCAGATAAGCATACCACGTAACCAGGAATGCAAGATTAACTATACTTCTGATGTCACATAGAACTGCATGACTGTATGTTAAACAGCAATGAGAAAGGCTTGAGGATTTATAAAACTGAGAGTAGTTTCAAGTGCTGCCTTAAAGAGGGAAAGATTCTAGCTCACAACTGCAAATTGCAAAACATTGTAAGAAGTGATATGAAATGGTGATAATAGGCAGTTTTAGAAGATGGATCGAACTTGAACCCTCACTGTCCTTCTTGTTGCAATGCATCATTCCAAATTCCTGCCACATAAACTATCTAGTCTCCGTTTATGTAGAACCAGAACTAGAAATCAATGTCATCAACATAGTTTAAAACAAAGAGTGATTCAATGAAGCTGAATAGGGCAACAGGACTGGATGAATAATCGGCTATAGTTTTTGTTCAGATATCCAAATAGCGAGCAAACATTTTATTTCCCCGATTGGGCCAGTGCTCACTGTGACACAGGAGTCAACCTAGTTGTTCTGGATGAGGCCTAAAGTAGGCTGAAAGCACTCTGTGGTTACTTTTTTTCCCATTTGGATGAAACCTGGCGTGGTAGTTAGGGATGAATTGGTCACATTGGGGGAGGACTGATCTGATTTGGCTAATGCTGCTCTCTGCTTCGTGTGCCATAGTGAAAAACAATGGAATAAGGGGCAGTGTTCACCAGCATTGTTTCATCACTTTGTTGGCTCCTTACAAGCATAATAGGTTTATGACTGGGGTATACAGGTCCTAGCATGTTCTGGTTTGCGTCGCTCTGCCCTGGGAAGGTGTTCCATGAGTGGAGCGTGGATGTTCTCACGCATCCCCCCATGAATTTTAGCACATTCCCAGATTAACCATGACTGGTAAACCTGGGAATTTGTCAAAATGCTACACCTTCCTAGGGGAGGTGTAATGAGGAGAAATATGTTTATTTCTCTGTGTTTTTCCTCTTTATAAGTGTGCTGCATTGGACAGCACATTTTGAAAGACGAAAAAATCCTCTAAGGATTGTTTTTGTGCAGGAAGGTGTTCCTTCCCGCACAAAAATAAATCCAGTCTGCAACACAGGCACCCTGGCACCATTGCACTTTGTTCCCTGCATTTGGGCTGGGAAGCACATACTGCCCCAGCGCAAGGAGGGTGCAGGAATGCACCATATAATGGTAAATATGGCACATTTCTGCTCTGTCCATGTCACAGTTGTCTTGCTGCATTGGCTGTGTTGGCCCCAGGTCCTTTTGTGCTGGTCGTCCCTGATTCCTGGCACACATTACCATTTAGTTGTACTACCTGCGCTGAGCAGGTGGTAAATCTGAGTGAAAGGCCACAGTGGGCCAGAGGTTGTTAGTCAGAGATGGGGAGGGTGTGGCTCTCATAGACTAGGGGCAACATGAAATGGCTGTGGTAGTGTTTTGGGTGGGGACCCGGGCTGCCCTGCCTCAACTCCTTGGAATCAGAGGGGGCAGTATGCCCCCAACGACACTGCTCCACCTGACTTGTAATGAGAGCCTTGATTGATTGATTATACTGTCAAATGTTGGCAGGTAATCTGCTGATTTTATGGCTTATTTTGTATTCCTATTCTCTACTAAATCAGATCCTTAAAAGGAAATTACGAAAGTGGATTCCCACTAGATTTATCACCTGCTCTAAATCAAAGGGTTTTTCATTATTACTCAAGCCTAGACATGTTTTTTTGGGTTATCTGTAAGCCTGCTGCGCAATGGTTTTACTATGCGTTTAGGTTAGACATGATATACTGTGAACAGTGTAGTCATGGTGGGTCTGCGATATTTCACTCCCTTCCCAGATGCAGATCAGAATTGGAACAAACCCCTTCGTTTTCTAGAATGAACGTAATGTGTTCTGTGCAATTGGATTGTACTTGGCTACATATGAAGAGTGCTGTAAACACAACAGTCCTCAGTTACAATTTAAGGGTGGTTTGACAAATCATTTGGACTTCTGAATGTCATGGGGCTCACTTGGTGCAGGATATTGCTCCCGTCTCAGTAAGCACCGAGCTCGACAGCCGAACATTGATTTCCCCTAACGGTGCGCTTTGCTGCTAATGTTCAACTCCATTAGGAGAGGCACATAAAACAATGCGATAAAACAAGGAAAAGTAAACATTATTGGAATGAGGTGCTGTTAGAGCAACTGCATGTTTTTAAAGTGAAACATTAAAGAAAAAAGGGATGTAAATGAATGAGAAGGAGCACACGCTGTCTTGCATCAGTCACCCCCAGTCATGTCAAGCTAACATCAATGGTTTCTATTGACCACAGCGAGATCCACTAAATGGAAACTGCAGCTCCAGCTAACCAGCCAGACAGGAAATGCGTATGGGAGGAGACAGAGCGTTTCAGAGCAGATAGTAGAGCTCTGTGAACCTAAACAAATCCATTTTGGCAGAATTCAAAGAGGTCTTTTCTTCCAGCGCAGAAGCAATCCAGCCCATTTGCTCATGAATCGCAAATGGAAATGGAGGAAGGAATAGAGAAGTGCGGTTCTTCTTCCTTCCACAGAGCCTCTTCAAAATTATGAACATCGTCCTGCAGTATAAAGTGCACAGATTTGCAGTGTGGGTGATTTGCCGGACCACTTAAATCTGCTAAACCAGAAACGTTCAAAAGTCGTGTTTGCCCAAATAGTAATTAAATACATTAAACGGTCTGTGCTGGTCATTACAGTTCCAGTTTTATCCATTTGAAGAAACAAAGGTTTGGACTGTAGACAACTGAAAACAAAATATTTGTATTTACAGAGACCTCTTCCATAGATGGCAGAGCCCAGCTTATTTTTTGCCTGCAGTGTTTCATTCCTTAAACGACTATAGTAATTCATTGGATGGAGGCCTTAATAGTTTATTATGACACTTATGTCCAGAAAAGTAAATTATATTTATTTATTTATGTATTCATGTCGATTTTGTTTTCACTTACTCCATCTGCTGTTCACTGTTCTATTAAAATGAATACAGTGTGTGCTGCCTCTTCGTTTGCCCTCCTGATATTGGCGAAATTGTAACAAACATGATGTTTCATTTCTTTTTTTTTTTTGCCTTTTCGCCTGGATTGTATCTCATCCACTAGCTTAAGGAGAGCTCAGGAAAAGATCTGCCCTCTTCCATTACCCTTATCACCACAACCACGCAAACAAAGCAAATAGGGGCCATCTACAAAATAATAACAAACAAGAACACAGGCCACATTTACTTATTCGAAATTCTCTTTCCTCTATTCACCATCAAGCACTGGGTGCACTCACATTCCTCCTGACAAATAGGCAATTCATCGAATGCAAAACCAAAACAGACATTGTCACTAACCTGACAATAGTCTTTCACACACACAAAAAAGATATACATTAAGGACTTTATCCCCTCTGATGACCACGCAAGAACGGAATGAAAGAACCCATTCCCGATCGCTGACAGAGATTAATCCAAACATCACTACCCTATCTCTATTTTTTTATTAACCATATAGTTAATGACACAAATACTGCCCCATAAATAAAATCCCATTACTCTTGACCTCCCCTCTTGAGACCTATTGTTCCGCTGGGTTCTGCCCCAGCAATATGTCTGGATTGTTTGCTTTTTCGATCGCCTGGTTTTTGGACTTTTTATTGTGGGTGAGCCTCATTACCAGTGTCTCACCCACTGTAATCACCTGGTAAACGGACTGCACATGTTTATCGCCAGTGCCTGCATTTAATGTAAGGCCGTGACAACGCAGTAAGGGTAACGTGAACATTATGCATACACATGGGCACACATGTGCGGGCTGCTGCACATGGGAGACTGCACAGCCCTGTAACAGTGCACAGGTAGCTTGGTGCAATAGGGACTTTGCAAGTATAGGTATTCACCTGGGAAAACCCTCAAGAGGGAAGTGTACACTATTTTACTCCTGGTGGCTAGCTCTATCCACCAGTGCAGTCTTCCAGATGGTTCATCAAGATATGCAGGCTACACCCCAGTTCCCTTTGTGTCACTGTCTAGTGAGAGGTGCAACCAGCCCAACTGTCAAACTGACCCAGACAGGGAATCCACAAACAGGCAGACTCAAAGAAATGGTTTAAGCAGGAAAATGTTCACTATCTAAAAGTGGCATTCTCAAACACACAATCTTAAAATCAACTTCACTAAAAGATGTATTTTTAAATTGTGAGCTCAGAGACCCCAAACTCCACATGTTTATCCGCTCCAAAAGGGAATCTACACTTTAATCATATTTAAAGGTAGCCTCCATGTTAACCTATGAGAGGGACAGGCCTTACTCTGAAAAACGAATTTAGCAGTATTTCACTATCAGGACATATAGTACACATTACTATGGGGGTCATTCTGACCCCGGCGGTCCATGACCGCCATGGCGGAGGGCGGCGGAAGCACCGCCAACAGGCTGGCGGTGCTTCCTGGGCGATTCTGACCGCAGCGGTAAAGCCGCGGTCAGAAAAGGGGAGCCGGCGGATTCCCGCCAGTTTCCCGCTGGCCCAGGGTATAGCCTGTTTCTGGCGGTGTCCACTGGCATGGGCAGTGCAGGGGCAGACAGTGAAAATCGTGACGGGTGCCACTGCACCCGTCGCACCCCTGCAACTCTGTCGGCTCCATTCCGAGCCGGCTTCATTGTTGAAGGGGCTTTCCCGCTGGGCCGGCCGGCGGTCTTCTGGCGGTCGCCCGCCGGCCCAGCGGGAAAGCCGGAATGGCCGCGCGGTCTTTTGACCGCGGAGCGGTCTTTTGGCGGGAACCGCTTGGCGGGCGGCGACCGCCGACCGCCGCGGTCAGAATGACCGCCTATATGTCCTACCTTAATCATACACTGCACCCTGCCCTTGGAGCTACCTTGGGTCTACCTTAGGGGTTCCTTACATGCAAGAAAAGGGAAGGTTTAGGCCTGACAAGTGGGTACACTTGCCAAGTCGAATATACATTTTAAAACTGCACACACAGACACTGCAGTCGCAGGTCTGGGACCTGATTACAGGGCTACTCATGTGGGTGACACAACCAGTGCTGCAGGCCCACTAGTAGCATTTGGTTTACATGCCCTGGGCACCTCTAGTGCACTTTACTAGGGACTTAGTAGTAAATCTAATATGCCAATCATGGCTAAACCAATCAACAATACAAATTACACTGAGAGCATATGCACTTTAACACTGGTTAGCAGTGGTAAAGTGCTCAGAGTTCAAAAGCCAACAGCAACAGGTCAGAAAAAAATAGGAGGCTAGAGGCAAAAAGATCGGGGATGACCCTGCATAAGGAAAAAAGTCCAACACTATCCCACCCCACCTCCCTTGAGTAGGCCTTAAAATGCTGTGCATCGATACCCGGTGAAAGTCGAGCACTACAATGGAGTGTTTGGTTCCCACTGAGGACAATTGAAGAACTATTAATTGTGCTGGCCATACAACTAATAGCCAAATTTCCTTGACTTATGTCATTCTCCATTGAATAGAGCATCAAGGTACAGGCCCCCACAAGCAATCAAAAGAACAAAAGTCAAACATTTCTCACCATGTTTAACACAGGACTTCGATGCAAACAAACAAAACAACTATACTCATGGAAGCAAAATATGGTAGAAATTCAAATCTCCTTTTGATCTCTGCGCCCTAAGGGCCTGATTTACAAGACTCTGATGCATTGGCTCTGATGCATCAGATTTCTTGTGCTTTCCTGTGACCCACTAACAATGCCATGGATGCACTGTCTTAACAACACAGAGCTTCATGACATGTGTTAGAAATTCTGATGCATCTGTGGTGCTAAAGTCACACATTGCTGGTCTAGCATAAAAAAATGAGACTACTCCAGCAATGGAAGGAGACCCCCATAGACATGAGCCCTGTGTTACTTTTGTCCCCTGCTCTGAGCAGGCGGTAAAATTTCACTGCATCAATTCTGCGTGGCTTTTTGACTGGGAACGCCTACCCTGCATATCATTACCGGTAGTTGTTGCCTGGGTTGAAAAGTGGCGCTGTACGCCTCTTGTGTCACTTTCTAGATCTCGCTTTGTTTTAGTGCAGCCCCAACAAACAAAATGACGCTGTCCTGACACAAGGGTCTTGTAAATGAGGCCCTAAATTTGCCCCAATCAAGGCTAAATCAGTCTTAAGTTGCTTGTGTTCCAGTCATGGGAGGAAGTAGCTTGACATTTCAGACTCAACTGTTCCTATTGAAACAGATTCAAGATTGATTTTCATGTGGCTGGGTCCAAACTAAGGTAGCATGGTGTGCAAAATAATGATGGACTGGGATGCAGCATGGAGTAATTACCAGCACCTGAAATTAACTCAAGCATTCCATTCATCACTTTGGTATACTACAGTGTGACAGCCTAAGTGCAAAGTGTATGCCAAAAATTTCAAGAATATGCATTACATAAAAAATGCAGGCAGTGTTGCAGTTAGGGATGCCAATACATTTAACAATGGCAAAGAATGTAAGCAAGTCTAGCATTCAGTCACAAGGACTTCCCTCTTTGTCAAGAAAACATCTCTGAATGACAACAGACATAGGTGGTCATTACAACATTGGTGGTACAAGGCGCTTACCGTCGTGCAGAAGACCGCCAACACACCGCCGCGACCGCGGTAGACCGCCACAGCTATTATGACACACATCACGGAATCCGCTGAAATTCAGACACCCACACAACACCGCCACACCAAAGGTCAGCGATAAACTGGCGGTAACAAATCCTCCACCTCCACGCCAACAGAAACACGCCCATGCTATTACGACACACGAATCCACGCGGCGGTCTTTCAACCGCGGTATTCCATTGGCGGTACACACCGCTGCGCTCAAAATACACACACATCACCAAAACACTGCCACATTGGACAATTCGAAATACACACACCTGATACACATACACACACCACTCCCACACACCCAATACTATATAAAACACACACACACATTACCCACAAACCCCTACAACCAGAAATTCTGAGAGAAGGCCAGAGAGACAGCACAACTATTGACAACCCCAACACACAGAGGCACACAACACCATCACCCCCACATCCACGCACAAAACACCACATACCACTACACTCATCCACACTCATCAACACATACACCACCCCACACATCACACAGAACACCCCATGTCACGCCAAAGACACCCCGCTTCTCCGAGGAGGAGCTCAGGGTCATGGTGGAGGAAATCCTACGGGTAGAGCCACAGCTATTTGGCTCACAGGTACAGCACAAATTAATAGCCAGGAAGATGGAGCTATGGCGCAGAATAGTGGACAGGGTCAATGCAGTGGGACAGCACCCAAGAAATAGGGAGGACATCAGGAAGAGGTGGAACGACCTACGGGGGAAGGTGCGTTCAACGGTCTCCAGGCACAACATCGCGGTGCAGCGGACTAGCGGCGGACCCCCACCTCCTCCCCCACAACTAACAACATGGGAGGAGCAAGTCCTGACCATCTTGCATCCTGAGGGCCTCGGAGGAGTCGGTGGAGGATGGGACACTGGTAAGTCAAATCTTAACCATCACATCCCCCACCCTACCTGCATGCTATCACACACCCCCACCCTCACACCCTCCCCTATCACCCCAAATCCTCACCAATCTACCCATGACACCAAGCACCCATCCCAACACCAAGCCCTGCATGACACAACTAAGCATGAGCACCCCTCACTAAAGCATGCCCACTGCACATACCCAGAACACCCCCCAACCATCACCACAAAAGCCCCCACACAGGAATGCCTGCACTGGGGATCACGCACACCCAACCATTGCACAGCATTACACACACACATGCAATAATCATGTGCCTATACCCCTGCAGGAACCCGAAGGAACGTCACCACACCAGAGGGTCCAGACAACACCACTCCACCCCCAGAAGAGGCCCACAGTGACGACAGCAGCTCTGCCCCACTGGATCCGGATGACCAGCCCGGACCATCGTGGGCCTCAGGACAGTCGGTTCCCCTTGCCCAGCCACAGCCCAACACCGAGCTGCCACCCTCTGGTAACACCAGCACAGCACCCACCCAGCGGGCCCAAACCTCCCTACCCAGGACAGGTCAATCAGCGGTGTGTCCACCAATACAGGGCACCCAGGCTAACCGACCACCCCAACAACAACAGGGACCTGGGGGCAGTGGTAGTGGGCACACGGACCAGGGGACGGAGGCACAGGAACACCGGGGAACTGGGAGGGCTGCTGTGCGACAGAGGGAGGACAGGCCAAGGGAACCAACTCTCTACGAGGCCCTCTCCTCCATCATGGGAGCATACCACCACTCCCAGGAGACGATGGCCACGGTCCTGGACAAGTTGCAGGAGACCCTGCGCCTGCAGGACGAACTGTATTTGGGGTTCAGTGAGGAGCTCAGGACCATCAGCTCCGCCCTGGGCACCATCGTAGGGGTGCTGACGGACATTCAAAAGACCTTGAGGGACACCGTGGCACTCCAAGGGGCCCCTGACACTAGCCAGGACGACGAACTGCCCACCACCTCCGCCGGCGCTAGTGGACAGGACTCCCCGCCACAGGACCACCACACCAGCACCCCATCCCCTGCAGACGGACAACCACCACGTAAGCGGTCCCTGAGATCCAGGAACAGGTCAGAGCAAGATGGCAAGACCCCCACCAGGAAATAAGACCACCCTGATTGTCCCCCCACTGTCCCACTTTGTCACCCTGTCCAGATAGGAACTGCCCCAGCTCCACTTCCAATGCCCAGATGGGCAGTGCACCTGTGAGACGAATAGACTGGACTCTGCCATGGACATTCCTCCACCATCACCCATCACCATTTTACAACCTTCCTAGATTTCTTTAGCACTTAAATAAACACCCTTGAAAGCCAAAAAAACTTGAGTCAGTCTATGATTTGGAACTTTGTATTATCAATTACAGTGTCATAATGGGTTACCCATTGTAAGGCTAACATACCAATGTCACACATCACAAGCCCTTGATGGATGCAAGCAGTTGACACGTAGTTTACCACACTTGTGAAACTGAAATGGTAGGGTACAACTCAATTAACAAATAGTGAGTGAAATGTAGGTACAGGATAGAGGTAGACGTGTGAAAGTTAATGTAATGTTAAACCTGAAAATGTTCTCACCTGTGTGTCACTGGAAATATTGCTGTATGACTGACTCCCTGTTGTCGTTTCCTTCATCCTCAGCTTCATCCTCATCACTGTCCACTGGATCCACAGGCTCCACAGCTGCCACAACATCGTCATCTGGATCATCCTCCTGCAGAAAAGGCACCTGGCGTCGAAATGCCAAATTATGGAGCATGGAGCAGGCAATGATGATGTCGCACACCTTCTTCGGTGAGTAGTATAGGGATCCACCTGTCATATGGAGGCACCTGAACCTGGCCTTAAGAAGGCCGAAGGTGCATTCGATTACCCTCCTAGTCCGCCCATGGGCATCATTGTACTGTTCCTCTGCCCTGGTCCTGGGATTCCTCACTGGGGTCAATAGCCACGAAAGGTTGGGGTAACCAGAGTCCCCCAATAGCCATACCCGGTGCCTCTGGAGTTGACCCATCATATCAGGGATGCTGCTATTCCGCAGGATGTAGGCGTCATGCACAGAGCCAGGGAACATTGCATTTATCTGCGAGATGTACTGGTCTGCCAAACAGACCATCTGGACATTCATGGAATGATAACTCTTCCGGTTTCTGTACACCAGTTCACTCCTGCAGGGGGACCAGAGCTACATGGGTCCCATCAATGGCACCTATGACGTTGGGGATATGTCCAAGGGCATAGAAGTCACCTTTCACTGTAGGCAAATCCTCAACCTCAGGGAAAATGATGTATCTCCTTTCGTGTTTCAGCAGGGCAGACAACACTCTGGACAGCACGTTGGAAAACATAGGCTGGGACATCCCTGATGCCATGGCCACTGTTGTCTGAAATGACCCACTTGCAAGGAAATGGAGCACTGACAGCACCTGCACGTCAGGGGGGATTCCAATCGGATGGCGGATTGGTGACATCAGGTCTGGCTCCAACTGGTACATAGTTCCTGGATTGTGGCACAGTCAAACCGGTAGGTGACGATGATATGTCTTTCTTCCATTGTCAACAGGTCCACCAGCGGTCAGTACACCGGAGGATTCCGCCATCTTCTCATATGTCCCAGCTGACGGTGCCTAAGAAGGACAGCAGCGAAGAACCTGTCAATATTCCTCCAGGTATGTACCCACAGTTACACACAAGACTACACCAGACAAAAAAGCCTTCCTGTATGTGTGTTGAGTATAGGCCTAGCTATGCGTGACGCAGTAGTAAATGAAGGCATGTGGGCCCCTGAAATGGCGGCTGCCTGACCTTACAACTGGGACAATGGGATTGTGGGGTAACTGCGCTGGCGTTGCACAACGTCGCGGTAGGCGGTCGTAGACCGCGGCGCAATGCTGCATTGGTTAAGATTGGACCCTATGGGTCCCAGGAGCCAATGAACAGGTGCGCCGGCGATGATGATGCGCACCGCTGCGGACGTCACCGCCACGGACGTCACCGCCATTTTCTATCTGTTCACTCACTAGATACCTGACCTTCGACAGGAGAGGACCTTCACTGCTAGTGCTGCTGTGACCTCGGTCTGGAAGAGACGATGGCTGCTGCGTCTGGGGAAAGGGCCCCTGCCTTCACTGCACAGGAGTTGGAGAAACTTTTGGATGGGGTCCTCCCCCAGTACACGCTACTCTACGGTCCTCCAGACCAACAGGTTAGTACACAGGGAGCACGTTGTATGGGCTAGGCCTGGGTGGAGAGGGCTGGTTGGAAGAGGGAAGGGGGCAGAGTTCATAGAACATCAATGCATGGGAATGAATAGGCCACATGGCCAGAGTAGGGAGGGGGCCACTCACAACGACGGTGCAGTTGGTAATGAGTGTTCCTCTTTCCTTGTGCATGTCATGTAGGTCAGCGCCCACCAGAAGAGGGACATTTGGCGTGCCATCGCCAAGGAGGTCTGGACCCTGGGGGCCCCCCAGAGACGGGGCACCCACTGCCTTAAGAGATGGGAGGACATCCGCCGCTGCAGCAAGAAGACGGCGGAGGTTCAGCTGGGGATGGCCTCCCAACGTGGGAGGGGTGCCTGTCGCACCATGACCCCCCTGATGTTCTGGATCCTGGCGGTGGCCTACCCGGAGTTGGATGGGCGCTTGAGGACATCACAGCAGACACAAGGGGGTGAGTACAACCTCATTCAGCGGAGTTAGCGTGCAGTGGAGGGGTCTGGGTGGGAGAGGTGGGCTGTGGGTGTCCCTAGGCCAGGGCGAGTTAGGTAGGCAAGGCCCCTCCGTTATGTAGGCCATGTGGCACTCAACCCCACCTCAGCAGAGTGCCAAGTTGAGGTATAGTTGCCCCTGTGGCATCCATGTGCGCAGATTCCCACCATTGCCATGTAGGCCATGTCCCAGAAATAGCATGTGCAGAGGTCAGGAGAACGGCGTAATGCAGGGGGCTGCTGCGTCTGTCTTGTCCGCCAACGGTAGCTGCATGCCATGCACTAAAACTCTCTTTGTTCTGTCTCCCCCCCTTTTCCTGCTCTCCCTGTCCTTTTGTACATCAGCATCATCAGGCGGAGGTACAGTGGCACCGGAGCACGAGGGAGCTGCATCCCACATGGCCATGGAGGGCCACACCACAGACTCTGATTTCACCAGTGGGACGGAGGGTGAGGGGAGCTTCACGTCGGCCACCGGATCACAAACCAGCGACACGGACTCGTCCGCCGATGGGAGCTCCCCTGTGGTGGCGGCACCACCTGTGCGCCCCACTTCTACAGGTACAGCCGCCACCCCCACTACCAGCACCGCCCTCCCAGCAGCCCCTCAACCTTCTCCCCATGCCCGCTCACCCAGGAGGGTGGGCATCACCTTCGCCCCAGGCACCTCAGGCCCTGCCCCTGTCACCCTTGCTGCCCTCAGTGAGGAGGCCATTGACCTCATCAGGTCACTCACTGTTGGGCAGTCTACCATTGTGAATGCCATCCAGGGTGTAGAGAGGGAGTTGCAACACGGTAATGCATTCCTGGAGGGCATTCATTCTGGTCAGGCTGTCCTTCAGCGAACCCTGCAATCTCTGGCCTCAGCACTGATGGCAGCCATTGTCCCTGTGTCTAGCCTCCCCCCTCCAACTTCCTCCACCCAGACCCAATCTCCTGTACCCCAGCCCATCCCAAGCACACCTACAGACCAGCATGCAGACAAGTCAACACACCCAAGTAGCTCAAGCAAATATAGGCACCACACACACCACAGGCACTCACGCAAGCCTCACCCACTTACAGACACAGCAACATCTACTGCCTCCACTGTGTCCCCCTCCTCCTCTTCTCCATCCTCCCTCCCAGTCTCGTCTACACACACACCTGCATGCACCACATCTACAGGCACTAGGACTCGCACCAGGACACCCAGCACCACAAGCCGCTCACCTGCACTCACCACCTCCACTGCCATTTACACGTCCCCTGTGACCTCTCCCAATGTGTCTGTGACGCCCCCTCCCAAAGTACCCAAACACCGCCAATCACTCACCCAACATCCATCCACCTCACGACAGCCTCCAGTACCTGCACCTGCACCCAAAACAGCTAAAGTGACACCTCCTCTTCCTCCACTCCCAGACCCCCTCCAGCTACCCATCCCAGTGTTCGTCAGAAACTGTCCCTCTGTCAAATTGACCTTTCCCCCCCCCCTCCAATTCATCAGTCCCGTCGTAGCGCCTCAGCCAAAAAGCCTCCAGTACCAGTGGTGCATGTTCCAGGTTTATGGAGTGCACCGGCCACCAGGGCAGGCAGTAGGACCCGGAGCCAAGGCAGTGGCAGCCCACCCCCTGTAAAGGCTCAGAAAATGGAGAGTGGACGACGGGACCGTCTTAAGACTCCTGGTGGGACAACAAGTGACATGGGATCGAAGGCGATTGGTGAGTCAGCTGTAACTCCAACAAAGGTGGGGAAGGTCCAGAGGAAGTCTGCCCAGCCTGTTGTGAGTGTCACGGTGGAGAAGTGCGCCATCATATCCGGCGGTCCAGACACAACCGCCAGCACCGTCGTCACTGGTCCAGAGACCACCGCCAGAGTCACAGCCCAGGAGGGCCCAAGTATCGTCACTGGTCCAGAGGCCACCGCCAGAGTCACAGCCCAGGAGGGCCCAAGTATCGTCACTGGTCCAGAGACCACCGCCAGAGTCACAGCCCAGGAGGACCCAAGTATCGTCACTGGTCCAGAGACCACCGCTGGAGTCACAGCCCATGAGGGGCCAGGATGCCACAGCCCCACTGGTCAATGATGGAACGTCATGCCACACACCAATGTCCGTATCAGAACCGCCATGGCAAAGCACCGCTGAACAGGGCAAAGACCGCCATGGCAAAGCACCGCTGAACAGTCCTGAACCGCCATGGCAAAGCACCGCTGAACAGGGCAAAGACCGCCATGGCAAAGCACCGCTGAACAGGGCATGCACCGTCTAGGAATGAATGGACCGCCACATCAGGCATCCTTATCCCATGTGCAGCAGGGACAGTGACAGGACAGGTACTTTCACGTGGAGACTCATCCAGTCTGGGCACCAGTCCCCCTCCAGAACCAGTGGAGACCTGCATCTACTTGAGAGACTGTGGCTTTGCACTCCCCAGGATGGCACAGTGGGCAAACCACCCACTGTAGTGACTTGAGAGACTGTGGCTTTGCACTCCCCAGGATGGCACAGTGGCCAAACCACCCACTGTAGTGACTTGAGAGACTGTGGCTTTGCACTCCCCAGGATGGCACAGTGGGCAAACCACCCACTGTAGTGACTTGAGAGACTGTGGCTTTGCACTCCCCAGGATGGCACAGTGGGCAAACCACCCACTGCATCTACTTGAGAGACTGTGGCTTTGCACTCCCCAGGATGGCACAGTGGGCAAACCACCCACTGTAGTGACTTGAGAGACTGTGGCTTTGCACTCCCCAGGATGGCTCAGTGGCCAAACCACCCACTGTAGTGACTTGAGAGACTGTGGCTTTGCACTCCCCAGGATGGCACAGTGGGCAAACCACCCACTGTAGTGACTTGAGAGACTGTGGCTGTGCACTCTCCAGGATACATCAATGGGCATGGAGCCCCGTTGTGGATCTGGCTTCGCATTCATCTGGCTGAGGTGCCCCCCCTTCATTTCCCCCGAGGTGCCTGTAATGTTTCTATCTGATGCCCCGGCAGTGTTCTCTCCGGTTTTGGTCAGGTATCTATGTTGGCCTCGCCCATGCTTTTTTGGACTGTTGGTGCTCGGACATTGTTGTGTACATATCTGCACTACTTTTCGGATTGTATGTGTAATTAGGAGTGATTTTGAGATAGGTATATCTGTATATTTTTGTATGACATGTATATTGGCACATTACAAGGTTTGCCCGATTTTCGCATTGTCTTTGCATTCTTCCGGGGGGATTGTGGGTTGTTCTTGTGATTTTTGTGACTGCATTGGTGTGCATGTTGTGATATGCGAGGATGGGGGTGTTTGGTGGGTGTCCCCCTAACTTTTGCCTCCCCCCTCCCCCGTGTCGTAGGTGCAGTACTCACCGGTATCTTCTGCGCCTACGTAGCTGTTGATCGTAAAGGAGCAGATAAACAAGGGCAGGTAGGATTTGTAATTCGGGCTCCATGGTGTCCTCCTTCCTCGTGGGATGTGTTGAGGTGAGCGTTTTCCCATAGCAAAAGCTGTTTCCGCCGTGTTTTTATCCACGGTGCATCCGCCCCGGAAAAGGTGGCGGATTGGCGGGTTGTAATAGTGTGGGCGGTACATTGTCTCCCGCCTGTCTGTTGGTGGTAACCGCCGTGCTGCTTGTCTGTACCGCCGTGGCGGTCGGAGTGTTAAAGTGGCTGTCTTTGTTGGCGGTTTCCGCCAGGGTGATGATTCCCTTTTTTTGTCCGCCGGCCTGCTTGCGGTATTACCGCACCTTTAACACCGTCCGCCAGGGTTGTAATGACCACCATAGAGTATAATTCCTGACAGAAGCAACAGTAACCCCGTAGTAGGAAAAATTGTGAGTAAATCTCACAAGAGAATAGAATCATTAAGTGAGTTTAAAAGAGCTATAAATATTCACCCAATAAGTCAGGCTTCACTAAAGACCTGCTGTGAACAGAAACATCACACCTGAACTCACTCAACCCATGACCGTTGGCAAGAGTAGTGATGCAAAAAACTGCCATCAATACAGTTAAGAGCTGACTTCAGAAATGTCCGCCTTGTCTACAGTCCTGATCATTTTTTGAGTTATATCCCTAGCCTTTTTCATGAGTACGATGATTCTTTGGGTTCATATGATACACTGGTTCTGCTTCCTGCTATTTGATCCTCACAGAAAAAAGGACTGGAAAGGTGGAACTAGACAGAGCGAAGCACAGGGTTGCAGGTCACAGTATCACCGTCTGTTAGAAATGGGGTCTTTGGTTGGCAGACAGGTTACCCCCTGTCCAAGCAAGGACACTCACTCTAGTCAGGGTAAGTCACACACAATCCAAATTATCCTGTGCCTACCCTCTGGTAGCTTGGCACTGAGCAGTCAATGTGTAAAGTATTTGTGCAATAAATCATGTATAAGCACCACAAAAAGGCACCACACAGCTTGAAAAAATGTAGAATATTTATAGGAGTAGATTAAGGTCAAAACTATCAAGATTTGATAAACACAAGTTGAAATATCCCTTTTGTAATAATAAATAGAGTCTTTGGCACCAGGAGCAGAAGCCTTGGGAACCAACACCACCTGGCAGGACCAGGGACTGCTGGACTTCTCTGTTACCCCAAGAGCCAGCATCTTGGCAACTTCATCCTTGATGCTGAACCTCACTTTATCTGACACCCTGTACATGTATTCTTTATAAGTGGACTGTCTCCTGTGTCAATACAGTGGACACACAAGTGTGTGAGCCCAGGCGTGAGGGTGAACAGGGAAGAGAACTGCTCCAACAACTCCTAGCAGACTCCTCTCTGATCTAGAGTCAGGGAGTCTGAGAGATTAACACCCTCCACTGATCCATCACCTTCCTTGGCAGAGAGGAGGTCGGGGAGAGGCTCACTCTCCTCTTCCATGCCCTCATCTGTCACGAGAAGCATGCTGACCTCAGATCTCTCAAAATGAGGCTTCAGTCTGTTGTGGTGGAGAATTCTTAGGGGGTTTCTGGGGGGTCTTGAGGTCCACTAGGTAAGGGGACTCCCTCTTTCTCTCCTTGACTTTGAATGGGCCAGTCGGGGAGGTTTCCTGTGAGCTTTTTCCCACCCCTCCTTCTGCTTCGTGGTCCTCTGACAAGGTATCCATAGAGAAGTTCAAAGGGGCTGAACCCCACCCCTTTCTGGTGCACCTCCCTATAAGCAAAGAGAAGGCATGGCAAGAGGACGTCCTACTTATGCCTCATGGCCTCAGGCAGGCCAGTGATCATGCCTTTTAGGGTCTAGTTGAACCTTTCAACGAGCCTATTGGTTTGAGGATGGTAAGGGGTGGTAAACCAGTAGGATACCTCACATTCATCCCACATGGACTTCATGTATGCTGACATGAAGTTTGTGCCTCTGTCAGACACAACCTCCATAGGGAACCCTACACAGGTAAATATCCCCATTAGAGCTCTGGTCACCACCAGTGCTGTCACCGTCCTTAGAGGGATCGCCTCTGGATAGCAGGTGGCATGGTTCACCAAATCCAGGATAAACCTGTTGCCTAAGGCAGTTTTGGGGCCCAAGGGACCAATGACGTTGATGCCCACCATTTCAAAGGGGGTGCCAACAACGGGGAGTGGGATCAGGGGAGCCTTGAGCCTTTCCCTGTCTTCCCACTAGCTTGGCAGGTTGGGCAGGACCTACAGGAAGCATCTGAGGCTACCCGCATTCGTAGCCAATCAAAGTGGGTGACAAACCTGGCAAAGGCCTTGTCTTGCCCCAAATGTCCCGCCAGGGGGATGTCGTGAGCTCGGCCCAGTAGGAAGGCCCGATAACACTGGGGGACCACCAGCACTTGTGCTGCCCCAGCGGGCGGTACCTTAGTCTCACTATAGAGGAGATCATTCTCACAATATATGTGGTGATTGCCAGAGGCTTCACCTGCTGCTTGGGCTGAGGCCTGTTGCCTCAGACCCTCAAGAGTGGGGCACTCTTTCTGGGCCTTGCAGACTTCCTCCCTAATTGGCCCACCCTCTACTCGCCAGCTGGCAAGCTCAAACAGGTGACCCAGGACGGCAATGTCTTCCCCAGCTGGCTCAGGGGCCTCCTCTTCTGGGGCCCGTCAACCACCATGGGAACTTCAGGGGCCAGTTTACCGCACCCCGTGCCCTTCCTCTGTGCAGCTGTCTGGGCCATTGTTCCAGACTGTAGACACCCTTGACTCCCTTCACAGGCAGCTATGGACCGTGTGGTCATGCAGACCCATTCGGGCAAATCTAGCATGTCCAGGTGGGACCTGAGCTCCACCTCCTTCCAGGCAGTATGCTCAAGATCATTGCCTAACAGACAACCTACAGGCATGGCAGGACTCACAGCTATTTTTAGAGTACCAGAGACCCCCCCCCACTCAAAGGGAATGAGAGCCACCGGTAGGTGATTCTCACGATTGTCAGTGACTATGACCTGGTGGAATGTATTGGGAATGACCTGCTCTGCTGACACCAGATAACCCCTGACAGTAATCATACTGGCTCCTGTGTCACGCACAGCCTCCACCCTTTCTACATTAATGGTGAACCACTGCCTATACTTGTAAGTATTGGCAGGTATGTGGGTTTTTGGCACCATGTTCTCATCTCCCAGAGACACTAGTGATACCTCTATCTGTTCCCCAAAGTTAACTGGGTCTATCTCTCCCGAGCGCTACACTAGCCAGCCCAGGAGTCTGCCCTCCAGTGGTGGACTGTGCCCTCTTGGGACACTGGGGGTCACCCTTGGCGTGTCCATGCTTGAGGCACTCTAAGCTTTTGAGTATAAACTTCCCTTTCTTTTTATCAAAGTACCCTGGCTTCCTCTCAGATTCAGACTGGGACTAGTTACCACCCCCCCCCCCAGGAATTGTTTTGGGGGCCTTTTGAGAACTCCTTATTTTTAAGTTTTTCTCCCCCCCTTTATCTTCTAGTGGGAACCGTGGAAACCTTTGTGGGTGTCCACCCCAGGTACCTTCTTGGACACTGTGCTGCTAACCCAGAGGTACCCCTCCTCAGCAAGCTTCCTAGGATCAGTCAGCTTACTGTCAATGAGGTGCTGGCACAACTCTGTAAAGCAAACACTGAACATATGCTCTTTTAGGATCAAATTATATAATTCCAAATAGTCATCTACTTTACTGCCCCACACCCGTCCATTCGGTGCCTTACTGGAGAAATCAAAAAAGTCTACCCAGTTCTGTGTGAAGAGTTTGGTGCTGTCCCTGAACCTCTGACAGTACTTCTCAGTGGTCAGCCCAAACTTGGCAAGTAAATCGGTTTTCATGGGTGCATATGTGTTTTGATCCCTAGGATCCAATGCAAGAAGTGTGTCCCTCCCCACAACTGGTACATACTACCACAAGTCTGCCCCCATTGTTCTTCAGAAACCTCATGAGCCCTTAGTGCAACTTTGTAAGCAGCTAACCACTTATCAATGTCATCTCCGACCACATAACTTGGTACCACATTTTTGGGTATACAAACCTTCTTTTCCCCAGTAGGTCCTGCATGTATGCTGCCACCATCACTGTTGTACTCAGACTGCCTCGCCTTGATATCCAGCTCTTTGAGACTCAGTTTGTGAGACAACAAAAGTTTATTTTCAGCCAACGCTCTCTCAGCTGCTCTTTCTGCTTTTTTCTCCTCCAATTTTAATCTTGCCATCTGCAGTTGAAATTCTCCCTCCTCCCTCCTTTCCTCTACGGTCAGGCCATGGCTAGAGGCACTGCTCTTTGGTTTAGCAGGGGACACAATTTTAGGGGTAACATCCCCCACTTCTGGCAAAAAATCCTTTGAGGGGCAATCCTCTGGCTTTTCCTCCTCAACATTCTCTTGTAAATGGGCTTCTACCCAGGCCCTCAGCACCTTTTGGTATTCCTCTTTTTTGGAGGCACCCTGGGTAGGCACTGCCATCCCCTTGCAGAACCGCTTCAGCTGGTTAACAGTGTATGTCTCCAGCTTGGCTAGGTCAAACTCTTCAGCTCCTGCTTGAACCCCAGCCAGAGACATGCTGAATGAGGATTACGTTAAATGTCAGGTAGAAAACCGAAATTGCAGAAAAAGATTAAAAAAACTCAAGTTGACCTTCAACTGTGGGTAGGTGGTATACACGTAGCTATTGTATGTCACTGCACAAATACAAGTCCTATCCCACCGCTGATCACCAAATGTTAGAAATGGGGTCTTTGGTTGGCAGTCAGGCTACGACCTGTCCAAGCAAGGACCCAAACTCTAGTCAGGATAAATCACATACAATCCAAATGATCCTGTGCCCACCCTCTGGTAGCTTGGCATTGAGCAGTCAGACTTAACTTAGAAGGCAATGTGTAAAGTATTTGTGCAATAAATCATGCAATAACACAGTATAACACCACAAAAAGACACCACAAAGGTCTAGAAAAATATAGAATATTTATCTGAGTAGATTAAGGTCAAAACTATAAAGATTTGTTAAATACAAATCGAAATATCACTTTTGTAATAATAAATAGAGTCTTTCGTTCTTAAAAACAACAATGGTGTTTTGCGAGCGCAAAGTACCTGGTTTGCGTCTAAATTATCAGCACAGGACCTCAGAGGAGGAGATGCGTTGAAAACGGGGAGGTGTGCGTCTGTTTCTCTGGGTACGCACAGACGATGCGTCAATGCTTTTCCATGCAGCAAGCTCTTTACATCGATTTCCGGCACGCAGGCTTCGATCCCCTTCGGGTTGCGGGGTATTTGCCGCCCAGGGGACGATGCAGAGAAATTCTGGGCGTGCGGGACAAAGTCACAGGAGCAGTGTCGATCTAGTGGGAGATGGGGGGAAATTTCTGTCGCACAGCAGGTGCTGCGTCGATTCCTCTCACAGGAAGTTGGGTTGCGTTGTGCTGGCTTGGCGATGCGTTGATCCGGTGGGCTGTGCGTTGAAGTTCCGGTCGCAATGCTGGCACTGCGTCAATCTCCACTCGGGGAGCCAGGCTGCTTCATTCCGGTTCGACGATGCAGTGATTTTCTCATCATCCGACGATTCCAGCAGGCTGTGCATCAATTTTCGCCGCACAAGGAGTTCTTTGCAGAGATGAAGTCTTTTTGGCCCTGAGACTTCAGGAAACAGGAGGCAAGCTCAATCCAAGCTCTTGGAGAGCACTTCTCATCAGAGACAGAGGGCAGCAAGGCAGCAGGGCAACAGCAAGGCTGCAGTCCTTTACAGTAAAGAATTCAAGTGAGTTCTTTGGACAGCCAGGTAGCTTTTCTAAGCAGGTTGCACGTTCTGGTTCAGAGTTTCTTTCCCTGGAGGTATCTTGTCAAGAAGTGTCTGAGTTGGTAGGATCAGGGACCCAGTTTATATACCCAAATGTGACTTTGAATTGAGGGAGTCTTCAAAGAGTGGCTTAGAAGTGCACAAGTTCCCCTTTCAGTACAATCCTGTCTGCCAGGGTCCAAGTAGGGGGTTTGGCAGACCATTTTGTGAGGACAGGCCACTTTCTAAAAGTGGCATTTGTAAAATAGTAATATAAAATCCAACTTCACAAGTCAGTAGAATTTTGTATCATCATTCTGGACATACTAAATATGACCTTCCTACTCCTTTCAGATCAGCAGCTTCCACGCAAAACAATGCTTGAGTGCAGCCCCAATGTTAGCATATGAAGGGAGCAGGCCTCACAGCAGTGTAAAAACAAATTTAGGAGTTTTAAAATACTAAGACATGCAAACTACACAGATACATGTCCTGCCTTTTGCCCACATAACACTCTATGAGTTACCTAGGGCATATCTTAGGGGTGTCTTATATGTAGAAAAGGGGAGTTGTAAGGCCTGGCAAGTACTTTTAAATGCCAAGTCGAATTGGCAGTGAAACTGCACACACAGGCCTTGCAATGGCAGGCCTAGTGGCACAAGCAATTCTGCAGGCCCACTAGTAGCATTTAATCTACAGGCCCTGGGCACATATAGTGCACTCTACTAGGGACTTATAATTAAATTAAATAGTCCAATTGGGTATGAGCCAATGTCATCATGTTTTAAGGAGAGAGCATATGTACTTTAGAACTGATTAGCAGTGGTAAAGTGTGCAGAGTCATAAAGCCAACACAAAAATGAGGTCAGAAAAGGGGAAGGAGGAAGGCAAAATGTCTGGGGATGACCCTGCAGAAAGCCATTTCCAACATAAAGCATTTCAGTTTTCAATAAACTGTATGGATCAGTCTTTTATCTGCTTTTACACATGTTGCAAAGCAGTCTGAGCACATTCCAATAGGGGCTCCTGTGCCTTAAAGCCCTCATTCTAAATGACCCATTCTCATGGACCCAGGGACTTCCTAAGTAGCGCCTGATGGCCCCAAGGCAAAGTGCCACCCTGTCTGCACCTTCCTTGTCCCATTGCCAATTGGCTACTTGCAGATCACCTGTGCCAGCAGAATTAAAGGGTCCTCTCCTTCTGGAGGTCACACTTCTGTAGAACCAGACTGCGGAACGCTCAGGTGAACCCCCCCCAGGTTCCCTCCCTGAACAGGCCCATCCGTGTACTGAGCCCCCAAGAATGTTTGGTGGACATGTACGACTGGCTGTGGTGAAACAAGCCCTAGTCCCTACATTCCAAATGAAATCTGAAATCCTTGAGTCCACAGTTGCAATGGAGGTCAGCTGTCCTTTGTTTTTCAACTGGACACTGCCCCGGTGTCACTTCCCAAAGGTCCAGACCCTTTTCAGAAAGTCTCCCTTGTGCATAGGTTTTTTAAATGGGGGTACATTTCCACAGATGTTAGGTACCTATCCCCAATCTTAGGGCAACTCATCATCGTTGCGCTTCTGTCCCAACCTGCCTGCACATTATTTTTGGAATTTCTAAGATGGCACCTTCAAGTGGACTGTTGAAAGACCTTCTCTAGAACCACCACAGACTCTCTCTTCCCTGCAGTGCTTAAAAGTCCAGCCTCGCCTGTGACTGACTATAAAGGTCTGGTTACTTTTGTTTGTTTCTGGCAGGTTGAGCCTTCCCTTGCAAGGTGCAATATAAGAAGTGATTATCACATGCTGATTCCAAATCCATACTTTCCTCTCCCAGGATCAGGTCTAATGACTGGTAAATGGCCCTAATGGACAGGGGCTCTTTGATCCTCCAGCTCTCTGGTAGGAAGATTAACTAGCAGAATGATTCAAAGGCCTGAATCTAATTAGGAGCTGAGTCAGAGAAAAATGATACATTTTGAAATGCTACAAGGTGTGGAGATCTGAGGAAATGAATGCCAGATCTGCATTTGGGATCCTAATATACCATAGAATTGGTGTGATATGCTAGTATCTAGGCCTAACTACGGCAAAACTACTTTGTTGAAGACTTCTCCCAAAGTACACACAACAGTGAAATACTCTCCTTACTTCTGTTAGACACTACTGATGTACATGATCATACAATTTATGCACACTCATATTATAAGGCCTTCACTAGTCACCACCAATCCATGAAGGGTCCCCTCTGTGAAAGGCTACCTATGCACATATACTGGGCTGTGTTAAATGGTAGTCTGTTACACTCATTCATCACAAGTGGGCGCATGTGTGTGTGTGTGTGTGTGCACATTTTCACATGCAACCAGCCCAGAACCTCCTACCCTACTTGCATAGGAGCAGAACTTACTTTAAAAGGCAGACACTGGCAGTTAGCACGCTCAATCCATGTCAGCAGGACTTACAGAGATCGAGAGTCACGGAGTGAGACTCCTTCACAACAGAACTCCATAAACCAGGTAGTTCAAAAACAGAAAAATCCAGGGATAAACATAGGATGGAACGCACTTCTCAGCAACGTTTAGGCTGCCTATTAAATTGATGTATTTAATGTTTATATGGTGAAAATTATAGAAAATGCACACAAAAACATGTTTCAGTCAATTAAAAAGTCTTTATACTGCTCTACATTTGACTCTATCAATCAATTGCATATTTTGGCATTTGTCCAGTCCTCGGGGAAGATGCCTGTGTTGATGAAGCAGTTGATTGTGTTCTGGAGCTCTGGGGAGATGGATGTGCTGGCTGTAATGTATTTGTGGTGCGGGCAGGGGTCCTTTGGGAGCTCCGGAGTGGGTGCTGTTCATGATGTTGATTGTTTCCTCTGTGGTGAGCATGGACCAGCTGTGGATTGTCTGGGTGGGTTCTTGGGGGTGGGTTGGTCACAGGTTCCGGTGCCAGGATTTTCCAGGAGGAAGCTGTTGTAGATGTCCTCAAGTTTGTCGCAGAGGCCCTGTGATGGGGGACGCTGGTGGCTTCAGAGGGGGGATCTGTGAACTCACTGAAGACTGAGAAGAGTTCCTCAGAGTTGTGTGCGGAGAAGTTGATGTGCTCCCGGAGCACGTCCTTCCTTGCCTTCTTGATTTTTCATCGGTGGGTGGCGGTTGCGGCTCTGAATGAGGCAAGGTCTTCACTGTTTTGGCTGTTCCTCCATTTTTTCTGTAAACGTCTGCAGGTACACTTTGATTCTTGGAGTTCGATGGTGAACCAGCTGGCTTTTTTGGGTACACGTTTGGCCAATGTCAGGCAGAGAGGGGCTGGAGTGTTGGCGCATTCGGTGATCCATGCATTGAGATTGCTGTGTTGGCATCATCAGAGGGGGGAGGGATTTGGTGAGCGATGAGGGGAATTGCTCATTGGTGATTTAATTCCATTTCCTATGGGGGTCCTAGAGGTATGGGTGGAGCTGCTGGGTGCAGTGATTGTGAAGTGTATGCGTTGGTGGTTGGTCCATTCTGGGGTGGAGATGGTCTCGATGGTGATCCGGTTGCTTGAGATGAAGATGGGGTCCAGTGTGTGTCCTGCGATGTATGTGGGTGCCGAGACCAGCTGTCTGAGGCTGAGGGTGGCGAGGTTGTTGAGTAGAGTATTGGTGTTTGGGTCAGTGCGGTCTTCGAGGTGGAAATGCAGGTTGCCGGGGAGGAGATAGTCGACTGATGCTAGTGCCTGGGGGGTAGCGATGTCTACGATATTGTCTATGAAAGCTGGGTGGGGGCCGATGGCCTGTACACCAGGGTGCTGCGGACAGAGGAGTTGTGGTTAGAGTGGACCAGGAAGTGAAGGTGTTCCATGGTGATGGAATGATCTCATGTTGAACTCCTCCAACAATGAAATATTTCTCTTCTTCTCTGGTCCAATTTCACCACCATTTTAATTTCTGCCAGATATCTAAGGTTTTTCTTCCAAAGTCCAGACATTTTAGGTTTCTTCTCAAACTTTCAATGCACCTGCATTCGGTTGTGCTAAGAGACAAATTAATACCCTAGTACTCACTAAAATGATTATTGTAAAGACATTGCATTTTGCCTCCCTCAGTATTGTTTGTCTTCACTGGACAAGATTTATAACTTACCAAAACATCATTATAATTGCACACATAAGCTTACTTACCTTTCACAAAGAAGCTGATTGCCAATGGCCACCAATGTCAAAATATTAAGCATTTCAATAAGGCCAGTTTCTTGTCTAGGCCCTTGATGGTAGTGGTTCACTCAAGACTTACTTTCATGTTTTGGGCTTTATTTACATGATCATTTACATGTAATTGTTCACCCTCTAACCCAGGTGGGTTCATCTTAAGCCACTATAATTTGATTGTGCAAAGCATTTAGGAGTATTATTTTGTTAATCATTAATTTTTCATTAGTATGCATCATTTTCTGTTAAAAATGTGATAAAGTGTTTTGATCAGTACTCATTTATTTGTGATAGGACCCACGTGTCACCCTGTCCTTGGCAGGATTCCATTTGAGTGTTCCTATATTTAAACATGTTTCTGTTGCATGAATATGCACTCAGTGTCATATCTGATTGAACCCATTTATATGGTGTGAATCCTTAATATCGATGGCACCTAATATAGAAGCCATCATATTGTGGATGCTATATTATCAAAGTTTTATATCTCACTGATAAGTATATTGACTTACTTTAACAACAATAATGAAGTACTAAATATCTATTATTTATTAGTGCTCTTCTGACTATCGATTTTATGTATTTCAGTCACTATGTAATTTATTTTATTGTTACTTTTTAAATATTGTTTATTTTGTGGAATTTTCTGATTTATTATGGTGTTTTTAACCTCCTAGCTGTTGGGCCATCCCCCCCCCCAGTGCTGAGCCCTTTTTTGGCTATTTGGGGTGGTTCGCGATTAGGCCTTCATAACTTTTTGTCCACATAAGCTATCGACACCAAATTTGCGTCTTTGTTTACCAACATCCTAGGGATTCTAATGGTACCCAGAGTTTGTGGTTTCCCCTGGAGGAGACCAAGAAATTAGCCAAAATACAGTGAAAATGTTGTTTTTTCCAAACGAATGGGAAAAAAGGGCGGCCGAAGAAGGCTTGTGGTTTTTTCCCTGAAAATGCCATCAACAAAGGGTTTCTGGTGCTAAAATCACCATCTTCCCACCTTTTAGGAACGGGCAGACTTGAATCAGAAAACCACATTTTTCAACACAAATTTGGCATTTTACTGGGACATACCCCATTTTTGCTATTTTTGGTGCTTTCAGCCTCCTTCCAGTTAGTGACAGGAATGGGTATGAAACCAATTCTGGATCCCGGAAAGCTAAACATTTCTAACAACTAGACAAAATTCTGAATTCAGCAAGGGGTCATTTGTGTAGATCCTACAAGGTTTTCCTACAGAAAATAACAGCTGAAAAAAAAATAATATTGAAATTGAGCTGAAAACAACAGCCATTTTTCTTTTTGTTTTACTCTGTAACTTTTTCCTGCGATGTCAGATTTTTAAAAGCAATATACCGTTATGTCTGCTGGACTCTTCTGGTTGCGGGATATAAAGGGCTTGTAGGTTCATCAAGAACCCTAGGTACCCAGAGCCAATAAATGAGTTGCACCCTGCAGTTGGTTTTCATTCTATTCTGGGTATACAGCAAATCATTTGCTGAAATATGAAGAGTGAAAAATAGGTATCAAGAAAACCTTTGCATTTCCAAAATGAGCTCAAGATAAGGTTTTGAGGAGCAGTGGTTATTTGCACATCTCTGAATTCCGGGGTGCCCATACTACCATGTGAATTGCAGGGCATTTCTCAAATAGACGTCTTTTTTACACACTCTCTTATATTTGGAAGGAAAAAATGTAGAGAAAGATAAGGGGCAATAACACTTGTTTTGCTATTTTATTTTCCCCCACGTCTCCCGATAAAAATTATACCTCACTTGTGTGGGTAGCCCTAGCACCCGCGACAGGAAATGCCCCAAAACACAACGTGGACACATCCCATTTTTTTGACAGAAAACAGAGCTGTTTTTTGCAAAGTGCCTACCTGTAGATTTTGGCCTCTAGCTCTGCCGACACCTAGGGAAACCTACCAAACCTGTGCATTTCTGAAAACTAGAGACCTAGGGGAATCCAAGATGGGGTGACTTGTGGGGCTCTGACCAGGTTCTGTTACCCAGAATCCTTTGCAAACCTCAAAATGTGGCTAAAGAAACACATTTTCCTCACATTTCGGTGACAGAAAGTTCTGGAATCTGAGAGGAGCCACAAATTTCCTTCCACCCAGCGTTCCCCCAAGTCTCCCGATAAAAATGATACCTCACTTGTGTGGGTAGGCCTAGCGCCCGCGACAGGAAATGCCCCAAAACACAACGTGGACACATCCCATTTTTTGACAGAAAACAGAGCTGTTTTTTGCAAAGTGCCTAACTGTAGATTTTGGCCTCTAGCTCAGCCGGTACATAGGGAAACCTACCAAACCTGTGCATTTTTTAAAACTAGAGACCTAGGGGAATCCAAGATGGGGTGACTTGTGGGGCTCTGACCAGGTTCTGTTACCCAGAATCCTTTGCAAACCTCAAAACGTGGCTAAAAAAACACGTTTTCCTCACATTTCGGTGACAGAAAGTTCTGGAATCTGAGAGGAGCCACAAATTTCCTTCCACCCAGCGTTCCCCCAAATCTCCCGAAAAAAATGATACCTCACTTGTGTGGGTAGGCCTAGCGCCCGCGACAGAAAATGCCCCAAAACACAACGTGGACACATCCCATTTTTTGACAGAAAACAGATCTGTTTTTTTGCAAAGTGCCTACCTGTAGATTTTGGCCTCTAGCTCAGCCGACACCTAGGGAAACCTACCAAACCTGTGCATTTCTGAAAACTAGAGACCTAGGGGAATCCAAGATGGGGTGACTTGTGGGGCTCTGACCAGGTTCTGTTACCCAGAATCCTTTGCAAACCTCAAAACGTGGCTAAAGAAACACGTTTTCCTCACATTTCGGTGACAGAAAGTTCTGGAATCTGAGAGGAGCCACAAATTTCCTTCCACCCAGCGTTCCCCCAAGTCTCCCGATAAAAATGATACCTCACTTGTGTGGGTAGGCCTAGCGCCCGCGACAGGAAATGCCCCAAAACACAACGTGGACACATCAAATTTTTTCATAGAAAACAGTGCCTACCTGTGGATTTTGGCCTCTAGCTCAGCCGGCACCTGGGGAAACCTAGCAAACCAGTGCATTTTTGAAAACTAGAAACCCAGGGGAATCCAAGATGGGGTGACTTGTGGGGCTCTGACCAGGTTCTGTTACCCAGAATCCTTTGCAAACATCAAAATTTGGCCAAAAAAACACGTTTTCCTCTCATTTCGGTGACAGAAAGTTCTGGAATCTGAGAGGAGCCACAAATTTCCTTCCACCCAGCATTCCCCCAAGTCTCCCGATAAAAATGGTACCTCACTTGTGTGGGTAGGCCTGGTGCCCGCGACAGGAATAGATCACACAACGGTCAATGTTGGTCCTTACATGAGGCAGCTGTTGACCCTGGGGTGATCCATTCCTGACGCAGGCACTAGGTGTAGGCACTCAAGTGGGGTAGTGTTTTTATCAGGATAGGTGAGGAATCACTGGGTGGTAGGAATTTTGTGGATCCCAGCATATTCCTGTAGTTTGTGTGACAGAAATGTGAGAAAAATAGAGTTTTTATTCAACATTTCAGCTTTGCAGGGTATTCTGGGTAAGAAAACTTTGGGGAATCCACACAAGTCACACCTCTGTGGACTCCCCTGAATGTCTAGTTTCCAGAAATGTTTGGGTTTAGTGTGTTTCTCTATATGGCCGCCGAACCCAGGACCAAAAACACAGGTGCCTGCCTTACAAAACCAGTTTGTTTTGCGATAGATAATTTTGATGTCTCCACAATACGATTTGGGCGGTGGAATTTGGGGCTGAACTAAATTGGGGAGCTCCCAAGAGAGCACTCTCTCTCTCTCTCTGCTTGCCGCCGCATTCACCTGCTCTCTGTGTTGGGCTAACCCTCTATTACCCAGTTGCACAGACTGCTTGCGAAGGGACAGCAGGACTGTCCTCATCACCTCCCTCATATTGTACTGGAAGAGGAGTTATCGAATGGGACTCCTCCGACTGAAAAATCACTCCCAGAGTCTGCGCCATTGCCCTATCCCTCAGATGCTGTCTCAGTATCTGATGTCTCAGTCTCTGATCCTATGTCAGAGCTGTCCTCTATAACCCGAGTGCCGGCAGCAGTCATCCATCAAGATGCCATCTCTGCTATTGGCTAAACTGTTGCTCTAAAACATTAGCCTACATAGACAGTCACAAAATCGATGGTGTGTGTGAGATACGTGCAACAGTAGAGGCCACCTTACCTGCGCTTCTTCCCTCAATCAGCACGTTCTTTCAAGACACTCAAAAAACACCTTGTCACGTACCATTTCTCACAGTCTTTAGCACCTCCTGCGCCCAGTCCAAAAATCATTATTGGTGCTCCCACTCCCTCCTCCTCGGATTCCCTCATTACCACCCAGCAAAAGTGCCCTTCATCTCTCAATAGCCGCCCTGCACCCCGCACACATATTTAATTTGTATTATAGTGCAGGTAATGGCTGACTTTACTAATGTACTCAGCTATTTACATAAAATACAGATTTGCTCTTTGCAGTAGGCATATAAACCTTCTGCGCTTCTTTATGGCACTAAAACTGCCACTAGACACTTGACTTTTTTATTGCTGCCTAAAAGCTACAGTTGAAAAGCGTCAGTTGAAGTATGTGCATTGCTTTGAAGACGCAAGCTGCAACTGCAAGACAACTGGTGGCAAAATATATATCACTTTTATATGTGGGTCTGGTTTTCCTGGGGGCCGATCGCAGCCCCCAGGGAAACCACACACATATTGACAAAAGTGATATATATATATATATATATATATATATATATATATATATATATAGATCTATCTCTATATATATATCTATCTACATAGATATATATATAGATAGATCTATATATATATATATATATACATATATCTATATATATATCTATAGATCTATCTGTAGATATATCCATGTACATAGATATATCTACATAGATGTATATATCTCAATCACTCGATACCTGATCTTCGACAGGAGAGGACCTACACTGCAAGTGCTGCTGTGACCTTTGTTTGGAACAGACAATGGCTCGTGCGTCTGGGGAAAGGGCCCCTGCCTTCACTGCACAGGAGTTGGAGAAGCTCGTGGACGGGGTCCTCCCCCAGTACACGCTACTCTACGGTCCTCCAGACCAACAGGTAAGTACACAGGGAGCACGTTGTATGGGCTATGCCTGAGTGTAGAGGGCTGATTGTAAGAAGGAAGGGGCCACAGTTCTGCGTGCATGAAGGACTGTGAATGCATGTGCCACATGGCAAGGCTAGGGATGTGGGCCACTCACTTCGACGGTGCAGTTGCTAATGACTTCTCTTCTTCCCCTGTACATTTCATGTAGGTCAGCGCCCACCAGAAGAAGGTTATTTGGCGTGCCATCGCCAAGGACGTCCGGACCCTGGGGGTCCACCACAGACGGAGCACCCACTGCCGTAAAAGATGGGAGGACAATCGCCGCTGGAGCAAGAAGGCGGCGGAGGCTCAGCTGGGGATGGCCTCCCAACATGGGAGGGGTGCCCATCGCACCATGACCCCCCTGATGTTCCGGATCCTGGCGGTGGCCTACCCTGAGTTGGATGGGCGCTTGAGGGCATCACAGCAGACACAAGGGGGTGAGTACAACATCATTTTGCGGACTTTGCGCGCAGTGAAGGTGTCTGGGTGGGGGAAGAGGGCTGTGGGTTTCCCTAGGCCAGGGCGAGTTCCGTAGGCTAGGCCCCTCCGTAATGCAGGCCATGTGGCACTCCACCCCACCTCTGTAGAGTGCCAAGTAGAGGTATACATGCCCCTGTGTCATCTATGTGTGCAGATGTCCACCATAGCCATGTAGGCCATATCCCAGGAACTGCATCTGTAGAGCCCAACAGCGCGGCGTAGTGCAGGGGGCTGCTGTGTCTGTATTGTCCGCCAACGGTAGCGGTAAGCCATGCCCTCAACCTGTCTTTCTTCTGTCATCCCCGCCCCTTTTTGTGGTCTCCCTGTTCTTGTGTGCATCAGCATCATCAGGCGGAGGTACAGTGGCACCGGAGCACGAGGGAGCTGCATCCCACATGGCCATGGAGGGCCACACCACGGACTCTGAATACACCAGTGGGACGGAGGGCGAGGGGAACTTCACGGCGGTCACAGGATCTGCAACCAGCGATACAGACTCGTCCTCCGATGGGAGCTCCCTTGTGGTGGCGGCAAAATCTGTGCCCCCCACTTCTACAGGTACAGCTGCCACCCCCCCTACCAGCACCGCCCTCCCAGCAGCCCCTCAGCCTTCACCCCGTGCCCGCTCACCCAGGAGGGTGGGCATCACCTTCGCCCCAGGAACCTCAGCCCCTGCCCCTACCCCTGTCACCTCTGCTGCCCTCAGTGAGGAGGCCATTGACCTCCTAAGGTCACTCACTGTTGGGCAGTCTACCATTTTGAATGCCATCCATGGTGTAGAAAGGGAATTGCAACACACAAATGCATTCCTGGAGGGCATTCATTCTGGTCAGGCTGCCCTTCATCGAACCCTGCAAACTCTGGCCTCAGCACTGATGGCAGCCATTGTCCCTGTGTCTAGACTCCCCCCTCCAACTTCCTCCACCCAGACCCAATCCCCTGTACCCCAGCCTATCCCAAGCACACCATCAGACCAGCATGCACACATGTCAACACACAAGGGAAGCTCAGGCAAACATAAGCACCACACATCCCACAGGCACTCACGCAAGCATCACACAGATACAGACACAGCAACATCCACTGCCTCCACTGTGTCCCCCTCCTCGTCGTCTCCCTCCTCCCTCCCAGTCTCGTCTACAATCTCACCTGCATGCACTACCACTACAGCCACTAGGTCCCACACCAGCACACCCACCACCACACCTCGCTCACCTGCACTCACCACCCCCACTGCCATTTACACGTCCGCTGTGTCCTCTCCCAGTGTGTCTGTGACGCCCCCTCCCAAAGTACACAAACGCAGGCACACACCCACCCAACATACATCCACCTCACGACAGCCTCCAGCGCATGCTCCTGCACCCAAAGCCACAAAAGTTACACCTCCTACAACCACCTCCTCTTCCTCCACTCCCAGACCCCCTCCAGCTACCCGTCCCAGTGTTCCTAAGAAACTTTTCCTGACCAAGCTTGACCTCTTTCCCACCCCCCTCCAATTCATAGGTCCCGTACTAGCACCTCAGCCAAAAAATCTCCAGGACCAGTGGTGCCTGTTGTTAGAGGTATGTGGAGTGCACCGGGCACCAGGGCAGCCAGTGTGACACGGAGCCACAGCACAGCCAGTCCCCCCCCCGTGAAGCACCAGAAGTTGGACAGTGCCCGGCGGGAGTGGGGGAAGACTCCAGCCAGCAAAGCCGCTCACAAGGGTCCCGGGGGGAGTGTCGACTCAGCTGTGACTCCTCCAAAGGTGGGGAAGGGGCAGAAGAAATCGCCAAAGTCTGGGAGGAGCAGCACGGCGGAGAAGACCACCATCATCCCCACTGCCCAGGAGGCCACCGCCAGCCCCATCGTCACTGCCCAGGAGGCAACCGCCAGAGTCAGTGCACAGGAGGGCAACCCCATCGTCAGTGGCCAGGAGGCCACCGCCAGCCCCATCGTCACTGGCCAGGAGGCCACCTCCAGAGTCAGTGCCCAGGAGGGCAGCCCCATCGTCACTGGCAAGGAGACCACCGCCAGAGTCACTACCCAGGAGGGCAGCCCCATCGTCAGTGGCCAGTAGGCCACCGCCAGCCACAGCCGAGCTGCCCAGGAGGGCCCCGGCAGCCACAGCCCAGCTGCCCAATGAAGGACCGCCAGCCCCAGCCCAGCTGGGCAATGAAGGACCACCATGGCAAGCACCGCTGAACAGGTCAGAAACTGCAAACTCAAGCACCGCTGAACAGGGCAAGCACCGCTGAACAGGGCAAAGACCACCATACCAAGCACCGCTGAACAGGGCAAGCACCGCTGAACAGGGCAAAGACCGCCATGGCCAGCACCGCTGAACAGGTCAGAAACTGCAAAATCAAGCACCGCTGAACAGGGCAAAGACCGCCATGGCAAGCACCGCTGAACAGGGCAAGCACCGCTGAACAGGTCAGAAACTGCAAACTCAAGCACCGCTGAACAGGGCAAGCACCGCTGAACAGGGCAAGGACCGCCAACTCAAGCACCATTAGCCCATGAGCGGCAGGGGCAGTGACGCAACTGGGACCATCACGGGGAGAGTGATGCACTCTGGGCACCAGTCCCCCTCCAGAACCAGTGGAGACATGCATCCACTCTGTCTGTCCTTAACAGGATGAAGCACTCTGGGCACCAGCCCCCCTCCAGAACCAGTGGAGACATGCATCCACTACCTCTGTCCTTAACAGGATGAAGCACTCTAGGCACCAGTCCCCCTCCAGAACCAGTGGAGACTGTTGTCCACTTGAGAGACTGTGGCTTTGCACTCCCCAGGATGGTACAGTGGGCAACCCACCCACTGTAGAGACTTGAGAGACTGTGGCTTTGCACTCCCCAGGATGGTACAGTGGGCAAGCCACCCACTGTAGGGACTTGAGAGACTGTGGCTTTGCACTCCCCAGGATGGTACAGTGGGCAACCCACCCACTGTAGAGACTTGAGAGACTGTGGCTTTGCACTCCCCAGGATGGTACAGTGGGTAACCCACCCACTGTAGAGACTTGAGAGACTGTGGCTTTGCACTCCCCAGGATGGTACAGTGGGCAACCCACCCACTGTAGAGACTTGAGAGACTGTGGCTTTGCACTCCCCAGGATACATCAATGGGCATGGAGCCCCCTCATGGATCTGGCGTGGTGCACTCATCCGGCTGAGGTGCCCCCCTTCCCTTCCCCCTGAGGTGCCTGTTGTATTTCTATCTGATGCCCCAGCAGTGTCCTCTCCGTTTTGATCAGGTATCTAGTGTGGGCCTCGCCCATGCATTTTGGGCCCAGTGGTCCACGGACAATGAATGGTGCATTACCTGCACTACTAATCGTGATGTATATTTTGTTGAATGTGTATATATATCTGTATATATTTAGTTACTGTATTTTGATATATTACAATGGTTGAACTCATTTCCTTTTGTCTTTGCATTCTTCCGGGGGGGGTTGGGGGTTGTTACTGTAATGTTTGGATATGCATTGGTGTGTGTGTTGTAGTGGGTGAGGGTCGGGTGGGGATGGGGGTGTTGCGTGTGTGTGTCCCTGACTTTTGCCTCCCCCTCCCCTATGTCGTAGGTGCAGTACTCACTGTTGTCTTCACCGCCGGCATTGATGATGGTCGTATAGGAGCAGGAAGAGTATCGCAGGGAGAATTTGGAGTTCCGGTTCCATGGTGTCGTCGTTCCTCGTGGAGTGTGTAGAGGTGAGCGTTTTCCCTTTGAAATGGCTGTTTCCGCCATGTTTTTATCCGCAGTGAATCCGCCCCGGAAAAGGTGGCGGATTGGTAGGTTGTGATACTGTGGGCGGTACATTGTCTCCTGCCTGTCTGTTGGCGGTGACCGCCAAGCTGTTTGTCTGTACCGCCGTGGTGGTCGGAGTGTTAAAGTGGCTGTCTTTGTTGGCGGTTTCCGCCACAGTCATAATTCCCATTTTTTACCGCCGGCCTGTTGGCGGTCTTACCGCCGCTTTAACACCGTCCGCCAGGGTTGTAATGACCCCCTTAATGTTTTGGTTTCTATTTCGGATTGTTTTAGGCATTTTGAGTGGATAGTTTTTAAAATGTAAAATTTTACATTTTATGTTATGTTAGACATATTTTTATAGCACACTGTCAACTGTCTGGGTATTGTGGCACTTTGCAGGTGTGTGAGCCTTGCATCTAGGGGACCTATTCAAAGAGACAATTCTCCAGGTTCTTATGGAATTTAAGAAGAGATGAAGAGTCTCTAATATGGTGTGGTAGGTTCTTTAGGTGCCAGGTATGAGAAGTCTTAACCTCCTGCTCTGCTTTTTTTGAATGGGTGAGACCAGCTGAGCGGAGGTGTCTGGAGTGTCGGTGGAACAGCATGCAGCTTTTCAGGTAGGCTGAGCCTGTATTGTTTTTATGTGTGGAAGCTTGTACTGTGCACACTTATGTATGGGGGCCATTGGTGTTTCCTCAGGTGTGGTGTGATGTGAGACTGGCGTGGGAGGTTGATGATTAGTCTTGTTGCTGCAATCTGGTCAGACTGTAGTCTTTTTGTGAGTTGGTTTGTGATTCCTGTATAGAGGGCGATCCCATAGTCCAGCTTGCTGTTGATAAAGGAATGGTTGATGGTCTTCCTTGTTTGGCAGCTACTTATAGATCTTTCTTAGCATACTTAGTGTGTGATAATACCCATACTTAGCTGGGGTGGGAGTGGATCCAAGGTTTGTATGCCACCAAGAGGAGAGCTAAGCCGAGGTATCTTTTCAGAAGATCACCACTTTATTCTTGTCTGTGTTTGGCTTGAGACAGTTGGACTTCATCCAGTGGGCTACTTCAGTCATGTACATTTTGAAGTTGTTCTTTGTGCCAGGTGTTTTGCCCAAGAGGGACAGTATCAGTTCCATGTCATTGGCTTAGGTGAGTATGTTTATGTATTGTGCGCCTATGCCAGTGGCACCATGTAGATGTTGAAAAGTCAGGCTCAGGGAGGAACCCTTCTTTGAAGGCTGCAGAGAGGTCAAGTAGGATGACGGCTGTGGTTGCTCCTCTGTTGAGGATCATCTGGATGTCATCTGTTGCTGCAATGAGGGTTGTCTCTATACTTTGGTTTGGTTTGAATGCTGATTATGTGGTGTCAATGAGCTAGTGGTTGGCAAAGTGCTGGTGAGGAGTCTGTTGATGAAGGCTTCTTTAGGAGGATGTTGATGGCTGCTTGCTTTCAAGCTTTTGGAAATGTGGCTATGCTAATGGCAGTGTTGAGGATAAAGGTAAGAGCTTCACTGGTAGGGGTTGAACCTTCGCTCAAGTCATGGTGGGAGCAAGGATCTGACAGGGCCCTGGATTAAATGGTCTTCATGACTGTTGTGGTTTCCTCTGTGATGATAGCATTCCATGTGGTCAGAGAGTTGTCTTTGCCCTTTACCAGTAAACTTGCTACAGGTTTGGTGGGGTCTGGTTGCAAGTCGGAGTTGCTGTATATAGCTCTGATTTGATGCACATATGTCCGAGAGGTCGTTGCACAGGTCTTGGGTTGGGTTGATGCTTTCATTGGTTCAGCAGGTATGGTGAAGTCATTGATGATTGAGAACATTTCTTTACTGCTGTTGAAGCTATTGTTGATGCGTTCGAGTAGGGTCTTCCTCTTGGTTTCCCAGATCTGCTGGTAGTAGCATTCCTGGGTGGATATAAACATATCTTTGTCTGATGCTTTCTGGCTCGCTCTCCACCTCCGTTCCAGGTGCTTGCTTTCATGTACCATCTGGTCTGTGCTCCTGTTCTTGCTAATAGGCTTCTTTTCCCTGGGGCTTGGGTGTTAGCATAGATGGTGATCCTGCTGTTGAAGTTGTTAAGCTCTGCTGGTAGAAGCCCACTCCAGCTTTGATAGGGTGGCCCAGCATCCACTTTCTGGGCCTGTAATGGTAGTTTGTCTATGGTGGGGGATGTCAATTGTCAAAAAGACAATGATGTGGTTGGTCAAGGTGATGGATGTGATGATCATGATGTTATTGAAAACAGGGTCCAGGATGTGTCAGGTGACTAGGTTGGGCTGTGATGTGCTGGGTAAGTCTAAGGTGCCCGAGCCTTTAAGGAGTGCATCATGAAAGTGAGGTCTCCTAAAAGGATGTTGGTGCTGGAGTTGATGACTAATAGGGTGATGAAGTTTGTGATGATGCTGGTGAAGCTGACTCAGAATTCTAGGGGTCAGTATACCAGGGTTCCACCCAGGGTGAATTTGGCTGTGATTTATAGTTTGAAGTTGAGGTGTTCCATGTTATTGGTTTCATTTCCTGTGGTGGTGCAGCAGCTGATAGTGTCACTGAAAATGATTGGTATTATTAATAAGTGAGAGAAACATAGGCCCTCATTACAACCCTGGCGGTCGGTGGTAAAGCGGCGGTAAAACCGCCAACAGGCCGGCGGTGAAAAAAATGGAATTATGACCATGGCGGAAACCGCAAACATAGACAGCCACTTTAACACTCCGACCGCCATGGCAGTACAAACAAACAGCATGGCGGTCACCGCCAACAGACAGGCGGAAGACAATGTACTGCCCACACTATTATGACAATCAGCCACCTTTTCCGGGGCGGATTCAACGTAAAAAAACACGGCGGAAACAGGACTTGGAAGGGAAAACACTCACCTCTACACACCCCACGAGGAACCAGGACGCCATGGAGCCTGAACTCCAAATACTCCCTGCGATAGTCTTCCTGCTCCTCTACCAGCAGCACGACCGACCGCGGCGACGACCACGGTGAGTACTGCACCTACAACACAGGGGAGGGGGGAGGGAAAAGAGAGTGACACACACACGCAACACCCCCAACCCCACCCCCAACCTCACCCACAACAACACACACACCAATACATGCTGAAACATTACATTTACACCCCCAAACCCCGTGGAAGAACGCAATGACAAAAGGAATTGATTGTAACCGTTGTAATCAATAAACATCCATTAGTACAAAATTTACATACACTATAAACAAATATGTACACCTAGAATTCAAGTCCAGGTACTGCACCTATATAGTCCGTGGACCACTGGGCCCCAAATGCATGGGCGAGGCCCACACAAGATACCCGATCGAAACGGAGAGAACACTGCAGGGGCATCAGATCGAAATAAAACAGGCACCTCAGGGGGAAGGGAACGGGGGGCACCTCAGCCGGATGAGTGCACGACGCCAGTTCCACGATGGGGCTCCATGCCCATTGATGTATCCTGGGAAGTGCAAAGCCACTGTCTCTAAAGTCTCTCCAGTGGGTGGTTTGCCCACTGCTTTATCCTGGGGAGTGCAAAGCCACAGTCTCTCAAGTCTCTCCAGTGGGTGGTTTGCCCACTGCTTTATCCTGGGGAGTGCAAAGCCACAGTCTCTCAAGTCTGTCCAGTGGGTGGGTTACCCACTGCTTTATCCTGGGGAGTGCAAAGCCACAGTCTCTCAAGTCTCTCCAGTTGGTGGTTTGCCCACTGCTTTATCCTGGGTAGTGCAAAGCCAGAGTCTCTCAAGTGGACAACAGTCTCCACTGGTTCTGGAGGGGGCTTTGTGCCCAGAGTGCTTCATCCTGCCAATGACTGAGGTAGTGGATGCCTTTCTCCACTGGTTCTGGAGTTGGCTTTGTGCCCAGAGTGCTTCATCCTGCCAAGGACTGAGGTAGTGGATGAGATTCTCCACTGGTTCTGGAGGGGGCTTTGTGCCCACAGTGCTTCATCCTGCCAAGGACTGAGGTAGTGGATGTGACAGTCCACTGATGGTGGGGCAACATGGAAGCTGCCCAGGCCCCTGAAACTGACCACCAGCCACGTACAGATGACCACTGTAGATGGCAGCCATGTCTGCGGTGGTGCCACTGGCTCAGGTTGTCTCGGGTCCGCTGGTGGGTCTGGCGGCGGTGTCATTGTCGGCAGTGTTTGCGGCGGTCATCGTGGCGGCGGTGCTGGTGGCGGCCTCACTGACTGCGGTGCTGGTGGCTGGCTCACTTACTGTGGTGCTGGTGGCTAGCTCACTGACTGCCGTGCTGGTGGCTGGCTCACTGACCGCGGTGCTGGAGGCTGTGTCAGTACCGGCGGTGCTGGTGGCGGGCTCACTGACCGCGGTGCTGGTGGTGGTGTCAGTAGCGGCGGTGCTAGTGGCGGGCTCACTGACTGCGGTGCTGCTGAAGGGCACAGTGTCTGCTGTGCTGGTGAAGGGTTCAGTAATTGGGCTGCTGGCGGCGGTGTCCGTGATGGCAGTGCATGTGGCGGTGCCGGTCATGTCCACCGTGCAGGTTGGTGGCGACGCTGACTTGCCTTTATTCTTCAGGCCCTTCCCCACCTTGGATGGTGGCGCAGCTGTCTTGCCACTCCACACAATTGTCTTGCCTGAGCCCTTGGTGGCAGGTGTTTTTGCTTTCTCCCTCCAGGATGTGGGCAACTTTTTCTGTTTTGGAGGTGGGGGAATGTCCTTATCCTCGCTCCTTGGGGAACTGGCAGCCCTGTTGCTTGGCGCACTCCAAAATCCGGGTATTGCTGGCACCACTGTGCCCGGTGATGTGGTGGCTGAGGTGGTGGGTTGGGACCTGGAAAGGTGGGCCCTAGGGGACGGGCGGGGGGGGGAGGTGTAGGGAAGGGGTCAACATTTAGGAGGAACAGTTTTTTAGACACACTGGGAAGATGGAGGCGGTTTGGGAGTGGAGGAAGAGGTAGTGGTTGTAGGAGGTGTTCGTTTGCTGACTTTGGGTGAAGGTGCATGGGCTGGAGGCTGTCGTGAGGTGGATGGCTGTTGGGTGGGTGTGTGACTGCGTTTGTGTACTTTGGGAGGAGGGCTCACAGACACACTGGTAGAGGACACAGGGGATGTGTGAATGGTAGTGGGGGTGGTGAGTGCACATGAGCAGTGTGTGGTGATGGGCGTGCTGGTGATGGAGGTAGTGGCTGAAGATGTAGTGCATGCAGGTGTGAGTGGAGACGTGACAGGGAGGGAGGAGGGAGACATGGGGGAGGGAGGCACAGAGAAGGCAGTGGATGTTGGTATGTGTGCATGGGTATGATGCTTGTGTAAGTGCTTGTCGGATGTGTGGTGCTTATGTTTGCCAGAGCCACCCTTGTGTGTTGAGGTGTGTGCCTGCTGGTCTGATGGTGTGCTTGGGATAGTCTGAGGTACTGGGGATTGGGACTGGGTGGAGGAAGTTGGAGGGGGGGAGGCTGGACACAGGGACAATGGCTGCCATCAGTGCTGAGGCCAGAGCCTGAAATGATCGCTGTTGGGCTGCCTGGCCAGAATGAATGCGCTCCAGGTATGCATTTGTCTGTTGCAACGGCCTCTCTACACCCTGGATGGTATTCAGAATGGTAGACTGCCCAACAGTGAGGGATCTGAGGAGGTCAATAGCCTCCTCACTGAGGGCAGCAGGGCTGACTGGGGCAGGGCCTGAGGTGCCTGGGGCGAAGGAGATGACCACCCTCCTGGGTGAGCGGCCACGGGACACACGCTGACGGGCTGCTGGGAGGGCGGTGCTGGTAGGGGAGGTGGCGGCTGTACCTATAGATGCGGTGGGCACAGAGGGGCCCGCCACCACAAGGGAGCTCCCATCACAGGAGGAGTCAGTGTCGCTGGTCTCAGCTTCTGTCCCTGCCGTGGAGCTCCCCTCGCCCTCCGTCCCACTGGTGAATTCATACTCCGTTGTCTGACCCTCCAGGGCCATGTGGGATGCAGCTCCCTCCTGCTCCGGTGGCACAGCTCCTCCTCCTGATGATGCTAATGCACACAAGAACAGGGAGACCACAAAAAGGGGGGGGGGAGAAAGAAGAAAGACATGTTCAGTGCATACAATACCGCTACCATCGGCGGACACTACAGACACAGCAGCCCTCTGCACTATGCCATGCACGTAGAGTTCCCTAATTAATCACATGGCCTATGACCGATTGCTGCAAACATGGAAGTCACAGGAGCCTGACTAGGTGAAGATGGCTCTTACCACTGGTGGGGATAGGGTGCCACTTAGCCTGCCTCACAAAGGGTCCTTGCCTACAAAGCTCGCCCTAGCCTAGGGGAACCCACTGCCCACCTTCCCCACCCAGACACCTCCAATGCGCGCAGAGTCAGCTGAATGAGAGTGTACTCACCCCCTTGTGTCTGCTGTGATGCCCTCAAGTGCCCATCCAACTCTGGATACGCCACCATCAGGATCCGGAACATCAGGGGGGTCATGGTGCGACGGTCACCCCTCCCACGTTGGGAGGCCATCCCCATCTGGGCCTCCGCCATCTTCTTGCTCCAGCAGCGAAGGTCCTCCCATCTTTTTCGGCAGTGGGTGCTCCGTCTGTGGTGGACCCCTAGGGTCCGGACGTCCTTGGCGATGTCACGACAAATATCCTTCTTCTGGTGGACGCTGACCTAGAGGTATAGTACAGAGGAAAATGTAAAACTTTTACCGTCCGGACCGTCACAGTCATTGTCCCACGTTCCCACCCTTGCACCCTTGACGCACATACACTCACCGTCTGATCATGCAGGCCTCATCTCCTCCCCGTATCTTCCATCCACACCACTCCAAACAGGCATTGCCCATACAGCATGCTCACATTGTACTCACCTGTTTGTCTGGAGGACCATAGAGTAGCGTGTACTGGGGGAGGACCCCATCCACTAGTTTCTACAACTACTCCAATGTGAAGGCAGGGGCCCTTTCCCCAGACACATGAGCCATTGTCGCTTCCAGACTGAGGTCACAGCAGCACTTGCAGTGTAGGTCCTCACCTGTCGAAGATCAGGTATCAAGTGAGTGAACAGAGAGAAAATGGCGGTCACATCTGCGGCGGTGCGTACTGTCACCGCCGGCGTACATCGTCATTGGCTCCTGGAACCCATAGGGCCCAATGTTAACCAATGCAGGATTGCGCTGCGGTCTTCGACCACCTACCGCGACGGTGTACAACGCCAGTTACCTCATATTGCCTTGTCCCACATTACAGGTCAGGCAGCCGCCATTTCAGGGGGCCACATGGCACCAATTTTTAATGCATCACACATATATAGGCCTTGCATATACACAGAGACAGGCACATAGCGTATTGACAAATGTGTGCAATAAAATTATTGTCTTACTACCTCAGTGTTGGCTGACTCTGTGCTCGCTGTTCTCATCCATAGGGCACATCCGCCAGGGCAGGTGAGGCGATGGCGGCATCCTCCGGTGTACAGACCACTGGTGGACCTGTTGACAATGGAAGAGAGTCATGTAATAGTCACCTACAGACTTGATCGTGCCACAATCCATGAACTGTGTGCCCAGTTGGAGCCAGACCTGATGTCAGCTATCCGCCATCCCACAGGAATCCCCCCTCTAGTGCAGGTCCGGTCAGTACTTCATTTCCTGGCAAGTGGGTCTTTTCAAATAACAGTGGCCATAGCATCAGGGATGTCCCAGCCTATACTCTCTAACGTGTTGTCCAGAGTGTTGTCTGCCCTGCTGAAACACATGTGCAGCTACATCGTGTTCCCTCAGGTGGAGGATTTTCCTACAGTGAAAAGGTGACTTCTATGCCCTGGGACATATCCCCAACATCATAGGTGCCATTGATGGGACACATGTGGCCTTGGTACCTCCCCGCAGGAGTAAATAGGTGTACAGAAACAGGAAGAGCTACCATTCACTGAATGTGCAGATGGTGTGTTTGGCGACCAGTACACGTCCCATGTGAGCGCCAAGTTTCCAGGCTCAGTGTACAACGCTTACATTTTACGGGAATAGCAGCCTCCCTTATGTGATGGGGCAACTCCAGAGGCACCCTGTGTGGCTAATAGGTGAGGACAAGGCCCCTATACCGTGTGAATAGTTGTCTGGGTCTGGGGTTGTCCCTAAGGGTTAGTGTGTGTCTAACAGTTGTCTCTCGACATTTGCAGGTGACTCTGGGTACCCAACCTGTCATGGCTACTGACCCCAGTGAGAAATTCCAGGACAAGGGCAGAGGAACGCTACAATGAGGCACATGGGCGAACTAGGAGGATTATTGAAAGACCCTTCAGCCTCCTGAAGGCCAGGTTCTGGTGCCTCAATATAACAGGTGGTTCTCTGTACTACTCACCAAAGAAGGTGTGCCAGCTCATCGTGGCCTGCTGTATGCTGCACAACTTGGCTTTGTGATGACAGTTTCCTTTTCTGCAGGAGGATGGTCCAGAAGGAGGTCTTGTGGCAGCTGTGGAGCCTGTGGACAGTGAAGAAGAGGAGGCAGAAGAAAAGGACTTAGACAACAGAAACAACGTGATCCAGCAATACTTCCAGTGAGACACAGGTAAGAAGACATCACTGCCTCCTACATCTGATAAATTTGTTAGACATATCATTTGTCTGTCACTTTCACCCAGTGTATGGACCCTGATTTTTCAGTTTGCCTTACCATTTCACAGATGTGGCTCCCACTGTGTGACCTCTGCTATGTTCCCTCATGGACTAGAGCGTGTGACATAGGTATGTTGACAATAGAATGGACATTGCTATTTTCCTCAGTTATTGAAAATACACATTTGTGAAAGCACAGACTGACTCCAGATTGTTTTGTGATTCAAGGGTGTTTTTTTAAGTGCTAAATAGTGGAGGGGGTTGTAAAATGGTCAGGGGTGATGGTGGAGGAATGTCCATGGCAGAGTCCAGTTATTAGTCTCACAGGTGCATTGTCCAAAGGGGCATAGGAAGAGGAGCTAGGGCAGTTTAAGGATGGACAGGGTGACAAAGTGGGACAGAAGGATGACATTCAGGGTGGTCTCATTTCTTGGCGGGGGTCTTGGCATTGTTCTCTGTCTTTGTCCTGGATCTCAGGGACCGCTTGCGGGGTGGTTCTCCATCGGCAGGGGGTGGGGTGCTGGTGTCTTGGTCCTGTGGCAGTGCCTCCTGTCCACTAGCGCCGGTCGGAGGTGGTGGGCAGTTCATCGTCCAGGCTAGTGTCAGGAGCCCCTTGTTGTGCCACAGTGTCCCTCCTGGTGTTCACAGGGTCCTTCAGCACCCCTACAATGGTGCCCAGGGTGGTATTGATGGACTTGAGTTCCTCCCTGAACCCCAAATACTGTTCCTCCTGCAGCCGCTGGGTCTCCTGAAACTTGGCCAGTACAGTTGCCATCGTCTCCTGGGAATGATGTTACGCTCCCATGATGTTGGAGAGTGCCTCGTGGAGAGTGGGTTCCCTGGGCCTGTCCTTCCCATGTCGCACAGCAGACATCCCAGTTCCCCGGTTTTCCTGGGCCTCTGTCCCCTGAACCGGGTGCCCACTGCCACTGCCCCCAGGTCCCTGCTGTTCTCCCTGTAGTGGTTGACACACTGCTGCTTGACGTGTACTGGGGACAGAGGTATGGGCCCGATGGGTGGGTGCTGTGCTGGTGTTTCCTGAGGGGGGAGGCTCTGTGGTGGCCTGTGACTATGTCAGGGGAACCGACTGTCCTGAGGTCCCAGATGGGCCGGGCTGGTCATCTAGATCCAGTTGGACAGAGCTGCTGTCATCACTGTGGGCTTCTTCTGTGGGGGGGAGGGGTGGACATTTCTGGAACCTCCTGTCCGGTGACGTTGTGTAGGGGTCCTGCAGGGGTGTAGAGGCATGATTATTGCATCTGTGTGTGCCATGGTGTGCAATGGGTGGGTGGCCCTGTACCCCAATGCTGACATTCTTGTGTAGGACCTTGTGTGATAATTGTTTTGGGGTCTGTGTGGGTATGTGTAGTGGACATGCTTTGGTGATGGGTGTCCATGCTTTGGTGTTGCATGCAGGGCTTGGTGTTGGGATGTGTGGTTTGTGATAATAGGACATATGTGAGGAGTTGGAGTGATGGGGTGAGCACGAGGGTGGAGGTATGTGTTGGCATGCAGGTAGGTTGGGGGATATGGTAGTTAAAGATTTGACTTACCAGAGTCCATTCCTCCTGCTACTCTTGCGAGGCCCTCAGGATGCAGTATAGCCAAGACCTGCTCCTCCCATGTTGTTAGCTGTGGGGGAGGAGGTGGGGGTCCGCCGCCAGTCCTCTGCACTGCAATGTGGTGTCTTGAGACCACGGAACGCACCTTCCCCCGTAGGTCGTTCCACCGCTTCCTGATGTCATCCCTTGTTCTTGGATGCTGTCCCACTGCGTTGACCCTGTCCACGATTCTGCGCCATAGCTCCATCTTCCTAGCTATGGAGGTGTGCTGCACCTGTGATCCGAATAGCTGTGGCTCTACCCAGATGATTTCCTCCACCATGACCCTGAGCTCCTCCTCATAAAACCTGGGGTGTCTTTGCGGTGCCATGGGGTGGTGTGGGTGATGTGTGAGGTGGTGTCTGTTGTGTAGTGTGGGGTGATGTTTTGGGGTGTGTGGTGTTTTGTGCGTGGATGTGTATGAGTGATGGTGTTGTGTGCCTCTGTATGCTGGTGTGGTCTTTGCTTTTCTGTCCCTCTGCTTCTTCCAAATTTTTCGTTGTAAGGGTTTGTGGCTAATGTGGGTGTGTGTTTTATACTGTATAGGGTGTGTGGGAGTGGTGTGTGTATGTGTATCAGGTGTGTGTATTGCGAATTGTCCAATGTGGTTGTGTTTTGTAAATGTGTGTGTATTTTGAGCGCGGCGGTGTGTACCGCCAATGTTTTACCACGGTTGAAAGACCGCTGCATGGATTCATGGGTCGTGATAGTGTGGGCGTATTCCTGTTGGTGTGACGGTGGAGGTTTTGTAATCGCCAGTTTATCAAAGACCTTTGGTGTGGCGGACTTATGTCGGTGTCTTGATTTTGGCGGATTCCGAGCTGTGGGTCGTAATAGCTGTAGCGGATTTCCATGGCCGCGGCGGTGTGTTGGCGGTCTTCTGCACTGTGGTAAGCAGGATTTACCGCCAATGTTGTAATGAGGGCCATAATGTTTTGTAAAATAATTAAAACATTTTGGACTTTCAAAACAGGGATGGGAGAGAGTGTGTGTGCTTTGACAGTGTGTGCATGCATACATCCCTGGTAAAACCTGACAGACGGTTGGTGTCCCTGCCACTTGAGAATGCTACATTCATGTCTATGCCTGGGCCTGGGTGGGACTAATGGACAGGGCAGGCCCCTGCATTGTGAAGACCAATAGGACCACCATGGTTCAGAGTGGAAGAGTCCTGGTCCTCCAAAATATGTAATGGTCGGGCCACTGGCACCCCCTGGTGCAATGTACCCACTGGGTTAAGGAGAGGGCACTGTATGGGCATAAAGATAGGGTGGTGGGTAGTTGCAGAGTAAGGTTTCATTTTAAGGTTTAGGTTAGCATAGGGTCAGTACACTTACTCTTGAATCTATTTTACTTAATGTTGTGGTAATCTCAGAAGTGTAATTTCTACAGTGGTAATCCCTGCAGTGGTAATCTCAGCGGTAGTAATCTCTGTGGTAGTAATCACATCAGTGGTAATCTCAGCAGTGGTGATCCCTGCAGTGGTAATCTCAGAGGTAGTAATCCCAGTAGGGTAATCTCAGCAGTGATAATCCCTGCAGTGATAATTTCAATGGTGGTAATCTCAACAGAGGTAATTCGAGCACTGGTAATTTCAGAGATACTAATCATTGTAGTGGTAACCTCAGCAGTGATAACCCCTGCAGGGGTCATTTGTTTACTTTTTACTCAGCACACTAGGGCCTTATAAAACAATAAGGCTCGGATAGAATCTATTTCACAAGCATTTGCAATGCAATGGGTCCCGTGTTTACTCGAGGTAAAGCTATTAGCGTTGTAAACTCCTAACTGGACTTTTCTTGCCACATAAACTGAAAAGGAAAACAGTTTCACATAAGCCAGTGGACGGCCACCATGAGCGCAAACCAAACACACAAACGGAAACAAAAGTCAGCTCGCAGTGAAATTTATTGGAAAAAGTGCAATTATCCATGTAACCGCAAAAGTCCAATTATCCATATAACTGACAAAAGTGCAAATATAACCATGTAAAAGGGTCGATGTCATGCAAAGCATTTAACTTCTACCCATCAAGATCGCACTGCCTAAAGAGGAAAAAATAGTGCAGAAACCATACATTAAAAAAAACATTTATTTGTGAAGAGATGTATTATCATGTTATTTTTTGATACATTGATATCAAAAAAAATGATTCAATTTTTATTGATTTATTTTGTAGATTACATATTTTAACCTAGTATTTCTAATATTTGTGTAATTGTTGTAATATCAGGTACATTTCATATTAAATATTAATTACAAGATAAATTAATTTAAATTTGGCAAAATATATTTTGCAACTTTTAAAACAAATTTAATATTTTAGACATGTATAGGTTATATTTTTGCACTGTATTCTGTTTTTTAATTACAATTTAATATTTTCACTTTGAATATTGTTTATTTTTATATATTTGTGTAGGAATATATTTTTGATTCAATATTTTTGTTATTATAATTGCAAATATAGGGATCTTGATATTATAGTTGCAGATATTTTTACGATAATGTTGTTGCCAATATTCAGTGGCATAATCTATATAATTCAGTCGTACCCATGAATAGTATTTGTAGACTATTGTTGCTTAGTCTCAACGAGTAGAACATGTATTCTGTGTTAGTATTTTGCCTGCTAGAATAAAGTGGGAATAAGAATGTGTTTCTGGGTTCGCACCACCAAATTGCCAAAACTTTTAGCCATTACAGTCTGCCGAAAAGAAGACATATGCAGGGGCAGCGAGCAATGTATATGGGAGAAGCTTTTTCATCTCAAGCAAATCCTGGCTGCAAAGTAAGTGCCTCATGCCACGGACAATCAGCCATTTCTTTTGACTGAACTGTGTCCCGACTGAGAGCAAGTGTTAGAAGAAAACTGAGCAAAGCTGTATGTTCACTACTTGCTGCCAGACTTAACACTCCATCGGTGAAACGCAAAGATACTCAGGAAGTCATGAGGGACATTAACAAGATATAAAGGGCCCCTAGTGCCTCCTTGCGCATCATTAGCATAATTTTTTTTAACCTATAACGTGGCCCAACAGGGCCCAAATCTCCAAACCAAATTTCCAAAGTGATGCAATGCATGCATTGCGCCAGTTTGTAACACTTTGTGCTACATTATGCCTGCGCCAAGCATAATGTATGCAAAGGGTGCGTTGCCCCAGTTGGGGCTCGGAGGTAACAAAATGGCACAGACATCTCTTAGATTTTTTGCAGCACTTTTAACGCCTGCTCAGAGCAGGCGCTAAAAGGAGGCACACCATTGTTTACAATGGGCCACAAAGGGCTTTGCAGAATTAGCATCAACATTTTTGATGCTGATCCTGCAAAGCTCCGAACTAGAGTCAAAAATGTTGATGCTAGTTCTCTAACTACTGACATGGAGTGCCGTATCTTAGATACGGCACACACATGGTGGCATTAGGGAGGGCGCTAAGAGGCGTATGAAAAGTGGTGCTGCACCGGGTGCAGCTCCATTTTTTCTTAAATCTGGCCTAAAGTGTGAAGTGAAAGAATTTATGGCTTTCTCAGGATATGTAGCTGTATAGGTCTATGTATACTCAGTGGTAATTTCAGGTATGTGTACTAGATATTGCTAATTAGAGACATTTTTGTAGTGCACAATAAAACTGTTTAGGAATTTATATGACTGAGCAAAAGGCCTCTTTTTTCCTGAACATTAGATTAATGAAAGATTGAGTTCAAATCAGCACAAATGTAAATATTCCTTGCTGGTTACAAGCAGGTGTTCGCAGCTGGTACATGATACATTGGCTTCTTCTCCAGTGATTTTAGGTCTCTGATTGGACAAGGATCTCCTCTACAAAGCTATTCACATTTTGAGACATCTTAAATGGAAATACTAGTATGCGACCTGCATTGTAAACACTTTGGCCCAGATTTAAGAAAAGCGGTGCTTCATTATATAAAGCTCCAGTTTTCTTGCACCCATTGCGCCCCCTATACCCCCGTGTGTGCACTGTATTAATGATACGGCGCACCATGGTGTACTTTACGATCAATAGTGTCATAATTTCTGACGCTATTGTGGTACTTTGCAGGATTAGCACTGAAAATGTTGCCGCTATTCCTGCAAAGTACACAGAGGCCCATTATTATAAATAATGGTATGCCTCAATTTAACGCCTGCACTGAACAGGCATTAAAAATGATGAGAAAAAAAGCGCAGTGGAATCTCATAGACACCACTGCCCCATTTTTCTAGGCCTCCTAATGAAGGAAGTCCCCCCTTACATACATTATGCCTGGTGAGGCATAATGTGGCGCAAGGGTTTACAAAGTGGTGTAATGCGTGCATTGTACCACTTTGTAAATTTGGTGCAGCGCTTTTGCCAATCTAACGCCACATTAGCATAAAAAATGGCTCTATTATGGCACTAGGTGGAGCTAGGCCCTTCTTAAATTGGGGCCTTTGTTCTAAAGCAGGCACAATTTCAGGTCATGATCAAACACTTGAGTAGTCACTTCATAATCTTTCAAGGTCTTTGAATTACAGGCAAAAGAAAAACCTTTGTTCAGTTAGAAATGTATAGGAAAAAATTAACTACATGTCACCCAAAAAGGGAATGTCAAGTAATGGAATGTCACTTTTTAAATGTCCATTTGTGCATTTCAACAATCCCTATACCTTGATAATAGTTACTGATCCTTTACCAGCCACACTGGCAGACATAGAGGAGGATTTAGAGTAAAACAAAGTCTACCATCTGGGTATCTACCCCCTTCCGGGGAACAGCTGGTGTATCAGCTCCATTCAAGGCAGTGAACCTTTGGCTAGTGAGCACCATGTTTAATGGGCCCACTTGGCAAAGTTTTTTTGTTTTTCAAAAATGAATTCCCAAAGTGTGAGATTATCAATGACCCCCAACCGGGAGTTTTCTCCTTATGCATAGGAGCCACTGAGCAATTACCAGGCCGCGTTCACCATGCCTTCAGTGGCAGTCTGAGGCATGAAAACACCTCCAATGCGTGCAGAGTCAGCTGAATGAGAGTGTACTCACCCCCTTGTGGCTGCTGTGATGCCCTCAAGTGCCCATCCAACTCCAGATACGCCACCACCAGGATCCAGAACATCAGGGGGGTCATGGTGCGACGGGCACCCCTCCCACGTTGGGAGGCCATCCCCATCTGGGCTTCCGCCATCCTCTTGCTCCAGCGGCGAAGGTCCTCCCATCTTTTTCGGCAGTGGGTGCTCCGTTTGTGGTGGACCCCCAGGGTCCGGACGTCCTTGGCGATGTCACGACAAATATCCTTCTTCTGGTGGGCGCTGACCTAGAGGTATAGTACAGAGGAAAATGTAAAACTTTTACCGTCCGGACCGTCACAGTCATTGTCCCACGTTCCCACCCTTGACGCACATACACTCACCATCCGATCATGCAGGCCTCACCCCCCGTATCTTCCATCCACAGCACTCCAAACAGGCATTGCCCATACAGCATGCTCACAGTGTACTCACCTGTTTGTCTGGAGGACCGTAGAGTAGCGCATGCTGGGGGAGGACCCCATCCACTAGTTTCTCCAACTCCTCCATTGTGAAGGCAGGGGCCCTTTCCCCAGACACATGAGCCATTGTAGCTTCCAGACTGAGGTCACAGCAGCACTTGCAGTGTAGGTCCTCTCCTGTCGAAGATCAGGTATCAAGTGAGTGAACAGAGAGAAAATGGCGGTCACGTCCGCAGCGGTGCGTACCGTCACCGCCGGCGTACATCGTCATTGGCTCCTGGAACCCATAGGTCCCAATGTTAACCAATGCAGGATTGCGCCGCGGTCTTCGACCGCCTACCGCGACGGTGTACAACGCCAGCGCAGTTACCTCATATTCCCTTGTCCCACATTGCAGGTCAGGCAGCCGCCATTTCAGGAGGCCACATGGCATTAATTTTGTAATGCGTCACACATATATAGGCCTTGCATATACACAGAGACAGGCACATAGCGTATTGACAAATGTGTGCAATAAAATTATTGTCTTACTACCTCAGTGTTGGCTGACTCTGTGCTCGCTGTTCTCATCCATAGGGCACGTCCGCCGGGGCAGGTGAGGAGATGGCAGCATCCTCCGGTGTACAGACCACTGGTGGACCTGTCGACAATGGAAGAGAGACATGTAATAGTCACCTACAGACTTGATCGTGCCACAATCCATGAACTGTGTGCCCAGTTGGAGCCAGACCTGATGTCAGCTATCCGCCATCCCACAGGAATCCCTCCTCTAGTGCAGGTCCTGTCAGTACTCCATTTTCTGGCAAGTGGGTCTTTTCAAACGACAGTGGCCATAGCATCAGGGATGTCCCAGCCTATGCTCTCTAACGTGTTGTCCAGAGTGTTGTCTGCCCTGCAGAAACACATGTGCAGCTACATCGTGTTCCCTCAGGTGGAGGATTTGCCTACAGTGAAAGGGTGACTTCTATGCCCTGGAACATATCCCCAACATCATAGGTGCCATTGATGGGACACTTGTGGCCTTGGTACCTCCCCGCAGGAGTGAACAGGTGTACAGAAACAGGAAGAGCTACCATTCAATGAATGTGCAGATGGTGTGTTTGGGCGACCAGTACACGTCCCATGTGAACGCCAAGTTTCCAGGCTCAGTGCATGACTCTTACATTTTACGTGAATAGCAGCGTCCCTTATGTGATGGGGCAACTCCAGAGGCACCATGTGTGGCTAATAGGTGAGGACAAGGACCCTATACCGTGTGAATAGTTATCTGGGTCTGGGGTTGTCCCTAAGGGTTAGTGTGTGTCTAACAGTTGTCCGTCGACATTTGCAGGTGACTCTGGGTACCCAACCTGTCATTGCTACTGACCCCAGTGAGAAATCCCAGGACAAGGGCAGAGGAACGCTACAATGAGGCACATGGGTGAACTAGGAGGATTATTGAAAGTACCTTCAGCCTCCTGAAGGCCAGGTTCTGGTGCCTCCATATAACAGGTGGTTCTCTGTACTACTCACCAAAGAAGGTGTGCCAGATCATCGTGGCCTGCTGTATGCTGCACAACTTGGCTTTTGCGATGACAGGTGCCTTTTCTGCAGGAGGATGGTCCAGAAGGAGGTCTTGTGGCAGCTGTGGAGCCTGTGGACAGTGAAGAAGAGGAGGCAGAAGAAAAGGACTTAGACAACAGAAACAACGTGATCCAGCAATACTTCCAGTGAGACACAGGTAAGAAGACATCACTGCCTCCTACATCTGGTAAATTTGTTAGACCTAACATTTGTCTGTCACTTTCACCCAGTGTATGGACCCTGATTTTTCACTTTGCCTTACCATTTCACAGATGTGGCTCCCACTGTGTGACCTCTGCTATGTTTCCTCATGGACTAGAGCTGTGTGACATAGGTATGTTGACAATAGAATGGACATTGCTATTTTCCTCAGTTATTGAAAATACACATTTGTGAAAGCAGAGACTGACTCCAGATTGTTTTGTGATTCAAGGGTGTTTATTTAAGTGCTAAATAGTGGAGGGGGTTGTAAAATGGTCAGGGGTGATGGTGGAGGAATGTCCATGGCATAGTCCAGTTATTAGTCTCACAGGTGCATTGTCCAAAGGGGAATAGGAAGTGGAGCTTGGGCAGTTTAAGGATGGACAGGGTGACAAAGTGGGACAGAAGGATGACATTCAGGGTGGTCTCATTTCTTGGCGGGGGTCTTGGCATTGTTCTCTGTCTTTGTCCTGGATCTCAGGGACCGCTTGCGGAGTGGTTCTCCATCTGCAGGGGGTGGGGTTCTGGTGTCGTGGTCCTGTGGTGGTGCCTCCTGTCCACTAGCACCAGTCGGAGGTGGTGGACAGTTCATCGTCCAGGCTAGTGTCAGGAGCCCCTTGTTGTGCCACAGTGTCCCTCCTGGTGTTCACAGGGTCCTTCAGCACCCCTACAATGGTGCCCAGGATGGTATTGATGGACTTGAGTTCCTCCCTGAACCCCAAATACTGTTCCTCCTGCAGCCGCTGGGTCTCCTGAAACTTAGCCAGTACCGTTTCCATTGTCTATTGGGAATGATGGTATGCTCCCATAATGTTGGAGAGTGCCTCGTGGAGAGTGGGTTCCCTGGGCCTGTCCTCCCCCTGTCGCACAGCAGACCTCCCAGTTCCCCGTTTTTCCTGGGCCTCTGTCCCCTGAACCGTGTGCCCACTGCCCCCAGGTCCCTGCTGTTCTTGGGTTTGTGGGTTTGCCTGGGTTCCCTGTAGTGGTTGACACACTGCTGCTTGATGTGTCCTGGGGACAGAGGTATGGGCCCGCTGGGTGGGTGCAGTGCTGGTGTTTCCTGAGGGGGGAAGCTCTGTGGTGGTCTGTGACTATGTCAGGGGAACCGACTGTCCTGAGGTCCCAGATGGGCCGGGCTGGTCATCTAGATCCAGTTGGACAGAGCTGCTGTCATCACTGTGGGCTTCTTCTGTGGGGGGGAGGGGTGGACATGTCTGGAACCTCCTGTCCGGTGACGTTGGGTAGGGGTCCTGCAGGGGTGTAAAGGCATGATTATTGCATATGTGTGTGCTATGGTGTGCAATGGGTGGGTAGCCCTGTACCCCAGTGCTGACATTCTTGTGTAGGACCTTGTGCAATAATTGTTTTGGGGTCTTTGTGGGTATGTGTAGTGGACATGCTTTGGTGATGGGTGTCCATGCTTTGGTGTTGCATGCAGGGCTTGGTGTTGGGATGTGTGGTTTGTGATAATAGGACATGTGTGAGGAGTTGGAGTGATGGGGGTGAGGGCGAGGGTGGAGGTATGTGTTGGCATGCAGGTAGGGTGGGGGATATGGTAGTTTAAGATGTGACTTACCAGAGTCCATTCCTCCTGCTACTCTTGCGAGGCCCTCATGATGCAGTATAGCCAAGACCTGCTCCTCCCATGTTGTTAGTTGTGGGGGTGGAGGTGGGGGTCCGCTGCTAGTCCTCTGCACTGCAATGTGGTGTCTTGAGACCACGGAACGCACCTTTCCCGTAGGTCGTTCCACCGCTTCCTGATGTCATCCCTTGTTCTTGGATGCTGTCCCACTGCGTTGACCCTGTCCACGATTCTGCGCCATAGCTCCATCTTCCTAGCTATGGAGGTGTGCTGCACCTGTGATCCGAATAGCTGCGGCTCTACCCAGATGATTTCCTCCACCATGACCCAGAACTCCTCCTCATAAAACCTGGGGTGTCTTTGCGGTGCCATGGGGTGGTGTGGGTGATGTGTGAGGTGGTGTCTGTTGTGAAGTGTGGGGTGATGTTTTGGGGTGTGTGGTGTTTTGTGCATGGATGTGTATGAGTGATGGTGTTGTGTGCCTCTGTATGCTGGTGTGGTCTTTGCTTTTTTGTCTCTCTGCTTCTTCCAAATTTGTCGTTGTAAGGGTTTGTGGCTAATGTGGGTGTGTGTTTTATACTGTATTGGGTGTGTGGGAGTGGTGTGTGTATGTGTATCAGGTGTGTGTATTGCGAAATGTCCAATGTGGTTGTGTTTTGTAAATGTGTGTGTATTTTGAGCGCAGCGGTGTGTACCACCAATGGTTTACCACGGTTGGAAGACCGCCGTGTGGATTCATGGGTCGTGATAGTGTGGGTGTATTCCTGTTGGTGTGACGGTGGAGGTTTTGTTATCGCCAGTTTATCACTGACCTTTGGTGTGGCGGACTTGTGGCGGTGTCTGGATTTTGGCGGATTCTAAGCTGTGGGTCGTAATAGCTGTAGCGGATTTCCACGGCCGCGGCGGTGTGTTGGCGGTCTTCTGCACGGTGGTAAGCGGGATTTACCGCCAATGTTGTAATGAGGGCCATAATGTTTTGTAAAATAATTAAAACATTTTGGGCTTTTAAAACAGGGATGGGAGAGAGTGTGTGTGCTTTGTCAGTGTGTGCATGCATACATCCCTGGTAAAACCTGACAGACGGTTGGTGTCCCTGCCACTTGAGAATGCTACATTCATGTCTATGCCTGGGCCTGGGTGGGACTAATGGACAGGGCAGGCCCCTGCATTGTGAAGACCAATAGGACCACCATGGTTCAGAGTGGAAGAGTCCTGGTCCTCCAAAATATGTACTGGTCGGGTAACTGGCACCCCCTGGTGCAATGTACCCACTGGTTTAAGGAGAGGGCACTGTATGGGCATAAAGATAGGGTGGTGGGTAGTTACAGAGTAAGGTTTCATTTTAAGGTGTAGGTTAGCATAGGGTCAGTACACTTACTCTTGAATCTATTTTACTTAATGTTGTGGTAATCTCAGAAGTGTAATCTCAACAGTGGTAATCCCTGCAGTGGTAATCTCAGCGGTAGTAATCTCTGTGGTAGTAATCTCAGCAGTGGTGATCCCTGCAGTGGTAATCTCAGAGGTAGTAATCCCAGTAGGGTAATCTCAGCAGTGATAATCCCTGCAGTGATAATTTCAATGGTGGTAATCTCAACAGAGGTAATTCGAGCACTGATAATTTCTGAGATACTAATCATTGTAGTTGTAACCTCAGCAGTGATAACCCCTGCAGGGGTCATTTGTTTACTTTTTACTCAGCACACTAGGGCCTTATAAAACAATAGGGCTCGGATAGAATCTATTTCACAAGCATTTGCAATGCAATGGGTCCAGTGTTTACTCGAGGTAAAGCTATTAGCGTTGTAAACTCATAACTGGACTTTTCTTGCCACATAAACTGAAAAGGAAAACAGTTTCACATAAGCCAGTGCTAACCAAACACACAAAAGGAAACAAAAGTCAGCTTGCAGTGAAATGTATTGGAAAAAGTGCAATTATCCATGTAACCGCAAAAGTCCAATTATCCATGTAACTGACCAAAGTGCAAATATAACCATGTAAAAGGGTCGATGTCATGCAAAGCATTTAACTTCTACCCAGCAAGATCGCACTGCCTAAAGAGAAAAAATAGTGCAGAAACCATATATTAAAAAAAAACATTTATTTGTAAAGAGATGTCTTATCATGTTATTTTCTGATACATTGATATCGATAAAAATGATTACATTTTTGTTGATTAATTTTGTAGATTACATATTTTAACCTAGTATTTATAATATTTGTTTAATTGTTGTAATATCAGGTACATTTCATAGTAAATATTAATTAGAAGATAAATTAATTTAAATTTGGCAAAATATATTTTGCAACTTTTTAAACAAATTTAATATTTTAGACATGTATAGGTTATATTTTTGCACTGTATTCTGTTTTTTAATTACAATTCATATTTTCGATTTGAATATTGTTTATTTTTATATATTTGTGTAGGAATATATTTTGGATTCAATATTTTTGTTATAATTGCAAATATAGGGTTCTTGATATTATAGTTGCAGATATTTTGACGATAATGTTGTTGCCAATATTCAGTGGCATAATCTATATAATTCAGTAATACCCATGAATAGTATTTGTAGACTATTGTTGCTTAGTCTCAACGAGTAGAACAAGTATTCTGTGTTAGTATCTTGCGTGCTAGAATAAAGTGGGAATAAGAATGTGTTTCTGGGTTCGCACCATCAAATTGCCAAAACTTTTAGCCATTACAGTCTGCCGAAAAGAAGACATATGCAGGGGCAGCGAGCAATGTATATGGGAGAAGCGCTTTCATCTCAAGCAAATCCTGGCTGCAAAGTAAGTGCCTTGTGCCACGGACATTCAGCCATTTCTTTTGACTGAACTGTGTCCTGACGGAGAGCAAGTGTTAGAAGAAAACTGAGCAAAGCTGGATGTTCACTACTTGCTGCCAGACTTAACACTCCATCGGTGAAACGCAAAGATACTCAGCAAGTCATGAGGGACATTAACACGATATAAAGGGCCCTTTGCGCCTCCTTGCGCATCATTAGCATAATATTTTTTAACCTATAATGTGGCCCAACAGGGCGCAAATCTCCAAACCAAATTTCCAAAGTGATGCAATGCATGCATTGCGCCAGTTTGTAACACTTTGTGCTACATTATGCCTGCGCCAAGCATAATGTATGCAAAGGGTGCGTTCCCCCAGTAGGGGGAGAACAAAATGGCGCAGACATCTCTTAGATTTTTTGCAGCACTTTTAACGCCTGCTCAGAGCAGGCGCTAAAAGGAGGCACACCATTGTTTACAATGGGCCACAAAGGGCTTTGCAGAATTAGCATCAACATTTTTTATGCTGATCCTGCAAAGCTCCGAACTAGAGTCAAAAATGTTGATGCTAGTTCTCTAGCTACTGACATGGAGTGCCGTATATTAGATACGGCACACACATGGTGGCATTAGGGAGGGCGCTAAGAGGCGTATGAAAAGTGGTGCTGCACGGGTGCAGCTCCATTTTTTCTTAAATCTGGCCTAAAGTGTGAAGTGAAATAATTTATGGCTTTCTCAGGATATGTAGCTGTATAGGTCTATGTATACTCAGTGGTAATTTCAGGTATGCGTACTAGATATTGCTAATTAGAGACATTTTTGTAGTGCACAATAAAACTGTTTAGGAATTTATATGACTGAGCAAAAGGCCTCTTTTGTTCTGAACATTAGATTAAGGAAAGATTGAGTTCAAATCGGCACAAATGTAAGTATTCCTTGCTGGTTACAAGCAGGTGTTCGCAGCTGGTACATGATACATTGGCTTCTTCTCCAGTGATTTTAGCTCTCTGATTGGACAAGGATCTCTACAAAGCTATTCACATTTTGAGACATCTTAAATGGAAATACTAGTATGCGACCTGCATTGTAAACACTTTGGCCCAGATTTAAGAAAAGCGGTGCTTCATTATATAAAGATCCAGTTTTCTTGCACCCATTGCACCCCCTATTCCCCCGTGTGTGCACTGTATTAATGATACGGCGCACCATGGTGCACTTTACGATCAATAGTGTCATAATTTCTGACGCTATTGTGGTACTTTTGCAGGATTAGCACTGAAAATGTTGCCGCTATTCCTGCAAAGTACACAGAGGCCCATTATAAATAATGGTATGCCTCAATTTAACGCCTGCACTGAACAGGCATTAAAAATGATGAGAAAAAAAGCGCAGTGGAATCTCATAGACACCACTGCACCATTTTTCTAGGCCTCCTAATGAAGGAAGTCCCCCCTTCCATACATTATGCCTGGTGAGGCATAATGTGGCGCAAGGGTTTACAAAGTGGTGTAATGCGTGCATTGTACCACTTTGTAAATTTGGTGCAGTGCTTTTGCCAATCTAATGCCACATTAGCATAAAAAATTGCTCTAATATGACACTAGGTGGAGCTAGGCCCTTCTTAAATTGGGGCCTTTGTTCTAAAGCAGGCACAATTTCAGTTCATGATCAAACACTTGAGTAGTCACTTCATAATCTTTCAAGGACTTTGAATTACAGGCAACAGAAAAACCTTTGTTCAGTTAGAACTGTATAGGAAAATCTTAACTACATGTCACCCAAAAAGGGAATGTCAAGTACTGGAATGTCGCTTTTCAAATGTCCATTTGTGCATTTCAACAATCCCTATACCTTGATAATAGTTACTGATCCTTTACCAGCCACACTGACAGACATAGAGGAGGATTTAGAGTAAAACAAAGTCTACCATCTGGATATCTACCCACTTCCGGGGAACAGCTGGTGTATCAGCTCCATTCAAGGCAGTGAACCTTTGGCTAGTGAGCACCATGTTTAATGGACCCACTTGGCAAAGTTTTTTTGTTTTAAAAAAATGAATTCCCAAAGTGTGAGATTATCAATGACCCCCAACCGGGAGTTTCCTCCTTATGCATAGGAGCCACTGAGCAATTACCAGGCCGCGTTCACCATGCCTTCAGTGGCAGTCTGAGGCATGAAAATCTACTGACAGGCTTCCTACCTTAACAGGACAGGTTGACTGTGACTGTGATTTGATGTCCCTGTGGCAGATGTGCCATCAAGTCAGAGGTTTCACAGACGATCAAGCTGAAGCTCTGTGATTGGGAACACAGCACGTCCAAGACTCTCAGGCCCAGATTATTGCTTTTTCAGTCCTTTTTGGCCCGGTAACGCCTACCTTGCATCTCATTGAAGCAAGGCAGTTTTCTGCAGGAACAAAATGACTTTAACTCCAATATTTGCAGTAGACATGCCAAAATAGAAATATGAAGTTAAGTTTGCGCTGGATTTGCGTTAAAAAAAATGACGCAAATCCGGCGCAAACAGAGTATAAATATGGGAAGAAATAGCTAAGTCTGGGCAGCAGGAGCACCACAGATTTACAATAGTGCTACTGCTTTGTCAAACTCTATAGGGGCCTCAAAGTCATAAACAGCGAACCAAGAACTGATAAAAATTCATTGAAAGAATTACTGAGATTTGGGTGTTTTGCACAAAGAAATGAATTACTATAAAGCACGTACAAGAACTTTAATGGCATTAGTCATTTAGTTGAGGGGCTAAAAACAGCCATTTGTACTACAGCTACCATATATTACTGTAATCTTCAGTGACAATGAAGCTATTATAGGAATGTGATTCTGCTACTAACCATGCCGCTTGTCAATTATATAATGCTTATTGATTGGAACCTGCAATCGTTTAAAAAAAATTGAGGTTCCCAAGTAAAAATACTGTTAATGATCTGAGAGTAGATCAAAATTAGGAGCACAGCTAATTAAAGGAACCATCCTTTGGGGAAACATAGAATTAGGCACACATCATTTAATTTCAGTGCAACACAATGGCAAGCATGGTGTGCCTTAATTTTAAGCCACAAAGACAGGAATGTTTTTTAAAATGTTCACCTTTTTCATATTATTCCCCCACGTTTGCCTTCACTACCTTGTTTTTTGCTGAAGCCTGCTTTTGTTGGCATTATGTCTCTGTGCTCTTCATGCCTGTTCATTAATTGTAAAGTGCATGTGCTATCCCTTTCAAACGTGGTAGAATTGGTATACACCTAATTGGCACATATAATTTATTTACAGGTAGCTAATAAATGGTACTACATGTACCCAGGGCCCACAAATTAAATGTTATAGGTAGGCTGCAGCACTCATTGTGCCACCCACTAAAGTAGCACTGTAAAATATGTCTCAGGCCTGCCACTGCAGTCAGTGGTGTAGCTTTAAACCTGGGTTAACTGGGTTATTGCACATTATAAACAATAACTTCAATTTGGAAGCAGATAGAGAAAATCTTCTTTCATTCTTTTTAATTCTAATTTAAAATTCATGGTAAAGTCAAATTTTAAAATGCTGTTCTGAAAATGCAAGTCTTAGAAAGTTAAACACACACAAAAAAGTGGCTGTCCCACTATATGTTGTTTTAAAACAATCAATCAATCATAGCATTTGTAAAGCACACTACTCAGCTGTGATGGTCTCAAGGTGCTGAGGGTGTGTGTGTGTGCTGCTACTGCTCTAACAGCCAGGTGTTGAGGTGTCTCCTGAAGGTTAGCAGGTCCTGTGTCTGTTGCAGGTGGATAGGAAGAGTGGTCCAAGTCTTGGCAGTGAGGTGGGAGAACGATCTGCCACCGGCGGTCGTTCTATGGATGCGTGAAATTGTGGCGAGGGCAAGGTCAGAGGAGCGAATCTGTTGGGTCTGGGTGTAGAAGGTGAGTCGTCTGTTGAGGTATTCTGTGAGCATGAGTGAGGAGCTTGAACGTGATTCTCTTGTTGGGGAGCCAGTGCAGGTCTCTCAGGTGGGCTGTGATGTGGCTGTGGTGGGGGATGTCCAGGATGAGGCATGTGGGGGCGTTCTGTATGCGTTGCTGTCTTTTCTGGAGCTTGGCCGTAGTCCAGTCTGCTGCTTCCGAGAGCTTGGGTGACCGTCCTTCTCGTTACAGTGGGGATCCATCTGTAGATCTTCCGAAAGATGCAGAGGATGTTGTAGCAGGAGGAAGAGATGGCGTTGACTTGCTGGGTCATTGATAGCAATGAGTCCATGATGAACCCCAGGTTGCGTGCGCGGTCGGTGGGTGTCAGTGCGTTTCCCAGTGACAGGCCACCAGGAGTCATCCCAAGTGGATGGGGTGGATCCGAGGATGAGGACCTCAGTCTTGTCAGAGTTCATTTCAGACAGCTGTTCTTCATCCATTCGGCGATGGTCTTCATTCCTTTGTGGAAGTTGGTTTTGGCAGTGGCGAGGTCCTTGGTAAGGGAGAGGATCAGCTGAGTGTCATCGCCCTATGAGATAATGTTGAGGTCGTGTGATCGGAAGATATTTGCGAGCGGTGTCATGTAAATGTTAAAGAGGGTCGGTCTGGGGGATGACCCTTGGGGTACGCCGAAGATGATATTGGTGGCTTCAGAGCAGAATAGAGGGAGGCGTGCTCTCTGGGTTCTGCTGGTGAGGAAGGAGGTGATCCAGTCCAGGGCTCTGTCGCGGATCCCTGCATCATTCAGGTGTGTGCATAAGGTGTGGTGGCAGACAGTGACAAAGGCGGTCGAGAGGTCCAGGAGGAAGAGTGCGGCGGTTTCGCCATTGTCAAGTAGGGTCCTGATGTCGTCAGTGGTGGCGATGAGGGTGGCTTTGGTGCTCTGGTTGCTGCGGAATCCATATTGGGATGAGTCCAGAGTGTTGTTCTTGAGGAAGCGGATCAGTTGTTTGTTGACAATCTTCCCAATGACTTTTGCCGGGAAGCGTAGCAGGGAGATGGACCAGAAGTTCTTGAGGTCCTTTGGGTCTGCCTTGGGTTTCTTGAGAAGGGTGTTGATCTCAGCATGTTTCCAACTCTCCGGGAAGGTGGCGGTCTCGAAGCAGCTGTTGATGATCTTCTAGAGTTGGGGTGCGATGACGGAGCTCACTTTGTTGAAGATGTGGTGAGGGCAGGGGTCGGATGGTGAGCCGGAGTGGATGATGTTCATGATTTTGATGGTGTTATCGTCGTTGACATGGGTCTAGGAGAGCAGGAGTTTGGTATGGCTGGGGGGCGGTGAGTCTGTGGTTGCCGGGGGTCTGGATATTGAAGCTGTCATGAATGTCTGCGATCTTGCGGTAGAAGAAGGTGGCTAGGGAGTCGCAGAGGTCTTGCGATGGCGGGATGTTGTTGGCGTTGGAACAGGGGTTGGAGAGTTTCTTAACAATGTTGAAGAGCTCCTTATAGCTGTGTGCATTGTTGTTGATGCGTTCTTTGAAGGAGGTTCTTTCGGTGGTTCGGATGAGATGGTGGTGTCTGTGGATGGCGTTCTTGAAGGCTGTGTGGTTTTCAGGTGTCTGTTCTTGGCGCCACTTCTTCTCAAGTCTTCGGCATGTTTGCTTGGATTTTTGGAGGTCGGCGGTTAACCAAAAGGCCTTTCTGTCGGTGCGTCTGTTTGAATGTTTCTTGATTGTGGTAAGAGTGTTGGCATAGTCATCGATCCATTGCCTGTAGTTGCGAGCAGCTGTGTCGGTGTCGGTGGTGTTGATAGGTGGGTTCCAAGAGAGGGAAGTGATCAGCTGGTCTTTGGTGACCTTGTTCCATCTGCGGTGGGGAATCCACTGCAAGTGGTGTTGCGTCATGGGTTTCTCGAAGGTGAAGTGGATGCAGCAGTGGTCGGTCCAGTGGAGTTCGGTGGTGTGGCTGAAGGAGACGTGTTTGCTGGCAGAGAAGATGGGGTCGAGCGTGTGTCCTGCGGAGTGGGTGGGAGTCATGGCGAGCTGCTTGAGTCCGAGGTTGTCCACTGGGCGTGGACAGGTGCAGATGGGCTTGCCTTAGGTGCGCCTTCAGCACGCTAGTGGCACAGCCGCACAGCGGCCGCCATTAAGTAGAAGCGGGGAGGAGAGGATAGCTGGGAGGCGGGAGCGGGGGCAGAAAAAGGTGTGGAAAAAAAGGGGCGGTCCATGGGGGCAGCAGCGGTGGAGATGCAGCATGATAGAGAGAGGAGGGGGTGGGCTGCAGGGGCAGCAGCGGTGGGGGAGACATATAGGGGCAAGAGTGAGAGTGAGAGCTGAGTGAGAGGAGAAAGAAACGGAGAGGAGAGAATGAAACGCCAAAATCGAAAGACAAAAGGAACACAAAAGGGACAGAACACGGAAGGAAAAGCACACAAAAAGTGAAACAGAGGCAAAAGAGGAAAAAAGGAGAAGAGAGGCAGAGGGCAGCCTAGTAGAAGAGCAGAGCTCTCCCACTAGACACCAGGGATACGTTGCAGGCAGAAGCGTGCAGGTGGAGGAGGTCCTCGAACTCCTGACAGAGGTCAGAGTTTAGAGGAACAAGGGACTAGGTCAGTGACAGGACACCTCAATCTACTGTACATGCATGAAAACGTTTTTTTCATCACATGTTCTATTTTAACATTTATGATCTTGGCCCTCTCTCCAGGGTTATCCTCAAACTTTTAGCCTTCACCCCTCCTGTTTTCTTAACTCGCTTTTGTTGGCTTTTAGGACTCTGTGCCCTTACCGCTGCTAACCAGTGCTAAGTTGCTTGTGCTCACTCCTTTAAACATGGTGCAATGGTTTACACTCAATTGGCATATTGAATGTACTTATGAGTCTCTAGTAAAGTGGTTCAAGTTTCACCCAGGGGCTGTAAATTCAATGCTAACAGAGGCCTGCAGCACTTATTGCGCCACCCACTTAAGTATTTTTTTAAATATGTCTCAGACCTCCCTTTGCAGCCTGTGTGCAATTTTAAACTATAATTACAGCCTGACAACATAAACCATTTGGCAGGCCTAAACCATTCACTTTAACACATATAAGGCACCCCAAGGGTAGGCCCAAAACAGCCCATAGAGCTGGGGGTACTGCATTTAAAATGTTGAATGTGTGCTTTTAAATTTTACATTATCCTGGTAGAAAAAAACTCTTACATTTGTTTTTCAGTAGTACAAGCCCTACCTCTCATATAGATAACATTGGGTTACCTTATTAGATTTAATAAATGATAACATTTGCTTTGGAACACAGAGAAATGTCATGTTTGGTCTCTAAAGAATGTTCATTTAAAACTTTCATGGTAAAGTCACATTTTAAGTCACAGGTTTGAAAATGCCACTTTTAGAAAGTTGACATCTTCTTGTCCTAACCATTTGAACCATTTGGTGGCTTCAGCCTGTGTCCTAGGTCACATGACAAGGTATAGTTAGCAGTTGGTCTTTGTGTATTCCTCCCAGACAGTGTTACAAAGGGGAACTGGGTGGTGGCAGGATGGGCCATCCAGCCAAGTTAGACGAGGGCAGAGCTGTCGCCTAGAACACTTACATTTCAAAAGAGCTGCTTCAGCATACCCAAAACGGACTTGCCACAAGTCTTTTGTCACCCCCAGACATCCTGGGACCATCTGTGAGGGGGATGCTAGATGTTTCTCCCCCTTCAAAGCAGAATCTATGGAAAACTGAAGGAGGGAATTGTACTCCAGAGGTCACCCCTACTTCTTGAGGCCTGCCTTGTTTCCCATAGGACTGCCCTGCTGTTTTAGGTCCACCTTGTTTGTCAGCGGATTACTCTGCTGCTTCCAGAGGACTGTCCTGCTGCTTGAAGCCTGCCTTTTGGTTCAGAGCACTGCCCTGCTGCTTGAGGCCTGTGCTGCTGCTTGAAGGAGAGAGGGCCATCTCCTTGACCCCAGCACTACCAGAGTGACTTCAGGGGTCATTAGGCTGACCTCTTGTTCTGAGCTACAGTGACACAATAAACTCCAGAGCCTCCCTGCAACTTCCCAAATGACCTGCTGCAACTGGCCATGCCTCGACCTGCAAGTGGGCCTGCCTCAACCCTCTTTGACTCTGTGAAAGTGAGTTCCTGATCCCCAGTTCCTAGACCCTTGTCTGGCATCAGTTGAGCTCCTCCTATGAAACCCTGAAATTCCAACTTCTGGGCTCCCCACATTTAGAAGGTAACTCTTTCTGTGGGACTAATCTGATCCCTGTATCCAGCCTGCACACCATCAGGGTTGACCTGAACTTGTGACTTTGTCCTGCTCTGGCACAACCACATACCCACAGTTAGCATTTTCTGCTTCTTTGTACTATTTTTTGTTAAACGTTCATAATTGCATAACTCTGATTCTACGGATTGGATTTTTGTAATTTCTGCCTAAATTTATTAAATATTTCCCAATTTTCCAAAATTGGTGTGGAAGTTGTCTTGTTTTGTGTTTTTACTTTATTACTGTATAAGTTCTGCATAAACACCTTACACATTGCCTCTAGTTTAAGCCTGACTGCTTTTGTGCCAGGTTACCGGAGGTGTACTTAGCAACATTTGTGGGTCACCCTGACAAGGATTGTGGTTGTTCCTTGAGAAGAGTCTTCAACCACCCCCAACTAAAAACCCAGGTTCTGACAATAATCTAATAAACATCTTATTTCTCTTGATCACCATCCAATTTTTTTATGGAAACAACATGGAAAATTATATTACTCTAACACACATTTTTTTGAGTACTGATAAAACTTATTTGAAAATTGTGAAGCTGCAAAAATTGTGACCCCAAACTCTGTGCTCAGTAAAGCAATCCCACACAAGTGCATTTGATATATAGTGCAAAGAACTTCATAGGATTTCTTTAAGGTAGGTAAATTAGGGCCTGGTTTAGGGCTTGGTGGAGGAAATACTCAGTCACAAACATGATGGATATCCTGTCCAGCTTTTTACAATCCTGTAGGATATCCATCACGTTTGTGATAGAGTATTCCCCTCTGCCAAGACCTAAATTAGGGCATTAATCTTTCAACACCATATTTTGCAAGCTGGTGTGTACTCAAAGAAATTACATTGTTTATTGTCTACACCCTATTGAAAAGATGTCATCATGAAATCAAATTGGGTTGAATAGTTGGCCTCCATTTGAAAAGGTTGCCCCTTTCTATGGTTATCTTCATGGTAATTAATTCAGGGAGATTTCCTTTGGCCATGCACAGTCAACGCATTTAGATCTCGTATAATTGGTTGGTGTTTTCATTGATGTTTTAGGTGAGGACCTTCACTTTTGAAAAGTTTACAATATTGGGTAGACATGGAATCCTTCTGTTGTGTTAGGGCTGAGATTGCTGTGAGTGTCTTTATTACTTTCCCAGAGTCATGTTCCACTGTTACTGTGCAATACTACAGGGAGCTAAAAGTTAGTTATCAACTTTTCTTCCATCTGGCCCAATTCAGGATGATTCTAAACATTCTAGCAGATAAAGCCGGTGAGTTCCAATTGAGAAATTGTGTATTTTTGTTTTAGTTTATTTTTCAGGACATGTTCTGTGCATTTTAATCTTTCCAGTCTGCCCTTTGTTACCCTGGACAGTTTGGATCACGACCCAGGTGAAGGGGGAGAACTAATCAGAACGAGTTTAGGGATAGACAAAGAGAGAGTTCCCCACACACAGGCTGGCACCCTCAGGGGCATATTTATACTCCGTTTGCGCCGGAATTGCGTCGTTTTTTTGACGCAATTCCGACGCAAAACTAGCTCCATATTTATACTTTGGCGTTAGACGCGTCTAGCGCCAAAGTCCATGGAGTTTGCGTCATTTTTTTGCGTGGACACCTACTTTGCGTTAATGAGATGCAAGGTAGGCGTTCCCGTCTAAAAAATTGACTCCGAGGCATGTGCGCCGTATTTACACTCCCGGGCAAAATTCACGCCCGGGAGTGGGCGGGTTAAAAAAAATGACGTACGGCCGCTTTTGCGCCGTTTTTTAGCGCCTGGAAAAGGCAGGCGTTAAGGGACTTGTGGGCTCGGAAGGAGCCCAGAGGTGCCCTCCCATGCCCCCAGGGACACCCCCTGTCACCCTTGCCCACCCCAGGAGGACACCCAAGGCTGGAGGGACCCATCCCAGGGACTTTAAGGTAAGTTCAGGTAAGTGTTTTTTTTTTGTTTTTTTTGTGGCATAGGGGGGCCTGATTTGTGCCCCCCTACATGCCACTATGCCCAATGACCATGCCCAGGGGACATAAGTCCCCTGGGCATGGTCATTGGGCAAGGGGGCATGACTCCTGTCTTTGCTAAGACAGGAGTCATTTCTATGGGGGTTGGGAGTCGAAAAAAATGGCGCAAATCGGGTTGAGGCGAAAAATTTGCCTCAACCTGACTTGCCCCATTTTTTGACGCCCAAGCCCCATATCCCCCTACGCCGGCGCTGCCTGGTGTACGTCGTTTTTTTCCACGCACACCAGGCAGCGCCGGCGGCTAACGATAACGATCATTGATTAAATACGGCGCCCGCATGGCGCTTCAGAATGGCGTTAGCCGGCGCTAATTTTTTTTACGCAAAACTGCGTTAGCGCAGTTTTGCGTCAAAAAGTATAAATATGGCCCTCAGAATCCCACATCGAAACACTCCTGTACCTATGAAAAATACAAAAGAAGGACTGCCCTGCAGCCTGAAGAAGGAAGACTGGACCTGTTCACCTTGAATCCAGAATCCCCAGAAGTAACTTAAAGGGTCAGTTAACTAGCCTCCTGCTCTACCTATATGGACGACAGGCTTCCAGATGCCTTCCCTGTTACATCCCAGCTGACCAGCACCAACTCAACCTACCTGAACTCTGCTGCTGGCCTCTGCTAGAGTGAGTCTTGTCCACCAAAAGGTCTTGTAGCTCACAGTGCCTCACCTGAACCCCCAACCTGCCCAGTTTAACAGATTATTACAGCGACCTCAATCATAACACTCTAACTCCACAGGAAGTCATTGAAACAGATCTTACCCCTTTTGTTGTTTACTTATGCATGCCCAGGAAAAACATAGGAAAGATACTGTGAGAAAACAGGGCTAATTGCAGAGGCCCCCTAACTTTTCTCCCCCATTTTTCACTTTTTGCTGGTGTTTTCCTGAATGTGGTGGTGCCCTGGGAACTGCTAACCAGCCCCAGGGCCTGTGCTCTGTATATATTAAGTATGCACATTAGGCTAATTATAATTAGCTGTGTCAACCTACCTATAAGTCCCTAGTATATGGTAGGACATGCATATTTAGGGACCCCAGAACAGGTAGTGCACCCATAGGTGCACTGCTGAGGTGCCCAGAGTCATTTTAAAAGCAGGCCTGTCTTGCTGGCTGGTTTTAAATTAAAGTGAAATGCCAATTTAACTTTGGAATTAAAAGTACAGTCTTAAACTACCTTATTTTTACATGTAAGTCACCCCTAAGGTGGGCCCTATGTGCCCCTAGGGTTGGGTGCCATGTAACCATAAGCAGGGACCTTATAAAAAAGTTGTAGAAGCCCTGGTGAGGTAAAACAGCTAAATTCATTTTCCCTCACTGTAGTGAATGGCCTCCATAGGCTAAAAAGGGGAGACTTTATTTTAATTAAAAAAATTGCCTTAAGTGTCTGATACCTCGAGATTGGTATCAAATTATTTGTTATAATAAATCCCACAATTTACAACTGTTGGATTTAATATAACTAGTTCAGGTAAAGAGTTTTAACCTCTATCTGAAAAGTTGCCAACTTCAGCTCTGTAGTGCCCTTCTCTGATTGGTCAGCCTCTGGCAGCCTGGCCAGGCTGCATTGATGAGACGTAAAGTGGCCTGGACTGAACACAAGGGATGTGCCTGGGGAGGAGAACTACCTCAGCAGATGTGGAAACAGGAAGGGGGGAGGGCTGTCAAACTCGTCTTCAAAGATAGGGAAGGGCATTTGGAGCAATCCAGCACCTTCCTCACATCCTGCAACCCCAGACAATTAGGTGTCCTCTTGATTAGATTAGGAGAGGGCAGGAGATGGGTGTGTTTAAGATTTTTAGCCACACCAGTGGGTAGGCTCAACTAGATGTAACCTCCAAAAATCAGTTTCAGCCATGATGAAGTTTTAAGGAATCTTGTTCCCTGGGATTCATTTTGCCACACTTCCCAGGAAGTGTTCACCACAGGGGGAAGGACCCTTCATCTGATTGGAGAACCAGGACCCCCCTGTTTTTCACCCAGTAGCAAGGAAAAATATGGCAGAGCTGCACCCATACCTCACATCCCTACCAGATCCCTACAAGGAAGAACATCAGGAGAAGAAGGACTGCCCCGCTGGACTCCTGACCTGCACCTGGACACTGCACTCTGAAAGACTGCACCAGCTGCACACTTGGACTTCACCACAAGAAGGACTTTGCCTGGCTTCAACTAGATCAAGGAGGGACTCCCTGTTTGCTACAGGTGAAAAATTGCTAACCAGAGTCTCCTGTCTCAAACCCTGAAGAAACTGACCAGCTTACCACTGTCCAGTGGCCGTTTTGGAGTTTGAGCCAGGTGCATTCTGAGAGTTGTAGTCCGTACCCTCAAAGAGCAACTCAGAGCTTCTGGAACCTTGATGTGAGCTGTGGACTCCAAAAGAACCTTAAAAGACCTTCTGGAAGAAGATCCAGAAGTTTGGAGAACTTTGGAGAACTTTTTGGAAAAAGCTCCATAAAGGGACCGACCCACCGCGGCAACTCTAGCAGGCTTGCCTCAACTACGACCCGGCCTGACCTGCAGGTTCATCCAGCTGAAGAAAATCTCTGAAAATGTGACTATGTCTGAATGTAGGAAGTTGACCGGGATCTCCCGAGCAATGGGCTCTGGGGGCGTTGAATCAAGATTCAGGTTCGGACCGGACAAAGGATTTTAATCTAAAAAAATCGTCTAAGTCTGAATGTAGAAATCTTCACGAGGGCTCCTGTGGCGCATATCCGATGAAGGGCTCCGGGGAGATTGGATCAGACTGGGGACTTCATCCCGCTGAAGAGAATCATGAAGAAAATGACTAAGTCTGAATGTAAACTTTTGACCAAGGCCTCCTGCTTGCTGTAGCCGAGCAGGGCTCCAACGCAGTCAGCCTTAAACTTTGACTTTGCCCCGTTCGAGGTGCGACCAGATGACCAGATTGGAGCTTTTCATTTCTATTGCTAAGTGTAGGTACTTACCTGCCCTCACCAATAATCCACTTTCCAACAGATACCAATGAAAGTTTTAAAACATATGTTGAAATAATCATATACTTGCATAGAGAGAATGAGCTGGGATTATTAAGCTGATGAAAGATGGCATTGTAACCAGCATTACTAACATGGTGAAAAGACTAAACCGTGCAACTATGGTAATCTTAGATTTATATCTTCTTACCTAGCACTATCTACAATCTGACAGCATAGCTGGTGTACCCTCTGCCTGTGCCAGATCTAATGGGATAGCCTAAGACCTCCACATCTGGAGAGCTGAGCTAAGGGTGCTGATCTAGAGTGAAACTGGCAATCCTTATCTGCAAGGAGAAAGATCAGCATCAGTAGAGCTGCATGTCAAACACAGGAATCATTCTTGGACATTAGTGACTGGAGTGCTCCTCTCCACTCTGAGTTAGAGGTGCAACCCCAATGCAGTGATATGTCTAGATGTTACAAGCTGTCTCTTAGCGGGCAACGCAAGCACTAGGATATCTTGTTCTATGTACCTAGCCTTGAACAGAGCATACAGTTTACATATTGACAAAGGGTAAAAACAAGCAACATAAACAATGTATTCCCAGCATAATATGGTGTAAGTATAAAATGTGTAAAATGTAATTGGCATGTAGGTCCCCCTATGGCACCTTAAAAAAAAATACTCACCTGTACTTACCTAACTTACCAGGGATGCCCCCCCATCCTCTGGCATCCCTCATGGAAATAGTCCCACAGGTCTCCTAACGTCTGCCCTGGCCGAGGCGTTAAATAATGGCGCTAAGGCCCCCTGTGCTTGATTTTAGCATGGGAGATAAATATGATGCTAAGATCATATCATCATTTTTTGCACAGGATCACCTACCTTGCGGTAGTTTCCCACAAGCAAAAAAGACCTTTAACTCCAAAACTTTGGCACTAGAGGGGTCTACCGCCAAAGTATAAATATGGAGTTAGGTTTGCGCCCAATTTGCGTTAAAAAAAATTACGCAAATTCAGCACAAGTAACATTCTGGGCCTAAATATGCAATGCACAATTTCACCAAAGTGTTGGGGAAGTTTGTGCTCAATAGCGATTGTAAATCAGAGGAAGGCCCTGCAACTTGAAGTTCAAATGTTTCACATGCAAATGTAAGTAACACTTTTTTCTGAAACAAGGAGGCCCTTAGTCTGCCCAGCTTGTCAAAATTTGTATTAAAGGTTGAAATGGGAGGCTACAAGCTGACTACTCTAATATCATTCATGGGAGGAAAGAGAATGTTAATATAACAGGTCACTGTTGGAGAGACCAAACCCACATATGGGACACCTGCTTTCAATTAACAACAGTGTTGAGCATTCAAGATAAAATAACTTTAATTCCAGAGTAGCTGAAATACTGGGCAAATCAAGGAAACAACTACTCCCGTCAAACAACATGCCGGATTGGTCACAGAGGCATTACATGCCCCATGCAATGTCACTTGCTTACAAGTCGAGAAGTGGCTCATATTTGACTTAGCTGAGAAAGACCTCTTTTTCCCCAGTCACATATTTGTAATCAAAGTGTAATTCCCACACCTCCTGAATAAAACTCTCCCCTAAAGCTCCACATCTGCCTAATGGAAAATGTTATAAACATGACATGAACTACAATGTTGAAATTGGCAGTGAAAGAACTCCATTAACTAGCCAAACCGCTGGTGGAGGTTCACCTACTGAGAAAGACAATTTATCTAACCTTTTCATATTAAGCATTGTATAAGTAGCATTTTTTTCCCACTATTTGCTGTTTAATGTGTTCAATTAAAAGGCACAAATAGGTCTGTTGCATTCACAGGCTTCCAGGGCACACAATTCTATTTTAAAACTAGTAGTGTCCAAGATAGCCTCATAATAGATATAATCTGACTTTGCCCATGTTGTGAAAAAGACATGTAATTCTGTATAATGTAAATCACAGATGACACAATGTTATTCAATGTGCAAATGTGTGTGGACAATGTATTAGTTCCATTACCAACAACAGCCGGTGCTTTTTCAAAATTAGGCTCATCAATTTTCCTTAAATGTGTTATGTTATGTTATGATATGTTACACAGTTTATACAGCGCATGGATACCCTCGGGTTTCCCAGCGCTAATGGACCCTAACCACAGAAAGGATGAAGAAGACAAAATAAAAGCAGACCTAAAATAACCATGTTTTCAAGGCCTTTCGAAACTCCAGTTCTTGATCCATCAACCGAAGTTTAAGGGCAGCGAGTTCCACAGTTTGGCTCCTAAAAACGTCAGAGAGGACCCACCCCATCTAACTTTCTGTATTTTCGGTACGGTTGCTAAAGCTATTGTAGCAGATCTCAAATCTCTGTTCGGCTTCTAGAAAGTAGCCAAGTTCTGAAGAAGCGGAGGTCCTCTGTCATGCAAGGACCTGTGGATGTGACATAGGGCCTTAAATTTGATCCGTTGATCAACCGGCAACCAGTGCAAGGACACTAGCCCAGCTTGCACAGATAATCTTCTCGGGATGTTCAGTAGTAAACGAGCTGTGGCATTTTGAACTCTTTGTAGTTTCTTTTTCACATAGACTGGGGAACCTAGGAAGAGACCATTCCCATAGTCTAGCCTTGAAAGAATGATGGCCTGTACAGTAAGTCTTCTAGCCAATGCCAGAAGGATGACAAAGACTTTCCTGAGAAGTCTCAGTAAGGTGAAGCAAGTTTTAGATATATTCCTAGCATACAGGTCTAATGTCAAAAGGGGATCCAGACTGATTCCCAAGCTCTTAACTTGCTTTTTGGGAAGCAGGAACTCACTAAGTGCCAAAGGACAAGTGCAAAGGATTCCAGGCCTTGGTTCTGGACCCAACATCATCACTTCCGTTTTCTCCTCATTTAGTTGTAATTTACTCTGGGTCATCCAGCTTGAGACCGCTTGAATGCATGTGTGAAGAGCGGCTCCTTCTGAAGTCTCATTGGCAGAAAAGGAGACCGCCAGTTGGGTGTCTCATTAGCATAAGACACCAATGCTAACCCAAATGATTCCACCAAGGAGGCCAGGGGAGCCATATAAATGTTAAACAGTGTCGGACTAATGGCCGAGCCCTGAGGAACACTGCACCTACATTGTAGTTTGAATGAAAGGAACGAACGGTCTAGGACCTGAAAGGATCTATCCTGTGAGAAGGAAGTAAGCCAGGCAAGTGCTTGTTCCTTGATTCCAAACTCCCTCATTCTCTGAATCAGTACCTGGTGGTCTACAGTGTCAAATGCTGCACTCAAGTCCAGCATAATGATCACTGTGGTACGACCCTGGTCAACCCTCTTCCTCGCCTCTTCCGTAACCACAATTAATGCAGTTTCCGTGCTGTGACCCGCTCTGAAGCCTATCTCAGTGGGATGGAGCAACATATTCTCTTCTAGGAAGGTGGAGAGTTGTAGATTGATGTATTTATCCAAAATTTTGACGGGTGGGCAGAAGGGAGATGGGTCTAAAATTCTTCAACACTGAAGGGTCAAGAGTAGGTTTTTTTAATAGCGGTTTCACTATAGCGTGCTTCCATGAGCTGTTTACTAATCCTTTAGCTAGAGAATTATTGAGTAGTTGTGTCAGCACAGGAACTGTAACTTCCGCCCCTTGGACAAATATATGAGGAGGAGCAGGGTCCAGGGGGGATCCTGATTTGAGGGCACTCAAGAAAGTTAGCACTTGAGCTTGCGAAAGAGGAGTAAGATGAGATAAGCCAACCACTCCGTCACTGATAGAAAACTCCTCCTTCTCAAGTGAGGGACTTTTATCCTCAAAGGTGGCATAGATGTCCAAAACTTTTTGCTGAAAAAAATCAGCTAGTGTTTTGCTGTATTCTACGGAGGCCTCTTTAGGGTTGTCTTCCACCGGAACTTGAAGAATATCCTTTAGAATTTGGAAAACTACTTTGGGGGAACCTGCCGCTTCCTCAATTTTCTGTTGGTAGAAATCACTCTGAGCCACCTTAATCTCGGAGTGATACCTTCTGAAAGCCCCCTTGTATGCTTCCCTATCTATTGGATCATACGACTTTCTCCAAGTTATTTCTAATTTTTTACATTCTTTTCTTCGAAGAAGTAGTTGGGGAGTAAACCATAGGGTGCTGGCCGTCCTACGCGGGCCAGACTTTTTCCTCCGGGGAAGAACTATATCCAGACTATGAGTGATCCAGTCACTGAAGGCCTCAACTTCAAATTCCCCCTTGATCATAAAGCTGGATTTACGAGAATCCAGAGTGGCTAAAAAATTATCTCCATTCAATTTACTCCACGATCTCCCAACGTGAACAACAGACTTACAACCCCTTTCCAAAATGGGGTTGTAGCCCATTTGAGAAAACTTCCATGTTTCATCATATATAGCATAAATAAACCTTTGGAACAGGGTGACCTAGAACCTAAGACAAAATCCTGCAAATCCATGTCATCAGAGAGGAGAAAGAGCTGTTCCTTTACTGAAGATAAAATTAATTGCTGTGACCATTGCTGATATAACTTTCCAGACCGATAAGTGGTGACCACCCCTGAGTGCTGGGACTGGATAGGCTGAGGATCTGATCTGCTCGCTTTAAAACCCTGTTAAGAGTTTAAAAAAGGAGCAGGACAAGGATTTGTGTCCAATGGCCACAATAAGCACCCGTTTAAGTGTAGAATTAAATACACCATTGTGCACCAGGCTGTTTAAATGTACCATTGTGCACCATGCGGTTTAATTGTTCTTCAGTGTAATTTACAGTTTATTGCTGTTTGAAATTGGGTCTCTAGTTGGCAGAGGTATGCACTCTGTCTAAATAGGGACCACAATCCTAGTCAGAGTAAGTCACCACTTTACCTAACTTATCCTATGCTCACCCTCCGGCAGCTTGGCACAGAGCAGGCCAGCTTAACTTAGAAGGCAATGTATAAAGTATTTGTGCAATAGCTCATACAGTAATACAGTGAAAATACCAGAAAAGGACTCCACACTAGGTTGGAAGGATAGATTATGATTTCCTAAACAAAATAAACCCAAAATGACAAAAATCCAATACAAAGATTCTGAGATATGCAATTTTAAACATTTAGTTGAAAATAGCCTATAGAAGCGCAAAGTGCCAACTGTGGTTATCTAGCCGCACTGGACTGGGACAAAGTCACAAGTTCAGGCTCACTGTGATGGAGCACAGGCCAACTACAGGGACCCACTTGGGCCTGCTGAACACAGTACCTTAAATCCTGGTGTGCAGGCCCCAGTCTGCACGGTGTTGCTCTACAAAGCTTTGCATCGTGCAGGGCTTGGCGTTGCTTTGTGTCGATCCTGGGAGTTGTGCGGGGAGGCTTTGCAGGGCTTGGTGTCGCTGTGCTTTGGTTCTGAGGGGCTGGAAGCTACATAGCAAGGCTTTGTAGGGCTTTGTGCCACCTAGTGGTAGTCCAGTGAGGCTGGCAACTGCGTGGCAAGGCCTTGCGAGGCTTTGCATTGCTTCGTAACTGTTCCGATAAACATCACAGAAGGTAGAGCTCCTTAGGCCCACTTCCAATTCAGGGAAGACTCAAAACTTGCAGAGTCCAAGTGCAGATGGTTTAAGTCTTTGATGTCCCTGAGACTTGGGAACAGGAGGCAAGATAACAAGGCCTTGGAGATCACTTGTGGTAGGAAGGTAGAGTCCTTCCAGCAGAGTCATGGAGCAGCAGGGCAACAAGCAGAAAAGCAATCCTTCCAGAAAAGGAGTCCAGTTGAGTCAGTTGAACAGCACCAGTCCTTCTGACATATTCCAGTTGTAGACGCAGAAGTGTCCACTTTGAGGGAGTCACAGACCTAGTATATATATATATATATATATATATATATATATATATATATATATATATATATATACAATGTGCCTTTGAAGTGGAGGAGACTTCAAAGAGTGGTTTTGAAGTGCACCATTTCTCCTTTCAACCCCATTCTGTCTGCCAGGAGATCTGTGGGGGATTATCAGTCCTTTGTGTGGGGTAAGGCCACTAGCCTCTGAAGTCTAAGTGAGAACCCCTCCATTCTTCCTGCCGAGAAAAACCCATTGATATGCAGATGAATGCATATGCAGCTGAGTGTTTTGTGTTTATGGCTGCAAGGGTGGAATGCACAAGGGGAACTGTCAACCAGCACAGACCAGACTTGGATTGAAGACAGACTGTAAGGCACAGAGAGCAGTACATGCAGATGAATGCCTACTTTCTAAAAGTGGCGTATATTTAATAGTAATGTTTAATCCAACTTCACCAGTAAGCAGGATTTCTCACTACCATTCCTACCATACCAAGTATGACAATGCCACTCCTTTCAGATCAGAAATTACCACTGAAAAGTATAAAAGAGAATTTCCAATGCTGGCCCATGAGAGGAGCTGACTTCCCAATAGTGAAAAATGACTTTGTGTGTTTTTCACTAACAGGACCTAAAAACATACAAGTACATGTCCTCCCTTTTGCTTACATAGTGCCCTGCCCTATGGGCTACGTAGGGCCTACTTTAGGGGTGACATGTGTAATAATAGGGAAGTTTAGGGCTTGGTAAGTAGTTTTAAATGCCAAGTCCAACTGGCAGTGAAACTGCACACATAGGCCTTGCAATGGCAGGCCGGTGACATGGTTAAGGAGATACTTATGTGTGGGTGGCACAATCAGTGCTGCACATTTGAGCATTTCATTTATAGGCCCTGGGCACATGTAGTGCACCTTACTAGGGACTCACAAGTAAATTAAATAGTCCAATTGGGTATGAGACATTTTTAAGGAGAGAGCACATGCGCTTTAGCATTGGTTAGCAGTAATAAAGTGCCCAGAATCATAAAGCTAACAAAAATGAGGCCAGAAAATTAGTAGGAGGAAGGTAAAAAGTTTGGGGGTGACCCTTCAGAGAGGGGCATTTTCCAACAGTTGTCAATTCTCAAAACATGTCATAAATGGAATACTTGGCATATTCATTTCTTTAATCTTTTCTATACCCAAGCAAGTAATTTGCTGCATGGTGGCATTCAGAAGAACTAACTGTTTTGTAATTAGACTCTTTATGCTCTAAACTTGCCAATGTTTTGTCCCCAAAACTGATTTCCAATCAATCTTTTCTTTCCAATATTCGTAGCCCTTAATTGGTAGTTGGGCATCACATGAATTTGAATAAATTAATTTTGTCTGGGTCAGCATATTTTTCCTCAGTTTTGTAGGGGTATGTTCATAATCCTAGGCACCCAGATGTGAAGTATCATGCCCAGAAAATATGCAAATGTGTCTAACTATGTTTTTGAACTACCCACTGAAAGAGTTGGGCAATGTTCCCATTGTGCATAGCTAAACACTGTATGCAAGAGTGAGTACTAGCTCTATGTAAATAATGGTGGGCATAGTGATGGTAACAAAACATTTCACCATAATAAGCAGAATACATGCAAGTATCTTCACTTTCAAACACAGTATAATATTCAAGCTCAGAGAGCATTGAAGTCACTGTTTGTACATCCCATTCATCAGAAATAACACCTTGGGTTATCAAGTCATCCATAGCACCTTTAAAAACAAAAGTAATTTGCTAAATTTCTGTAGGATCAATAATTTCATATGGGACATTAACCCAAACAATTCCATCAAATACCGGAAAAGTAGAAATGTCCACAAGGGACAGTTCTCTTCGCACTTTGTGGGAAGAAAAATGAGGCTTCATTACCTCAGCTACTAGTTCTACAGCAGAGTGTTCTGGCAGGTTATGTTCATTTATATGAAATAAGGAAATGGTTATAAAGCCAAAATTACAAAATTTAAGAAAGCAATTAACTAGCAGTCCACAAGTGGGACCATGGTGGGATGAAATAAGAGTGTATCAACCAGCGAAGAAAGCCACATACACCATGTAGTGAAAAATGAGACAAATCAATAGACGTCATTAATGTCAACAAAATAACCAGAAGCAGTCTGCATGAAGAGAGGAGTGTCAACAGTCGAAGGAGATCTGGTAGACACTTCCAAAGGTGGTTCATCATAATGAACTCTGTTGTTTTGTGTATCAGTAGAACTCTGTAGACGTATGTCTAATGTATTTCTTAAATTTTCAATGGAAATAGGAATCAACAAAAGTTCATTCTCACCCTCCACAATCGGGGGAAGCAATATTTGTATTATTCAATACGTGTAGAAATATTTCCTGTAGGGTAGTGAGAGGTGTTAGGGAACCACACAGGAGTCCTCGTGGCCTGCTGTGTAGGATGGGCAACATGAAGCAATTTTACTTGATCAATTGAAACAAATATTTTGTCTTTACAAACATCAATGAGTGGCAAAATCACAGTTCTGGCACCTTGAATGCCAAGCACTGGAACCATTGCATGGTGAGATCGGCCAAACTACTTCCTAACCGCAATCTTCTCTTGAACTAAATACCCAACGTTTTGAATCCAGCTGGAAGGTGGTGGTTGCTCCTTTACTCCCTCAGTGGCAGAACACTTAGATAACTGATTAGCATGATTATCCCAGAAAACTTGCAGATCCTGTAAGACCGCCAAATTTTCATATATTTAAAAAACATTATCTGCTGCCACTGTGACAGGACTGTCAACATCTGGAACATACAGGGAGTGCAGAATTATTAGGCAAATGAGTATTTTGACCACATCATCCTCTTTATGCATGTTGTCTTACTCCAAGCTGTATAGGCTCGAAAGCGTATTACCAATTAAGCATATTAGGTGATGTGCATCTCTGTAATGAGAAAGGGTGTGGTCTAATGACATCAACACCCTATATCAGGTGTGCATAATTATTAGGCAACTTCCTTTCCTTTGGCAAAATGGGTCAAAAGAAGGACTTGACAGGCTCAGAAAAGTCAAAAATAGTGAGATATCTTGCAGAGGGATGCAGCACTCTTAAAATTGCAAAGCTTCTGAAGCGTGATCATCGAACAATCAAGCGTTTCATTCAAAATAGTCAACAGGATCGCAAGAAGCGTGTGGAAAAACCAAGGCGCAAAATAACTGCCCATGAACTGAGAAAAGTCAAGCGTGCAGCTGCCACGATGCCACTTGCCACCAGTTTGGCCATATTTCAGAGCTGCAACATCACTGGAGTGCCCAAAAGCACAAGGTGTGCAATACTCAGAGACATGGCCAAGGTAAGAAAGGCTGAAAGACGACCACCACTGAACAAGACACACAAGCTGAAACGTCAAGACTGGGCCAAGAAATATCTCAAGACTGATTTTTCTAAGGTTTTATGGACTGATGAAATGAGAGTGAGTCTTGATGGGCCAGATGGATGGGCCCGTGGCTGGATTGGTAAAGGGCAGAGAGCTCCAGTCCGACTCAGACGCCAGCAAGGTGGAGGTGGAGTACTGGTTTGGGCTGGTATCATCAAAGATGAGCTTGTGGGGCCTTTTCGGGTTGAGGATGGAGTCAAGCTCAACTCCCAGTCCTACTGCCAGTTCCTGGAAGACACCTTCTTCAAGCAGTGGTACAGGAAGAAGTCTGCATCGTTCAAGAAAAACATGATTTTCATGCAGGACAATGCTCCATCACACGCGTCCAAGTACTCCACAGCGTGGCTGGCAAGAAAGGGTATAAAAGAAGGAAATCTAATGACATGGCCTCCTTGTTCACCTGATCTGAACCCCATTGAGAACCTGTGGTCCATCATCAAATGTGAGATTTACAAGGAGGGAAAACAGTACACCTCTCTGAACAGTGTCTGGGAGGCTGTGGTTGCTGCTGCACGCAATGTTGATGGTGAACAGATCAAAACACTGACAGAATCCATGGATGGCAGGCTTTTGAGTGTCCTTGCAAAGAAAGGTGGCTATATTGGTCACTGATTTGTTTTTGTTTTGTTTTTGAATGTCAGAAATGTATATTTGTGAATGTTGAGATGTTATATTGGTTTCACTGGTAATAATAATAATTGAAATGGGTATATATTTTTTTTTGTTAAGTTGCCTAATAATTATGCACAGTAATAGTCACCTGCACACACAGATATCCCCTAACATAGCTAAAACTAAAAACAAACAACAAACTACTTCCAAAAATATTCAGCTTTGATATTAATGAGTTTTTTGGGTTCATTGAGAACATGGTTGTTGTTCAATAATAAAATTAATCCTCAAAAATACTACTTGCCTAATAATTCTGCACTCCCTGTACACCTGAATGCCAAAAGGTATCTCAGGGGGTACGGTCACCCAAAGATCATCTAGGCAGATTGCTTATTGCTCTCTGGACTCCATACAAGCATTGGATCCTGCTACGACCTGAACCTAATATTCTAGCTGTTAAGGATTACTTTAAGTCTTGGTTCTTCTGCTCCATAATCAAAAATCCCTCAGGGTGATTTGGAGAAGAATAATGCACTGCTACACCTGCTGTTCTCATAGTATCCCTGTAACCTTTAGAGGCAAAAGCAGGGCCCTAGTCCAAATGGAATGCAGCAATTGCATATGTCTCACTAAGGACTTGCAAATCGTTCATAACAGTTTGAGCGTCAGCCGGTCACAGTGACCACACCCATTGGAATCTGGAGCAAGAATGTACATCAAGTAGAATGTATTTAAATGCACATTTTTAATTTAGGGGACTGCAATGGTCTAGGTATGAGCACTGAAGCCATTTATTGGATACTTAGAGGGGTGTCCGGCGTGCAGTGGTGGATCATTTAACTTGTTGACAAATTTCGTAGCTAAGGAGATATTGTTTTGTCTGTTTGTACAGAACCCACCAGCAAAAGCTTTTTTTTGCAGTAGAGAGATTGTGGCTGCCACACCAACATGGGCATATGCCACACCATTCACAAGCAGCTATAAATAGTTCCAGCATTCGGTCTTCATTAGGTATCACATGATCACCCACCCCAAGGATGGTAGCAAAAGGAATGTTTTGGGCACTTAAGTGATAGGAAATGTTTGCTGGATACTTTCTAGACAATGGGGTACCATTTGTTGATTCAGCTGGAAGGTGCTGGTTGCCCCTTCACTCCCTCATTGGCAGAATGCTGAAGTTGCTGATTAGCATGTTCATCCCCAAAACCTTCTACATCCTGTAAGACAGCAAAATGTTCATATATTTCAAAAAATGTATCTGCTGCCACTGCGACAGGACTGTTGAGATCTGAAACATACACCTGAATGCCAAAAATTATCTCAAGTGGTGTTGTCACCCAAAGATCATCTAGGCAGGCAGTTTATTGCTCTCTGGACTCCATACAAGGATTAAGTCCTGCTATGACCTGAACCTAATACTCAAGCTGTTAAGGCATACTCTAAGTCTTAGTTCTGCTCCACAATCGAAATTCCCCCAGGGTGATACAGAAAAGAATAATGCACCACTACACCCACCGTTCTCATAGTATCCATGTAAGCTTTAGAGGCAAAAGCATGACCCTAGTCCAAATTAAATGCAGCAATTGCATATGCCTGATAAGGACTTGCAAATGTTTAATAACAGTGCAAGCATCAGCCTATCACTGTGACCACACCCATTGGAATCTGGAGCAAGAATATACATCAAGTAGAATTTATTTAAATGCACCATCTTAATTTAGGGGACTGCAATGGTCTAGGCATCAGCATTGAAGCCATTTATGAGATACTAAGAGGGGTGTCTGGCATGCAGTGGTGGATCTTTTAATTTGTTAACAAATGTCACAGCTAAGGACAAATTGTTTTGTCTGTTTGTACAGACCCTGCCAACAAAAGCTTTTTTGCTGTAGAGAGATTGTGGCTGCCACACTAGCATGGGCAGACGCCACACCCTTATTAGCAGCTTTAAATAATTCTATCCTTCAGTCTTCATTAGGTATCATATGACCACCCACCCCAAAAATGGTAGCAAAAGAAATATTTGGGGCACTTAAGTGATAGGAATATTTAGCTGGATACTTAGGCAATGGAGTACCGTTGGACAAAGCATTGACTGCTGCCATCATATATTCATCTACCCTTATAGATGAACGCCTCTGCACGCCTCATCCTGGACATCCCCCACCACTGCCACATCACAGCCCACCTGAGAGACCTACACTGGCTCCCCATCAACAAAAGAGTTACGTTCAAATTCCTCGCCCATGCTCACAAGGCACTGCCCAACACCGGACCAGAATACTTCAACAGACAGCTCTCCTTCTACACCCCTACCCGACAACTTCGCTCCACCGACCTTGCCACCATCCCACTCATCCACAGAATAGCTGCTGGTGGCAAATCAATCTCCCACCTCGCTGCCAAGACGTGGAACACTCTTCCCACCCACCTGCGACACAGGACCTACTTACCTTCAGGAGACACCTCAAGACATGGCTGTTCGAGCAGTAGCATCCCCACCCCTCCCATCAGCGCCTTGAGACCCTCACGAGTGAGTAGTGGCCTTTCAAATGCTCTGATTGATTGATTGATTATGTGAGAAGGAGTTATCACAGCTACAGTTGCAGTCTTGACTGCAGATTTGGCTGCCTCTTCAGCCAGTGAATTCCCAACAATGTGTATTCTAGCACACTTATGCACATAAGCCCATGGCAAACTGTCTTTGAGTTGTGACACCTTTCCACAAAGCATTTTATGCTTTATAGTATTCCCTTTTGAGTCTCTGATCCATTCAGGTGCCAGTAATGTAAATTTTCATTAAAAGACTGTACACAATAATATGAATTACACACTATTAGAGTGGGGAACTCTGGATCCATATTTTCTAGTGCCAAAATTGAGGCTTTCAGTTCAGTCACTTGCGCAGTGCAATTCCCTAAGAATTGCATAAGAGTTTTTTGAGGCAGGAATTTTCCATCTTTCATTCCATCATGTTCCGTGGCACAAACCATGGGGCATTGATGTCTAGTTCCTATAGCAGGCTATGCTGAACCATCAGTACATATTATATGTTTATACTTTTCAAGAGGCAATATGTTATTGGGCATGTGGTATTCTTGTTCATATTGGAGAAATTCTTGAGTTTGTAATGTAGGATCAAAGACAAAGAGCCAGATTTACATTTTGGTTGAAGGGTTACTCCGTCACAACAGTAAAGGATATGCCATCCTCTAAACCCTATAGGAAACCATGGGATCTATCACCATTGTGACAGAGTAACCCATCTGCCGAAATCTAAATCAGGCCCATAGTCGACATCAATAACTGTCAGGGAAGTGGCCTATTGCATCCATCTTGGATGTAAGACTTGTCTGTTCGGAACATTGGACTTTGTGACAGGCTCTAGGGTTGGAACGGGAGTGGTCTTTACTTTATGACAGCCATCTGAATTGCAGTCAATATTTTTTCAGTGGATTCAAAACACATTTCAGCATTAGAATATAAATGTGATTTATATGCAATGGGCACTGTGTCACCCTCATTGAATGTAACATATTGGAAGCCAATGGCACCCGCGATTATAAGGATAACCAAATTTGTTTTCTTTACACTTGTGTGTAAGTCTTTGGATACAAGCATGCCACTTTGTAGTTATCTGAGAATTTGTATATGTTCTGATGTCCAGTGTATCCTAGAAAAGGCAGAATGAATTAAATCGTACAATGGTTTTATGCATTGTGCATAATCTGGTATGTATGCTCTGCCGAAATAAAAAAAAATCTTAACAAGGATTGCAATTTTTTGTTGGTGTCTTTTGGTTGTAGAAGAGCACACTTTTCTAGGAAATGTGGTGCCAGGCTCCTTTCCTCATTTGATCATTTGTATCCTAAATATAGGACTCTTAGAAAAGCAATTTTTGTTTTCTTGAAATTAAATTTGTAGCCATGTCCAGCAAATCCACCAAAAATGCTATCTACCCTGGCTAGATGTATGTTTAACAAACAGCACAATAGAAGGGGAGAGACGTATTTCTCCTTTTCCATCCTCCCTCATCGTTATAAACCATATGCACACAACATAGCAAAAGGAGGAATAGATGGTATTCCTATAAATACCAGAGAAACATCTGTTAGGAAACAGCGCTAGGTTCGTAACAATTGCCTTCACCCAGTAATCGTGGCATGCTTGCCATAATGTAGGCCCCTCTACTTACATGATCAAAGGTCAACCGCCGCATCTCCATGCCACTCGCAGCTCTTTGAAGGTGGTAGAATGAGTGTGCATCCTTCTTTTATTCCAGTTGTCCCATCCTGGGGCGTCAGTGTCTGCATCACTTGGTCTTTTGTGGGCCGTACCATAAGTGTTAGACTTGGCGTGGGCTCCCCTAACTTTTTGCCTCTGTTTCCCAGGTTGTTGATGTGTGCTGGACTCTGTTTTTACTGTTTTTATTACTCTGGGACCTTTACCACTGCTGTCCAGTGCTAAAGTGCAGGTGCTCCTATGTAAAATGTATGTGTAATTGGGTTTCCATGATTGGCATATTTGATTTACTAGTAAGTCCCTAGTACAGTGCACTAGAGGTGCCCAGGGCCTGTAAATCAAATGCTACTAGTGGGCCTGTAGCACTGGTTGTGACAACCACCTTAGTAGCCCTGTAAACATGGATCAGACCCGCACTGCAGTGTGTGTGTGTGCAGTTTTAAACTGCCAATTCGACTTGGCAAGTGTACCCACTAGGCCTAAACCTTTCCTTTTCTTATATGTAAGACACCCCTAAGGTAGGCTCTAGGTAATCCCATAGGAAGGGTGCAGTGTATGTTTAAGGTGGGACATACACTAATGTGTTTTATATGTCCTGACAGTGAACTACTGCCAAATTCAGTTTTCACTGTTGCAAAGGCTATCTCTCTCACAGGTTAACATGGGGGTTGCCTTTAAATATTATTAAAGCAAAGATTCCCTTTGGGAGTAGATGGACATGTGGAATTTGGGGCCTCTGAACTCACAATTAAAAACTATTTTTTTTAGTGAAGTTGGTTTTGAGATTGTGTGTTTTAAAATGTCACTTTTAGAAAGTAGGCATTTTCTTGCTTAAACCATTCTGTGACTCTGCCTGTTTGTGGATTCCCTGTCTGAGTTAGTTTGACATTTGAGCTATTTGCACCTCTCTCTAGACAGGGACGCAAAGGGAGCTGGGGTGTAGCCTGCATTTCCTGATGAGCCATCCGTGCTAGGAGGGAGGGGAGGAGTGGTCACTCACACCTGAAAGGGCTGTGCCTTCCCTCATACAATGCAGTCTCCAACCCCCAGAGAGACTTTCCTTTGAAGTAGGCCTACGTCAAAGGCAGAAAGGGGCATAAGAAGAGCACCCAAAACCCCTGAAACTTAGATTACATCTGGAACCAAGAGGAGCCTCTGCCAAGGAGAAGAGCTGGGGAGAAGTGTTGCCCTGCCTGTGACTGTACTTTGTGGAGGTATCATGCAGTTGCTGCTTCTGCCTGTGAAAGGGGACACAGACTGGACTTTGTTGTGCATTCCTGCTTGTGAAGAATCTTCAGTGGCTTGAACTGAGCTTGCCTCCTGTTGTTGAACTCTCAGGGTCATCAAAGACTTCCCGTGCCAGCACCAGGACTCTCTGCTGAGACTCCTGCCCTGCCAAGTGGTGCCCTATCCAGTTCCTGGGCCCTTGAAAGGTGAAGCTGGCAGACAAAGCCTGAAAATCCATGCACAGACCGTCGTAAGGGGAAGTTTTTGATGCACCTTCCATGACGCGTCTGATAAACGACGCGCCGCCAGCTTCGCGGCTGAAATCAACACTCCACCTGCATCGCGGCTGGAAGATGAACGCAACATGGCTGGAGAAATTACGCGCAACACCCGCTATTGGAGGCTGATAACGATGCAAACCCCACGCAGCGCAGTTTTGTGAAACCGTGCAACAGGATTTTCAGTGCAACATCGCTAGGTGCAGACAAACAACGCAAAGCCTGCCCGGACCCAAGGTGCCTGTCCGGATTGATGCATAACTCTCTTGCGGGAGAGGAGAAACGACGCACGCTGGCCCGACCAGAGGAAGAACGATGCACGGTCTCGCTTGTGAGTGAGAAATCGATGTATTGCTGCCCTTTTCTGATGCTCACTTGCCAGTGCGGTATTATTTTGACGCTACCTAGGTACTTTTGTACGCTAACAATTTTCTCACTGTTTTCTAAAGAATTTATTCTTTAAAAATTCATAACTTGACTTGTGTATGTTGGATTTTGGGCGTTTTGGTCTTGTTTTGTTAAGCTAAATATACCCTATTTTTCTAAACCTGTGTCATTTTGTAGTGTTTTCACTGAATTACTGTGTGTGTTGGTACAAATACTTTACACATTGCTTCTGAAGTTAAGCCTGCCTGCTCGTGCCAAGCTACCAAGGGGGTTAGCGGGGTTTAACTGAGGGTGATCCTCCTTTACCCTGACTAGAGTGAGGGTCATTGCTTGGACAGGGAGCAACCAGACTGCCAACCAAAAACCCCGTTTCTAACAATGGGGAAAATTGCTAAGTAACACAAACAGGCACTGCCATCTTGGAGCTGGTTTCCTCATGCTTACACAAACCAGAATGGCCACCCGTTCACCCTGGCTACTGCCTCTAGATAAATGTGACATAAGAAACTTCCAACATTAAATGATTCTACATTAATTATCCTTATTATCATGCATTCTTATGCTCCCTATTTCATGGTTATCAAAAACGGCAACCATAATTATCGGCCATCCTATTCAGTGGAAGTAGTTTATTACTAAGGGGCTGTGTCTTTTTTTACCAACTTTGGGTGCAAAAGGTCTGCGTCCCAGGGACCTTCCAGTCTGGTGAGATCTAGCGCCTACTAGTATGATCTAATTCATAGCAAACTGCCAACCTCCCATAAAGTGTATTATCCCCCATGTGAGTGAAAGCCTGTCCTTGGAGTCATTCTGGTGGTCGTAACTCTATTTTATCCTAACATGCATGTTATCACCCAACCCGGGGTGGTCTTAAATCCTATTTCATGGAAGCACTTCAGTAAGGAAGGCGGGCGGGAGAAGGAAGGAAGCAACTTCTACTGACTATCAAAAAGGAGGCATCCAAATCCATCAGTGCCCTTCCTTCACATTACTATCTCAGAGGCAGTTTGGCTGATGCCACAGGATGTCTTCATTCAATTCGATTTCATGGCTTCGGATATGATATATCAACTTTTGTTTGTGTTTAAACAGGAAATTCTTAACATCCTAGGCATTATGTGGGATCTTCGGTTTGTCCAAAGCTGTCCACACAATATACTCAACTTTAAGTCTCATCTCCAAAAATTGAGATGTTAATTTAGCTGTAACGTTTTTACATTTAATGTTACTTCTGTGATCCATAATTCTGGTTTTGATTTTAAGTGTTGTCATCCCTACATATAGGAGGTTGCATGGGCATCAAATCAAATAAATAACATTCTCTGAGTTGCAATTTGTATTTGTTTTTTGTACCCAAAGGTAACTTAGGCCTACATCCACCGTATTTGAACTCCTCACTATTGGACATACACTATATGAAGCACAAACAGTATGGCCCGTTACCATTAGTAACCATTTTTTCACAAAATTGAATCCGACGCAAATGATACGAGGGATGTTCTTAATCTCATTAAGCACTTGGAATTCAACCAAGAGATGTAATTCATGGTGGGTTTGGATATTGAATGCATTTACACCAAGATCCCCCAGATGGAAACTCTGAGGGTATTTGAGTATGTCTTGTACCAACAAAATTGGTATTTCCAAACACCAAAATCCTTCATTTTAGATCTGACACAAATAGCGCTGACCAAGAACTTTTTGAATTCAAGGGAACTATTTGTCTCCAGATCCACAGCACATCTATGGGCAGCACATTCACCTGGTGTGTCTGTATGTTTCAGAATTTGAGAAGGGGCTTATATTTGTGCCAGATAAACCATGGAATGACCATATTAGACTCTGGTGCCACTTCATACATGATGTCCCCCTAACATGGAGAGGCAACCGACGTTCTCTAAAACAATTCCTGGTTTGGCTGAATGGAAGGAGCCCTCTCTTACATTTTACTTCTACTATTTCTAGCATGACACTGCCGTCACTGGCTCTGGAAATAATGACTAGAGATGGTAGATTGGCCACAAGAGTGTACCATAAACCGACTGACAGGAACAACCTCCTTTCTTTGAACAGCTTTCTCCTGAAATCCCTAATGGAAAATCTCCCATATGGGCAATTTTTACGACTTCTGAGAAATTGCTCTGAAGTGGGTGACTTAAAGGGAGAGTTTCTCAAACTAGTGAGAAAACTAGTGGAGTAGGATTACCTTCCCGAAGTAGTAAACCAGGCACCAAGATGTGCAATTGGAATGGAGTAAATGACCCAAAATAGATAGGTCAATTTGTGTAACAACATTTAGCATGGCATCTAAAACAAACAAATAATTACACAGAATAGATGTATCCTGAACTCCAGTGGTTTGAACCTGAAGATACCTATGATGTCATTTAAAAAGAGTGACAGTTTCAGGGACATGCTTTTTCACACGAGGCAGCAAAAACCTATGATATCCTCCCTATGCACCTCTGGACCATCAGCTCACTTCCATAATTTAGAATGGCCCTCAAGACCTTACTGCTCCAATAAGCCTCCAGAACCTGCAAGCACCTGGATACCATATCGGGTGATTAGCTATGCTTAATAAATCCTGATTGATTGATTGATTGAAGTCTTACATTTTCCCAGAATACTACTTTAAAAGTTTGCATTATGTTGCCCTCAATTTATATATTTAATGTGTACATTCTGACTGGAGGGGCTGGGGTTTGGACCTCTATGAAGTAATTAGTTGTATTCACATTCAGAAACTCTTGAAAATTCTGGCGAGCTATAGTGACTTCTGCCGCGCTGTGTAGCAGAGTCACTGCCCATGTCCTATTCTGAAGGAGCGATCTCAATATGTGTGGCATATTTCAATGAAATTCCCACAACCACCTTCTTTTAAACCAGGGGTTTTTGTTGAGGAAATTTCTCTTCCTTTTTGATGATGATGTGAAGCGAGCTTTGTGAGTCCTTTTTTCAGTTTCACATACTCTTCTTGTGTGCACTCTGACCTCACCACCCTCTCAGATCATTTGTCAGATGAGTCCTTAAAGGAACGAGAAGGTTGTTTCAGCATGCTGATGCTTATCAGGCTATTTTAATGTATTACTGCTACGCAAATAATAACATTTTTGTGAGATCTCCTGTTGCATAGATCCACCCCGTGATTTAGTTTTTTCTTTATTTTTTGTTTGTCTCACATTATGTAGAAGACTCAAGTACTTACTTGGTATTGTTCTTGTCAGGACCACCTTAAAGCTGTGACTCTTTTGGGCTGGTCTCCAAATTATCTCAATAGAATAATAATCAGAGGGATGGGGAGGAATTATGGTCCAGTGTAAGACCTCCCAAGTAATACATCGATATATATAATACACTGTTCCAGCTAAGCAAGAGAGAAGGGATACAGGGGGAGAGTCCTAAATTTTAGGAGCAAGAAACCTCACACACCCATAAGCGTGTCATGCGTTCGCCTCCGTTCGTACTCACTTTGGGTGCTTGACTGTATACTATAAGACCTTACCTATGAAATTAAACAGGATAAGTTTATCTCTGTCAGACCTATGGCTGTGAGTTGATTACTTACCATGTAGTTAGATGTTTATAATTTGAAAAAGATTGCTGGATCACTCTTGAGATAAACAACATTAGTACCATGCTATACATTTTTGTCCTTGGGGCATAAATACTTTTCTAGGTTTTTTCCATACATTTGACCTAGACATTTCACTTTTTATATCATTTAATAATTGTAGTACTTCTTGTTTATTTTTTTGTACCCCACCTTTAGAGTAGTTTTGCGCCTGACCACTGGTCTGTATGGTCCCATGAAGCACGATCCCTAATGGGGATGGTAAGCTGGCTTACTTCCATGTGCATGCTGCTTGTATCACGTGTTGACACACCCACTGTGCCGCACCATTGTTTTCGACACCGTCGCTTCCTTAATTGATATTGATGACGCCTTCGCTATGTAAATATGCATTGCCCTTGTTTGACCTGTGCTTATTTAATTACAGGGCGACAGTTAGGAATAATACATCCTTCTCTCGTGAACTAGTGTAAGTGACTAGATACGTCTTACTGAGAATTTCAGACTGTAGTGATCCACACATTTCACATTTAGGAGATAACACATAGTCATTAGGTCCTGAAGAAGCATCGCTGGATCCATATGGACCATACTGTAGAGACGCGAAACATGTTGACCCCTGAGATGGATGGTTTGTAAATTTCTCCATCCCTGTTTTTCTTGTGTTATAGAGTGATTCACCATTACCTCTGTTTCACTCTTGCGACTATCTTTTAATCTTGGCCTCTATCCTTTATTTGGACTAATAAATTAATTACCCGCTATTTAGGTTTCGAGAGCCAATTTTAATCCCTAGCTTTCATCTCCTATTTTTCTATTTTTCATACCCACACTTGGGGTCGTGGCATCATCACTAAAAAGATCTCCGGCAAAGAGCCCCCCCTTTTGGGGCGGTGCCCGTCAGACATTGCAGTGCCGGTCTGATGAGGAGCAACTCCGATGAGGAAGCAAGACACCCTTATGGGTGTGTGAGGTTTCTTGCTCCTAGAATTTAGGACTCTCCCCCTGTATCCCTTCTCTCTTGCTTAGCTGGAACAGTGTATTATATGTATCTCTAAATTATCTCAACCTATAGATGTATAGGTGTCAGCATTCATTTTTTGTAAGATGCGCTCCTGGTCTGCAACCGCGACTTGCACAAGGCATTTGCAGATTGCCAGTGCTGCTGCTTTCCCTTTAATATTGCTTAGAATAATTGAGGGTACTTTGGCAATGTAGCCAATTAATTTCTTCCCCAAATCCAGGGCAGGGTAATTCTCATACTTATTTTGAAACTGTTTCAGCACTTCAGGCAAAGCATCAAGTCATGGTGTACCGTGTGCTGTGGTATATATTGCAGCAAAGACTGTGACCCAAGTTGCGCAATCTTCTATTGGGGAACCATCTCAAGTGGCAAGCACATGGTGAGAATTCTATATTTATCCTGAGGTCCCGTATTGGGAAATGCTGCTTCAAGGTGGTTTGTTTTTTGTGAAATCCAGAATGGTATTTCATCCTGTCTGGTGGGTATCCTACTCATAATAGCATTGATAATTACAGGAATAATTGTAGGCGCAGCTAACTGTAGCTGCACAACTTGAACAGTCCTTTCTAGGGTAGTTGTTACTGTAGGCATAACAAACTGCATTAGCCGTCTGCATAGACTCACTAGACTAATATATAGTGCGGTGGTTCGGCCACATTTTTATTGGAATGTGGTGTATAGCTGGCTAGGTCTGGCCATGTAACCCCTTTACTGCTGAGGGGACCCAGTCTAATGTTTTCAAAAACATGTGGAAGGGTGTTGTGGAACCAACTTTGATGTTCCTGTGATGCTAATGGTGCTTCTAAATCATTCTGAACTGGCCTGGTAAGGCAGCTCCAGTACAGGTATGGAATGTGTTTGCATTAGTATGAACTGCAGGAAAAGTGACCCATGAGTAAAATACTCAGCTTTGTACGCATTATGAACTTCAACCACAAAGGTAACATCTCCATCCTATTAGTAGCTCATGTTATGTTAAGTGTGCTGTAAAAGCAGGCCTGCAATTAGCAGAAATATTAATTACTTTCACCATTTTAGGGACTGGAATTCAGAGAGGGGTATCTTTTCAAATGTTCAAGCTTGAGTAACCTATAGACAAATATAGGCTCTTTCATTAATGCTGAGGAGTATTTAGTTCTTAACACCACAGAAAACTCAATTTTAATGTGAATAGTGGACCTGGAAAACACAACTACTCAGGAGACCCATTAAGTAACTACTTAACCTATGAATGTTGGTGGCGGCGCCATGTTATATGGTTCCTACTAAAAGGTAGGACTGTGAATTAAGATGGTAGAGCTTCAAGACAAGGAGACTAAGTGGATATACACCATCAATAACTGCTGACCCAATTCCTAGCTAGCTCACAGTGCTTCACTTGAACCCCCAACCTTCCCAGGGCAACAGATGATTACAGCATCCTCACATATCACACTCTGATGCCCAAGGAAGTTGTGGAAACAGATTTTATCCCTTTTGTTGTTTACTCATGCATGCCCAGAGTAAACACAAGAAAGATACAAATACAAGTTTTCCCACATTTATTGAAATAATCGTTTTCCTGCATAGGGAGAATGAGCTGAGATTATTAGGCAAATTAAAGAAAGCATTGTAACCAACATTACTAACATAGTGAAAAGAATAAACAGTGCAACTATGGTAATCTTAGATTTATTTCTTCCTACCTAGCAGTATCTATAATCTGAGAATGTAGCCTGTGTACCCTCTGCCTGTGCCTGATATAATGGGCTAGTCTTAGACCCCATACCTGGAGAGCTGAGCCAGGATATTGGTCTAGATTGAAAATGGCAATCCTTATCTGCAAGGTGAAAGATCAGCAAAGCTGCATGTTGAACACAGGAATTGTTCCAGGATGGTAGTGGCTGTAGTGCTCCCCTGCCCCTCTGGGTCAGTGCATTATTTACATAATCAAAGCCACATTGTGTTAGAGGAGCGACTCTGATGTAATGAAATGTCTAGATGTTAGAAGCTGTCTCTGAGTGGGCAATGCAAGCACTCGGATATCTTTTTCTGTGTTCCTAGCCTTGAACAGAGCATACGGATTACATTTGAGAGAGGCTAACTAAAAACCAAACGCATGTACAAAGTATCCTTGGAATAATATTGTGCAAGCACAAAGTGTGTAAAATGACACTTCTAAAATGCAATGGCAGCTAAAACGTATACAAACTATGAAGCTAAACTAAAATTGAGAACTCTAAAAGACACACTTCAAACAAAAACGAAGCTAAAAGAAATAAAAAGTTCACTTCTACTTGTAAAATAAACAAGCCCTTTAAAAATATGCCAGTTAAAAACATAAAATCAATTAAAACAATTTGATAAGTCAAGGGCCAAATTTAAAAAATGAAGGAGACTTCCAAGATTTCATCCAGGTTCGCAGTATCAGTGTAATCCAGGACTGACCCTGCTTCTGCAGATGACAGAACCACAATGGCCTCGGTGAGCAAGTCAAAGGAAGAAAATGGCTAGTACCCTCACCCACTGTTGAAGGTGTGGCATCCTATATTTTGCCCACATTAGAAAAACCACTGATAAATGATCTGGGAGCCACAGCATCCATTTCCAAAGTAAAGAATGGCTCTTAAAAATGATCCTGAAGCAATGGCGATCTCATGCGATAACATGAAAATGAACCCTCACCAGACACATCTGTATATCCATGTCCATAGATTTTACTATTTGTGTTGCAAGTCAGATGTTGAGTGCACACTTGATAGGGCACCAAAGACAGTAGAAGACAGGCTGCTCACAGTAGCAAAGACAGGCTGCTCACAGTAGCACCAATGCAAAGCTCCAACAACTTGCTCTAAGCGCTGATAATGAACTCTTCGTTGCTTCTGCCAACACGAATGTCCGGCTCAGGCTCCTAGCATTTAACTGGCATCTGTGAGAAGGCAAACTTTACACCCAGACGTTCCTGGTCCCTCTCTCCAACCACCATTCCTTCGCAGTCACCCTGAATTTATGACTTTGACTTAGTCCCACTTGACCAGATTATCGCGATTGAAACTTTCTGCTTTTTGGCTCTATTTTTTACCCGACCCTTTAAAAATTCATACCTACGTTTTTATTTATTGGATTTGTGTTATTTTCATGTCATTTTATTAATTAAAATGTTCCCTGTTTTTCTAAATTGATTTGGAATCTTTCTTGTGTTTCACTTTATTACAGTTTGGGTACTACATAAATGCTTTACATATTGCTTTGAAGTTACACATGACTACTTTGGAACGAAACTACCAGAAGATTAAGCATAGGTTTATTAAATGACTTTTGTGTTTTACCCTGACAAATATTGTTTTTATTATTTGAGTGGGACTCTCTTATCTTGCAACTAATAACCCAATTCCGTACAAGTACCATTAGTGAAAAACATTCGGAAAACTTACAATAAGTGACACAATTGTACTCTCTCCTAGTCAAGCTCATTGAGTCTCTGAACAAAATGCATCTGCAACTGTACTCTTACCTATGTAACTGGACTGTGGGTGTTTCAAATTACACATGGAAACAAATCATTATGGCACACTTTTTTTATTGCCAGGAGTGCCATTCAATGTGTATCTGTTTGAGTTATACCTTGCTTGCTACTTTTATTACCGGTTTGACACAAATGATTTTCTGAATAAACAAGAACCTTCCAAAGTGAAACAGCATTTGTCATATGATGAAGAAATGGAATTGAAGTAAGATGTCATTATACTATGACGAGTGAAGCAGTTCACTATTCCATTACAATTCAGAAAAGGACAAATTATTTAAAGAAATGATGCTCTCGTTTGTATGTTAGTTTTTTTTACGGAGTATTCCATCCACACGCTAAAATGAATCAACTCATGACCATTTGTTAACCCATGGAATCATACCAAATATAACTATTGGCATTCCATATATTTTTGCTGTGGCCCAACTGTGCCTTTCATTGGCAGCTTCTTATAAATATACGTTGTTGAGGGGAGTGCCTTACATGAAATGATACTGTCAACCAGGGAGGTTACAATTCAATCCAATTATCTGTATGGGGGAGACAAAGAGAGTCACACCCTCTCATTTAAGGGCATTTTAATTTACCACCCATTGCACTCGTGTTTCATCTTCTTGCAATTCTTAGGTAATGCTCTTTCACCCTATCTACTACAAGTTATGAACTTCACTCTTTTGGGTGATTTTAACTGTCATTTTGATAACTCTGAGAACTCAGACACCAGAAGGTTGCATTACACCCTGAAGGTTTTAGGTATTTCTCAAGTAGTGGTGAGCCCCACAACTCAGCTGTCCACACATTCTTGACCTCATCTGGAGCAATTTCCCTTCCCTCTAAGTAGGAGTGCCTGAAGTTCATGTGTGGTTGGACCACTGGTTCATGCCCATTAATTTAGCGGCAGAGCCTGGTCTACCGGCCAATTGACAATCAGCTGATGTGTCCTTGAACCCCAGCAAGTGGGGTCCGTTCACTGGTGTTAAACTGACAAATCGTTTAGTCGTCGCCTCGTTCACAGGACAGTTGTTGAATCTTCCATATTTCAAATGCCTTTTTTCAGTCAAAAGCTTTGTTCAGAGTAATTCTGCTCTCTCAATCCCTTTATGACAAATCTCTCAATTTATTTGAAGAGATAATTTGAAAAATCAAAAATGGTTTTGGAAAAAGCAAGCCTGAAATTAATGATCCTTTAGAAGTCACTTGGGCAGTGGTACTCACTAGTTCTTCTCTAGCTAGCTTTCAGCCCATCTCCCTGTTGCTAACAGAACAGGCTACCCTCTCTTGTAAATCTGGGTCACTGCCAGACCCTGCCTACCTTCAATTCTCCACAAGGCAATTCAAGTGGTCAGTCCGGTCATCAACCACATATTAAATAACTCATTGTCTTCAGCAGTAGTCCCAGAGCCCTGGAAAGTGCCAGTCATCAAAATCCTTTAAAAAAAAAAAACACTAGCAGACCCTTCAATCTTGCCAATTTTCCATCCCATGTCACTCCTTCCTGCACTTCGGAAAATCATGGAATGATTGATAAATGGCCAACTGATGACATTTTAAAAAAAATCAAAGGCTCTTCACCCATTTCAATCTGAATCAGCCTAGTTTGAGATCTCCAGTGCTTTAAAGATGACGCTGGATAGCAGAAGTAATTCTGTTCTGACTCTGTTAGACCTTTCAGCAGCATTCTATACTTCTCTCATTCAATGCTACTGTAGCGTCTGTTGGAAATTGGGATATCAGCAATGCTTGGTCATGGATTAAATCCTTCTTTGCAGTCAGAAGACAAATGGTATATATTGGGCAGCTCTCAGCTGAGGAGAAAGCCTTAACTTTTGGTGTCCAGCAGTACTTCTCAGTCAGCTCCTCATTGTTTAATGTGTGCATGGCCCCACTTATATCACTGATCAGCTCATTTGGTATTTCAGCTACCTCTAATGTAAGGGTTTGGGCATCAGGGGAATTTTCTCCTTATAGGAAATCACTAGCAGAACCTGTTTCTTTAGACCCAGAAGCACGGACACCTTGGCTAAATCATATAAAACATCTGAGCACTGTGATAACCATGGGATAGTTATGGAGTGAACCAGGAGAATTGGGGAAAGATGTCATACAAAAATTGAAAAAGGAGTACTGGAACTGTGTTGCATTAGGGACTTGGATTGATCAGAAGGAAGGGTGTCTGTCAACTCAGTTTTTAATGCATAAATGTGTTCCTAAATTTGAATCTTATGTTGACAGAATCTTTCCGTTTCAGGTGAGATACCTCTATGTACTGTTTAGGTGTGCCCATTACGGACTTTCAAGGAGAAATGGGATAAAACGGTTTGTGCATCTAACTATTGTGCATATTGCCTCCTACACAGAGAGACTGAGCCCCATTTTTTCTTTTTCTGTCCTCTGGATGTCGAAGCTCAGAAGAAATGGATTATGCTGCTCTGTAAACTAATGAGCATGAGACTTTACTGGGAAATGTTGTGCATTTTAAAGAGCGAGACGCAGGAAGTATTTGTGTTCACCATCCGCGGTACCTGCAGTGGTCATGGAGGGCTCAGACTGAGAATTGGAACTTCTAAGGATTTTTTATTGGGTGGGATAAGGTTGCTTTGATATATCGGAATGGTCTTGGTCCAGTATATTACTGAGTGGAGAATACTCTATGTTTATCTGTTCTGCTATTTAATTCGTTTGTATGTATTATCTTGATGTGAGATTTTTAAAGCTATATGATTTTATGCCGTTTTATTTGTTGTTATGCACTTTTATGGCTGTTAGCCGAAATAAAGTTTATATGATGAGCTACCTCTAATGCTGACAATACCCTAATGAAAGTATTGCTGTACAAAAACTCCTTTGGGTCAGAACTGAATGATAAAAACTGTTTTACGGACATTATGCATTGGATGAAAAATAACCACTTGAAATGTGACACATACAAAACTGAAATGCTCATGTTGGGGAAATATAACCTGTTTTCCCCTAAAATCTGGTGTCCTGATGCTGAACTTCCCTCTCTCCTCCCGTAAAGGTGGTGAAAAAATTAGAAGTTACTTTAAAAAATGTTCTGTCTTTTTAACCACAAATACTGTCAGTGGCAGGAACGTGCTCTACTCTGATCAAATCTTTAAAAGAATTCAATGACTTTCTCCCTTTAGCTGCCAGGAAAAACTGTGGTCCTTGGGCACATAACATCAAGGCTGGATTACTGTAACAGTATCTACTTCCAAACAGCTTCTTCATAAATTACAGGTTCTCCAGAACTCAACAGCTTCCTAGGAAAGGTTCCACTTCTAAAACACTTAGAGAATTGCACTAGCTGCCTATCCACAAGAGAGTTCTTTTAATTTTACTAGTTTTGATTTTTAGGTCTTTTTATGCCATCTAATTGTTTTGCTATATAGGCCTATGAAAACTCTCAGATCATGTAACTCCAATCTGCTGACTGTCCCACCCCCTTCAGAATAACGTCAATCAGAGGAAATTCCTTTGCCTTTCTAGGTGCCACTGCCTGGACCCAACTTCGGAGTTCTGTCCAACATAACTAATAAAGTCAGTTTTAAGAAGTCTTAAAACATAGCTGTTCTCTTCTTCGGATGATTTGTGTGATGGTCTTGCCTTCTCATTTCTTTCTCTTGCACTGGACCACATAAACAGGATCTGTGTGTCAGCTTAGCACAGGATGCTCGGTTTGAGTGGTTGTGCACTTGATTACTCCTGGTTTCATTCATTCATTCAAAGAACCAGGGTGATTTTCCTGGTAAAGCTCAATTGGTTAATTGATATCTCTAGATGGGTAACATTGGCAAGGAGTTCTCCAGCAAACTGGATAAGTAGTATGAATTAGTTTCTCCAGATGTTTTCCCTGGGTGTAATAAAATGGTTGAACAGCAATTAAACTCTGCTGACGTTTGTGGGAATGAATGTGAAAGGGAACAAGTGAGATGGCTGCTCATGGATTCCATTATATCTCCTATGACAATATTTATGTGCCACCACGTTGCACATAATCATGATTCCTATGGCCCCAACTTTGAACATATTATTTAGGATGATGAGGGTCATGGAGTCCACAGGCACAGTCAGACCAGTCCATAGCACTTTTAGTAACACTATAATTGTAAATAAGAAACCAAGTGGTAAATACTACTCTGCACTGACCTGTGAGAAATGAAAAGATGCATAGTTCAGTGACCACTCCTATGTACTGACCAAGGTCTAATTTGAGGTGCACTCTTATTCTTGTGAGTACCCTAATATGCTTTTGAACTAGAATAAATGCACCATACCTGTATGTAGACATATAATGACAATTTCAACAGCAGTAATAAGTTCAATATATTCCTGTTAAAGACTCTGAGACTCATTGGAATGAGGGTGATCACATATGTGAATTAAAAGTAAACATTTGATGAGTACACCAAAAGCCAAAGCACACACCAACATTCCAGTGTGTACTTTAATGGATATAAGATTACTAGTCAAGGGTTAAATTGGAAGAAGACAAATGTTGAGCATTTCCTAAATTAAAAGGTTACACAACCATTAAGGAGTTGGAGAGCTTAATAGGTGACTTGACAGTTTCATTGCAAAATGGATTAAAAGGTACTCTACTATTACTGAGACTTTCGTTAAAATATTGCAGAAAATTACAGTGGGGACAGAGGTCCTTTGAAGGTTGCCCCTTATTTATCTTCTCTTAATAAGGGTGTGCCCAGAGAGAAGGGGACTTGGATTACAACTCCTACTACAACTCCCAGCATTGCCAGGGGCGCAATGCTACCAGGGCACCCAGAGGTGCTCCTAAAGCCTGATCTGTTTCCCTCTGTGTGGGACATGCCTGGGCCCGTGCCCAGGTGAAAATCCAGCCAGGAGCAGGCCCGTCTGTGCCTGGACATGGCTGGGCCCAGTCTCTGACCTTGCGCCACCTGGTCAGTCCTACGTTTGCATTTTTTCATAATACCTTATAGCGAACTGCAGTTTGTAAGTTATCCCCCACCTAAGCTGATACCTGTTTTCTGCTGTCCTGCTTTTTGTTTGTGTCTGAGGCTACTCTTAAAGGTAATGGGTAAAAAAAATCTCCAGGTTGTTCCTCTGCAGTGCCGTTCCTACCAGCATAGTTAAAATGCTACAGAGGGCTATGGGAATTATTTCAACAGAAAGTGAGCTTACAGAAAGGTGCCTGCCGTTGGGTGGTCACAATGACCCTTCCCTGGTTAGAAGTTTACACGGTAGTCCGCTCTGTCCCCCCTGCCCATCTATTTAAGTTTTGCCCGATGGACTGCCATTAAATAGGGAGGATGACTGCCAGCCAGCCTCCGCTCCTGTAGGTGCGCGTCCTATAGTTCATACTCAGCAATTGCCAGTTTCTAAGAAGCCTAGGGGCATACTTATATTTTTTGGTGCAAAACTGCACGAACAAAGTTTTGCTTCAAAAAGTTTAGCACCGGCTTGCGCCATTCCTGAGCACCAGCTGGGCACCATATTTATGGAATGGTGCAAGCCGGTGCAAAGGGCGGGCTAGCGTAAAGAAAGAAAATGACTTTAGCCGGGTGGGGCTGACAGTATGGAAGAAGGGGGTTTTGCACCAAAAAATTGTGTTAGGGAGGTTAGCGTAAAAAAAGATGACTCTAACCAGCCTAGCATCATTTTCTGATGCAAAACCATCCGTACCACATGACCTCTGTCTTAGAAAAGACAGGAGTCATGCCAACCACCCCAATGGCCAGCATAGGGAACCAGTGTCCCCCAGACATGGCCATTGCACTCTGTGCCATGCAGGGGGCCCCAAGTTAGGTCCCCAATGGCAATTTAGTAAAAAATCACTTACCTATACTTACCCTACTTACCTGGGATGGGGTCCCCTATCCTCCGGTGTCCCTCTGGTGTTGATGTGGGTGTTCCTGGGACTTGAGGAGGGCACATGTGGAGCCATTTCATGTGTTTAACCATGGAAATGAGTCCACATGTCCCTTAATGCCTGGTCTGACCCAGCAAGCAAGCTTTGCACCATTATTTAGCCCCTTCTCCCACCCGTGCATCGTTCTAGCACGGGGGATAAATATGGGACTATGGGGTTTGCACCATTTTTTAGATGGGAATGCCTACCTTGCATCTCATTGATGCAAGGTATGTTTACACATCTTTAAAAATGGTGCAAACTCCAATATTTTGACGTTAGACTGGTCTAACTTCAAAATATAAATATGGAGTTAGTTTTACGTAAAAAAAGTGATGCAATTCGGCTCGAATGGGGTAGAAATATGCCTTCTAGTCCGAATTCAGTGGAAACAAGAGCAAAAGTGAGGGCCTGAGTTGATGTGGGTTCTGTAACCAGTGACAAGCTCTCTAAGGGAGGGTCTGGTTATGTCCTGTATTGGGCAGAGACTTTAGTGGAGTCACTACTTGGGAAAATCTTCTGAGGAGGTTTCATCTATATTTGATAGGCTGGAAGCCATTGAAAAGTGCTTAGTCTTGGCTGGTCCTCAGGATAATCTTTCAGTAACAAGAGCTATATTCGGAGGGGGCGTGGCCTGCAGCCGATGGAGCTGCACGTTTAGTGCGACGTTCCGGGCCGTGAACTGGGCCCAGCACACGTATATCCTGTAAAAAGTGATCTGAAGGACCCAAGACTGATGGACCGGCTATCGGAAGGCGGTCTGCACGGAGTGAGACCTCGGAAACAAGATTTCACTGAGTGATTCAGAAGAAATAGCCGGCCTGCCCCGCGACCGCCAGAACTCAAAATGGCGGCTGCGACTGCCCGGTGACTCTGCAGCAGCGAGGGATGACCTTGGGCGCACTGCACACCCTACGCGGAGGGGAACCCTGCGCCCACCGCCAGTGCTAACCCGCAGCAGACAGTGGATTCAGCTTTCGGCTCGGGGACTGGCGGTGAGTCGCGAGAGGTGGACGGGCACGGGGAGACGCAGGGGTGCGAGGAGACAGACTGCGGATTCCTCTGGTTGTCGCGGCTGTGTGAGACAGTTTACCACCTGGGGAACCTGAAGGAGCAACGGAACCAGACTGACGGTGGGGGGACTCTCACTGCAGTGGATACTGAAAATAGAGTGCATAAGCAACACTGGGGTGCCAGTCCGGCACCAGCTACACGAGAGCACTCTGCCTGGGGGTATCGCCCCTTGAAGTATGCCTTTTCTCCTTGGAGACGGGGGAAGAAGGCCTAACCACTTGTTGCCTACTCCACTCGGGGAATATCCACTACTATCTCGGGCACTGCGTGATCTCTGATCCCTCTCCCCTGCCCTCTCTGCTCAAAACCCTTTTGTCTGGTGTTCTCCACAGCAACTCTAATACCACCATAAGCCTCTGAAAGGAAGGAGAATGATGGGAACCTAGCGCCGCTGTCCCATAACCGCAACCCTTGAGAGCGGCAAGGATAATTGGGCACCATCAGAGTGCTAATCAGGCAGCAATAACGAAAAGAGGATCATCTAGTACTATTGGGCAGACATCATTTGCGACCAGCTGGTTTGTCTAATTCAACAATGGGTAAATCCAAAAAAAGAGACAAACACAACACAGACGATGCCTTAGCTGTCAACCAACTGCATCAGCCCCCCGCCATGGCCCCACCTGCTGGCCAGGCACAACAAGAGACAACTCTAGATACAGTGTTGCACGCTATCAAGGAATCCTGCGAGGCGCTTGAACTAAAAATTGACAATCTAACAATAGACCTTTCCCTGCTGCGAGATGACCACCGTAAATTGAAAGAGAAAGTAGGAACGAATGAAAAAACTATAGCCCTCGTGTCCACAGCGCAGAAAACATCATTTTCGGAACTTATGGAACTAACATCCTGGGTCAAAATACTAGAAACCAGAGCAGAGGATGCAGAAAACCAGGCCTGAAGCAGTAACCTCCGACTGGTGGGGGTACCAGAAAGGGCAGAGTCATCCGCAGTCCCCATGGAAACATTCCTGGAACAATGGTTAAGAGACACAGTAGCTCCCGAAGGCCTCTCGGCATGTTTTGCAATGGAGAGGGCTCATAGAGTACCCAGCAGACCTCCCCCACCTGGAAGCAGACCGAGCCCAAAAGTGGCTAAGCTGTTACATTATAAGGATAGGGATCACATACTATCACAATCCCGTCTGCGAGGGGAGATTACGATGAACGGACAGAGAATCATGATATTTCCCGATTTCACCAAGGGAACACAAGCGCAAAGAGCCTCATACGCTGAAACTAATCGTATCCTGCGCAAGAATGGTATAAAATATGCAATGCTCTTCCCGGCCAAGCTCAGAATCGAATATGAGTGTAGGACTCATCCCGGATCCCTCAATAGTAAAGAACCTCACCAGTAAAGACCACCTCAACAGCGCCTCCCGCACCCCCGGAAGGAAGCGCACTAGATCTGTGAAAAGAATCACGGAGGCGGCCCCTCCAAGACACCAAGCTCTACGAGAGATGAGGGACGCTGTGAACGCTGCGACTGCACTGAGTGGAGGGGATCCTCTCATGTCACAAGCCTCTGGGAATATTTTGGATGATGCTTCAAGCTGCGAACATTCTTCAGTGTCGTCACGAGACACCCTAAGCAGCCTCCCACCAGTAACTCCAAGAACAGCGGATGAACTTATATGACTCCCTCTTGAGTGGACGGATTGACCTGGGAGTACTAGCCTGATAATAGCTCCTCCATCATGGTGATCACCTGCGGAGGTTTTTGGAACGACTATCAAGTTGAATTCCTATGTAATCCTTCCCGAGCCACAGAAATACCCATGCTGGGCCCGGGGAACGGCCCGGTGTCCTGGCTCCCAGTCTCTGGCACGCCTTCCACCTATAGGACACGAATAAGATTGTTATAATGGTTTGGACGGGGAGAGTTTTCGGTACCGGTCCTGGGGAATGGGAGTTGGGAATTGCACTAGTTTATTTAGTTATAGGGGTATTACGAGCACAGCTAAACTATGGCCCAGACAATTCCAGTTTTAACATCTTCTCATGTAACTGTACGGCTGGACGTTATAATGGGAGTACACACCTGTTCCATCTGAAATTACTAACCTGAATTATGACCACAAAATATAAGATAGTAACCTGGAATATTAGAGGCCTCAATAATATGTCAAAACGGAACTAAGTGTACAACTATCTTAAACGAAGGGGAATACACTTTGTTCTCTTGCAAGAAACGCACCTAGTAGAACAGGAGGTTAATGCTCTGCAAAAACGATGGAGAGGCCAAATATTTGCTACTGCTCACTCGGCGTACACAAGGGGGGTATTAATATGGATCTGCCCTGGGGTGCCCTTCCAAGCACTACACAGGATAATAGACAAAGAGGGAAGATATGTGGTGGTCACTGGTAGATTGGAGGGAAGAGAAATTACTTTTGGCGGAATTTATGCCCCAAACCACAACCAAGGGAAATTATTGGACCGGTTTTCACGTGAAACTAGTGCACTTCTCACAGGCCCAAAATGAATTGGTGGTGACTTTAATTGCATAACTAACGTCGATCTGGACAGGTCGCATCCACCATTATCGCAATCCATGATCCGTAAAACGGCCTCCCTGTTTACAAGTTGCCAAGGACATTGGCAACTCATAGACTGCTGGCGGCAACTTAACCCCCACAACAGAGATTATTCACATTATTCGATGGTTCATGACTTGCATGTTAGGCTAGACACCTTCTTGGCGTCACCCGATGTGCAAAATGAGGTGGTGATGGCTGAGTACCTTTGCCACACCATCTCTGGCCATAACCCCCTGTTGCTTTCACTGGCCTGGGGTGGAGAGAGACCCCTGATTCCAACGTGGCACCTTAGGGCGGACTTCCTCAAGGATGAAGCATTTAAAACCCTCATGCATAAACATGTCGATGAATATTTTAGGCTCAACACTGGGACAGCCTCCTTTAGATCCATTGAGTGGGAATCATTTAAAACAGTCATCAGGGGTAATTGCATTAGTGAGAATATTGGAGTCCGGAAGGTACTAGAGACTGAGCTCAGCCAACTTGAGGACTCTCTTAGAGATATTGAAAGGAAACACCCTACACAGCCAGACCTGTCGCCCTTACTGGACGAAACCAGAGCTAAAATAGCCGAGACGAATATTAGACTGTCCCGCTTCGACTATAAACATTACTTAAGCAGACGACATGCGGAGGGATATAAAACAAGTGCCCTCCTGGCATGGTTAACCAAACCTAGGCAACAAACTATTGTTGTTGAAATTGAAGTAACCCCAGGTAAACGTGTATATGGACAGAAGGAGATAAATTCTAGCTTCTTCACTACTACACAGCTTTGTATGCACCCCCCACTGACGTGCTAAGTGACTCCCAGATACAGGAGCCGGGAACCCTCGCCCTCCCCAAACTGGAAGCCGAGGAAAGTGCGGTTCTGGCGACACCAATTTCAATTACAGAAATTAAGACTGCGGTTCAGGGCATGGCTAGGGGCAAAGTCACGGGAGCTGACGGGCTCCCGTTGGAGTTTTACTTCATATACCAGGATCTACTAGCCCCGCAACTTTGCAAAATGTACTCAGAGGCATGGAATAATAATAGCTTACCACTATCTACCACTGAAGCTATAATGATACCATTACTGAAACCCGACAAACCCCCAACCGATGTCCGCTCATACCGACCATTGTCTATGCTTAACTTAGACTACAAAATACTTAGCCGGGTATTGACTAATAGGTTACTACCGCATATGGCCTCGCTGATATACCAAGACCACTCAGGATTTATTCCACAGCGTAGCACGGCTCAAAACATCAGACGCCTGGTTTCTGTGCTCATCGCCCTCCCCTTGGCGTTGTCCCACGCCGCGATTGTGGATATCGAGAAGGCTTTCGATAGCTTGAGATGGGACTATCTAGAGTAGGTAATGCTGGAGATGGGATAGGGTGAGGGATTCGTTGGATGGACGAGACTCCTCTATACAAACCCCACAGCTAGGGTGTGTACGGGTTCTGCAGTGTCTGCTCCTTTTCCAATAGGCCGGGGTACCAGGCAGGGCTACCCACTGTCACCCCTACTCTTTGCAATAGCGGTAGAACCACTCCCCCAAGTGGCCAGGGCCCGAAGGTACTACAAAGGTATCTTAATTAATAATTGGACACATCATATTGCTCTATATGCAGACGACATGTTACTTTTTTTAAGGAACCGGGAAGTAGACCTCCCAGGAGTAATCAATATGCTGGAGGCCTACGGAATAGCCTCAGGACTCCGAATTAATTGGAGTAAATCTTCCATCTTTCCAGCTTCCAGGGGCGCTGCGGAGCCTCTAGACACTAAGGGCCTGCCATGGTCTCCAAACACATTCAAATATCTAGGGGTTAATATATACCACACCACAGAAGATCTCCTAGAGGGGAACATTCATGGCACTCTCAGGGAATCAGGGCTAGTATGCAATTTTGGCAGACACTCCCACTGACAGTTACTGGGAGACTTGCGTTGCTCAAGATGATAGTGTTGCCCAGACTGTTATACTACTTCTCCACTATCCCTCTTGTAGTGCCAAGAGTAGTATTCAAGGACATAACCTCTATGGGCATGGGTTTCATATGGGGATCACATAGACATAGAATTGCATTGCAAACTCTTCTGAGACCCACCGTAGAGGGAGGCTTAGCTGTCCCTGATCTGGAACTTTACTACTGGGCGGGACAGCTTCAATGGTGGGCAAAATTAATTAAGGAACCCCCGGTGACAGAGGAATTGAGAATCCCTCTGAACTGTTCACTCAATAGAATCCTGGGTATGGTACTGAATCCCAAAAAGCAGAAACAATCACTACCGGTAGAATGGGAGTCAGTGAGGTACTGCTGGGAGCAGTGCCTTAAACGTACTGGCTCCAAGTCCCCATACACACCAGAGGCCCCCATAGCCTGCTTAAAACATATCATAGGAAAACATATGATAGTAGGAATCACCAAATTAGTGACATATAACGTTACAAAAATAGGCGGTCTGTATAACAATGTGAAGCTTTGCACCTTCACAGACTTGCAAGAACAGTTCGCCCTCCCCTCGGGATTCTTCCTCACTTATAATGCACTATCCAGTACTATCCAAAAGCGCTGGGGAAGGGGATTATTGGAACCACCCACACACCAAAGCTGTAGTCTTCTCTGCACAATTGGAGAAAGAAAGGGGATGATCTCCGGAATATATAAATTGTTACAGAATGTTTACCCCTAATTAAACTCAAGACCAAGTGGCAAGGGGAATTAGACACCATCATAGACGAAGTGCAGTGGGCTAGGATTACATCTCCCGTTTACACAGTATCAAGAAACGCAAGGTTTAAATTTATAAATTTGTATATTTATCATAGAGCCTTCTTGACCCCCCAAGTGATAACCAAAATTTATGGTGCGAAGGACTCCTGTTGTCCTCGATACGCTGAATTGGCGGTGGGATTTTTACATATCATATGGAGCTGCCTCAAATTAGGGGGTACTGGGTGGAGGTCTTTGGGAAGATCTCGTCCAGTATTGAAAGAACACTATCCCCATCTGCCATTGTGGTGGCACTGAGGGATTTCCCATGTCCAGTAGCGCATAAAATCTCTAACAAGTTGATTGATCTGGCTCTGACACTAGCTAGAGATAACCTCACATTGGAAAGACCCCAGGGGCCCACAGGTGATTAGATGGCAAAACGCATTGGAGAAATGTGCGGAAGCCGAGGAACAGTGCTTTTGAAAGAGTCTTTACACGGACAAAGACCTAGAGACAATATCACACAATGGAACTTAATGCTGGAAAATCTGAGAGCAATAGACTCCTCCGCGTCGGAAGCGGATGATATTGCTTCGGAACCTGAACTTGACTAGTCGTCCGTATGGTCGATATAAAACGTTACATGGTTCAGCAGTACTGATTATATAAGAGAATTGTCGTACTTACAACACTTACAAACATCCTATGTGCCATTTGGGGGGCGGAGGGTTAAGTTGATCAAAGGGACTTTTACACAGCACAGTACTGTTTTTGAATATGTTTTATTATTATCATAAAAGTAATAAAATATATTTTAAAAAAACTAAAAAACAAGAGCTATATTCAAATCCCAGGTGGCTGCTCATCGCTCTATTTTGAGACCTAGCTTTGATATGGTCGATGGCTCTGGCCCTCTGCCCAATACACATTCAGCTGTTGAGGCTCCTAGCATTTAAGTGAGTTCCACTTTGCAAGAAATTGATGGATTAACCTCTGCCAGGCCTAAGGGGGCCTCAGCGGCTCGGTTTGGTTACTGTGAGGGGAACTCTGTGCAAAGATCAAAAGCCCGGCCCCCAGTTCAGAGGCAGCAGATGATTGTCCTCCCGCCGGCTTCATGCCCCTATGAGGTAATTTTGGCTGGAGTACTGGAGCTACAAGTGGGGCAGAAGAAAGGCCAGAGAGAACTGACCAATAAATGTATCAACTGGTTGGTCCACCAAAGGGATTGCTCGCTTTATGGTGGATGAAATTGTTATTATGTACCATGTGGGTTGGTTGGGCCATGGCCCAAAGGCTATTGAGGGTGATTGTGTAATTATAAATTTCAAGTCCCCCCATGTTGTTCAAAGGTTGCTTTTTGCTCCCCATGAAATGCAAAGGGGAAGAAATCCAACTTTGTATTACTTCCCTTGGGGTACTTCTATAGATCTAGTTTATCTAGGGTGGTTGAGCAACCAGTCTCAGGGAATTGCAGCCATGATACCCCTCAGTTGTGGAAGGCTTATGTGAATCTACCTTAGCTTACAGAAACACGATTCAGAGACCTGGTGGCTGCCTACAGCCGCCCTGCTCCAGGACTGTCCTCCCACCGTTATGTCTTAATTTGCCTCCTTCTGCTTTGGTGCCAGTGGTGATGATCCTCCCCAAATCAACTTATAGAGAGGAATTATCACAACAAATAGTGGCACAGGTTCGAGATGATGACTTTACTTTGCCAGACCTTGATTTAAAGTTAAGTAAGGGATTTGAATATCAAGAAAAGGGGGCCTCCTCGCAGTGTGTGGAGATCCCATCTCCCCCTTCAGGGCTCCAACTTTTCCATAGTACCTCATCAAACAATCCGTCGTTGATATCTAACTTGCCTGTCACCCTAGACCTGAAAGTAAGCTGAATACAATTTTGCCAACCCGCTGACCAAGAAGTAAAAGTGTCAAATTATTTACAGTGTTTGGAAAGACTTTTATCTTCAATTCTAGAGTTGTTAGAAAAATGTGTTGGAGGTTCACACTGTATCTTTGATATGGCAAGAAGGTTAAATCTTCAGGTCCTGGGGATCCTATTGGATTGCAAGGGCCCTCACTGTTGGGTAGAAAGACTCACTATAAAGAAGTCTGTTATCAAATAGATTTTGGCTCCCAGGCAGGAAAACCACAATGTAAGACACACATCAAAGAACTCTTCTGTCCAGACACCCAGTCAACTCTATTTGATTTATCTTCAAAAACTCCTCAAATGTAAAATATTTGAGTGAAAATCCACAGGCAGATGAGCAGGCTATTGAGCAGGTCCTGTTTCTTATTTTCAAATCCTGTCCCAAAGAAGTGCCAAGTACAGACGATCCAAAGCAAGTAAAACCTGGAAAGGGAGATCCTGCGCAAAGGAAAGAAAAAACCTTATCGTAGATTTTCAAAGAAAGGTCGAAGGAAGTTTCACCTTGAAGAAGTTACTGATAGTTTACAAAGCGTTGAGGGTCCTCAGCAAATTCCCTCTTTAGTCCAAGCGGTGACTTTCTAAAAATCCCTGCAAAGGCATTGGTCGAGAGAACCACAGCAGTAAAGGATGACCACTATATGCCATACGCATCTTATACTACATCTTCACTAAATTCAGTGGCTGCACCATTTTTAGATCCTTGTATAAACAGAAGTCAATTGGTATTAGAAGAGACAAAGGTGATAGAGGGCAATGTGGACTGCCATATGTTGGACTTTATACCTATTTTTGATGGAGATTTAATTTTAAATAGATCCTCAGTACTTAAATGTTTTTCTGAAATTGAGAACCTGACATTAATTGAGGGTAGTTATATTAAGCTGGTCTCCTTATTGTCTGTAGGGCCTGCTTTTACCTCTAGATTAACCTTTCACTCCTAATATCCCGGCAAATATGATACTAAAAAATTCAGAATGTTTGCAATGTAGGGGGATTGATGTTATTCCTACTAAGGAAGACGAGGGGAGGCAAATCCTTGGAATGGCACCTCATCAGAGTAATGTAATGGGCAAATGTCAGCTACCCCTCCACCCCAGGCTCCTTCCATTAGTAAAGGGTCCCTGTTAGATTATAAGGGGTTGAAAGTCCACCTAGGTAAGCATGGTAGACGGGTATCCCTTAGGAATCCTTTCAGTATCTCTACCCATGTAGTACATGAAGATGAATTGTCTAGATGGGACTGGTTACTGGGTGCTCTGTCCAGCGCTTCCCAGAATGGCCTCCTGCAATGTCCTCACAATTAACAATGAGCTAAAAGTCATTTTTTGGAATATAGCTGGAGGAAAGAACATTCGGGAGAAGCTGCAATTTTTGGCACAATCAAAAGCAGATGTAATACGCCTTCATGAGACATGGAGTGTATGGGGTCTGGTCTATGAAGGTTTGTGTACCCTGGAGTGCAAAGCAAAGCCCTCAAGACAGGGACATGCAAAGGGAGGGCTGGCTTGTTTGTTGTCTAACAGGCGCAAGTGGAGGTCTGTTATAAAGTAATTTGTTTTTGGCAGTAGCTTTGTTTGATTGAGAAAATGAACAAGGGACTCTTCCCCTATTGCTGATAATTGCTTATGTGCCCCAGAGACCATTTACAATGAGCTCTTATGTAAGATTTTCTCTTATATTGGAAAAGTTGCTGAAAAGGCTCAGTCTCTGCACATAATTTTGGTAGAGGACTTAAATTGTAAAATATCTAACTAGGCCTTAGATCAATTGTGGAATGCTGAGAAAAAGGAAGTCTTGCTGATCCTTCCAGCTATTTTCCTCCAAAATATAAGAACAAATAAGAGAGGGAAGGTACTATTGACCCAGATGGAAAGGACTGATTGTATTATAGTTAATGGGAGGTTAGCCTCTGATTCCCCTGCGGTATCTACTCATAGAACTCCTGGGGGCTGTCTGTTTTGGACTATGTGTTGGTATGCTGGATTTTGTTCTGCCTTTTGGGTGATCTAAAGGTTGCTGATCCTTTGCTTAGTGATCACAGCCTGCTTGCTTTCTCCTTGCACTTTCATATATCCCTTACTAGTTCCTGGAAATTCGATAGATATGCTTTAAGCCTTAATAAGAAGACAGGGTGGACATTTTGGAATTATAGGTAAAGCATGGGGCTGAAAGTTAAATTAGAATCCACCCTCTGTAATGTAGGTAGTTGGGTAGGAAATTAAATTGAATGTTTTAATATTTTCATGCAGCAGATAGTAAATGATGTTAACCAAAAAACTCAATGAACCGCCCTAAGGTGACCCCTCTCCCACCTCTGTTACTAAAAAGGGATATAAATGCACTCATTAGGGACTAATATTTGTTTTTTGATCCTGATAGGAAGGTGAAAGTGCAGTTATTAAAGAGGTGGGCTCAAGTAAAAGCTCGTCTGAAGAGAATAGGTTAGGCTCTAGATTAAATTTTGGGAGGCAGAAGTCAAAGGCAAGTCCAGCACTTTTTGGATGCTAGTTGGGGATGGATGTGAGGTAAGAGCCAGATCTCTCCCATTATGTATAGGGGGGTTGAAATGGGTTACCTTTATTTATGGCCTTTTTGTGGTAACTGAGGGGGAGAGTAATCAAACTTTAGTAAAGAAGGACTTCCTCTTCTCAGTTCCCCCATCCGAAGAAGAGATTACATCTGCAATCCAAGGAATGCACCCCTCGGCAGCAATGGGGCCCTATGAGATTCCTATTTCTGTATTAAAACAAAATACACTACTTTGGAGTAAAATTCTCTACCCGATTTAAAAAAATTTTTATGAAACCATAAAGATTGCCCCATCTTGGATGGGAAGTATTATAGTACCTCTTTTCAAGAAGGGCGGCTGTAACTTGCCAGAAATCTATCGCAAATCGCTCTTCTTAATGCAGTGGGTAAAGTCTTTGCTAAATGTGTATCGGCTCAAATCAATGAATGGGTGGAAGAAAATAGAATCATCCCTGTGGAGCAAACAGGGTTTATGAGTAGACATAGAACCCTTGATAATATAACCACTCTTCAGGTATTAACTGAAAAATACATGGTAATAAGGGGTGGGGTCTTAACCTCAGCCTTTATAGACTTTGTCACTGCTTTTGATAAAGTAGATCATTCTTTGCTATGGAATAAGTTGTTAAAATTGGGTATGCTGGTCCCCCTCCTAAATTTAGTGATGGTTCTTCATTTGGATACCTCGTGTAGGGTGCTCATTGTTGAGAATAGGGACTTGTCACAAATTATTTTTACCTTAAATGGGTTAAAACAAGGCTGCCTACTTGCCCCCTCCTCTTCTTTCTTTACATCTGTGATCTCCCAGACTACTTGTCTCAAAGCAAGGGTATTGCCCCATTGCTTGGAGGAAAGGCTATTGTTTGTCTACTTTATGTGGGTGACATAGTAATTTTTGCAGGCTGTACAACAATCTGCAGACACACACTTTATGAAGGTTAATACAACTAAAAGTAAAATAATGTGCTTCTATGGGAGGAAGAAGCCGAATTATGGAAATTATGTATAGAACTTGGGTGCCCAAAAGCTAGGAATTGTTAAATCATATATTTTCTTGGGGAAGAGAGTATGGGGGAATCTAAGTGAGAAATCTCATATAGGAAATAATATGTCCAAAGCCCTCTCTCAGGCCAAAGGCTTAAGTACATTCTATAAAGCCACAGGGAGAAGGCACTTATCGCACCTGTTAGAGGTCTACCGAGCTAAAATTCCTGCCTCTTTGCTGTATGGTATGGAACTGATTGATGTTTCTAATTGGAGCTTTCTAAACATGATAGAAGCTGTGTGCTTTTGGAAGTTTAATTTCAGTAAATACAGCATCCTTAGTAGCAGCTTTACGTCTAGAATTTGGTTTGAGAAGTGCCTTTGTTCAGGGCTTTGTAGGGCTAATGCTGGGTTGCACACCTTGCAAAATGTGATGATGGCTATTTAAGATCCTGCATTAAGAAAGAAATCTTGGGCAGCCTAAAAATAAGTCATGAATTCGAAGGAACTTTGTGGTTGCGACTGAGATGCTGCAACTGGACCCTATGTCAGTTTTCTCACTATCAATACAGTAATTAAAGGTGAGTTTAAAACAAGCCATATGGTCCTTAAATTTCTGCTTGGGTAGAGAGGCATGTCTTAAGACAAAGATTAGCCAAACTATAGTAGAGTCATATATAACAAACAAAGTGCAATCCTATACTCATTGGAATCTTGCTCATGGTCTGAGACGCTTTTGGTTTCTTTTAAGACAGGGTTTGCTTCCATTAAACCCTTTTTTGGCTAAATGGTATGGCATCTCGCCAATTTGCAATTGGTGTCAAAGGAACATCCAAGATCTCAATGATGTACGCTTCATATGTCCTGCTTTATTAACATGTCGATGGAAATGGCTGACGCCTATCTGTTTGCAATTATCGATTCTCTCTTCTCCAATGTTCTCAAATGCACTTTATGCCCCCCAAATGAAATAGTTTGTTTTACAATTTTTAACTTTTTAACTGTTTCTTAAAGTTATACTAATAATGTTTTATATCATTTTTAAATTGTGGTCATTAGGGATTTGCTTTTGATTTTATTCTATTTGTTTAGTAATCAGATAAGCCTTATAATGTTTTTATCCTATATTGAGGTACGATAGTTACTCTTTTATCTCTTATGTGCAATATATCTTATATCACTGTGAAATTGATATGATGTTTTTTGTGATGGTTAAGATTAATTTGACTATTTTGAAATGATATATTTTGACATTTTTATGTGGACCTCTTGGAAGTTCTGCAACATAAATAAAATAAATTGATTGTCCCAAATGTAGGGAGGTACAAGCTAATAGGGCAGACAATCCATAATGGGTGCACTGTCCTTTCTATTTAACGCATGTGTGGGGCCTGCTACAGGCAGATGAGAATGTAACACAAGCATTGTATGCAATCAACCTACCTTTGCTATGCTGCACTAGTGTCATCTTTCATGGTGCCTGTTGGACCTGACCGTTTTTGCAACATCATCCTCAAACTTCTCCTGCCTCCTAATGTTTCTGACAGTTTGTGTTGGCTTTAAGACGCTAGGCACTTTAACACTTCCAACCAGTGCTGAAGTGCTTATGCTCTCTGTGTAAATTGTAGTGTTGATTGTTTTATCCATGATTGGGATATTTGATTTACTAGTAAGTCCCCAGTAAAGTGAACTAGACGTTCCCAGGGCCTGTAAATCAAATGCTACTAGTGACCTGCAGCACAGATTGGGCCACCCACATGAGTAGCCTTGTAAACATGTCTCAAACCTGCCACTGCAGCGTCTGTTTGTGCAGTTTTAAGCTGCCATTTTGTCTTGGCAAGTGTACACACTTGCCAGGTCTAAACCGTCCCTTTTTATACATGTAAGGCAGCCCTAAGGTAGGCCCCAGGGAGCCCATTGGGTATGGTGCATTGTATGTTAACGGTGGGACATGTACTGATGTGTTTTATATGTCCTAACAGTGAAATACTGACAAATTTGGCTTTCACTGCAGCAATGCCTATCTCTCTCATACGTTAACATGGGGTTGTCTTTAAACATTCTTAAAGTGCAGTTTCCCTTTGAGAGCAGATCTAGATATGGAACTTGGGGTCTCTGAACTCACAAATGAAAAATACATCTTTCAGTTTAGGGGGGTTTTAGATTGTTAGTTTGAAAATGCCACTTTTAGGAAATAGGCATTTTCTTGCTTAAACCATTCTGTAACTCTGCCTGTTTGTGGATTCCCTGTCTGCGTTAGACTGACAGTTCAGCTGTTTGTGAATCTCCTCTAGACATCGACACAAAGGGAGCTGGGGTGTAGCCTGCATATCCTGATGAGTCATTTTGGCTAGAGATGAGGGAGGTGCGGTCACTTACATCTGAATGGGCAGTGCCTGCCCTCACACAATGCAATGGTATGGGTCTGCTGCCTGGCCTGGGCAAGGCGGGATCCTGTAAACAACAGAGACTTTTCTTTGAAGGTGGGCAACTTCAAAGGCAGAAAGGGGTATAAGTATTGGACCCAAAACCCAAGACTTTAGATTTCTTCAAGATTTGTTTCTGGAACCAAGAGGTAATACTGCCAAGGAGAAGAGCTGAGGAGAAGTGCTGCCCCTGCCTGTGACTGTGCTTTGTGGGCTATCCTGCAGTTTCTGATTTTCCCTGTGAAAGAGGACAAAGACTGGACATTGTGTGCATTCCTGCTTGAGAAGAATCTCCAAGGGCTTGTACTGAGCTTGCCTCCTGTTTTGAAGCCTCAGGGACAGCAAAGGCTTCACCAACCAGTCTCTGAGCCTGCATGCTGTGGACTCTAGCTTGTCAGAGGGTGCCATTCCAGTTCCTGGGCACCTGAGAGTGGAATTCTGGTGAAATCCTGTGAAACGACGGTGAACGACCCCATGCAACTTCGTAAGGACTCAGCTGCACGGAACCTGTGACGCCGCCTGCTCCTGAAGATGTAGACCTGGCAGAAGCACGACAGCCCCATCGACATCACAGGCACTGCATCACTGACACTGCTGATGTCCCAAAAACACACAAGATCAGAGTGTCGTAGCACTGGCGTTCTTGACACCTGACTCCTTTGCAGCACCTGTGACACAACCCCATCCCCGTAAGGTCACCCTGCAGCATTGTGACTTCGCCGGACTTTGACTTTGCCAGAGGTGCCCAGGGACTGACTCCTCGCAACCAACGGCACCTCATCTCCACCGCTCCACAGGATCCAGTGACTTTTTGTGATGCCTTTGCTCCTTCGCCTCCCAGCACCGGAATCAATGCTGCATCGGATCCAGCGACGCCTCGCTCCTCAACTCCGTGCACCAACCTGTTTCCCACACTTTTGCTAAGGTGCTGTACTTGGGGGTTCCTGTGACTCCGTAAACGGCTCCAGTGGCTTTGCATTGTGGGAAACAACTCAGTCACAACACCGCTTAATATCAAATTGCAGCATTTGTGCTTCCAGGCACTATTGGTGTTTTTAATTGCTAAAGTCATATTTTCAATTGTGGATTGTGGATTTTCATTGTATTTGGTCTTGTTTACTTAGATAAATATTTCCTGTTTTTCTAAACCTGTGTGGTATCCATTTTGTAGTGGTTCACTGTATGACTGTGTCTGTTGGTATAAATATTTTACACATTGTCTCTGGAGTAAGCCTTCTGGCTCGTGCCAAGCTTTGAAGAGGGTTCACGGGGGTTAACTGTGTGTGTGTTTCCTTTGCCCTGACTAAAGTGAGGGTCCTTGCTTTGACAGGGGGTGACCTGACTGCCAACCAAAGACCCCATTTCTAACAGTGCCAATGCATTATAGCACCAAAAGAGTGACAGCACATCCTTATACTACTGTGAGAATGGTCACCATGGTAAATAGGAAGGCAAATTACGTGACGCCATGGTGTCAGTAGCAGGGACAAGGAGCCTGCAAGGAAGTAGGATGGTGTGGGCTCAAACCACAAAATACCTTCTAAGGTTGCTCCATGTGTGATGCACAATGCTACACATAAAAAACAACTACAAACTGGGGTTAGCAAGTAAATGGTGTGCCATGTCAACAGCCACCACAATCAAATATTAATGTATCACTATCTCATTGCAGAGCATGTTGCCTTACCTCCTGCTGACATGCCTGTCCTAGATTTTACAGATGACATAGATGACCAGCTGCAGACAATCAGTTAAGAGACTCTCCAGGATGTTCGAGGTTCCTTCCAGACACCACTTCCAATCAGAGGGAGGACACACAGTGTTGCAGGGTCTCCACATGAACCACCCTGCTACCACCACACAACACAAGCCAGTCCTGACACAGCCCTGCAGTCTGAGGACCCAGACATCACCTTCTAGAGGACAGAGGTAGTTGTCCAGCAGGCGCTGGCCAAGCAGGTGCGAATGGGGATGGAGACCATGGCAGACAGCCTAGAGGGAGTGCAAAGGTGCCTCAGTCCAATTAAGGACAACTCAGCTACCATCTGATGCACCCACTCCCCGCTATATGGACTCCAGCAGTCCCTGGCCGATATAGCTGCTGTCATGAGGCAGAGACTTTGCCAATTGCCCTCCTAAAGTGGCAGCAGCATCATAGACAACAGGCTGGGGGCCATGCAGAATACCGTGGAGTCCATACACCGAGAAGTGGCCTCTCTCAGGGAAAACATGGCTGCCTACCACTGTGATGTTGCTGCGGTATTGAGGAATCATCAGTTCCTCCTTGCAGCAGTGATACCTTATGAGTTCCCACAAAATGGCAGCTGCCGGGACCTTTGACTCCACAGCTCTATTCCCTTATGTGTGTGTGGTTGTCTCAACCCCAGAAACAGCACCACCCATGGCACAGGAGGCAGCACACACATCAGAGGATGAAGATGTGGAAGGAACAACATTCACAAGGAAAACCCCCTGGTAGCACCAATCTGTGCCACGTGGACACGGATGAGCTCTGTGTTTAAGATCATGCCAGTTTTGTGACAGCAGGCAATGTGCCTTCTTCTCTCAACCACTGTTGACTTGCCTGCTATGTACTGTTTTTGTATCAAATCTTACCTATTGGCAATTTGGACACCTCCTCACTAAGGCATACTTCTCCTTACCATGTCACATTACATATCCCTCACCCCTGGACTCTAATTGTACAACAAATGGCCAAGGATCTTTTATGGGCTCTGTGAACTTGACATTGTATTGCATTGGAAAATACACTTGCAACTGTAAATAAATCACCTTGTTCAAATGTAACATTTCAATGTTTACTGTGATCCATCAACTCAGCCAAATGTATGTATTGGGTGAAGCTATATCAATGACAACAGAACATAATTACATCCGTGCATTACTTTCAGACACAAAGCCACACACTAGAAACCTAACATGAAAAAGGTAAATGATGGTGTTGTGGGCTACAACCAACTTAAAGAGTCTTAAATACATGTATTGAAAAAATATCCATGGATGTTGACATATGGCATGTATGGGTCTGAACCAAGTGAATGGTAATTTACCCAGATGACAGCACTAGTACAACGAATATGTGTGGTTTAGAAGAGGCAAACTAATCAGTGACGGGCAGCTATCAGTGTGCCAGGATGCAGACCCAAATAAGGTTAATGTCATGTGTGCCACACTTTCTACCAGTAATTCTGCCAGACACCATAGATACCGTATACATACACAATGTGAATGACTGGAACTGTGGATGACAAATGCTTTGACTAGCTGATGTTATTTAGCAGCCAAACTGACAGCTCCTTGGTCATAGGGGATGCACATGTACATCCATGGAAATAAAGACAGAAAGCATACCCTAAGCCATCCATCCTATTTGGCCAGTGCACACATGAGAACACCCAGACACTCAATCGACATGGAGAGGTAATTGTCTAATACTAACAGGATTTATTAAAACATCACATCTAAACCTAGCCTATACACTCCCCTACACTAAACTAACCTAAACTCATTTATCTTAACTTACACCCACATTTATCTATCCTATTCTAAACTAATCTTATACATATAATGCCACACTGATTGTCCCCCCACACCTTATTAAGCAAGACTAGTAAGACAACATAAACTAAGGCTACACATGTATTAAGCTAAATTATTACCTAAACAAATCTATTTATTTTGTTTACTAACATAGAAACCACAACATAAAACCCCCCACCCAACGCCTCCAAAATAACATTTTTACTAAAACCCACCCCCAACTATACTTACACATACCTACACCTAAACTACACTTTTCACTATTCTAACACTATCCACCTGAAACCAACTTAAGATTTTACATCATTTAAAGGGAGAGGGAGGAACTGGGAGGCTGTGGCACAATTATTTTACAACTTCTTCAGTTTTTTCTTGCTGTACTTTAGTAGTTTTTAATTACGGGCATTGTCTCTTTCAAACTTATTCAGCCTTGCCATCATGGCTCATATGTCCTGTCTCGTGTTGGGTTCAAAGGTAGAGTTTGTGGCTAGAGCAGGTGGCTGTTGGGATGCCTGGCTGTGGATTGGTGCTATAGGAGTGGAGGGGGTAGGACAAGCATAGGCCCCCCTGGCCCCAGATGTCTTCCCTAATGTGGCCTGACTAGTTGTGGGCTGTAGCAGAGGTTCCCCTTTCGAAAATGCATGCCAAACCCCAGTCGATTTCTCCCTCCCATATCTCTTCTCCATCCACTGCTACCCAGCCATTATGTGCTGGTACCTGTCAACCCACTTCTCAAAGGTGTGTTTTTCTACTGGGGCCATATTGGCAGCCAAAACATGAAGACAACATGGCATTAAATACAGCACTGGGTGGAGAGAGAACAGACATTCAATGTACACAGCATCCTCAGATGATACATGCTGTCCACCACACAGTCCATAACACTGACAAACTCCAAATCAATAGAAACTTCCAATCACCCATCTACGTTATCATGCACATGCCACTGGGGTACCGGCTGTCCATTGTTGACCATCAGAGTCCAGAGGTAAGTGGACTACTGCATCCTTGCTCAACATTTGCATCCTTACTAGATCCTCACACTAGTGAGGAACAAGTGGCCCTACAATATGTGGTACAATGTATGCAATCCACCACTTTGACACCCCTGGTAGCTACAGCAAGGCTTGGCCAGGCATCATGGATGCAAGGTGGGGGTCATCTGATAGGGGGACAGGAAACACCCCACTGGCAATTCTAAGGTTTGGCAAAGCATCATTCATGTGTCATTGGATTAACACCTGCTCAGAGCACGCATTACAAGGAGTCACACCATTGCTCACAATGGGTCCACATGTACAGTTCAGACTTAGTGCCCAGAATTAACAGTACATCTATGTTGTCTACAGAATTAGTATCTATTGCCCGCTACCCTGTGCTATTTTGTGAAAATTGGGTAATGCGGCACACACATGGTGGCTGTATGGGTGCTGTATGGGTGCCCTAAGGGGCACAGTAAGATTAGCAGTACACTGGGTGCAGCTACTGGGTAACCTAAGGGGCACAGTAAGATTAGCAGTACACTGGGTGCAGCTACAGTATTCCTATGAGTTGAACAACATGTGCACATGCACGTCAGACATCTCCTGAGTACCAGATACACCCTCAGCATTCACATTCTTTGCAGATGTGATGTGACCAAGATCATTCACAAATATCATGATGGGTAGACCATGTTGGTAAATCTGCAAAAATCTAGCCTGCTACATATCGTAGATATGTCCCACAACCTACTTGAGCAGAGTTGTATTCTCATTGTGTACTCAACTGACTGTTGGCCAGCACAATAATGTTCCTTTCACGACTGCTGCCTCACTCAAAATCTGAAGGGTAGTGAGGCACAGGTGTTGCAGGTCTCCTAAATAAGCCCCCTAGAGACCCCTAAACATGTACCTCATCTGTACCATTTCCTAAGTAACTGAAAGTTACGTGTTGTCAAAAGTGCTGTGACATATATGTTGGCAACAAGCATGCTAATCAGATAAACAACAGCTCAGACACATATCGTGATTTACATCAATGGATATGTGGGCATGCTTTCCTATTCCTAACACCCACTATTCCATAGCAGCACACGTTGGCACTTGTGCAAAAATCAACTCATACTCCATTCTCAACTTAGCATCAGACATGAGGCCCATATCCTAACTCAGATGACATTATCTCATTGGTCACACATTACATTTCATCATGGCATTGCACACATCAAACCCTCTCACACAAAACCAAGGAATGGCACACGTAACACACAAGGTGGCACTTACTGGCTGTATTGGGGTCTTCAAATTGGGTCACTTTTCCAGTGGTGTATGGCAAGACCCACCTGTAGTACATGACAGGAAAACATAGCTTAGTGATGTTTTGGACATTTCTTTGCATGGACAAAAGTTTCACATTTAACTTGTTAAGCTGAGTAAGCAAGTCAACTTAGTGGTAGGTCAGAACAACTGCCAAATATTTATAATCTGTCTGTGAGATGAAGAGTCAGATAATGACACCACCAAAGCATTAGTTTCCCTGCTGTTCCTGTGGTGCATTTCACTGCATCATATGTACATGGATTTGTCATGCCGCTGATTATTTGTGTTACACCTCCATGTCCATATGGGGCAACATGACACAGTATTCTACATCAGAGGGGCATGCAATGGTTGTTGCAGTGGCCCATTGTAACACCCACTGCTTTTAACCCTGCCCCAGATGTTGAAGACATCTTATTCATTATCAGCACTAAAAAAGCTAACAACTGCACAGGGGTGGTGTGAGCATAGCAAAGTGTTGAAGAATGCATTAATAAATCCTTGTTTCTTGTCACTAATACGTGTGTGCCATGTCAAGGTACACACGCTAGAGCTAAAATGCCATGGCAGTTTCCTCATCTTCACGTAGCTGCCCCTTCCTGCACATTAACTGAATAAAAGTACGGATGTCTTGCCAATACTGTGTGGAAAGCCATTGTCACCATTGTAGACCATTTATATCGAGGAAGGGTTACCAAGCTCCACATATAGACTCCCCTTAACACAGACACACTTGCACTGTGATCCAAAGATGCCTATGTTTGTGCTGGCTACTGCGTAATGTGCTAGTTCTGCCGCAGATGCAGGCCTGCCATGTCTGTCAGTAAAATGGGGCAAGCCTGTGGTACAAAATCAGCACGTGTGTCAGATTATAGAAAATTATGTTGTGTATGTGATACACAATGTACACAAAGAGGAATTCACAAGTAGTCTGGACTCGGTGACTGGCCAAGCTCCCTTGAATGCTGTTGGCCAAAGACACAAAGGGGTTGACTTAAAGAAAGTGGTGCTGCATGTAGGGCCTCACAACTGTCCTTGCACCTCTAAGCATCCCCATCCCCCACCATGTGTGCGCCGTATTTAATATACGGCACACCATGTTGCAGGGTGGGGGGCAATTGCATCTTTACATGTAGACGCAAATTATGTACTCACCAGGAGTGCCACCAAAAATTTAGCACTACTCCTGCAGAATACATAGGGGACCACCATATATAAAGGTATGCCCTCTTTTAACACCTGCTCTGAGGAGGCGTTCAAAGTGGTGGAAAAATTGAACTAGTAAATATAAAGTTATTCCCTGCCCCATTTATTTTTTGCCCCTCCTTACAGGGGAAGCCCAGTCCCATATATGAAGCCTGACGTAGACAATATTGTGCAGGGTTTCACAAAATGGCGCTATGCAAGCATTGCACCACTTTGTTAATATGGCACTGGGGAAATGGTACTTCAGCCCTGGTTTAGCATCATTTGTGAATTTCACATTGGCAGTGCTAAGGTGGCACTAGGGGTTCTTAAATGTGGCCTACAACAATCTGTCCTGATCCTTGAAAAATTAAGCTGCACTCAACCTTACGTCTGCCTGTCATGCACATGCAAAAAAGAATGTAGCAATGCAAATGGGGTATTTACCAACTTGTCCACCAATGTGTATCTGCAGGTGATCCAGTAGATCCTGCTCCCATGCTATCAGGGCAGCCCAACGGTGCTTCAACTGGTGGTCAGTGCGCACTACACCAAATATTCTGCGCAAGTAGTGGAGCACCTTGCCCCACCGCAGCTTCCATGCCTCTGTGAGGTAGCCCTGGATTACGCGGCCACCCAAAACTAGCATCATCCGAAGGTAATGCTGCACCAACCAAATGAACCCTCCCAGTTCATCAGCTACCATCTTGGTTGCCCTCCCTTTCCCAGACATTATGCAGTATGTACAAACTGCAAATGTACCAACGCAAAAAACTAAATTAACAAACTACCCCACCCAACCCCAATTACCCCAACAAACCGTGTGACCCCTGGACAAACACCCCACAATACAATAACAAATACAGGACAAAAACACTACAAAAGACTGAGGAAAAAGAGACAAAAAGCAACAGCAACAGGACACAGCCCAAAACTCTCCAACATCACCAATCCTCCACCAGCTCCACACACCCTAACACAGTCACAGATAAAAAGACTGTGAAGTGAAAGTGAATGCACTGTACAATGTATGCAGCCAGGAAGTCCTGTTTCATCACTCCCTAGGCCTGTGCATCACGTTTTCTGATATGCGTCATTTTTTTGGTGCATGATGGTCATGCTTCAAGTTTTCCCCATTGAGGTAGCAAAGGCCTCAAGACTTGCGATTGACGCGCAGGGGCCAGATGTCATTTTTTCCTTAGCAAAGTTAGAAGTATTGGCATTTGAGGTGAAATTTTCGACGCATGACTGTCATGTGTGATATTCCTTTCCTTGAAGTCTGACAAGGCCTGTGGACTTGAGATTGACACGCACTGGCTAGGCATCATATTGAATATTGCCATTTTTGCCAACATGTTTGACTCAACAGGAAAGCGTGGATTTTGTTGGAAAGGCTGACAGTGCACCCAGATTCACATACTATGTCACAGGGGCTATGAATGTATGTAGTAAGTATGGTATGGCTACCCATGTGTGCATGTTCGTACAGATCTTAACGGTGACATCCGTATATGTTACCATTGTTTTTGCATGTGTGTGATGCTTGCAGTGAATGATACTGTTTACATATGTGCATGTGTTGCTAGACTTTGTACACATACATGTCACCACATGTGCACTAGGAGTGTACATATGTGATCTAACACATATATGTGGGTCTACCACATTGTAATGTCTGATTCCAAATGTACATATGCCTACAACACAGTAGATATGATGGGCTATGTCCAATATATGGTAATGCATGAGATACCCATGACAAATCTTACTCTGAGGGTACAGTGGACAACAAGTGGGTTGATTTCACGTTACACCTGGCAATGTGAGTGCATGTGTGTCCACAATGAGGTGTGTTGTTAGGTTCAGGTTTCATGATGCTCTGCTACTGTGTGATGCAGGAGATGGTGTACTCACATCTGTCAATGAAGGCTGGTATGTGCTGTGTGGGTTGGAAGACATGTGTAGTGTCATATGTGCAAAATGTACTACAGTGGTGTGTTCATGGGATATGAAACCTCACATATCTACCTTCCTGCATGGACACATGTTGGACTTTATTTAATGGCTGGGTAGTCATATCATTCCCACCTATGTTTCCATATGTTGGAACAAATCTGATAGTCATATAAGTATGTCAAAGATCATGTGATACAAAAGCATTTTCATTAGTGAACAGTTGCCTTTTGTGCAGACTCCAACACACAATACCAGACCTGTGCCATTTAAATGGTACATGTGTGCTGAGATATCAGACATATGTGTGCATCCCACAAACTAGGTACTTATGATTAACCACAACATGTTTGTTCTTACTGTCACATACAATGGCATACAACTGTTTAGCAGTGTTACAGTCAGGCAATGATGGTAGCCTAGTGAGCCTTTGTAGTGTGTGACTATATATGCCCACACTGACACAGGGTTGCATGTTTTGGCGCAGCTTTACAGTGCTCCACTCTGTTCAGTCCACTATGCATATGCATCAGGCCCCTGACTGTATCAAAAGTCAATGTAACCTCAGCATTGGGGTTAGGGGGTGTTGGGCGGGGATCTAGCCTCCTCATGATATCTCTTCAGCAGAGCAATGCGCAGTCCCCTGCAGACTGACACATGTACATTTGTGATCAAATGGCCTGGGATTTTCATTTTTCTTTGGTATACTTGATGCCAGGCTTGCCCTACCATGTACAGAGGATTGGCTACTTGTACGTGTAGGACATGTGTCTTCATTTGGAATGGTCTGACACACATGGTGATACATTCTTAGTCATTTCCATTTGCAGCTTGGTTAAAGCATGTATCTCTATTGTATCTTGCAATTTTTGTAAGACCCAGGGGATAGATGAAGTCATCTGTCACTGCCTTCTGTCAGAATAGTGTGCGATGGGCAATTACAACATTGTTGTTATAGCAAACACGTCTGGGTTATGTACTGACCTTGCCATCCTCTCTGAACATATGTTGGGTGATCACATGTTGACACTGTTGTGTTGCACAGTCAGTATTGGTCAATGTGTGTACCTTCTCCATCATTTACAGCATATCTTGTTTGGAATAGCTTTGTACACATCTTTTACTGCAACATTGTCCGGTCATACATGGACATGGTGCAACGTGTGACTTTGTAATTTGGAGATGTATACATCTTTTACCACTGGGTACATGATAGTTTCCCTCCCATTTCCAGGCTTTTCAAGATTACGACTTCTACACACACATGACAGTACACCTGCCACAGCACCTGTGTAGTCTCCAAGTGACCTCCCTATGTTATATCTCCAAGTTTCTGTGTGATTCTCTCAGCTGTCCTTCCACATCCTTTGGTGTACATGGGGTTGCACCAAATTCAGCGCTGTGTTATTTGTTGGCCACATGCAACATATATGTCTCCTTATTCTGACATGCATTTTAGGATGGGTCTGTGACATGTTTGGACATTTCTAGACATATATGCACATCCCACACCTGAGTGGCATGTTGGAGACCTAGACATTTTAGGGAATTTTATCACTTGTTGGTAACTTTCTCTTGGTCAGGCATGTGAGTGTCAATGAGAGGTGTGTTTTCATATGTGGTGTGTGATGGTATCATACAGACTGTAATGGGTAACTTTGCTGACACATGTCAACCATTGTAGGTAATTGAAACCCCTTTCCTACCTAGGCCATACATCTGTACAACAGCTTCACATGTATATCCGGAGTAGCTGCATGCATGTGTCAAGACAGCAGACCTTTGTGACAAGTGTGTTACAATGTACATACGGAGTGGGACAGACTCTGCTACCATTCTACCCAGACATTAATTTGGAGGCACATTCTCCCGTTTTATAGTAAACTCCTGGCTACGGGCCATACGTATGAGAGTGGATGAGCACCCATTGCTGCTTCACTTGACAAGCAACACTTAGCACATTCCACAGCCAACATATGTGTGCTGTATATGAAGTACAGCACGCCATGTGGCAGGGTTGGTCCCAATGGTGGTGCCAGAACGTAGCACCTGTGATATACGGTGAAGGCTCAGGCTCAAACTTTGGTTCCTAACCCTGAACAGTCAAGGGAGTCCCATTGATACCAATGGTCTTCCCCCTTGTCACACGTGCTCAGTACTGGAATAGCGGCTATCCGCCTGAGTTGTGACACAGTTCAATATCGCTTTTTCTAATGCACCATTTGGAAACAGCCCCTATCATATGTTTGCCCCCTTGCATATATCTTACCAGGCATGGGGATGATGTGGAGAAAGGGGTAGGAATTTGCACAATGGCCACTTAATGTCACATATTCTTTGTGGCGCGTGGATCTAGGTCTACAAGAGCCACATTGCCGTGAGTTATACAACACTGATGTGTGGCATGGAGGTCGCTATATCCTCTTACATCACAATCCATGTTCCAACCATCTTTGTTGCAGTTGTGTTTCTTTCCGGCTTTCTGAGGTATGAGCAACATTCCAATGGCAAATGTAGTGGAGAATGAGTAGACATGGACATTCTGGTGCAAACTGATTTATTGGTGATAATTACAAAATTATATTATTTGTACGGTGTCTAGGTGTAGAAGTTCTGTACAATTTGTTGTCTCCTGCGAACTCCAGCAAAAGTGTTGTGTTGTTCCCCCTCCACCTGTGCCGCACCATTGTCACCCTCCTCCTCATTGGGGACATCGACCAGTTCATCCCAGGGAACATTGGTCCAGATAGATATGTTATGCAAGCTTGCACATACAAGTCTCATCTTGCATATCAGAGGTGGGGCATACAACAGGCTTCCTCCTGTCAGGGCCAAGCACCTGTACCTTGACTTTAGGAGAGCTAATGTCCACTCCACCGCATGTCATGTCCTTGCATGTCTGCTTTTCCACCGTTGTCAGGTTACCCATGGCTGTATGTCGTAACCTTGGTCGGCTGCAAAGAAATGAGAGAACATGTGTTGGTAATGCATATTTGTGGTTTCATATGTTCCATGGCAGATGTTAGTTTTAGGTGAAGTGATGAGTACAACTTGCTTCTGGTATTGTGTGTGTTCCCGTTTTGTAGTATGATTCCATTGGTTTGTGTTGATGAACATTGCTATCATGGGTTATGGCTCAAGGACTTGGTGACTGTCAAATTAATCCAAACTGACAGTTCAACCATGCCAAACATGTGTTGTATAGTCCAAATTTGAGGCTGTGTTCTATTGTTAGTGGGACCTACCATCTCCTTGCACCACAATAGTGTCATTTGTATTGACACCATGGTAGCCCTACAAAGCCAAACTCAGGCCTCCATGTTATCATGTGGCACTACACATGAAGTGCAACACTTTGTGACCCTTTGTGGCAGATGATGGCTGTGCCAGCCATCATGTGTACAAAAGTGTGATTCACACAATTGGAGGAGTAGCAAAATAGGTGCAGTGGAATCTCCAAGGTTACTATACATGATTTCTCACAGACACTTTCAACACATGGACAGTGCAGCCGTTGGGTGGGGGAACACCATATTTTTGAGTGAGTCCCTGTGTACGTGCAAGAAAGGTCAGGCATGTTCTCAAGACTCCTACAGAGACCTACTATGGCATCCATTATCTTTACAGTATTGCACCTACTATGCGCCATGGTGGCCAGTCACTTGTATATGGTGCGTACATGGTGGCATTACGGGACACTAAAGGGGGCATGTGAAGTGGCACTGGACTAGGTGCAGCACCACTTCACATTTATCTGACCCATGGTCTTTCATGGGCTGTGATGTTGTAGTCCTATGTGTGTGGCACAATGCAGCACACAGGTGAAGTTGTTCACTATAGGTACTTCAAGTATGTGTAGGTGAAATGTTGTTGATCATGGCAACACTTGTGTGGCATTTGATATTGGTGCCGCCAGATGCTTATACATCATGACAAATGTGGGGCTGTTCCTACGTATGACTTTCTTTACATTGACATGGCCTATGTCATTCACATGGCTGAGCTATTCATTGTTTGGTGTAATGTGTGTGGGATCTGTATTTAGTTGTCAACCATTGGACACTTGTAGTGGTTTGGGCCCAGTTTTTATGTGCAAAGGGAACAAATCTCCACCTATCCTTTATGTGGAGTGCCAGTCAGGTTGTGGCTGCATTATTTACATATGTGTGTATGTGTGTGTGATGTGCAATGAATGCGGTGTTGTGTGGCATGTGGCATATGTGTTGTTGTCTGTATATCTGTGTTCCCCTGCCCATGTGCGTTTAGTGTGGTGTATGTCTTGTTTGTTCCACAAGGTTGGTGTGTTGTCTGTGTACTGGTTGGTATGGTGGCTTACCTATGAGTAGGCCATTGCCATATTGCCAACCTGGAACTGCTTGTTAATGGTGGAATGCCGGAATATGTAGACATCATAGTCGCTGCCGGGATATTTGGCTAGGATGTTTGTGAGGAGCTATGTTGGTCCACAATGGCCTGAACATTTATCGAATGGGTGTGTTTGTGGTTCCTATAGAGGTGTTCCATTGCAACGGGGGGGCACAAGATAAACATGGTGCAGTCCATTGCACCCAGCAGATGCGGGAACCCAGCCATTGGGTAGAAACCTTGCTTGATCGCCTGCTGCATTTGCTGGGTGTTGGAGAATCTGATGTGGTGGGTTGTGAGGCAGATGATTGCATCCAGGCCCTTTGCTGGGAAGACTGAAAAGGATCCCTGGAAAAAGAGCAGCCACTTGTGCACACGTTGTCTGGAATGATCCTGACGCCAGCCAATGGAGGATAGCAAGGAATTTGGTCATGGGTGGTATATTAGTTGGAGTTTCCACACTTGCAGTGATGTCTGGCGCTATGTGGTGCAGCAGGCGCACAATGTGACTGCTGTGGTGGTGTTTGGGGGTGCTGTGGTGGTGCTGGCGGGACCTGTTGTCATCGCTGTCATCTGCGGCATGTGCCAAGCCAGAGCAATAACAGTTCCATGTTGTCCAGGAGGTGGCCAACACTCCTTCTTTGTGTTTTCCATGAGCAGAGGTATGTGGGCCTCATTTTAAAACTTGGTCTGACCAGGCATTACAATTTTACGCAAATCAGGCTTTGTGTCGTTTTTTTAGACCGATTCTTTCCTGTGCATCGTTTTAGCATCAGGCAGTAAGTATGGCACTAGAGGGCTAGCGTTATTTTTTTGAAGGGAACGCCTACCTGGCATATCATTGTCGCAAAACGACGCAAGGTGTGTTGGTGCCTCCAAAAAATGACGTAAAGTCAGATATTGTGACGCTAGACGGGTATAGCATCAAAATATCCTAATGTCGGTAGGTTTGTGCCACTTTTGCATCAAAATAAATTACACAAAGGCTGCACAAACTTTTCATAAATATGGGCCTATCTTTGCAGTTTAGATATAATACGCTGCCTATTGCAGCTTTTACCAGCATCTGGACTTATAAGCAGAGACCTGTCAAGTTTGGATGTGTTATGTGTGGAGCAGCCAGAGAGACCAAGGAGCACGTTTATCTTTTTGTCTGGCCTTCACCCAGAGCAGAAGAAAGCAGATAATTCCAGTGTGTCGGATGTTAAGGGTGAGAGATTATCTTTCTGCACTTCGTATTCTGAAAACTGTCCCCAGTCAATGCTTGGTTTTTGCCTTATCATACTGCTGGCAGTATGGAGGGTCAAGCAAAGACAGGATCTTCAAAGAGTCTAATTATTTGGTCAGGACTACCTTGTGGCATCAGGTTTTTATAATCATATGGCCCTAGTTTCTCTACAGCTCGCTGCTGTTTTTCATAATTTGGGAAATTTCATCCTGGTGTGTTTTTGGGAATATTTTACTGATGGGATGGGATTTGAATGCTGCTAATGATTTTTATTCTTGTTACAAGAACCATTCTTGATGGGGAGGAGGTTGAGTATTGCAAATGATTTTTAATTTTTTGATTTTATTGGTATTTATGCTTTGTGTCGTGTTGAAAGGTATGTGAATCTACTGTTTTTAATGTTACTTTTATGGCAGAATGCCGAAATAAAGGATTATCCGAAAATAGTATCAAAAATAAGGGCTTCTGTGTAAATTGTACATACTCATACCTGTTTGAAAATTGCATTGCATCAAAAGCATAAAAACAATAATAAAAATATTTCATGCACTACCGAAATGAATCACCGATTGAAAACAGATTAGATTAGTTGCAGATATTTTAGACAGCCACTGAGCTCTGTACCACTTTTGTAGCTGTTTCCAAGAAAAAAAGGTTGTCATTGAAAATTCTCATAATAAATTAAAGTTCTTGGAATCCAAGCATGAAGAGTAATAAATAACTTGTTAATACGGAAAATTGATTTGAATCTTTGATGACCTTGTCATTGAGACGAAAAGGCCGTCTCCTGGAAGAATACCACAGTTATTCCAAGAAAGAAAGCGATGTCTAAATGAGGAATGATTACACATCATTTAGCCAATCATGTTGTTGCTACAAAAAGGCAGAGAAATTGCATTTTAAAGTCATAATTTTCAACATTGACACATAGTTCTACTTGGAAGAATGTCCATGTCAGTGAGGTGAGGTAGTTTCTTGGTCATTTCTTCTATACTGCACTTAGAATTGAATTGACAAAAATTCAACATGTCAGGAGTCAGGATGTCAGGAGCTTGCTCTTGTGGTCTGTCAAGTAGACAGACAGATAATAGAATCTAGTGTCCTTCTACCTTAGGATGAGGTTGGACAGAGATGTACCTTTATTCGGGTACTGATTTCCCTTTTTCACCCATGTCTATGGATGAACTAATGGCCGAATCAGAGAAATCTTGTCTGTGGTCTTCACCATCCCTTCTTGTACATAAATCATTTAATTTCCAAGTCAATATTTCCCTTGGAGCATCGTTAACACTGTGGCAAGTCCCATTGGGACCGTTTCTATTACCTTCATGTGATTGCATGCAGATTCTTTTTACCTTTTGCTTTTAGAAATCATGAAGTGTAAGACACATGCAGATATGTTAACATCATGTCCGCATCCTATCAAGGCAGACATATTTTTTGCTTTCATCATCATAGTGGCTGCCATAATGATGTGGATCCTTGCACTGAACGCCACCATGTGTTTATTGATTTAATGATAGGTTTACATTCTCTATATGTAAGTCAAGATAAAACACTTAACACCATAGCTGCTTTGTCTTATTGAGAATTTAGGCCCTCATTACAACCCTGGTAGTCGGTGATAAAGCGGCAGTAATACCACCAACAGGCCGGTGGTAAATACAGCTAAATTATAACCATGGTGGAAACAGCCCAGACAGCCACGTTAACACACCGAACGCCAGGGTGGAAACAACAAGCACCACGGTGGTAACCGCCTACAGCCAGGCGGAAGTCAATGTTCTGCCCACCGTATTATGAAACAGGAAACCACCACCTTTTCCGGGGCAGTACCAACGACATCAAGAGCCTGGCGGAAACACCGCACAGAAGGGAACCGACTCACCTGTGGAGACTCAGGGAACAATCACGACACCATGGAGCCCGAGCTGCATGTCTTCCCAATGCTCTTCTACGTCATGCTCCACCACGAACACCAACGCCGGCGAAGACGACCATGGTGAGTACAGCCACCCGTACACAAGAGGGGGGGAGGAAGAAGAGAGTGACACACATATACAATACGACAGACACCATTCACACACACACCATACACACAAGCAGATGCAGTAACATAACATATTTACCCCGTACCCCTCAGGAAAAATGCAAGGACAACAGCAATATATCAAAGTGAGTGTAATTAGATAAATATAGTAGAAATATGTGCATTGAAATCCAAAACTATATACATATTTACAAATGTTGTCTCCTACAACAACATGGAGAGAACACTGCAGGGGCATCAGTTTGAAAAAAGGCAGGCACCTCGGGGGGTTGGAACGGGGGAACCTCAGCCTTCTCCACTGGTTCTGGAGGGGGCATTGTGCCCTGTGATGCTGATCTTTGGGAGTGCAAGGTCACAGTCTCTAAGCTGGGTGTCATACCCACAGGGTTTGCTGGGGCAGGCCGCACAACAGACCATGGGGGCAGGACTACACACTGTCTGCCGGCAGTGACGGCTGCTCAGTGGTGGCAGTGGTGGTGGTGCTGCTGGTAGTGGTGGGGGGAGGCTCCAGCCCATCCTCTGTAGCCTTGGACAGCTGCCCACTGGTGCTGCTGCTGCTCGTGGTGGTGCTGGTGGAGGTGCTGCTGGTGGAGCTGGTGGTGGTGGTGGGGGGAGGCTCCAGCCCATCTCCTGGAGCCTTGGACGGCATCCCACTGGTGCTGCTGCTTCTGGTGGTGGTGCTGGTGGCAGTGCTGCTGGTGGTGGTGGGGGGAGGCTCCAGCCCATCCCCTGCAGCCTCGGACGGCTGCACTACCATGGTTGGTAGTGTGGGCTCCGAATGAGTCCCAGCACCAGGCCCCTTGTCCTTTCTGCCTGCTGGTGCAGGCCTCTTGCCCTTCCTGGCAGCAACTGGGGATTCCTCCTTCCCCTTCCTGGCAGCAGCTGGGGATTGCTCCTTGCCCTTCCTTTCAGCAGCTGGGGACGGCACCTTTCCCTTCCTTACAGCAGCTGGGGGTGGCACCTTTCCCTTCCTTACAGCAGCTGGGGGTGGCTCCTTGCCCTTCCTGGCAGCACTTGGGGCAGACACCTTTTCCGTGAGGCTGCCTGGTGCCCGCGATCCTTTCCCACTAGGAGTTGTTGGGGACACTACTGGGCCTGTGAACTGGGTGGCTGAGGTGCTCGTCTGGGTTTTACCCTCCCAGGCCAGACGTGAAGGATGGGGAGTAGGGGTAGGGAGGAGGTCAACGTGGAGAGGAAAAGTTTCTTAGGGACATTGGGGCGGGAAGAAGGAGAAGGTCTGGGAGTGGAGGAAGAGGGAGTGGTTGTGGGAAGTGTCTGCTGTGTTTGGGTGCAGGTGCATGGGCTGGATGCTGTTGTGAGGTGGATGGCTGTTGAGTGTCTGAGTGCTAGCGTTTGTGTATTTTGGGAGGAGGGGGCACAGACACAGTGGAAGAGGACACAGGGGCATGTACATGGATGTGGGGGAGATGTCTGCAGGTGAGGTGTGTGTTCTGCTAGGTGTGGTGGTGATGGTGGTAGTGGATGAGGATGTAGTGCATGCAGCTGTGAGTGTGGACGCAACTGGGAGGGAGGTGGAGGACGAGGAGGAGGGGGACACATTGGAGGCAGTGGATGTTGTTATGTCTGCATCTGGATGGTGTTTGTGTGAGTGCCTGTGGGATGATGTGTGGTGCTTGTTTTTGCCTGTGCCACTCTGTGTTGTCCTGTGTGCATGCTTGTCTGCCTGTGTGCTTTGGATAGGTTGGGGTTGAGGGGAATGGGACTGGGTAGAGGAAGTTGGAGGGTGGAAACAGGGACAATGGCTGCCATCAGAGAGGAGGCCCAAGCCTGGATTGATCTCTGTTGGGCTGCCAAGCCAGTGAGAACACCCTCCAGAAATGCATTGGACTGTTGCATTTGGGCTGCCAGCCCCTGGATGGCATTCACAATGGTTGACTGCCCAACAGAGATGGATCTCAGGAGGTCAATAGCCTTCTCACTCAGGGCAGCAGGGCTAACTGGGGCAGGGCCTGAGGTGCCTGGGGCGAAGGAGATGCCCACCCTTCTGGGTGAGCGGGCACGGGCAACTCATTGAGGGGATGCTGGGAGGGCAGTGCTGGTATGGGGGGTGATGGCTGTACCTGTAGCTGGGGTGGTCACAGAGGTGTCTGTCACCACCAGGGAGCTACCATCGGAGGAGGTATCCATGTACGAACTGTCCCCTCCAGTCTCCGCCGTGGTGCTCCCCTTGCCCTCCGTCCCACAGGTGCCCTCAGCATCGGTGGACTCTCCCTCCGTCACTGGTGCCTCTGCTCCTCCACCAGATTATGCTAATGTACATAAGGACAGGGTGACAAAACAAAAAGGGGAGGGGACAAAGGATACACTTGGTTAATTGCTGTCCCAACACAACCATTGGTGTGCACAACACACTCACACACAGGGAACAGCCCTACGCACTAGACAATTCACTACCAATAGTAATGCTAGTCACCAGGGCATGGGGAGGAACACATACCGTCAACTGCAGCATCCCTGGGACCACATAGCCCTGCACAGTAGTGGATGCCTACTAGCTAGGTTGGATGAAATTCACATCAGAACCCTGCCCAAAATGGAAACTACTCTGCAATGTCTGGCCTGGCCTAGGGGCACCAACAGGCACACATACCCCACCTGGATACCAGCCCACCAGGTGTAAGGAGTGATGATGGGCACTGTACTCACCCCATTGTGGCTGCTGCGATGCCCCCAAGAACCCATCCAGCCCCGGATAGGCCACCGCCAGTATGTGGGCCATCATGGAGGTCAGGGTTCGACGGGCACCCCTTCCTCGTTGGGAGGCCATCCCCAGCTGGGCCTCCACCGTCTTCCGTGCCCAGCGTCTCAGGTCCTCCCACCATTTCTGACAGTGGGTGCTCTGCCTGTCGCAGACCCCCAGGGTCCACACGTCCTTGGCGATGGCACACCATATACCCTTCTTTTGATGGGCGCTGACCTGCAGAGAAAATACACACAGGGAAAGGTATTGGTTAGACTGTCCTGCCTGTTACACTCATGGCCCACCATATCCCTCCCATTCCCCTATGCACAGACATGGCCCATCATACATGCTGCACACTGCCTAGGGCCCATCCACCAACCCCACCACACGAGGCCTTCACACACAGCACTCCATGCATTCATGCCCCATGCATCGTGCTCAAAGTGTACTCACCTGTTGGTCTGGAGGCCCATACAGCAGTTGGTACTGGGGTAGGTCCTATCCACCAGTCTCTCCAACTCTGCTGAGGCGAAGGCAGGGGCCCTTTCCCCAGTCACACGAGTCATGGTAGGTTCCAGACACAGGTCGCAGCAGCACATGCAGGGTAGGTCCTCTCCTGTTGAAGGTCAGGTAGCAAGTGAGTGTACAGATAGAAAATGGTGGTTACGTCTGCTGCGGTGCATACCGTCACCGCCAACGTACATTGCCATTGGCCACTGTACCCCATTGGGCCCAATGATAACCAATGAGTAGTTGCATGGCGGTTCCCGACAGGCTCCCGCAACGGCGCACAATGTCAGCTGAATTACCTCATTTCCACCTGTCCCTCCATACAGGACAGGCAGATGCCATTTCAGGGGGGGGCAGGCCATGGATCCTAACTGCATCACAGTTCACAAATGTACATTCAGGACATATGCCACTAATAAATTATAAAAATCACATCATGCATTGAACTGTAGTCGTTACAATGTATAGATAATGACCGGCTCCTCACTCTTTTTCCCCATAGATTGTAACTGCTGCGGATGAATAGGAGATGGAGACATCCCCCGTGTACAGACCCCTGGTGGACTTGGCAACAATGGAGGACAGGCACATAATACTCACCTATAGACTGGACAGGGCCAGAATCACAGAGCTGTGTGCCCAATTGCAGCCTGACCTGATATCTGCTATCCGTCACCCCACTGGGATCCCCCTTCTTGTGCAAGTGCTATCTGTGCTCCATTTCTTGGCAACTGGTTCTTTCCAAGTGACAGTGGGCTTGGCAGCAGGAATGTCACTGCCAATGTTCTCAATAGTGCTGACCAGAGTGTTGTCTGCCCTGATTAAACACATGTGCAGCCACATTGTTTTCCCCCAGGTGGATGTTTAGGCCACAGTGAAGGCTGACTTTCATGCAATGAGACATATCCCCAACATTATTGGGGCCATAGATAGAACACATATAGCATTTGCCTCCCCCAGCGAAATGAACAGGTCTTCAGAAATCGTAAAGGTTTTCACTCGATGAATGTGCAGATGGTGTGTTTGGCGGACCAGCACATTTGCCATGTCAATGCTAAGTCTCCTGGGTCAGTGCATGATACTTTTATCCAGAGAAATAGCAGCATCCCAAATGTAATGGCCCAGCTCCAGAGGCACAGGGTGTGGCTAATAGGTGAGCCCTGGTTCAAACCCAGTGGATGTTTGTGTATGGATGTGGTGTGGGCCATAATGGTTAGTGTGTGGCTAACAATTGTCCCTCGATATTTGTAGGCAGGTGACTCCTGTGAGGAATCCCAGGACAAGGGCAGTGGAACATTACAATGAGGCACATGGGCGAACAAGAAGGATAATTGAACGTACATTTGACCTCCAGAAGGTGAGGTTTCGGTTCCTCCATCTAACAGCTGGATCCCTGTGCTACTCACCCAAGAAGGTCTGACAGATCATCGTGGCATGCTGTGTGTTGCCCAACCTTGCCTTGAGACGCCATGTGCCTTTTCTGCAGGAGGAGGAGGCTGGAGATGGCCGTGTGGCAGCAGTGGACCCTGTGGACAGTGAAGATGAGGAGGCAGAGGATGAGGAAGAGGACCACAGAACTGCAGTGATTCATCAATACTTCCAATGACACACAGGTGAGACAGTTTAACTTCACATTTCATTGACAGTTGAATGTATGACATTCTCACTGCCACACTTTGACTCCCTACTTTCATGGCCACTCACTGTACCCTTTGGCATCTCCTTTTGCAGATATTGGTGCCCCACTATCGATCCTGGTGTGTTCACTGCAGCCAACTTCAGGTCTTTCCTATGTATACATTACTGTACAGTTGAATTGCAATGTTTAAACCTTGTTAAACGAATAGATACTTAAATCATTTGATATACTCTATACTTGTATTTTTTCAAAGTGTGTTTATTGCAGTGCTCTGAACTAAAGTGGGAAGCGCAGTGGGCTGGGTTGATGATGGAGGAAAGTCCAGGGTAGAGTCCAGTCTATTTGTAGCACAGGTACATTGTCCAAGGGGGCATAGGAAGGGGAGCAATGCAGTTCAAGATGGATAGGGTGCCAAAGTGGGACACAAGGGTGACAATCAGGAGAGTCTCATTTCCTGGTGGGGGTCTTGGCAATAGTCTCTGGCTTCTGCCTGGATCGCAGGGAATGTTTGCGGGGTGGTTCTCCTTCTGCAGGGGGAGGGGTGCTGTGGACCTGTTGGTCCTGTGGTGGGGCCTCCTGTCCACTAGCAGCAGTGGAGGTGGAGGGCTGCTCACTAGTCTGGCTAATGTCAGGGGCCCGCTGGTGTGACACTGCCTCCCTAATACTGTTGGCCATGTCTGCCAGCACCCCTGCAATGGAGACCAGGGTGGTGTTAATGGCCTTCAAGTCCTCCCTGATCCCCTGGTACTGTCCCTCCTGCAGCCGCATGTTCTCCTGCAACTTGGCCAGGATCTGGCCCAGGGTATCCTGGGAATGTTGGTATGCTTCCAGGATCACCGTGAGTACCTCCTGGAGAGTTGTTTCCCTGGGCCTGTCATCCCCGTGGAGCACAAAGCATTCCTCCCAATTTCCCTGTTGTCCTGTGCCTTTGTTCCCTTGAACCGTGTGCCCACTGCCACTGACCCCAGGTCTCTGATTGTCATGGGTTTGTGGGGTGCCCTGGGGTCCCTGTAGTGGTGGACACACTGCTGATTAACATTTCCTGGGGAAAGAGGTATGGGCCCACTGGGTGGATACTGTGGTGGTGTTTCCTGATGAGGGAGGCTCTGTGGTGGTGTGTGTCTGTGCCTGGATAACCGACTGTCCGGAGGTCCCTGATGGGCCAGGTTGGTCATCCTGATCCAGGTGAGCAGAGCCGCTGTCATCACTGTGGGTCTCTTCTGTGGGGGGACTGGATGTTGCTGGCACTTCTTCTCTGGTGACATTGGCTGGGATACCTGTGGGGATGTAAATGCAGTGTTATGTTTTCTGTGTGTGACATATTGTGCACGGGTGCATTGCCCTCTATGGTTGTTATTGCCCAGGCAGCTTTGCCTTGTGTGAGTTGTTATTTGGTGGGCTAGCTCTTTCCCTCTAGTGTGCATGCTTTAGTGATAGGTGTCCATGCAGGTCTGTGAGTAGTGTCCATGCATTGGTATAGCATGCAGGGCTTGGGATTGGGATGGCTGAGATGTGATGGTGGGGTGTGTGGGAGATTGTGGAGTGACGGGAGTGGGGGTGGGGTGGGGGTATGTGATGGCATGCAGGTATGGGGGGTTGTAGTAGTATAGAGTTGACTTACCAGAGTCTAGTCCTCCTCCTACTCCTGCCAGGCCCTCAGGATGCATGATTGCCAAGACTTGCTCCTTCCATGTTATTAGTTGTGGGGGTCCACCGCCAGTCCTCTGTCCAGCTAGTTGGTGTCTTGCTGCCACGGAATGTACTTCCCCCGTAGGTCGTTCCACCTCTTCCTGATGTCATCCCTTGTTCTGGGGTACTGTCCCACAGAGTTGACCCTGTCCTCGATCCTCCGCCATAGCTCCATCTTCCTAGCAATGGATATCTGCTGCACCTGTGCTCCAGTTAGCTGTGGCTGTACCCAGATGATTTCCAGCACCATGCCCCATAGCTTCTCCTCAAAGAATCTGGGGTGTCATTGTGGTGTAGTGTGAGTGGTGTGGGTGAGGGTGTGTAGGATGATGTGTTGGGGTGTGTGTTGTGAGGTGCGTGGATGGTGTATAGGTGATGGTGGTGTGTGGCTCTGGTCTTGTCTGTGGTCGTGGTGTCTATCTCGTGGCAATGGTTTGTATTCGTAAAGGGTTGTGGGTAGTGTGGGTGTGTGTTTTATAGTGGTGTGAGTGTGTGGGTGTGGTGTGTGTATGGGTGTCAGGTGGGTGTAGTTTGAATTGTCCAGTGTGGTGTTGTTTTGTATGTGTGTGTGTGTGTATTTTGAGTGCGGCGCTATGTACCACCAATGGTTTACCACGGTTGAATGTCTGGCATGGTGATTAGTGGGTCATAATGTAATGGGCATTGTTCTGTTGGCGTAACAGTGTGGATTTTGATACCGCCAGTTTATCACTGACCTTTGGTGTGGCGGAGTTGTGTCTGTATAGTGATGGATTTGTATGTGGGTGTCATACTATGGTAAACGGATATCCGCTGCTGCGGCGGTATGTTGGTGGCAGTCAGCATGGCGGTAAGTGGAATTTACCGCCAATGTCATAATGAGGGCCTTAGTGTCTTCAGCTTCATAAACATGGCATGAAATGTGTGATTCAATACTATAAAAACACAGGTATTTGGCCATAGTTTGGAGGGTCTTCATGACAGAACTATCAAGTCAGGGATCACTCCACTTTGTAGCAACAACCAGCCTCAGTTGGGGGCTGCTCTGGAAATGGTGCAGAGAAATGGCTTCAGCTTGGTACTGCTTATCCTTTTCTGGCAAGAGCTGTGATACAGAATAGCTAAACAGCTGTTTTGACTAGAAGAATGTGTGATGTGTAGTCCATCTTACAAAACTTGATTTATAGCTTTGCCCATATTTTCTGCTAAGATTTAGCATAGTCCTTGGAACTAGCAACAGAATGTTAGGATGCTAAAAACATACTAATAATTTTAGGAGGAATTCTCATATTATTTTGACCATGTCTTGTACTGCTGCATTTATTTGCTTACTCTGTGCTGTTACCATTCATATTTTATGCACTAGACTTGCGCTTTGGAACTAAAGCATATTAATGTTTAATCTCCTGTTTCTTCATGCTATTCCGAGTGTGCTATTCATTTTACAAATGGCTTAGAGTTCCACTGTGTCCCTAAACTCATCTAGTGGGATAGATCATGACCAGGAAACACCACCTTCATAGTATTGCTCAGTGGATTGTGAATGAGTCACAGTTTAACTGATTTTCTAATAAAGCCTTAGAGCCCGCCACTGCGGGCTATACCTGCCACTAAAGGCTCGCGCCGGCATTAAAGGCCCAAGCTGAAGGCAGCAGGACTTTAATTGCCGATATAACCCAGCTATGAAGGGCTGTAAGGCGATTACAACATTCCGCCACTAGAGGGCAGAATGTTCTAATGAATAAAACAAAATCCCCTCAGGCTCCATGAGGCCTTTGTTCACAGCTGGTGCTGTGAACAAAGAACATTGGAATGTTGATGGTAGCCAGTAAAATCCCCAGCACTCCATTGTCTCCAATTGAGCTCCCAACATTCCAATATTCTATTTCATATTGGTGCATTAAACTGAGTTCTTGCACCAGTGTTTTAGAAATTCAAACCTTTGGGACAGCCTTTATGAATAAGGCCCTGCAGCCCAGATTCTCAAAGGTTTAGCATTGATTTAGTGTTACAAAACTAACACTAAACCAACGATAAGCTTTTTTTGAGATTCACAAACCAACGCAAATTGGTATTTGCATTGGTTTGTGTGGCAAAGTAACGCAAAGCAGCGTGAAACGCTACTTTGTATTACTTTGCTTCAAGGGACGTTACATGGGTGGTACGTGGGCATGCCAATACTACAACCCATGCTTTTTTACGCTAAACCCTATTCTCAAAAATCAGTAGAAAGGGCTTAGCACCAACAATTAACACAGCTGAAAAGCAGGTGTTAAACTGCGATTTTTTAAATTTCTCTGTGCTTTACTGAATTTGCACGTGTGCTGCACTGTACAGCACACATGCAAATTAGGGGAATCATTTCCACTTGTCTAGACATAGATAGTCTTCCTGTACAAAATCTATGCTACACTCATGCACACACCTTAGCACTATGGCGCTAAGGCGTGTGTGTGGAGCAGGGCAGCTGAAATCAGTGTTGGGTGCTAGGGATAAAGGAGAGTGCCATCTCTAAATAAATATGGCACTCTCTTGCTCCCTCCCTGCCACGCAACGCAGCAAAGCAACTTTGGGTCCTGCGCTGTATTGCCTGTCACCTCCCAGAATCCGGTCCCCCTGTCTACGTCTGGAGTGATTATGACTAATAATCCCAGTTCTTACCATTGACAATAGTCACATTTCTGTATTTTATTTTTACAAAGCAGTTAAAGCGGCGCAGGAAACTGTACAGTATCCTAATTTCTGTTCTTCCACAGCAGTGCCAATATGACAGAAAGGCTTTCAGAATTGAAGATTGCAAGCCTGATGAGTCCGTGGCTCAAGTCAACGTACCAACTGAAGGGGCGGCTGAGAAATGCCCACTAGAGGGAAATGTGTTGGCTTTATTTTTCAGCTTTCATTCAGTTGTCCTTTTCCAGAGTCGGACTGGGTGTGTGTGCAAAGTGAATTGATTTAAGCCGATATTTCATTGAGTTGGTGCTTTATTTTCAAACAGTACAGTTCGGAAGCAGTAGGCAAAGTTTGCCTCTTTTTGTTTCTGAACTGTGCTGTCTAAAATAATTCACTAGTTCATTGAAATAGCAGGTTACGTGAATTCACTGAACACACGCTGCAAAGCGGCCCCTTGTGTTCAAAGGTCACTTGAGATCTAGGGTACTGGTTTCAAGAGAAAATCTCTCTTATGACACATTTTCTTCCAAAGCTGCCTCCCATAAGAAATTGTTTACTCAAACCAGTCCTCTGCAGCACAATATTGGGTGAATTTTTGCACTAGCATAATTTCTAACATTTCGTGTAATTTCCTCAATGTGAGAGTAGTGTAAATGTTTTGGCTTGAATGCCTGCAATTCTTTAGAATGTACATTTTTATGTAGTCACGAAGCGTGGCACTATAGGAAATGACTACAAATAAACAAAGTAATATCATCAAATTGAGATTCATAGTTCTGCTCATTTGCGAAGTAATTATGAAAAATTATCTGGGCTTCTGGAGACCAAAATGTTCTGCTTGCGTTTGTCCTCTACAAAAAAATATCATAGGACGTTTAATATAATATCCAATTATTACCTTATATCAGTCCTTAATTTTTTTTACAATGTGCTGATTCATAATGTCTTGCCGGCATTTAAATTTTAAAGTGTTTTTTGTCCAGTATTTAGACTGTCGTAGAAGTTCATTTGGAATTTTAAATGCTTCAATTTATCTCAGTTTATTTCATATCAATTATTTCTGTTAATGTTTAAGCCTTATCATAAGTTTTTATCCTCAATAGAGAAAATCCACGTATAGATGCTTTTGCACAGTTGGAAAAGCTGTGCGCCTGGTGTTTTTGTGGTATATATGTTATTTATCTGTCTGTATTAGGTCTTCTGTGGCAGTTAGAATGTATTTGGTCTACAACTCTATTGTTTTCCCGTCTCCTTTTTTCCTCTTCATGTGCCGGCGCAGGCCGTGGTTTATTTTTGGCCATTACTCCTCCCTCTTGCCATTAGACACAGATGAGGCTTGCCTGGGCACTAATTTTGCATCTCTAAAGTTACATTGTTACTTTTCCCTGTCAGGTCCGCCCACATTTCCTAACCCCTCAACTGAATAGCTACTTTAACCTACTGACACCAGTGGCGGCTGGCATGTATTTGGAGTGGTGAGGCGGCAAAATACGGATGGCGTTAAAATAATAAAAAATGGAACATATCTTCCCGATTTTCCACAACCTCCTCTTCGCTCGGGTGTCTTCTCTCCTCGAAGTTCCGGACACAGGAAACTGCACTACCCAGAGAAGCATCAGTATTGGAGAGAGTGGCCTTTCTCATCACTCCTAAGAGCACTGGAGGCCTGTGCTTTCTCTAACCTAGCTATTTAAGACAGCCAGGTTAGAGAAGTTTAAAATGCACGTCTGGCTGGCCGCTGAAAGATGACGGGCCAAAGTGAGATATGCACTTTAAACGTAAGTGCAGTGCTCCCTGCTGCCACTCAGCAGCATTTGCCCTGCCCTGGCACTCGGTTCAAGACGGGTTGCTGAAAAATAAAATGGTAATGAATAAACTTTATAAACATTTTATTTTTCAGCTTTTCTGGGGCATTTTTTAGCAAGCTGACGCTCCTCCACTCTCATGGAGGAGTTGCTTCTGACTGACACTGTTTCCCCAGTGCATCCTGCCCGGGTGTCCAGGTAAAGGGCCCACAGTTAAGGGTGTTCGCCTGTGGCCTTGTTTCTGTTTAGGCCTATTAGGTTCTGGATAGGGCATAGGTCTAGCACCATTACCTTTGCCTAAGGTCTAGCACCACTACCCTTGCCCGGTTTCCCATTTCTTCCCTTTCCCTTTCCCGTCTTTAGGTAATGTAAAGAGTTCCTTTCACAGAGTTATGAATACATACCTTTCTCTTGGTTTTATTAACATCGTCCACACCAAAAAGCTATACCAGTGCTCAATTGTATTAATCTCACAGTCACTACTTCTTAGACAAATCTACTGTTGCCTGATTATCTGCTTGTGGACCCAAAACATACTTGTTTGCCTATACTTTGCCAGACTGTACATCAGGAATTCCATTCCCCCACCTGCGTGCAGAATTTTCGTGGCACCTTGCTCATACAACCAAGGATTGTGTCTCCATATCTCCTGAGAGGTATCTATATTGTGCACCTTATTTATTTGTTTAATTGATTGTTCCTCTCTAGGACTTGATTAGACCCATATAATACTCCTGGGTACTTTAACAGTGCTATCAGTAGTTTGCTCCTTTGTCACTCCTAGGTATAACACTTCTGTTAGAAATGGGGTCTTTGGATGGCAGTCAAGTTACCACCTGTCCAATCAAGGACCCTCACTCTAGTCAGGGTAAGTCACACACAATCCAAGTTATCCTGTGCCCACCCTCTGGTAGCTTGGCACTGAGCGGTCAGGCTTAACTTAGAAGGCAATGTGTAAAGTATTTGTGCAATAAATCATGCAATAACACAGTATAACACCACAAAAATACACCACACAGTGTTATAAAAATATATAATATTTATCTGGTTAAAGGGTAAATGCAGGTCAAAACGATCAAGATTTGATAAGTACACATTGAAATATCACTTTAGAGATTGATAAAAAAAGAGTCTTTAGTCTTTAAAAAGCAACAAATGTTTCTTGGAAGCACAAAGTACCTGGTTTGCGTTCAAATTCTCCACAAGGGACTGCAGAGGAGGAGATGTGTGGAAAACAGGGATGTGTGCGTCGGTTTCTCCGGGTGCACACAGATGATGAGTCGATAGTTTTCCAGGCAGGGAAGGCTTTGCGTTGATTTCTGGCCAGCTGACTTGGATCCTCTTCGGGTTGTGGAATATTCGGATGCCTCGGGGACGATGCAGAGAAATCCTGGGTGCGCAGGATGAAGTCACAGGAGCTGCGTCGATCCTGTGGGCGATGCAGGAAAATTTCTATCACATGGCAGGCGCTGCATCGATTCTTCTCATAGGAAGTCGGGCTGTGTTGTTCTGGATCGGCTATGCGTCGATCCAGTGGGCCGTGCGCCGAAGTTCCGGTCACAACACTGGCGTTGCGTCGATCTCCTCTCAGGGAGCCGCGCTGTGTTGTTCTGGTTCAGCGTGTGGTGATTTTCTCACCGCGATGCAGACTGTGCGTTGTTTCTGGCAGGCTGTGCATCGAATTTCTGCTGCACAAGGAGTTCTTTGCAGAAGGAAGTCTTTTTGGTCTTGAGACTTTAAGGAACAGGAGGGAAGCTCTATCCAAGCCCTTGGAGAGCACTTCGAAGCAGAGCCAGAGGGCAGAAAGGCATCGGGGCAACAGCAGGGCAGCAGGCCTTTTCAGAAAAGCAGTCAGGTGAGTCCTTTGGGAAGCCAGGCAGTTCCTCTTGGCAGGTTGCAGGGTCTTGGTCAGAGTTTCTTCACTAGTGGTATCTTGCCTAGAAGTGTCTGAGTTGGTATGGTCAGAGGCCCTGTGTAAATACCCAAATGTGCCTTTGAAGTGGGGGAGACTTCAAAGAGTGGCTTAGAAGTGCACAAGGTCCACTTTCAGTTCCATCCTGTCTGCCAGGGTCTCAATAGGGGGTTTGGCAGTCCATTGTGTGAGGGCAGGCCACTGTCCTTTGACATGTAAGTGTCAGGCCCTCCACCCTCCCACCCCAGGAAGACCCATTCAGTATGCAGATGTGTGCAGGTGTGACTGAGCATCCTGTGTTTGGGGTTGTCTGAGTGAAATGCACAAGGGAGCTGTCAAGTAATCCAGCCAGACGTGGATTGTAAGGCACAGAAGGATTTAAGTGCAGAGAAATGCTCACTTTCTAAAAGTGGCATTTCTAAAATAATAATATTAAATCCACCATCACCAGTCAGCAGGATTGTGTATTACTATTCTGGCCATACTTAATATGACCTTGTTAATCCTTTCAGATCAGAATCTACCACTCAAACAGTATATGAGCCCTAATGTTAGCCTATGAAAGGAGCAGGCCTCACAGCAGTGTAAAACAAATTTAGGAGTTCTACACTACCAGGACATATAAACTACACAGGTATATGTTCTGCCTTTTACCTACATATCACCCTGCCCTATGGGTTACCTAGGTCCTGCCTTAGGGGTGACTTACATGAGGAAAAAGCGGGGTTTAAGACTTGTCACGTACTTTTAAATGCGAAGTCTAAATGGAAGTGAAAATGCACACACCGGCCTTGCAATGGCAGGCCTGAGGCATGGTTAAGGGGCTATTGATGTGGGTGGCACAATCAATGCTGCAGGCCCACTAGTAGCATGTAATATACAGGCCCTGGGCACATGTAGTGCACTTTACTAGGGACTTATAAGTAGATTAAATAAGCCAATTGGGTATGAACCAATGTCACCATGTTTTAAGGGAGCGAGCATATGCACTTTAGCACTGGTTAGCAGTGATAAAGTGTGTAGAGTCCTAAAACCAGTAAACAAAGTCTCCAAAAAGTGGAGCGATGCAGGCAAAAAGTTAGGGGTGACCTCCCTAAGGCTATCAGGTCTAACAACTTCCAGGAAGATGCTGCTTTACTGCATGCTTCTGTATTGTCTTCATATAATGTTTTCTGCTGGTCTAGCACATCTTTCTAGGGTCTGGTTTCTGATGCTCCTGAATAGACTAAATATAATATCACTTGCACCTTTACTGCCAGATGGAGGCATACGGTGAGATGACCCTTAGATTAATTAGTGTATGACCCCAAGCATGGCCCACAGGCATACTAACTTTATTACTGCATGCAAAATCGCCTTATTGGTGCTCTTGCATGTAACATTATATAACGTCTAAATGAGATATGAAATTACAAATTACATGACAGTTAGTGAGACTGCTGTACAGCAGGTTTTAAAAGAACATTGCATGACATCTGAATGAGAAACAACATGAAAAACTGTAATTCAAAATGCACAACAAATTACTTTAAGGTATTCCAAGAAGTAGCATGCTACCCATTTGCAAAGCTTCATATCCTCAACAGGTGTAGAAAGCTAAATATAATCGGGCAGCCAATGGTTCTGCCCCTGAACCAAGCTATGGCCTAACATTCTATGGGTGGTAAAATCCTACTACACAGGCCCTATGTTCAACTCTCCATGGGTAGCCAACCCCCACTGTGCATGGCCTTTGACCTTGCACACTGTGGTCTGGCAGCAGAGCTTGGCCCATGACCAGAGGTACACAGCAGGTTTTGCCATTTATAGGGAGCTAACACCATGTGCACGGCTTCTGGATCCTATTTGTCTTTACTTTTTTTTTATTGTTTAGGGTTTGTGGACTTCTGTGGGTAGTTGAATTTACAAACCTATTTGAGGCTCTGAGCTCTGCAGCAGGTCCCACTAGGCAGAAACTCATACCTCAAGTTTCACAGACTTGTCATTATGTTTCACAAAGCTTGGGTGCCTCACAGAGACCCCTGAATCCTTCTGCTGGGCCCATTAGGTCCATGACAAAATATGCTTTAAAAAAAAAAAGAAAATTGTTCTTTTGCTGGGGGCCTTTTAATCATTGCATGCCTGAGCCAGAGGGTCTGAGAAAATATTCCTCAACTCTTTTGGCTTATTTCAATTCAGCTTTCAGAAAATGGAGGGACAAAGGGTCTACATTATATCCTATGACACTTGTAATACTGCGGATTCTTTATCTGTCACATTTGTTATGGAGTATCCCATCTTCCAAACTCTAGATCAGGTCCAAGGTCCCTGAGTCCTTTGAAGGCGGACACAACAGATTGTGGGCCTCATTACCACATTGGAGTTTGGACAAGCCGACCGCCAATGCTGCGTGGAGGACGCCACCGTCGTATCAGTGGTATCTCCCCTACCCTATTACAATGGTGCTGCTGGGCTGACCGGCAGGAACATTATAATAGAGCGTTCCCGTCGGTCAATCCAGCAAAAACAGTGCTACGGTATAGGACTCGGCTCCCTTAAGGGCGCCGAGTCCTATACTGTAGCACAGAGGGGGCCGACCAGCACCCTCAGAATGTGCACTGTTTGCAAAGCAGACAGTGTGTATTCCAATAGTGCTAGGTGGCGAAGGGGGCTGCACTGCTCATACCATGGGCATGGCCAGTGCAGAGGCCCCCCCAGTGGCCCACAGCACTGGCTCTCTGCCAGCCTTTTCATGGCAGGGTCCATGCAATGAAAAGGCTGGCTGAAAGTGGGGTTGTAATCAGCCAGGCAGCGCTGAGTTCAGCGCCTCCCTGGCTGGTTACAATTCTGACTGCCATAACTCCATTGGGAACAATGTTCCTGGTGGGGACAGCGATCTCCTGGTGTTCCGACCGACAGTTTTGTAATCTGGTGGTTGGACCTCCAGGATTGCAACCACGAGTCTAGCGGTCTTAACCCATGTGTTAAACCAGTGTTGCATACCTCAATGCTCGCAAATATCCTAGTAATACTAAAATTAAAGGGGGGAAAGAATTTCCCAAAACTATCCAGGTGTCAAACCTATCAGAAATATCCTAACTGCATCCAAAATGAATATCACAAGCTCATTCGCCTATTAAAAATTATTCTTTCAAATGTAAAGTTATGAGTCATTATCCCAATGTACCTAAAATGACAATAGCATGTCAATATTGCTAAATCATAGTTTTAATACACCTAAAATTAAGCAAAGTTAATATATGGATTGGATGCTATGGGCACAGTCTTTTACTATTACACTATGTTGATATGTGCACTTTATTTTGTTAACATTGGTTGATACATTATTCATTTCAGAGAAATGCACATACACATATTCACACACACACACACATGCACACTGCTCCACAGTAACACATACCTGCACAGTTTCACACTTACACAAATATATGTCCACAGAACTGCACACACATATATGTATTTACACACATACAAACACACACACAGAAAACCACACAGTAACACCCACACAATCACACACACAGAAATAATCAAACATCCACACAACCCACAACACACACATACACCCACAGAACCTCCCCCCAAGCTCCCCACAACACCCCATACACCACACAATTATACACAGAGCCCCCCCCACAACCCTACCTACACACACAGAGTCACACCCACAGTTATAACCCAGTGGCACACACAACCACACAATCTCATATGACTCATACACAGATAGACATACACAACCCTACACACAAATACTCACCCACACAACCTCACACACTCACACACAGAAACAACCCAAAACATTCACATACACGCAACCTCCATACACTCATATGTAGTCACACTACCCATCATACACAAACAAATTAACACAATATTACAAACTCCTACACACCCCCTCAGTAATACATAAACCCAAACAACCCCACACACTCACACATACACACTCAGAGAATATGACCAACTTACTGACAGAAGCCACACTGACACACATTCATACAACCATACACCCAGAGAACCCCACAAACACACATAACATATGCCGACAGCTCCACACACCCAGACATGCAGTGCCACACACACACTGTGACAAATCGGGTTGTTAGTAGAGTGGGGTGTTAACACTTCTCAAGAAACAGTCACATTCCCTATCAGGATGAACCACAAAAGTCACTAAATGAACCTGTGCTTCAGCTTCTGATAGCTTGGCACAAAAGCCATCAGGCTTAACTTAGAGGAAATGTGTAAAATATTTATTCAGCACACAAACAAAAAGTAAAGTAGAAACACAACACAAGAAAAGTCCCACACCAATTTAGAAAAATAAAGCATTTTTTAAAATAAATGATGTGACACCAAAACAACAGAAATCCAATCAGTAGAACTGGAGTTTTTAATTTTAAGAGTTTAATGAAAAAACTAGCAACCAAAAGATCAAAGCACAAACCACGGACATCTAGTCACACAAGAATGGGTCAAAGTAAAAAAATATGGACAACCATGATGGAGCATGAGTCTGATAGAAAAAGTGGTTTGGGCTGGAGCCTCCCCCACCACTGACAGCACCTACACAAGCACCCGCACTGCCACCACTGAGCAGCCGTTGCCGGGCAGTGTGTAGTCCTGCCTCCATGGAGAGTAATGCATCCTTACCACTGCAAATCGTGTGGGTCTGACACCCAGGTGAGTGACTGTGACCTTGCACTCCCCAAAATCTGCATCACAGGGCGCAATGTCCCCTGCAGAACCAGTGGAAGACATCATCCACTTGAGAGACTGTGGCTTTGCACTCCCCAGGTCCAAGCAGTGGGCAGACCACCCACTAGAGAGACTGTGGCTTTGCCTTCCCCAGGACCAAGCAGTGGGCAGACCACTCACTTGAGAGACTGTGGCTTTGCACTTCCCAGGACATCGCACAGGGCATGTAGCCCCCTCCAGGACCAGTGGCGTTGTACCATCTTCCAGCTGAGGTGCCCCCCATTCCCTTCCCCCTGAGGTGCCTGTCTATTTTCAACCTGATGCCCCAGCAGTGTTCTCTCCGTGTTGATGCAGGAGTAAGGTGGGGCCTTGGCCTCTGTGGTGTGGCCCTGTGGATCACAGACATTATGAACTGGGAAGTGTCCCTCCATTTGTATATATGTAAATACTGTTTAGAATTTTTAGGACGTATTTCTAGAGTTTTATCTTATTATACTCACTTCAATCACTTCCTTTTGTCCTTGCATTATTCCTGAGGGGTACGGGGTGGTTGTGTAATGTTGTTGCATCTGTTTGTGTGTATGTTGTTGGGGGTGGGGGTGTTGCATGTGTATGTCACTCCCTTTTTCCTCCCCCCTCCCCTGTGTGATAGGCGGCAGTACTCACTGTGGTCGTCATCGCCGGCGTTGGTATTCCTGGTGTAGGAGGAGGTAGACCAGCATGGGGAACACCTGTAGTTCGGGCTCGATGGCGGCGTGGTTGTTCCCTGAGTCTCCTGAGGTGAGTCCTTTGACTTCTGATATCTGTTTCTGCTGTGCTTTTGTTGTCATTGGTACCACCCCAGAAAAGGTGGCAGATAAGCCTATTATAATACAGTGGGCAGTACATTGTCTCCTGCCTGGCTGCTGGCGGTTACCGCTGTGGTGCTTGTTGTTACCGCCGTGGTGGTCCCTGTGTTAAAGTGGATGTCTGTGTTGGCAGTTTCCACCGTGGTCATAATTCAATTTTTTTACCGCCAGCTTGTTGGGGGTATTACTGCTGCTTTATCACCGACCGCCAGGGTTGTAACGAGGGCCGTTATGTCTAGCACAGGCATAATGCAGCGCAAAGGGTAAAAAAGTGGTGCAATGCATGCATTGCGCCACTTTGTAAATATAGGGCCAGGGTTTTGGATTCGTTGGGCTACATTAGCATAAAAAAAGGACGCTAATGTGGCCCCCAAGTGTTTATTGTCAGTTCAAACTCTAGACAACCAAATGCATTTCGGCATTACCACATGCCTTGTTCACATGACCTAAATATGCTTTCATCAACGCTCGAAATCACTGTGTGTACGGTGCCTTTCACTCCTCGACCTGACATGGTAAAGGTGACATCGGCACAAAACAATGGGGGCTGGTGAAGCATTGCCCGTGCATGAGAGGCTTGGGGGGCGCATTACTGGTTGGCTTGTTAACAGATGCACTAGGATCACAGGAGGGAGCGTGGTGATCATCTACACAACAGAACATCTACAGGGCCCTACGAATCGGGTGGTTGAAACCTAGAGACCAAAGAACTGATTGCTGAGTCAGAAGACACAGCATATGGGTTGAGTAGTACTGGTGAGGATGCGTTCCCGTTACAGAACGAGTGTTGAAGTGCTGCCTTGGATGTATGGTGTGGACAATGACAAAGTACATTGGGGCTTCTGTATTAATCTATATACCTTCATGAAAACTCTATTATTCATGTGCATCGGTATAGTGGAACAAAGACAGTTTACTGGAAGTGAATTAATCAGCGTCCCACTGACTTTCTTTTTGGAGACCCCTTGTCACGAAAGGGTTGTACCTTAGGCAGAATATTGGCAGCACAAATATATAATGGTGATTATTTAACTTACATTGAATGTTCAGTGCTCACCTAAGAGTATGGCCAGTGAGGGGGATTCTAAATGAAGGCAAAATGCCGATGAATTGTTCTCACACACAGAAGGACAGCAGGAGAACAATGGTGGCCAGGTTCCAACTCCTACCACCACTGAGTTGTATTTCAAGTTGGAGAAAGTGCTACAGAGAGAAGTTTCAAAATGGTGGGAGCCGCTACTTTAGAAAAGTATGTAGATTGTGGCTGGGTACTGAGGGGGCTGTGGATTCTTATTGCTCCTTCATATTAAAGTCCTAACCAGGAGCTATTGAGAGAATGGGCAGATGATCTTTGTGAATGTTCAATAAAATGCTAGAAATCTTTCTTAAATTCACATGACAGTAAAGAGACATGTTACCACAAGACATTGAGGCCCTCATTATGACATGGCAGTAAATCCCGCTTACTGCCGTGGGGACGGCCGCCAACATATAGTCATGGAGGCGAACATCTGTTCACCATATTATGACACACACACACACACTAAGCCGACAGAATACTGCCACAAACACATTTCCGCCAGACCAAAGGTTAATGGTAACTTATTGGTACGAACACCCTTACTATTATGCCAACAAAACAACGCCCTCCACATTGTGACCCACGAATCACCACGGTGGGAAATCAATGATTGGAAACCATTGGAGGTACACACCAGCGTGGTCAGAATGGCCATATTACCCACAACCCTTTATGAACACGAATAATAGCCAAGAGATAGCCACGTAAATCAGAGACACAACTACACACACACCTCAAACACCCATCCATCCATCATGCACCCCACACCCCACCACATTATTCAACATCCACTGCACAACACACACCACACAACACCCATGTCCCCACAAAGGCACCCCCATTTCACAGATGGGGAGGAAATAGACAGGGTAGAGCCACAGCGGTTTGGAGCACAGGTACAGCAATTCTTCATTGCAATGAAGATGGATCTATGGCGGAGAATCGTGGACCGGGTGAACGCCGTGGGACAGCATCCAAGAACAAGGGACGACATCAGGAAGAGGTGGAACGACCTACAGGGGATGGTGTGTTCCATAGCAGCAAGGCACCAGCTCGCCATCCAGAGAACTGGCGGTGGACCCCTACCTCCCCCCTCACAGCTGACAGCATGGGAGGAGCAGGACTTGGCAGTACTGCATACTGAAGTTGACGGAGTACTGGACACTGGTGAGTCAATATTTACTATCTGTCCCCCCCCACATACCTGCATGCCACCACCACCCCCCCTCACCCTGACACCCATCATTCCACTCCATCCCACACAGTGCACCACCACAATTGACTAACCTGAATGCCAAGCCCTGCATGCCATACCCACTGCATGAACATCCCTCCCAGCCCTCCATGTACACCCACCACCAATGCATGCACAGCATGGAGAACTAACAATCCCACAAGACCTCACTATGCACAAACAAAGGTGGCAGGGCAACAGCAATGATATAGATGAAGCTAGGGATGTAGAAAATGTCACAGACATGTAGCATAATACACCACTTACATCCCCACAGGTGCCCCAGCCAATCTCAGTGGTGAGGAGGTACCACGGCTACCCAGTCCCCTATAAAAAGATGCCCTCAGTGATGACTAACTCTGGACGAACTTCCTAGCAGGGACCACTCGTCATTGGGATACCCCAGCTCACACCCACTCCACCACAGAGTGCCCCCCCCCTCAGTATCCAACACCACAGCAGCCACCCAACGTTCCCATACCTCTGTCGCCAGGACACTTCAATCAGCAGTGTGCACACCTGTACAGATACCCCAGTCCACACCTCAAATCCAAGACAATCAGGGTCCTGAAGTCAGTGGGCATACTGTTCAGAGGAAACAGGCACAGGGGGATAGGGACACATAGAGGACAGCTGTGCACGAGGGAGGGGGCAGGCCCAGGTAACCGACTGCCCAGGAGGCACTCCCCAATGTCCTGGGGGCTTACCAACAATTCCAGGACAAGATGGGTCAGATGTTAAACATCATGCAGGAGAACCAGGACCTGCAGGAGGACCACCAACAGGAGATCAGGAAAGATTTGCAGGCCCTCAACACCACCATGGTCTCCATAGCAGGGGTGCTGGCTGACATGGCCAACATAATGAGGGAGTATACAGCAAATCAGCGTGCCTCTTCCACTAACCAGTCAACTGAACAGCCCACCACATGTGCTGCAGCTAGTGGACAGGAGGCCCTGCCACAGGACCCACTGTCCTCCAGCACCACTCCCCCTACAGAAGGTGATCCACCCCACAATGGTTCCCTGCGACCCAGACAGGCACTAGAGACACTTGCCAAGACCAAGACGACCTCCAGGAAATGAGACCCTCCTGAATGTCCCCCTTGTGTTCCACTCTGTCATTTTGTCCACTTTGAACTGCCATTGATCCCCTTCCTATAGCCCCTTGGACACTGGACCTGTGCTACAAACAGACTGGACCAATACCCTGGACTTACCTCTACCATCACCCCATTCAATTGCACTATTCCTTCTATATTTGTCACTACAATAAACACCCTTGAACACAACTTGAGTGATAGTGCTTTATGTGACGAAAATGTGCGATAATATTAACAGTTTCATCTTCTGAAATTGTCCTAAACTTTGTGATTGCATACAAATAAGGACCTGTAGCTGTCTGCAGTCATCACATCAGTACACAGTTGTAACCACACCAACATCTGCAAAATGAGAAGGCAGTGGTGACAGTCAGTTGAGATGGTAAGGCAGTGACTGCCATCATGCTACAGCCAGAGTGAAAAGATAAATAATCAGAGGAATGGTCAGTTCCACTATTTCTTATGTGTTATTGGAAGTACTTCCGTATGACTGATGTACTGTTGTCCACATCCTCATCCTTTGCCTCCTCATCCTCACTGCACTGCCACAGGAGCATTTTCACCCTCCTCCTCCTGCAGATAGGGCACATGTTGTCTGATGGACAGGTTGTGCAACATGCAACATTCAACAACTATCTGGCAGATCTTCTCAGGGTCGTAGCAGAGGGATTCACCTGTCAGATGGAGGCATATGAACCTGGCCTAAGGGAGGCCGAAGGTCCGCTCAATTATTCTCCTGGTTGGCCAATGAGCATCATTATATCTATTATCAGCCCCTGTCCTGGCATTCCTTACAGGGGTCAAGAGCTACGACACGTTTGTGTAGCCAGAGCCACCTGCAAGAATTGAGGAACAAACAATAGCCTTGCACAATGGTATGAAGGATGACTCCTGAAAGAATACACTGACATGCATTGGGTGGGGACTCAGGCTCACCTATTAGCCACACCCTGTGCCTCTGTAGTTGTGCCATCATATTTGGGATGCTGCTATTCCTCAGGACGAAGGCATCATGCACCGACCCTGGATTCTTGGCAGTGACGTGGGACATGTACTGGTCTGCCAGGCACACCATTTGCACATTGAGGCCCATATTTATACTTTATAGCGCCGCTTGTGTGCCGCTTTTTGACACAAAAGCGGTGCAAGCCCACAAAATACAATTGCATTTTGTACGTTTGTGCCGCTTTTGCGCCAGAAAATGATGCTAATGCGGTGCTAAAAAAGTATAAATGTGGGCCTAAGTGAGTGGAAACTCTTCCGATTCCTAAACACCTGTTCATTGTGCTGGGTGGGGACAAATGCTATATGTTTTCCGTCAGTGGCCCCATTAATACTTAGAATATTTCCCATTGCCTAGAATCCAGCCTTCACAGTGGACACATCTTCCAGTTGGGGGAAAGCAATGTAGCTCCACATGTGTTTCAGCAAAGCAGACAAAACCCTTGTCATCACTATTGAGAACATTGGCTTTGACATTCCTGATGCCAAGCCCAGTGTCACTTGGGAAAATTCAGTTGCCAGGAAATGGAACACAGATAGAAGAGGGGGGATCTCAGTGGGGTGACAGAGAGCAGATTTCAGATCAGGCTCCAATTGAGCACACAGCTCTGTGATTGTGGCCCTGTCCAGTCTATAGGTGAGTATTATGTGCCTGTCATCCAGTGTAGCCAAGTCCACAAGGGGTCTGTACATGGGGGCCTACATCCTCCTCCTATTCCTCTGCAGTGGTAGGTATCTAAGGGACACAAGAGTGAGGAGGGAGTGACGAACTGAACAATGGAACCACCACCTGTAGGAAAGTACCATCTTGCCTGCATGTTACCCCAATTTCTACTTGTATATATGTTTGTTTTTGCCTGTGTCACTGGGATCCTGATAGCCAGGACCCCAGTGCTCATAAAGTGTGCCCTGTATGTGTTCCCTGTGTGGTGCTGGTGCCTAACTCTATCACTGAGGCTCTGCTAAGCAGAATCTCAGTGTTTATGCTCTCTCTGTTTTTAAAATTGTCACTGCAGGCTAGTGACTAATTTTACCAATTCTGATTGGCACACTGGAACACCCTTATAATTCCCTAGTATATGGTACCTAGGTACCCAGGGTTTGGGGTTCCAGGAGATCCCTATGTGCTGCAGCATTTCTTTTGCCACCCATAGGGAGCTCAGACATTTCTTACACAGGACTGCCACTGCAGCCTGAGCGTCACATTATTTCACAGCCATTTTACAATGCACTTAAGTAACTTATAAATCACCTATATGTCTAACCCTCACTTAGTGAAGGTTAGGTGCAACATTACTTAGTGTGAGGGCACCCTGGCACTAGCCACGGTGCCCCCACATTGTTCAGGGCAATTTCCCTGGACTTGTGAGTGCTGGGACACCATTACACGTGTGCACTACATATAGGTCAATACCTATATGTAGCTTCACAATGGTAACTCCGAATATGGCCATGTAACATGTCTAAGATCATGCAATTGTCCCCCCATGCCAAATCTGGTATTGGGGTGCCAATCCCATGCATCCCCGGGGCTCCAGCATGGACCCCGGGTACTGCCAAATGAGCTCTCTGGGGTTTTCACTGCAGCTACCGTTGCTGCCAACAGGCTTCTGCCCTCCTGTGGTCTGGGCAGCCCAGTCCCAGGAAGGTAGAACAAAGGATTTCCACTTAGAGAGGGTATTACACCCTCTCCCTTTGGAAATAGGTGTTAAGGGCTGGGGAGGAGTAGCCTCCCCCAGCCTCTGGAAATGCTTTGAAGGGCACAGATGGTGCCCTCCTTGCATAAGCCAGTCTACACCGGTTCAGGGATCCCCCCAGCCCTGCTCAGGTGTGAAACTGGACAAAGGAAAGGGGAGTGACCACTCCCCTGGCCAGCACCTCCCAAGAGGAGGTGCAAAGGGCTCCTCCAGTGTGTCCCACACCTCTGCCATCTTGGATGCAGAGGTGTGAGGGCACAATGGACACCTCTGAGTGGCCAGTGCCAGCAGGTGACGTCAGAGACCCCTCCTGATAGGTGCTTACCTTTCTCTGTAGCCAATCCTCTTCTGAGGGCTATTTAGGGTCTCTCCTATGGGTTTCTCATCAGATGACGAATGCAAGAGCTCTCCAGAGTTCCTCTGCACTTCCGTCTTCGACTTCTGCCAAGGACCCACCGCTGACTGCTCCAGGAGGCCTGCAAAACCGCAACAAAGTAGCAAGAAGACTACCAGCAACATTGTAGCGTCTCATCCTGCCGGTTTTCTTGACTGTTTCCTGGTGGTACATGCTCTGAGGACTGTCTGCCTTCACCCTGCACTGGAAGCCAAGAAGAAATCTCCCGTGGGTCGACGGAATCTTCACCCTGCCAATGCTGGCACCAAACTTCTGCATCACCGGTCCTGTGGGTCCCCTCTCATCTTGACGAGCGTGGTCCCTGGAACACAGAAGCTGGATCCAAGTGTCCCCGACAGTCCAGTGGCCCTTCTTTACTAATTTGGTGGAGGTAAGTCCTTGCCTCCCCACGCATGACAGTAATCCTGTGTACTGCGTGAACTGCAGCTGCTATCGCTTCTGTGTACTTTTGCAAGACTTCCTTCGTGCACAGCATAGCCCAGGTCTCCTACACTCCGTCCTGCATTGCCCAACTCGCTGAGTTGGACTCTGACTTCGTGGGACCCTCTTTTGTTGTGCTGAGACGACCACCTTGCTCAGATATTCTGAAAGCCTGGTCAGGTACTTCTGCATGTGCTGCCTGCTTCTGCATGGGCACTCTTTGTTGCTGAACACCCCACTGACTCCTCCTCCAAGGAGCAACCTCCTGGTCCTTCCTGGGCCTTGGCAGCGCCCAAAATCCTCAACTGCGACTCTTGCAGCTAGCAATGCTTGTTTGTAGTCTTTCTACTTGGAAACAACTCTGCATCCTCCAGCATTTTGTGGGGCATTTTCTGACCAAAAGAGAAGTTCCTGGCACCTTCCGTTGTTGCAAAATCTTTGGCTTCTTCCATCCAGAGGCAGCCCTTTTGCACCTTCATCTGGGGTTTAGTGGGCTCCTGCCCCCCCTGGACACTTGCGTGACTCTTGGACTTGGTCCCCTTCCTTTGCAGGTCCTCAGGTCCAGGAATCCATATTCAATGCTTTGCAGTCAGTTGTTGTCTTTGCAGAATCCCCCATCTAAACTTTACTGTCTTTCTGGGGTAGTAGGGTAACTTTACTCCTACTTTTCAGGGTCTTAGGGTTGGGTATCTTTGACACCCTTAGTGTTTTCCTACACTCCCAGCAACCATCTACACACTACACTAGGCCTGGGATCCATTCGTGGTTCGCATTCCACTTTTGGAGTATATGGTTTGTGTTGCCCCTAGGCATATTGTCTCCTATTGCATTCTATTGTGTTCTGCAGTGTTTGCACTACTTTTCTAACTGTTTACTTACCTGATTTTGGTTTATGTGTATATTTTGTGTATATTACTTTACCTCCTAAGGGAGTATATCCTCTCAGATACTTTTGGCATATTGTCACTAAAATAAAGCACCTTTATTTATGGTAACCCTGAATATTGTGTTTTCTTATGATATAGTGCTAAGTGATATAAGTGGTATAGTAGGAGCTTTGCATGTCTCCTAGTTCAGCCTAAGCTGCTCTACTACAGCTACCTCTATCAGCCTAAGCTGCTAGAACACCTCTAATCTACTAATAGGGGATAACTGGACCTGGCACAAGCTGTAAGTACCACAAGGTACCCACTATAAGCCAGACTAGCCTCCTACACCACCTCAGTGTACATTGAGCTTGTATGCAATTGGACTATGTAAATGGCAATTTATGTACAATTGACAGCAATGACACAGTTTTCAATTTCAGAATGCTGACGACCAAGTTGCCCGTGCCACTCACCCAGGAGGGTGGGCATCTCCTTAGCCCCAGGCACTTCAGGCCCTGCCCCAGTCAGCCCCGCTGCCCTCAGTGAAGAGGCTATTGACCTCCTGAGATCCATCTCTGTACGACAGTCAACCATAGTGAATGCCATCCAGGGGCTGGCATCCCAGATGCAGAAATGCAATGCCTACATGGAGGACATCCACGGTGGGTTGGCGCCCCTACAGAGATTGTTTCAATCTCTGGCCTCCTTTCTGATAGCTGCCAATGTCCCTGGTCCTACTACCCCCTCCAACTACCACTTCCCAGTCCCAGGCTCCTCAACCCCAACCCATCCCATGCACACATACTGACAAGCATGCACACAAAACATTACACAAGAGTGGCACAGGCTGCACGCTTCAAGCCACAAGCACTCACACAAACAACACAGTGTTGCACAGTGTTGCACACACAACAACATCCACTGCCTCCAATGTCGCCCCTACTCTTCCTCCCTCACAGTCACATCCACACTCACACCTACATGCACTGCATCAACAGCCACCACCACCATGATCACATCATGCAGCACACACAACTCACTTGTAGACACCTCCACAACATCCATCTTCACGACCTGTTTGTCCTCTCCCACCCTGTCTGTCCACCTAAGAGACACAAACACTCCCACTCAGACACCCAACAGCCATCCACCTCACACACACACACTGTCCATGCACCTGCACCCAAGTCCAACAGATGTACACCTCCTACAGCCACTCCCTCTACCTCCACTCCCATCCCTCCTCCCACACCCCACCCTAACGTCCCTAAGAAGCTTTTCCTTGCCCAACTTCACCTCTTCCCCCTCCACTCCCTGTCCTGCCCATAAGAGCACTTATATATAGAAAGGATTTTCTTAGAATAATCTATGACATCCCATGGGAGGATGATTACATATTGATCACTCTGGATGTGAACAGCTTGTACACAAGCATTAAGCACAGATATGGTCTCACTGCATGTGTGGTCTCCCCTAACTTTTTACTTCTACTTCCCAGGTTGCTTCTGTGTGCTGGACTATGTTTTTGCTGTTTTTTTTGCTATGGACACTTCACCACTGCTGACCAATGCTAACGTGTAAGTGTTCCCTGTGTAAATTATATGCGTGCATTGGCATTCGCTTATCCATGATTGGCCTATTTGATTTAATAGTAGGTCCCTAGTAAAGTGCACTAGAAGTGCCCAGGGCCTGTAATTCAAGTGCCACTAGTGGACCTGCAGCACTGGTTGTGCCATCCACATTAGTAGCCCTGTTAAGATGGCTCAGACCTGCCACTGCAGTGTCTGTGAGTGCAGTTTGAAACTGCCAATTGGACTTGGCAAGTGTACCCACTTGCCAGGGCTAAACCTTCCATTTTTATACATGTAAGACACCCCTAAGGTATGCCCTGGGTAGCCCCATGAGCAGGGTGCAGTCTATGTTAAAGGTGGGACATGTACGTATGTGTATTACATGTCCTGTCAGTGAAATACTGCCAAATTCGGGTTTCACTGCTGTAAGGCCAATCTCTCACGTAGGTTAACATGGGGGCTGCCTTTAAATTGTATTAAAGTTCAGATTCCCTTTGGGAGCAGAAAGAATTGGAGTTTGGGGTCTCTGAACTCACAATTTAAAAACACATCTTTTAGTGAAATTGTTTTTTAGATTGTGTGTTGGAAAATGACACTTTCTTGCTTAAACCATTCTGTGACTTTGCCATTTTGTGGATTACCTGTCTGGGTCAGTTTGACAGATGGGCTTTTTGCACCTCCCCTTTAGACAGTGACACAAAAGGAGCTGAGGAGTAGCCTGCAAATCCTGATGGGCAATCTGGGCTGAGAGGAGGGGAGGAGTGGTCAGTTACACCTGAAAGGGCTGTGCCTGCCCTCACACAATGTAGTCTCTAACCCCCTGGTGTATGTCTGGGACCTGGCATGGGCAAGGCTGGATCTTGAAAACAACATAGACTTCATTTTGAAGTAGGCCTACTTCAAAGGCAGAAAGGGGTATATGAAAAGCACCTAAAATCCCTGAAAATCAGATTACTTCTGGAACCAAGAGGAACCTCTACCTGGGAGAAGAGCTGGAGAAGCTGGAGGAAGAGTACTGCCCCTTTGCCTGTGACTGTGCTTTGCTGGGTTGACCTGCAGTAGCTGCTTCTACCTGAGAGAGGACAAAGACTGCGTTTTGTGTGACTTCACACTGGTGAAGAATTTCCAAGGGTTTGAACTGAGCTTGCCTCCTGTTGTTGAAGTCTCAGGGACAACAAAAACTTCTCGCTGCAGCACTTGGGGCTTTCTTCTGAGAGTCCTGCCTGCCAAGTGGTGCCCTAACCTGCCTCTGGGCCCTTGAAAGGTGAAGCTGGTGGAAAAGGACAGATATCCATGCAAAGACCGCTGCGTGGGAAACTGGAAGTACTGTTGTATGATTGCTGTTCTGTTGTCCTCATCCTCTGCCTCCTCTTCGTCACTATCCACAGGGTCCACTGCTGCAACACGCCCATCTCCAGCCTCATCCTCCTGCAGAAAAGGCATCTGGCATCTCAAGGCAAGGTTATGCAACGTACAGCATACCCATCGTAGAGATAGACCTTCTTGTGTGAGTAGTGGGGAACCACCTGTTAGATGGAGGCACCGAAACCTGGCCTTCAGGAGGCCGAATGTCCTCTCGATTATTCTTCTTGTTCGCCGATGTGCCTCATTGTAAAGTTCCTCTGGCCTTGTCCTGGGATACCTCACAGGGGTTAGTAGCCATGAAAGGTTGGGGTAACCAGAGTCACCTGAAAATATCGATGGATACCTGTTAGCCAAACACTAACCCTTAGGGCCAACACCATGCCCATACACCAACATATACTGGGTGGGAACCATGGGCTCACCTATTGGCCACACACTGTGCCTCTGGAGTTGAGTCATCACATATGGGATGCTGCTGTTCCGCAAGATAAAGCCAACATGCACAGACCCAGGATACTTTTCATTGACATGGGAGATGTACTGGTCCGCCAGCCACACTACCTGCACATTCATTGAGTGAAAGCTCTTTCGATTTCTGAACACCTGTTAATTTCTCTGGGGGGGGGGGGGCAAATGCATTATGTGTACCATCAGTAGCCCCAATAATGTTGGAGATATGTACCATTGCATAGAAGTCAGCTTTCACCGTGGCCAAATACTCAACTTGGGGGAAAACAATGTAGCTGCACATGTGTTTAATCGGGGCAGACAACACTCTGGTCAGCACTATTGAGAACATTGGCTGAGAAATTCCTGCTGCCAAGCCCACTGTCACTTGGAAACAACCAGTTGCCAAGAAATGGAACACAGATAACACTTGCACAAGAGGGGGGATCCCATTGGGGTGACGGATAGCAGATATCAGGTCTGGCTCCAATTGGGCACAAAGCTCTGTGATTGTGGCCCTGTCATGCTGTAGGTGGGGATAATATGCCTGACCTCCATTGTTGCCAAGTCCACCAGGGTCTGTACATGGGGGGATGTCTCCATCTCCTATTCATCTGCAGCGGTTGTAATCTAGGGGACAAAACGGGGAGCAGCTTTTCAGTATTCCACATTTCTAAACTATACACTGCATTGCATGTTGTGGCTGAAAGAGTATGTTGTTGGATAGGCCCTAATGGTGTCTATGTGTACTGTGACGCAGTTAGGTGTCATGGCCTGCCCCCCCCCCCCCCCCCTGAAATGGCATCCACCTGTCCTGTGTGGATGGACATGTGGAAATGAGGTAATTCCGCTGACGTTGTGCGCCGTTGTGGGAGGCGGTCGAGTACCGTTGTGCAATTCCTCATTGGTTGTCATTGGGCCCCGTGGGTTACAGTGGCCAATGGTGTTGTACACGGGCGATGACAGTAGGCACCGCCGCGGACGTGACTGACATTTTCTATCTGTTCTCTCACTTGCTACTTGACCTTCAACAGGAGAGCACCTACACTGCAAGTGCTGCTGTGACCTGTGTCTGGAACCGATCATGGCTCAAGTTACTGGGGAAAGGGCCCCAGCCTTCATCGCTGCAGAGTTGGAGAGACTGGTGGATGGGGTCCTACCACAGTACCGAATGCTGTATGGGCCTCGAGACCAACAGGTGAGTACACTGTGAGCACGATGCATGGAGCATGAATGCATGGCGTGCTGTGTGTGAGGGCCTCATGTAAGGGGGACGTTGGTGGAAGGGTACTGGGCAGCGTGCTGCATGTATGGTGGTCAATAAGGGGATGGTGCATAAGGGGATGTGAGGGCTATGGTGGGCCATGAGTGTAACAGGCAGGACGGTATGGCTGATACCATTTTCTGTTTATTTGTCTGCAGGTCAGTGCCCATCAGAAAAAGGGTATATGGCGTGCTATCGCCAAGGACGTGTGGACCCTGGGGGTCTACAGCAGGCGGAACACCCACTGTCGCAAACGGTGGGAGGACTTGAGACGCTGGGCACGGAAGACTGCGGAGGCCCAGCTGGGGATGGCTTCCCAATGAGGAAGGGGTGCATGTTGAACCCTGAACCCCCTGATGTTCCTCATACTGGCAGTGGCCTATCTGGAGCTGGGATGGGCGCTTGAGGACATCACAGCAGCCACAAGGGTGTGAGTACAGTTTCCAAATATACTACTTGCGCGTGGTGGGGTGGTCTCCAGGTGGGGGATGTGGGCCTGTGGGTGCCACTAGGCCAGGCCGGACATTGCAGGTCCCATGTTGGGCAGAGGCTGATGAACACCACCTCCTACACAGCTAGTAGGCATCCACTACTGGGCAGTGGTCTGTGGGTGTCAGGTATGCTGCTATTGGCGTTAGGTATTCCTGTCCTTGGGCTGGTGACTAGCATTGTGACTAGTAGTGCATTGCATAGTCGTAGGCCTGTTCCCTGAGTGAGGGTGCTGTGTACGCCAACGGTGGTGTTGGTGCAGCCATTGACCAAGTATATCCTTTGTCTCTTCCACCCCTTTTTGTTTTGTCACCCTGTCCTTATGTGCATTAGCATCATCTGGTGGAGGAGCAGAGGCACCGGTAACGGAAGGAGCTGCATCTCACATGGCCCATGAGGCCAAATCTGCCGACGGTGAGGGCACCAGTGGGACGGAGGGCGAGGGGAGCACCACAGCGGAGACAGGAGGGGACAGTTCTGAGAGTGATTCCTCCTCTGTTTGAAGCTCCCTGCTGGTGGCCGACAACTCTGTGGCCACCCCAACTACAGGTACAGCTGCCAGCCCCCGTTCCAGCACCGCCCTCCCAGCAGCCCATTAGCGAGTTTCCCGTGCCCGCTCACCCAGGGGGGTGGGCACCTCCTTCGCCCCAAGCACCTCAGGCCCTGCCCCAGTTAGCCCTGCTGCCCTGAGTGGGGAGGCTATTGACCTCCTGAGATCCATCTCTGTTGGGCAGTCAACCATTGTGAATGCCATCCTAGGGCTGGCAGCCCATTTACAACAAATGCATTCCTGGAGGGCATTTACTCTGGCATGGCGGCCCAACAGAGATCAATCCAGGCTCTGGCCTCCTCCCTGATGGCAGTCATTGTCCCTGTCTCTAGCCTCACCCCTCCAGCTTCCTCTACCCAGTCCCATTCCCCTCAACCACAACCTATCCCAAGCACACATTCAGACGAGCATGCACCCAAGACAACACACAGGAGTGGCTCAGACAAACACAAGCACCACACATCATCCCACAGGCATTCACACAACCACCATCCACATGCAGACACACCCACATCAACTGCCTCCACTGTGTCCCCCTCCTCCGCGTCGTCCACCACCCTCCCAGTAGCGTCTCCACTCACACCTGCATGCACTACATCCTCATCCACTACCGCCATCACCATCATGCCTATCACTACACACCGCTCACTGGCAGTCACCACCCCACATCCATGCACATGTCCCCTGTGTCCTCTCCCACTGTGTCTGTGACCCCTCCTCCCAAAGTACACAAACGCAAGCACTCAGACACCCAACAGCCATCCACCTCACAACGGCATCCAGCCCAAGCACCTGCACCCAAACACAGCAGACTGACACCTCCTACAACCACTCCTTCTTCCTCCACTCCCAAACCTTCACCCTCTTCCCACCCCAGTGTCCCTAAGAAGCTTTTCCTCTCTGCCGTTGACCTCTTCCCTATCCCTCCCCCGTCCTTCACGTTGGGCCCGGGTGGTCAGAACCCGGGCGAGCACCTCAGCCACCCAGTCCACGGCCACAGTAGTGTCAGCAGCTACTACAGGTGGGAGAGGCTCCAGGGAGCCAGCCATCAGCAATGACAGTGTGCCTGCACCAGCTTCCAAGGTGAAGGACAAGGAGGCACCACCAGCTGCAAGGTGAAGGGCAAGGAGGCACTACCAGCTGCCAAAGTGTAGGGCAAGGAGGCACCACCAGCTGAGAAGGACAAGGGGCCTGCCTCTGCAGGCAGGATGGACTGGAGGCCTGGTGCTGATTCTGAGCCCCCAACACCAACCATGGCGGTTCAGCCATCCGAGGGTGCAGGGGAAGGGCTGGAACCTCCCCCCACCACTGCCAGCACCTCCACCTGCACCACTGCCAGCAGAAGCAGCCCCAGTGGGCAGCCATCCGAGGCTGCAGGGGACAGACTGGAGCCTCCCCCAACCTCTGGCATTCCTGACAACAGCACTGCCACCAGCATCCCCACCATCACTACTGCCTGCAGCACTGCCGGCAGTAGCAGCCCCAGTGGGCAGACGTCCGAGGATGCAGGGGAAGGGCTGGAGCCTCCTCCCACCACTGCCAGCAGCAGCAGCCCCAGTGGGCAGCCATCCGAGGCTGCAGGGGATGGGCTGGAGCCTGCCCCCACCACTGCCAGCACTGCCAGGAGCCCCAGTGGGCAGCTGTCTGAGGCTGCAAGGGAAGTGCTGGAGTCTCCCCACACCACTGCCAACACAGCCAGCAGCCCCAGTGGGCAGCCGTCCGAGGTTGCAGGGGATGGGCTGGAGCCTCCCCCCACCACTGCCAGCACCGACACCAGCCCTGCCACTGCCACCACTGAGCAGCTGTCACCGCCGGCGGGCAGTGTGTAGTCCTGCCTCCATGGACTGTAGTGCGTCCTGGACCATGCAAATCCTGTGGGTAGGACACCCAGGTGAGAGACTGTGACCTTGCACTCCCAAAATGGTGTATCACAGGGCACAAATCCCCCTCCAGAACCAGTGGAAAAAGCCATCCACTCACCGCATCCTTCCCAGGATGAAGCACACTGGGCACAATGCTCCATCCAGAATTATTGGAAGAAGCCATCCACTCACCGCATCCTTGCCAGGATGAAGCACACTGGGCACAAAGCCACCTCCAGAACCAGTGGAAGAAGCCATCCACTCACCCCCTTCTTGCCAGGATGAAGCACACTGGACACAAAGCCCCCTCCAGATCCAGTGGAGAAGCCATTCACTAGAGAGACTGTGCCTTTGCACTCCTCAAGACCAAGCAGTGGGCAGACCACCCATAGGAGAGACTGTGGCTTTGCACTCCCTAGGACCAAGCAGTGGGCAGACCACCCACTAGAGAGACTGTGGCCTTGAACTCTCCAGGACCAAGCAGTGGGCAGACCACCCACTAGAGAGATTGTGGCCTTGCACTCCCCAGGACCAAGTAGTGGGCAGACCGCCCACTAGAGAGACTGTGGCTTTGCACTCCCCAGGACCAAGCAGTGCGCAGACCACCCACTAGAGAGACTGTGGCTTTGCACTCCCCAGTACCAAGCAGTGGGCAGACAACCCAATAGAGAGACTGTGGATTTGCACTCCCAGGACAGAGTGATGGGCATGTTGCCCCCTCCAGGACCAGTGGTGTTGTACCATCTTCCTGCTGAGGTGCCCCCCGTTCCCTGCCCCCCTGAGGTGCCTGTGTATTTTCGACCTGATGCCCCTGCAATGTTCTCTCCGTGTTGTTGCAGGAGTCAAGTTGGGCCTTGGCCTATGTGATGTGGCCTTGTGGGCCACGGACATTGTGAACTAGGCTGTGTCCCTCCATTTGTATATATGTATGTACTGTTTTGATTTTGAAGCACAATTGTCTACAATTTTATCTTATGACTCTCACTTTAATAATTTCCTTTGTCCTTGCATTATTCCTGAGGGGTACGGGGTAAATATGTTTTATTGCTACATCAGGTTATGTGTATGGTGTTGAGGGTGGGGGTGTTGTGAATTGTGTGTGTGTGTGTCACTCTCTTTTTTCTCCCCCTCTCTTGTGTGCTAGGCGGCAGTACTCACTGTGGTCGCCTTCGCCGGCGTTGACGTTCATAGTGAAGAAGGAGGTAGACGAGCATGGGGAACACCTGCAACTCGGGCTCCATGGTGGCGTGGTTCTTCCTTGTGTCTCCAGGGGTGAGTCCTTTGCCTTCTGTGTACTGTGTACTGTTTCCACTGTGCTTTTGATGTTGTTGGTACCACCCCGGAAAAGGCGGTGGTTAGGCCTGTTGTAATACTGTGGGCGGTACATTGTCTTCTGCTTGTTGCTACCGCCGTGGTGGTCGGTGTATTAAAGTGGCTGTCTGTTTGAGTGGTGTGCGCCATGGTCATAATTCCATTTTTGTTACCGCCGGCTTGTTGGCGGTATTACTGCTGCTTTATCACCGACCGCCAGGATTGTAATGAGGGCCTATATCTTTTGCGCTATTTGACAAATCTTTTCAGAAATTTCCATAAGAAGGGATCCCAAAAACATTGTTGCACATGGGAAGTTTTAGGGTGATCTGCTAAGTGGAGGTGGAAAAAAGGGTGGGGGCAAAAAAGTTGTGTTTCCCATTATAATTCCCATAGAGATTTTAAATACGACTATGGTCCGAGCTTGGCAGAAAGGTATCTTTTGGTCCAAAAAGAAGTCTTTTTAATATTTGGTGTAAATCTGCTGAGTAGTTGTTGAGATAGTAAAAGAAAAAGGAATATAGATAGCTGAAGGTACGAAGGCTTCACGAATAATAACAAGTGCGTGCAGAGATCTGCAGAGCTCAGATTGGCTGCCAACACTTTACCAGGAAGTGTTGGCAGCCATCTTGGGACTCGGCTGAGTACCTGAATAAAAGATTAAAAAAAGAAAAGGCTGATGTGTAGGGACACCCTTACTCTTAACTCTGGTGTTGGGGTCCCAGAGAGATCTCCCCAGGGCAAAAAAAACTGTTTAAAAAAATAAATCCACAAATTTGCTGCACTTAAAAGAAATAAAAAACAAGCATGCTCTCCCATGTGTGTTTTAGTAAAGCTCTGGGGTGGGCTGCTTCCAGGGGGGCATATCAAAAATAAAAGAAGGAGGTGCATGGAACCCCGGGCTTATTTTTGCCCCCGGGTTGCCACCTCCACTGCAATTACATGAAATAGTATGCAGGGGCCCCCACACTCCAGGGACCACCAACTCCCTGGGACAAAAATGTTTACTTATAGTAGGGGGTCCTGTGAACCCTCCAGGCACCACCACCTACCCGAGACTAACAAGCTATTGTAAGCAGGGTGGCTGCATGGCCCTCCGCAGCCTCAAAGACCACCACCTCAGACTGCTTTCACCATGGGGTATTTGTTTCAAACAAAGGGAGGCAACGTGGCCCCCTGCAGCCTCGGGGACCATCACCTCCCTGGGCTGAAACAAAAGAGGACAGGTGGCCTGTTGCAGACCCCCGGCCCCAGGGACCACCACCTCCCTGGGGCTAAAAACAAACATTGGAGGAGGGCCACACTGCCCCCCTCAAGGAGCCAATAATGACCATTAGGACCACCACCCCCAGGACCGGCTTTTGCTATGTCTTGGGGTGCCACCTCTGGGATATAGATGTTGACAGCTCTCACCAAGTCAGAGCAAACACAACTCCACTTCCAGCAGGCGAGAGCTGTCAAAAAACTTTTGCTTACTGAGAGCAGAGGTTTCCTCTGTTTCCCTGCACGTATACATGCGGTCAGGGAAAGGGGGAAAGGAGTGCTCTCACAGACAGGGACCTGCATGTTTAGCAGCTCCCAGTCTGTTTCAGCAATGCAGGCTACTGCAGGAGGCAGGGAGCTGGCTGGGGCAGCGGGGGTATTCAGGCTCCCCCCATGGTCCCTAACAGTGGTAACTGCGTACCTTGTGGGACATCCAGTTGACATGGCTGGGGCCTAGGGGATGGGGTCCCAGGGGCTGAGATCGGCCCATGAAGGGGGGCTGTGTGGCCCCCACTTCCCCAAAAATGTATATATGTTAAATCTGGCCCTCATGGGATGGGGTCTCCAGGGCCAAAACTGACCTGGGGAGGCACATGGATCCCCTCTCACATAAACAACAAAAATGTTGAAAAAGTGTGAGGCCCTAGGTTATGGGGTCCCTGGGACTGCAACTAGCCAAGGAAGGGGGATGAGTGCCCCCCTAAGGAGAGGACAAGAAAGCACCCACTCATCACAGTCACATACAGATTGCACTCCAATAGATCAAAGATGTATTCACCTCCACAAAGGTTTTCAGATCATTTTTCAATATGGAATCGCAGAATAAACACACTTGCTTTGTCTTCACCAAACCCAGGAGATAGGATCATTTGTCCTTTCCAGAAGTGGAACGTCAAAAGGGACATCCACTACATTTATATTTGCAAGTGCTTCCTGTTGAGGTTTAATTTCTGTGAAATAAGTATTATGGCCAGAACAGAAGCTCACCTGCTCATTTATCCCACAAGAGTCCACAGTTTTGCACAAAATGCTCATTCAACTAGAATTATTTCTACTGGTTAGTTAGAAAGTGCTACCTCACTGGGTAAATGTCCAGTGACATTTCAAAATCAAAGGATTCATCTTATCACAGAATTCAAGAGAAACAGGCGATAGGAACAATCATGCTGCCAAAATGCACACAAGATCACTGGCGACATTTCCTTGTGCTCCATTACTCAGCTGTAGTGTAGAATACACACTGGAAAGTTTCTCAAGGAGGCAGAAAAAACTCCACTTTGGTAGATATTTCATGCAAAGCTGTGGACTCTGATTTGATAAAAGGGCAGGAGAGGCCTTTTTGGGACAGAATCGCTCACACAGATACTGACACACCCACACAGAAACTCACACACCAACTCACAGATGCACTCAGACACTCACTCAGACATTCGTGCACCCAGTCACAGACTCACTCAGAGACCCACACACCCAATCACAGAGCCACTCACACACACACTCAAAGGGCCACTCACAGACCCACTTACACACTCAAGCACCCACTCACAGACAAACTCAGAGACTCATGAGCCCACTCATAGACCCACTCAAAGGCTCATGTGCCGACAAACAGACCCACTCAGAGACTCACGCACCCACTCACTGACCCACTCAGAGACTCATGCACCCACTTACAGACCCACTCAGACATTCATGCACCCACTCACAGACCCACTCAAACTCTCAGACATCCACTCTCAGAAACACACACCCACTCACAAAGACTCTCACACCCAATGTCACACCCAGAGACACCCTCTGGCACCTACACTCACACCCAGAGAGACAGGGCCCTGAAACCAACTCCTGCTGCACACGGCCAAAGTCCATGCACAGCGCCGGTTGAGTGGTTAGGGCAGTTAGCCATAGGAACTACAGAGAGCAGCCGCAGTAAGTAATGAGAATTACATTATGTTAAAAATATCATAGAAATTCACTGAAAAAACAAAGGTTACAGGAACGTTATAGTTAGAAAAAAGAATTTAAAAAACATAGACATTCAATTAAAATAAACAAAGATTACAGAGACGTTCTAGTTAGAGTCTAAATTTATTCCCACAAAACCAGAGAAATTCAGCAGTTATAGTGGAGTTTTTTCAAGTAACTATGACTATCGGCCTAAGGTAATTATAACTCACGCCTTCACCATGCACTCCTAATTACCCCAGATATTACAGCACTCATGACAAATGTTATAACTTCAGTAAAAATATCCATGAAGCATTAGAAGTCAAATAATTTAAGAACAAACTGTGCATGGCAGGGTGTGAGTTATAGTTATAGTTACTTTAGGCTGTGAGTTATAGTTACTTGAAATAACTTTAATTGTAACTGACTAATTTCTCTGGTTTTGTGCGAGTAAATTCAAAACCTAACTATAATGCCCCTTTAACCTTTGTTTTTTTGAGTGAATTTCTATGTTTTTTTAAATTCGATTTCTTAACTATAATGTCCCTGTAACCTTTGGTCTTTTCGGTGTGGGTATTGAGATATAGATATATAGATAGTTAGAAATGGGGTCTCTAGTTGGCAGTGGTTTGCACCCTCTCCAATTAGGGACCCTTACTCTAGTCCGGGAAGGGGAGTCACACAGCTAAGATAACCCCTAATCACTCCCTTGGTAGCTTGACTCATTCAGTCAGGCTTATCTCAGAGGGAATGTGTAAAGTATCTGTACACACACAAAGTAACACAGTTAAAACACCACAAAAGTGCTTCACACCAATTTAGAAAAATAGACAACATTTATCTGAGTAAAACAACCAAAACAAAATAATCCATCATAAACAAGTGAAGATACACATTTTCAAAGATTTAGGCCCTCATTATGAGTTTGGTGGTCCGAGGACTGCCTCAGTGGAGGTGGTGGTCGCACCGCTGCAGGCCCGGCAGAGCATACAGCCATATTGTTCTGACCGGAACACAGCCAAGCCACTTTCAGTACCTCCAGTGTGGATGGGCATCCACGGCCGGTGGTAGGTATCTCCAGGCCAGACAGGAGCATGATTCCACTGACTATATTACGACGTCGCACACCGCCAGGATATCTGCTGCGGTTGCTCTGCCACTAAAAGCCTGACGGAAATGAACACCATAAAAGGGGACACTCACCTTCAGGAACACAAGGACGTCTGCAGCCACCATGGAACACGAACTGGAAGTCTTCCCAATGCCCCTGCTGGCCATACAATTCCAGAACCCGCAACGGCGACAAAGACACCAACCATAAGCAGACCCACCCAGCACACACTGGAGGGAAGGCCATTAGTACATACGCAAACACACACCCGCCATGGCTGCCATGCACACACCCAAACAAACACCCATACCAACACCTACACACACACATACACACCCTCACACACAAACCACACACAACAAATCGTACATATGCAACACATACATGTTGAAGGAAAGCCAGGACAAGAATATTACCCTCAACACCAAATGGGGTCCCTGGTGCAGATATATTGAAGAACAATGGAGACAAAGTCAAAAACTATTAACAACAGAGGCCTACTGGCCAGTCCAACTGCAACGTGTGCCCTAGGCACACAGGGCAATGTTCATGGCCCCAACTTGACTCCTGACTGCAAAGTGGCCTCCACATGGCAGGGACATCAATGGGACATGCAGGCACCTCAGGGGTGATGGGGGGGCTGAGATGGGTTCTTGGGTTTTGAGGGGGGTCCTTAGGGTTGGGTTTGGAGGGGGGTCCTTTGGTTTGGGTTGGGGGTTAGGTTTGGATTATGGGGAAGGGGTCTTGGGTTTTGCTTTGTGAGGGGTAACCTTGGTCTTAGTGTAGGTAGAAGTCTTATGTGAGGGATGGGCATGGCTAGTACGAGGGGCACCATGGGAGGACTGGGAGGTGGCAGGCAGGGGTTTGGGGAGGGTAACAGGGCGCCTGGGGGGAACAGGGACTGGGTCAGTAGGAGGGAACAGGAAAAACTCTTAAAGGAAACCTTTTTAGGGGCACAAGGTTGGTAATGGGATAAACATTTGGGAGTGGAGGGAGAGATAGTGGTTGTGAGGTGTGTACGGTGAGGTGCCTTGGGTGCAGATGCGAGCATGGATCTCATGTGTGTGCTGTGTGACTGTTGGGTGGGTGAATGTGGACGTTTCAGTGTAGTAGGAAGAGGGGAAGGTGATGCAGGGAGAGGATAGGGCAGATGTGTGAATGTATGTTGTGGGGGTATCTGCAGGTAGGGTGGATGTGCTGCATGCGGGGTGTTGAAAGTTGTGCTGATGGTGCATGTGGTGTATGGGGTGGATGTACAGGGGTCTGCTATTGTGGTGACTGTGGGAATGAGGGCATTTATGCCAGGATCTGGGAGTGATGATGTGGTGACTGCAAGTTTGAGTGGTGTAGTGTCTGTGAGGGGGAGTTGGAGGGGTAGTCCATGTAGGGAGTGGATGTTGTTGTGTCTGCATGTGTCTGTTGTATGTGTACATGGCATGTGGTGTCTTTTGTGGTGCTTGTGTTGTCCTTGAGATCTGTTTCTATTGATGTGGATGCATGAAGGTGTATCTCGGATGGGGTGGGGAGAGGGCTTTGAGATTGGGAACAGGTAGTTAGAGGGGGGATGGAAGAAGAAGGGACACCTTCTGCCATCAATAAGGAGGCCAGAGCCTGAAAGGATCTCTGCAGGGCAGCCAGGGCACAGCGAATCCCTTCAATGTGGGCATTGGACCACTGCATTTGTGATGCCAGTCCCTGGATGGCATTCACGATGGTTGACTGCCCCACAGAGATGGACCTCAGGAGGTAAATAGCCTCCTCATTGAGGGCAGCAGGGCTGACTGGGGCAGGGACAGAGGTGCTTGCAGTGAAGGAGAGGCCCACCCTCCTGGGTTAGCGGGCACAGGGAACGGGGTGGGGAGTTACAGGGAGGGCAGTGCTGATAAGGGGGGTGGCGGAGGATGGTGCTAGGATGGTCCCTGAAGAGTCTGCCACTGCCAGGCAGTGTCCATCAGAGGAGGAATCTGAAAATGTAGTTGTTGACCCTGTCTTCCGCGTGGCACTCCCCTCACCCACTATCCCACTGGTCCCCTCGGCTCTGCTGCTATCAGCCTCCTGGGTCCTGTGTGCTGCAGCTTCCCCACTTACCAGTGTCCCTTCTCCTTCATCTGGTGATGCTGATGCACATAAAGAGAGAGGAGGAGAGGGAAGGATGGTGGCAGAGAAAGACAGGGTGCAATGTGTCAATACCAACCATACATTCACACAGAGTAACAACATTTATTATCTGCTGCTATGGCATGGCAGGCCATGCCGTCACCTATACATGGTACAACAGTAGGACACCATGGGGGAAACTAAAACAATGCTGAAGTAAACTGCTAATGGTGGAACAGTAGCACTCATGTACTTGAAAGGGTCATACTGGTCATACTTGCCCAGTGCCTGGCACATTCTCATGGTCGTGTATGAAGACATTTCCTGTACTCCTTACTCCACAGGATCCTGCATGGGTAGATAGCATGCCTACTAATCCATTTACAACTAGCACAGTGTCATCTGGGCCCACTGTGTCTATCTACACATACAGTATATGACAGCTGATTGAGCGCTCACTTATTACCGCTATCACAGTGATAAGCTAATAATGATGGCACTGCCTTGACACCTCAGTTGTACTGATGCTGATGGTAGGAGCTGGGCTCTTGAACCTTGTTGAGGGTGACCACATAAATCCCAAATTGAAACTAAATGTCCTCATAAGTCACTGCCTGCTTGGTATGGGCACACATCTTTGAAACAAATCCTGCCACAGTGGCTGATACCCGTAGTCGGTGTGCAACTACCAATGACCTACGCTACATCTTCCCACTAGTAGTCAACCCCAAACCATACAGGCATAACATTATCGAGGTTTAGTGTGGACTTACCCCCTTGCTGCTGCTATACTGCCCTCAAGTGCCCATCTAGCTCAGGGTAGGCCACCGCCAATATGGAGGCTATTAGGGGATGAAGGTCCAACAGGCACCCCTCCCTCATTGGGGGGACATCCCCAGTTGGGCTTCTGGTGTCTTACGTGCCCAGCATCCCAGGTCCTCCCACCACTTAATGCAGTGGGTACTCCGTTGGCTATGGCCCTGCTGAGTCTGCACTTGCTTGGCGATGATGGGCACTGACATGCCTAGGTGACACAGACAGGACAAAATCATGTAGAGTGGCATTACAGGGTCAGCAGTGGACATCACACATCAGACACATTTCATGACCACACCTATGTGTCATCACGCCACTAACGCTTAGACTCCTCACACATTTCCAAGCATCAACTCCGTCTGCCACGTCCCAAGGTCTTTCATCCTTACACACATCACTATCAGATAGAACAGTGACATAAGACTCACCTGCTGCTTGGGTGCCCCATACAACTGTCCATAGAGGTGTAGGACCCCATCCGCAAGCTTGTTCAGCTCCTCTTGGGTGAAGGCTGGGGCCCTATCTCCTGCAGGACATGGCATATTGGCTTGCAGAGTCAGAACACAGCAGCACATGCAGTGGAGGTCTTGCTTGCAGGAAACAAGTGAGCTATGCCACAGTAAATGGCGGTCACGCCTACCACATACATGACCGTCACCACCGGCGGTGAACACCATTGGCCCAGTCTCCCATAGGCAACAATGTTATCCAATGAGGAGCTGTACAGCGGTTTAGACCGCCTACTACTATGATGTCTAACGCCGGTGGAATGAGCTCACTTACATATGTCCTGTGCATGCAAGACAGGCGGCTGCCATTTTACATGCAATAAGTGGTTAGGAGAATAATCTTAGGTGCGTCATGGATGTAATATAGTGACTACTGCATAGATTGACAAAGTCCACACATTGCATACATCAACGTTTGACTCCTCCTCTCTCCTATTCCCAGATATGGTGCAATGGTGATGCTGAGACATGCCCCTGTGTACCCATCCCCTAGTCGAGCTTGCTACCCTGGAAGAGCGACACGTCATTCAGACGTATCGTCTGAACTGTCAGACCGTCATGGAGCTGTGTAGCGATTTGGAGCCTGATATGTTGCCTGCCATATGTCATTCCTATGCCATCCCTCCCTTAGTACAGGTGTTGTCAGTTGTCCACTACCTTGCCTCAGGGTCATTTCAGATGACAGTAGGCTTGGCAGCAGGGATGTCACAACCGTTGTTCAGCAATGTGTTGAAGGATGTACTATGTGCTTTGCTTAAAAATCTGCCCTACAACATCAGGTTCCCCCAACATGCGGATTTGGCCACTGTTAAGGCTGCCTTCTATGATTTGGCACTTGTCCCTCATGTGATAGGGGCCACAGATGGCACCCACATTGCCTTGGTTCCACCCAGGATAAATGAACAAGTGCACATTAACTGGAAAAACTTTTATTCCATAAATGTGCAGGTGGTGTGTCTCGCTGAGCAATATATCTTGCAGGTTACAGCCAAGTTCCTTGGTTCTGTACATGACTCATACATTCTGCGGAACAGCAACATCCCACACATGATGTCAAAACTACAGAGGGACTGGGCCTGGCTCACTGGTGTGTATCCAATAGTACGTGTGCACCTGTAATCTCACCTCTCTTCACTATCCGCCCTGTGTCCCCACTGGCATTGAGATGTGTCCTACCTTTGTGCACACAAGTGACTCTGGCTCCCCTAACCTTCCCTGGCTGCTGACACCTGTGAGATATCCAAATGCAGATGGTGAGAACTATTTCAATGAGGGCAACGGCAGAATGAGGTGTGTCATCGAGAGGACTTTTGGGCTACTGAAGGCCAGATTCCGCTGCCTCCACATCTCTGGAGTTGCCCTCCTCTACAAACCACTTAAAGTCTGCCAGATTGTTTATGTCTGCTGCATGCTACACAATCTGGCCCTGAGGCATCACGTCCCATTGCTGGATGTAGAAGAGGTGGCAGTTGGACCATTGGCTGATGAAGGGGACATAGTGAGCGATAAGGATGAAGATGATGAGGATGCAGCTGACTCTAGAGCAGAGTTAATTCAACAATAGTTCCCATGAGAAACAGGTATGAGTCAAGTGTTTTGTATGTGACCTGTACTTCTGTCTGCCTTGTGACTGAGCTCCTCCTGGTGTCTGCCATCAGTGGAGGTGTTGTGTGCTGCTCTCCATGCACTCAACACCTCCAGGAGGAGGTATTACTGTTCAAATGTCAGTGCTATTTTCACTCTACTAGTGTGCTGCATCACTCATACAATTTATTGTCCATGTGCTATGTTCCCTGTACTGCTTTGTCAACTGCAATTGTAGTGCCAAACATGCTGGTGTCATCAGTATTGCTATTTATCCTCACAGTCCACAATATTAGAATGTGTAACCCAACTGTTAATGACTGTGGAAAATGCCTTCAGTTGAGTGTTGTCAACTGTGAGGGAGGGACCATTGGGTTTGGATGTCTTCGAGATGTAGATCTGACATTGCCATATGGTTTGAGATTCCACCTGCCAAATCACACTAGGGATGGAGACATTGTACAACATGTTTGTTGAATGGTCTACATTGACTCCAATCGTGATAGTTGTCCTTGTTTTGGTCTTTTTTCAGGACATTTGTGTGGTGCAACTCTGGTTCCTGCCTTGCCTGGTGGCTGCCTTGACACATGTATCCAGATGATGGCCCTCATTATGACATTGGTGGTAAATGCTGCTTACCGCTACGGTGGCGAATATCTGTTCACCATATTATGACACACACACCACAAACCAACAGAATACTGCCACAAACACAAATCTGCCAGCCCAAAGGTCACTGCAAAAGTGTTGATACAAACACCCATACTTTACGCCAACAAAAAAACTCCCACCACATTATGACCCACAAGTCACCACAGTGGACATTCAATGGCGGTAAACCATTGGCAGTACACACCGGCGCGCTCAGAATGGTCACCCAAACACAAAACAACACAACATTGTCCTAAACGAAATTCACACACCTGACACTGATACACCAACCACACCCACCCAAAAACAGCACTATAAAACACACACTCACATTACACACAACCCTTTACGAACACCAATAATCACCACAGGACTAACACAAAGAACACTGAGACAACTACACACACACATCATCACGCACCCCACATCCCATACCCCACCACAACACTCAAAACCCTCTGCACAACACACACCACACACCACACAACACCCATGTTCCCACTAAGGCACCCCATTTTGAGGAGTTACGGGTCATGGTAGACGAAATAGGGTAGAGCCATAGCTGTTTGGAGCACAGGTACAGCAAATATCCATTGGCAGGAAGATGGTGCTATGGTGGAGAATCGTGGACAGGGTGAACGTCTTGGAACAGCATCCAGGAACAAGGGACGACATCAGAAAGAGGTGGAACAACCTACGGGAGAAGGTACGTTCTGTAGCAGCAAGGCACCAGCTCGCCATCCACAGTACTGGTGGTGGACTCCCACCTCCTCCCCCACAGCTCACAGCATGGAGGAGCAAGTCTTGGCAATAATGCATCCTGAGGGACTCACTGGAGTTGCTGGAGGACTGGACACTGGTGAGTCAACATTTATTACCTATCACCCCCCCAACCTGCATGCCATCACACCCCCTCACTCTCACTCACATCACTCTACTCCATCCCACACACTGCCCCTACGCATCTGACTAACCCCAATGCCAAGCCCTGCATGCTATGCCAATGCATGGACAGCCCTCCCAACCTGCATGTACACCCATTATCAAAGCATGCACAGCATTGAGAACTAACAATCCCACAATACTTCACCATAAACAAACAAAGGTGGCAGGGCAACAGCAACAATAGAGGGGAAGCTAGGGATGTACAATATGTCACCGACATGAAGCATAATACATCACTTATATCCACACAGGTTCCCCAGCCAATCTGAATGGTGAGGAGGTGCCACGGCTACCCAGTCCCCCATAAGAAGATGTCCCCAGTGATGACAGTAACTCTGGACTTCAGGATCTGGATGAACTACCTGGCCCATCAGGGACCATTGGTCAGTTGGCCAACCCAGCCCACTCACAGTCCACCACAGATCCTCTCCCACCAGTTTCCAACACCACAGCACCCACCCAACATCCCCACACCTCTGTCCCCAGGACACATCAATCAGCAGTGTGCCCACCTGTACAGGGACCCCAGTCCACACCTCACCCCAGGACAATCAGGGACTTGGGGTCAGTGGCAGTGGGCACACCATTCAGGGGACACACGCACAGGGGAACAGGGACACTGGGAGGACCACTATGCACCAGGTGAGGACAGGCCCAGGGAACTGACTCTCCAGGAGGCACTCACTAATGTCCTGGGGACTTACCAACAATCCCAGGACAAGATAGGCCAGATCCTTACCAACATGCAGGAGAACAAGCGGCTTCAGGAGGAACACCATCAGAAGATCAGGGAGGATTTGCAGCCCCTCAACACTACATTGGTCTCCATAGCAGGGATGCTGGCAGATATAGCCGACATCATAAGGGAATGGAGAGCACACCAGCAGGCCCCTACCACTAGCCAGTCTACTGACCAGCCCACAACTTTCACTGCAGCTAGTGGGCAGGAGGCCCTGCCACAGGACCTAGAGGCACCTGTACCCCTCCCCCAGCAGAAGTTGAACCACCCCGCAAACGTTCCCTGCGACCCAGACAGACGTCAGAGACACTTGCCAAGACTAAGACCACTGCCTGGAAATTAGACCCTCCTGAATGTCCCCCTTGTGTCCCACCCTGTCACCTTGTCCACTTTGAACTTCCTTTGCACCCCTTCCTATGGCCCCTTGGACACTGGACATGTGCTACAAACAGACTGGAACAATACCCTTGACTTTCCTCTACCATCACCTCATTCCATTGCACTTTTCGGTCAATTATTTGCACTACAATAAACACCTTTGAACACAACTTGAGTGCTAGTGTTTTATGTGATGAAAATGGGCATTTATGGAAACAGTGACATCTTGTGTAAATGATCTGAACACTGTGATAGCATACAATTAACGACCTGTAGCTGTCTGTAGTCATCACATCAGTACACAGTTGTTATATCACCAACATCTGCAAAATGAGAAGCCATAGGTAACAGTAAGTTGAGATGCAAAGAAAGTGAATGCCATCCTGCTACATCCACACTGAAAACATCAGTATTCAGAGGAATGGTGAGTTCCACTGTCTCACCTGTATGTCATTGGAAGTATTGACCTATAACTGATCTTATGTTGTTGACATCGTCATCCCCTGCCTCCTCATCCTCACTGTCGTCAGGATCCACTGCTGCCACAGAGACATTTCCAGTCTCCTTCTCCTGCAAGTAAGGCACATGTAGTCTGAGGGCCAGGTTGTGCAACATGCAGCATGCCACTACTATCTGGCAGATCTTCTCGGTTGAGTAGCACAGGGATCCACCTGTTAGATGAAGACATCTGAACCTGCCCTTCAGGACCCGAAGGTCCTTTCAATAATTCTCCTGGTTCACCCATGTGCATCATTATAACGATTCTCAGCCCCTGTCCTGGCATTCCCGACAGGGGTCAGGAGCCACGATAGGTTTGGGTAGCCAGAGTCACCTACAAGTATTGAGGGAAAACATTAGCTTTACACAATGGTATGGGGATAACACCAGAAGGCGTACACTGACATACAATGGGTTGGCAGTCAGGCTCACCAATTAGCCACACCCTGCGCCTCTGTAGTTGTGCCATCACATTTGGGATGCTGCTATTCCTCAGGCCGAAGGCGTCATGCACTGACTCAGGATACTTGGCTGTGACGTGGGAGATCTACTGGTCCGCCAGGCACACCATTTGCACATTCAGTGAGTAGAAACTCTTACGATTCCTGAACACCTGTTCATTCTGGCAGGAGGGGGGGGGGGACAAACACAATATGTGTACCGTCAATCGCCCCAATTATATTGGGTGTATGTCCCATTGCATAGAATCCTGCCTTCACAGTGGCCAAATCTTCCACCTGGGGGAAAGCAATGTAGCTGCACATGTGTTTGACCAAGGCAGACAAAACCCTTGCCAGCATGATTGAGAACATTGGCTGTGATATTCCTGCTGCCAAGCCCACTGTCACATGGAAAGAACCACTTGCCAGGAAATGGAGCACTGAAAGAACCTGCACAAGAGGGGGGGATCACAGTGGGATGACGGATTGCAGATATTAGATCAGGCTCCAATTGGGCACACAGCTCTGTGATTGTGGCCCTGTCCAGTCTATAGATCAGTATTATATGCTTCTCCTCCAGTGTAGCCACGTCCACAAGGGTCTGTACATGGGAGATTGTCTCCTCCTCCTATTCATCTGCAGTGGTAGGTATCTAAGGGACACAAAGTGAGTAGGCTGTCACAATTTGAACAATAGAACCACCTCCTCACTGTACATTAACCATTGATGTAATGGGACAAAGGGAATGCCAATGTGTGTGCAAATTGTAGCAATTACGCAGTTATGGATTAACTGAATGTTGTCCACCACCATGAAATGGTGACTGCCTGTCCCGTATCTAGAGACAGGTGGAAGTGAGGTAACTCCGCCAACATTGTGCGTCATAGCGGAAGGCGGTCTTGCACTGCCTTGCAATTCCTCATTGGCTAATATGGGGCTCTAATGAGTACAGTGGGCAATGGGGATCACCGGCGGTGGTGACAGTGTACACCGCCGTCGACGTGACCACCATTTGCTATCAGAATCCTCACTTGATTTCTGACTTTCCCCAGGGCAACACCTACACTGCCTGTGCTGCTGTGACCTGTGTCTGGATCCTGCCACGGCCCATGTGAATGGGGAAAGGGCCCCTGCCTTCACTTCAGAGGTTGGAGCGCTTGGTGTAGGAGGCTGGCCTGGTTTGTAGTGAGTACCTAAGGTACTTACTCCTTATACCAGGTCCAGTTATCCCTCATTACGGAAATGTAGGCAGTGTTCTAGCAGGTTAGGCTGCCTTGGGGTAGCTGTAGCAGAGCAGGCAAGGCTGAACTAGGAGACATGCAAAGCTACTGTAATACCACTATAGTAATACAGTACTTATGCTCAATAAAAGACAATACTCAGTGTTACCAAAAATAAAGGTACTTTACTTTAGTGACACAAAGCCAAAATTTTCTTAGAGGCAATACTCCTACAGGAGTATTATATACACTAGTAACCAAAAACAGGTGAGTAAACAGTCATAGAATGGTGCAAATAGTAGAAATTTCATTGGATTGCAAAGGGCCTAGGGGCAACACAAACCATATACTAAAATAGTGGAATGCGAATGTTGAATTTCCCCCTAGGCAAGTATAGTGTGTAGAATGGCACTGGGAGTGTAGGAAAACCCAAAAAGTAAGTAAAGTACCCCTCCCCAGAGCCCAGAAAAGCAGGAGTAAAGTACAACAGGTTACCTCAGGAGTCACTGCAAGTCGTGATAAATGATTATGCAAGAACAAAGCAAGACTACAAGCAAGAAATGATGGATTCCTGGACCTGAAGACCTTTGGAAGGAGGAGACCAAGTCCAGAAGTTGAAGAAGAGTCCAGGAAGGACAGGAACCCCTGCCAACCTGGAAGAAGGTGCAAAAGTGGATTCTCCGGTTAGAAGAAAAGTACAGAAATGTACCAAAGAAGATAGCTCTGGGTTTCTGCTTTGTACAAGAGATGTCCCAGGTCGAGTTGTTGGATGCAGGCTGTTTGCGTCACTCGATTCCACCAACAAACCTTGGTTCAAGCAAGTACGCAGTTTGCATCAAAGAGGAGCTGCCTGACCCAGGAGGGACCTGAGGGTCTCAGCTTAGACTGATGAGATAAGGGGGGCTCTCAGAACTTCAGAGAGCCCTCAGAACACCAGGCAGCACCCACCGGAGTCCTAGAACACGGGGAGAAAGAAGATGCAAAGTGCGGTCATCGCAGCACTACACTGGAGGGTCCTACGCCACAGGAGAACAACTCAGAGAGCTGTGCGATTCAGGATAGATTGCTGGGGACCTGGGCTAGGCTGTTCATGAAGAACTCTTGGAAGAAGTGCACAGAGCCCAAGGAGCTGCAGAAGACGCAGTGCACAGGGTTACTGTCGCAGCATGGGTAGGAAAGCTCTTACCTCCACTAAATTTGGACACCTAGACCTTTGGACAGTCTGGGTCACTTCAGTCCACCACCTATGTTCGGGAGAGCAAGCATTGTCGCCAGGAGAGGAGTCCCAGAGTACTGGTTGTCATCGCAGAAGGGTGCCTGCTAAAGCAGGGAAGTGACTCCGTCACCCCACAGGATATTCCTTCAGTTCTTCTGGCTCAGGGTGAAGACATGCAGCACTCAGAGTGTGCACACCTTGCCTACTGTTGCAAATACTGGCTGGAGCTGAAGTTGCAGGTCACAGGAGTTGTCCTGGATACTTTGTTGCAGCTACAGCGGTTCCTGGAGAGCAGTCTGCGGTTGATCCAAAGGTCAGAAGCTGAAGCAGAGGATGCAGAGAAGTCCTGGAGGAATCTTGCAAACCGAATCTGAGGAAACACCCAGAGGAGAGACCCTAAATAGCCCTGAGAGGGGGATTGGCCACCTACCCAGGAATGCACCTATCAGGAGGGATCACTGATGTCGCCCTCTGGCACTGGCCTCTCAGAGGTCTCCAGAGGGTCCCCACGCCTTGGAATCCAAGATGGCTAATGCCAGGGACACTCTGGAGGATCTCTGGGCACCTCCCCTGGGGTGGTGATGGACAGGGGAGTGGTCACTCCACTTTCCTTTGTCCATTTTCATGCCAGAACAGGGACTGGGGGTCCCTGAACCGGTGTAGACTGGATTATGCAAGGATAGCACTGGTTGTGCCCTTCAAAGCATTTCCAGAGGCTCTGGGAGGATACCTCTACCATGCCTGTAACACCTATTTCCAATGGGATAGGGTGTAACACCCCTCTCCTAAAGGAAATGCATTGTTTTGCCTTCCTGAGATTGAGCTGCTCAATTCCCAGAGCTGGGGCTGCAGTGGAAACCTCAGAGAACGGGTTTGGCAGTACTGGGGGTCCATGGTGGAGACCCCAGGGTGCAGGGGGTTGCCCCCCAATACCAGATTTGGATTGGGGGGTCAATTCCATGATTTTAGACACCTCACATGGCCATATTGGAGTTACCATTGTGAAGCTACATATATGTATTGACATATGTAGCACACGCTTATAATGGTATACCCGCACTCATGAAGTCCATGGAATTGGCCCTGGACGATGTGGGGGCACTTTTGCTACTGCAAGGGTGCCCTCACACACAGTAGCATTGCACCTAGCCTTCAGTAAATGAAGGTTAGACATACAGGTGACTTATAAGTTACTTAGTGCAGTGTAAAATGACTGTTAAATAGTGTGTGCACTATTTCACTCAGGCTGCAGTGGCAGTCCTGAAGAAAGGTTTGTATGAGCTCCTTATGGGTGGCAAAAGAAATGCTGCAGCCCAGAAGGATCTCCTGGAACCCCAATGCTCTGGGTACATAGGTACCATATAGCAGGGGCTTATAAGGGGGGGTCCAGTGTGCCAATAAGAATTGGAAAATTGAGTTACTTAACTGTAGTGACAAATTTGGCGAGTAGAGATAGCATAAGCAGCGGAGTTCTGGTTAGCAGAACTCTAGGTACACAGTTAAGCATACTGACAACACACATAGGTCACAAACTATGAGCACTGGGGTCCTGGCTAGCAGGAACCCAATGAGACAGTAAAAACACACTGACAAATACTGACAAGCAGGCCAAAAATGGGGGTAACCATGCTAGAAAGAGGCTACTTTCTCACAGAACCCCCCCAAACAAAGGACAATAAGGCTAACCTTGGCCAGTTAAGACTTTATTGTCTAAGAGGTGATAAGTGGAGAGTAGATCTGCAATAGAGTGGTCACTCCCTTTATCATCCACTGTATGGTTACTTCCCTGTGGGGATGTAAAGCCCCCTGTTTGTAGATTTGTATCTAGAAAACAGTGCAAGTATATATTCTCTGAGTCTCTATTTGTAAGTTTTAAAGCTGGGCAGTGGGGTTGTTCCACTGAGCCTATGTCAAGACAGGGTTGCTGTCCTAAGGAAGAGAAAGTCAGACAAGGATGCTGTTAGAAATTGGGTTTTTGGTTGGCAGTCAGGTTGCCCTCTGTCCAAGCAAGAACCCTCACTCTAGTCAGGGTAAGTCACACACAATCCAAAATTATCCTGTGCCCACCCTCTGGTAGCTTGGCACGAGCAGTCAGGCCTAACTTAGAAGGTAATGTGTAAAGTATTTGTGCAATAAATGATACAATAACACAATATAGCACCACAAAAATACACCACACAGTGTTTAGAAAAATATATACTATTTATCAGGATAATTGCAGGTCAAAACGAATAAAGATGCAATGTGAAATTGTAGAGATATCACTGAAAAGTGATATATAGGGGGTGATTCTAACCCTGGCGGTCGGTGATAAAGCGGAGGCCAACCCGCCAACAGGCTGGCGGTCCAAAAAATGGAATTCTGACCCTGGCGGGAACCGCCAACACAGCCCGCCACATTAACACTCCGACCGCCACGGCGGGACAAACAAACAGCGCGGCGGTCACCGCCAACAGCCAGGCGGCAGACAATGTACCGCCCACACCATCACGACCCACCAATCCGCCACCTTTTCCGGGGCGGGAGCCCCGCCGATAAAAACACGGCGGAAACAGACTACGAATGTGAAAACGCTCACCTCTACGCACTCCACGAGTACGGAGGACAGCATGGAACCCGAATTGAACATCATACCTGCTCTCGTCTACCTGCTCATCTACCACGAGTACGAACTCCGGCGCAGACGTCAACGGTGAGTACAGCACCTACGACACACGGGAGGGGGGAGGACGAAAGGTTACGGGCACACACATATGCAATATGTACACACCAATGCAGAGCAACAAGTCACAGTGACACCAACCAAACCCCCGTAAAAAATGCAATGACATTTCAAAATTGACAATAAATATTTATGTCCAAAATAGCCTCCGATAAGTATTGGTCAACTAGCCAGAATATTTACATTTAAAAAGTCTATATACACAGCAGTGGACAACTGAAGAAATCAGTCCTGCACATTTTACGTATTAACGATTTGTCCGAGGGCCAAAGTGTAGCAACACAAGGGCAAAGCCCACACACGAGACCTGAGTCCTTTGGAGAGAACACTGCAGGGGCATCTGATGACAAAACTACAGGCACCTCAGGGGGAAGGGAAGGGGGGGGGCATCTCAGCCACATGAGTCCACGACGCCAGACCCACGAAGGGGCCACCATGCCCACTGCCATATCCTGGGGAGTGCAAAGCCACAGTCTCTCAATGTCTCTACAGTGGTTGGATTGCCCACTGCCATATCCTGGGGAGTACAAAGCCACAGTCCATCAGGTGGAGGAATTGCTCCACTGGTCAAGGAGGATGCATGATGGCCACAGTGAACCGTGAACTGTGTTTGCAGGAAGGGCCCAGCGGAGCGGTGCTTGAGACGGCGGGGCCCAGCGGAGCGGTGCTTGACAGGAAGGGCCCAGCGGAGCGGTGCTTGACAGGAAGGGCCCAGCGGAGCGGTGCTTGAGACGGCGGGGCCCAGAGGAGCGGTGCTTGACAGGAAGGGCCCAGCGGAGCGGTGCTTGACAGGAAGGGCCCAGCGGAGCGGTGCTTGACAGGAAGGGCCCAGCGGAGCGGTGCTTGAGACGGCGGGGCCCAGCAGAGCGGTGCTTGACAGGAAGGGCCCAGCGGAGCGGTGCTTGACAGGAAGGGCCCAGCGGAGCGGTGCTTGACAGACGGGGCCCAGCGGAGCGGTACTTGACAGGCGGGGCCCAGCGAAGCGGTGCTTGACAGGAAGGGCCCAGCGGAGCGGTGCTTGACAGGAAGGGCCCAGCGGAGCGGTGCTTGAGACGGCGGGGCCCAGCGGAACGGTGCTTGACAGGAAGGGCCCAGCGGAGCGGTGCTTGACAGGCGGGGCCCAGCGGAGCGGTGCTTGAGACGGCGGGGCCCAGCGGAGCGGTGCTTGACAGGAAGGGCCCAGCGGAGCGGTACTTGAGACGGCGGGGCCCAGCGGAGCGGTACTTGACAGGAAGGGCCCAGCGGAGCGGTGCTTGACAGGTGGGGATCAGCGGAGCGGTGCTTGACAGGAAGGGCCCAGCGGAGCGGTGCTTGACAGGAAGGGCCCAGCAGAGCGGTGCCTGAGACGGCGGGGCCCTCTTCAGCGGTGCTCTTCTTCACGGCGGGGCCCTGTTCAGCGGTGCCTGTCTTCATGGCGGGGCCCTCTTCAGCGGTGCCTGTCTTCACGGCGGGGCCCTCTTCAGCGGTGCTCTTCTGCATGGCGGGCCCTGTTCAGCGGTGCCTGTCTTCACGGCGGGGCCCTCTTCAGCGGTGCTCTTCTGCACGGCGGTGCCCTGTTCAGCGGTGCTCTTCTGCACGGCGGGGCCCTCTTCAGCGGTGCTCTTCTGCACGGCGGGGCCCTGTTCAGCGGTGCCTGTCTTCACGGCGGGGCCCTCTTCAGCGGTGCTCTTCTGCACGGCGGGGCCCTGTTGAGCGGTGCCCTTCTGCACGACGGGGCCCTCTTCAGCGGTGCTCTTCTGCACGGCGGGGCCCTGTTCAGCGGTGCTCTTCTGCACGGCGGGGCCCTGTTCAGCGGTGCCTGTCTTCACGGCGGGGCCCTCTTCAGCGGTGCTCTTCTGCACGGCGGGGCCCTGTTCAGCGGTGCCTGTCTTCACGGCGGGGCCCTCTTCAGAGGTGCTCTTCCAGGAAGTCTAGGGAGCCAGACCTGGGCTGGACACCCTGCTCACTCGCCCTCCGACTGTGCAGTGGCAGGCCCCTTCGGGGACGGAGTCCTGGGCCCTTTGCTGTCGTCCCTTGCAGGCGGGATGGGGCTTGCGGGGCCCTCCAGCTCCGCGCTCCTGATGGATGACCTCTCCGCCCTGCTGCCCTTTCGCTCCTTTAATGGGGCTCTCGGGCCCTTGCCTCCCCTGGCTGTTGTGGCAGGTGAAGTGGCCGTTGTTGGCTCCTTGGGGGCAGCCGTCTCAGTCCTCTCACGGCGGCCCTTCAGTTTACGTGTCCTCTTGCCTGGGGGTGGGCTGGATGTCCCCTTGCTGCTCAGTGAAGTGTCACTGCCGCCAAATGGTGGACTCCAGAAGCCATGCTTGTACACTTGGACACTCGAAGCTGGGCTGGTGGTGGCTGAGGTGCTCTTGGGACTCTTAACCGATGGAGGGGGTGGGTCAGGGGAGGGAAAGAGGTTAAGATTAGAGAGGTAATATTTCTTAGGACCAAGGTAAAGGGTAGGAGTAGTGGTGATGGAAGTGGAGGAAGAGGATGTGGTTGTAGGAGAGTCAGGTGTGCTGTCTTTGGGTGCAGGTGACTAAGGCGTAGGCTGTTGTGAGGTGGTTGGCTGTTGTTTGGGTGTCTGCCTGCGTTTATGTGTCTTGGAAGAGGGGGTGACAGACACAGTGGGAGAGGACACAGGGGACGTGTAGATGGCAGTGGGGGTGGTGACTGCACGTGTGAGGACTGTAGTGGAGGGTGTGCTGGTGATGGAAGCACTGGCTGATGGTGGTGTGCATGCAGGTGTGAGTGTAGACGTCACAGGGAGGGGGGAGGGAGACGAGGAGGAGGGGGACACAGAGTTGGTAGTGACTGTTGGAATGTCGGCATCTGGGTGTTGCTGGGGTGAATGCTTGTGTGTCCTGTGGTGCTTGTGTCTGGATGATCTGGCCTTGGGTGTAGAGGTGTGTGCAGGCTGGTCTGATGGTGTGGATGGGATAGGCTGAGGAACAGGAGACAGAGGAAGGGTGGAGGCAGTTAGAAGAGGGAGGCTGGAGACAGGGACAATGGCTGCCGTCAGTGCTGAGGCCAGAGCAGTGAACGATCGTTGATGGGCAGCCTGACCCGAATGAATGCCCTCCAGGTAGGCATTGCTCCGATGCACCTCCCTTTCCACCCCCTGGATGGCATTCAAAAGGGTAGTCTGCCCAACAATGAGCGTCCTCACGAGGTCAATGAGCTCCGCACTCAGGGCTGCAGGGGTAACTGGGGCAGGGGCTGAGGTGCCTGGGGCGAAGGAGACGCCCGCCTTCCTGGGCGAGCGGGCACGGAGCGAAGGCTGAGGGGCTGCTGGGAGGGCGGAGCTGGAGCGCTGGGTGGCGGCTGTACCTGTGGAGGCGGGGGGCCCGGATGTTGCCGCCACCGCTAGGGAGCTCCCAAACGAGGACGTGTCCGTGTCGCTGGTGTCTTCACCGGTCCCCGTTGTGGTGCTCCCCTCGCCCTCCGGATCACTGGTGCCCTCGGTGTCTGTTCCAGTGCCCACCGGGGCCTTGTGACTTGCAGCTCCCTCGTGCTCCGACGCCAATTCTCCTCTGCCTGATGATGCTAATGCACAAGAAGACCAAGAATAAGGGTGGGGGGAGAAATATAACAAAGTTGAGTGTATGCCTTGTCAATACCGTTGGCGGAGAGGACAGACACAGGTGCCTCATGCACTAAGCCGCGAAATTGGGGTACACTACTCAGTACTTCTGACTAGGCCAACAGGTCTAGGGACAACAGACGCGCACATGGGTGATGCAGGACCATGGATAGCTGTACTTGGCACCCTACAGAGGTGGGGGGCGGGGGCACAGGGCCATGTCTAAGGGAGGGGACTACACTACAGAAAGTGCCCTGGCCTAGTGTCACCCACGGCCCTCCTCCCCCACCCAGACGCCTCAACTGCGCTTAAGGATAGCAGAATGTGCAGGTACTCACCCCCTTGTGTCTGCTGTGATGTCCTCAAGCGCCCATCCAAATCAGGGTAGGCCACCGCCAGGATCCGGGACATCAGGGGGGTCAGGGTACGACTGGCACCCCTCCTAGGTCGGGAGGCCATCCCCAGCAGTGACTCGGCGGTCTTTCGGGTTCCGCGGTGGATGTCCTCCCACCTCTTGCGGCAGTGGGTGCCCCGTCTGGTGTAGACCCCCAGGGCCCGGACTTCCTTGGCGATGGCACGCCAAATGTCGATTTTCTGATGGGCGCTCACCTGTTAGACATGTACAGGGTGGGAAAGAGAAAACGTGAAATTTCGGCATGTTTGGAGTACATGCCCCCCCTCCCCAACCTTGCCATGTGGCCCATTCTCTCATCTGTCGTGCGTTGCACTCCTCATTTTCTCCCCACCCCAACAACTTACATCCACCCCACTCCACACAGGCATAACCCATTCAATGTGCACTCAGTGTACTCACCTGTTGGTCTGGAGGACCGTAGAGTAGCGCATACTGGGGGAGGACCCCATCCACTAGTTTCTCCAACTCTTCAGACGTGAAGGCAGGGGCCCTTTCCCCAGTCGCAGCAGCCATTGTCACTTCCAGACCGAGGTCACAGCAGCACTTGCAGTATAGGTCCTCTCCTGTGGATGATCAGGTCTCGAGTGATTAGGCAGATAGAAAATGGCGGTCACGGCCGCGGCGGTGCGTACTGCGACCGCCGGCGCACATCGTCATTGGCTCCTGAATCCCATAGGGTTCAATGTTAACCAATGCGGCTTCGTATAGCGGTCTTCGACCGCCTACCGCCACGGTGTGCCACGCCAGCGCATTGACCTCACATCCCATTGTCCCACTTCACCGGTCAGGCAGCCGCCATTTCAAGGGCCCACATGGCTTAATTTCAACTGCGTCACACAGGCCTAGGCCTTGCATTGCCACACATCCAAACATAGCCATCCATACCTTTTTGTGTACTGTGCATGCAGTGGTGAACGTACCTGTGACTTGCTTGACTCTGTGCTCCATGTTGTCCTTCCTACGCACCGTCCGCTGGGACTTGCCAGGAGAAGGATGAATCCTCGCGTGTACCACCCGCTGGTGGACCTGTCGACAATGGAAGAACGCGACATCATACTACGATACCGACTTGACCGAGCCACTATACATGAACTGTGTGCCCAGCTAGAGCCAGCTCTGATGTCCCCCATCCGCCAACCCACAGGAATTCCCCCTCTAGTGAAGGTTCTGTCAGTCCTCCATTTTCTGGCAAGTGGCTCATTCCAGACAACAGTGGCCATGTCATCTGGAATGTCTCAGCCTATGTTTTCAAAGATCTTGTCTAGAGTGTTGTCTGCCCTGACGAAACACATGCAGCGCTACATTGTATTCCCTGAGGAGGTCGATTTGGCCACTGTGAAGGGTGATTTTTATGCCCTTGGACATATTCCCAACATAATTGGTGCCATTGATGGGACCCATGTGGCTTTAGTACCCCCAAAAGACGATGAGCAGGTGTACAGAAACAGGAAAAGTTACCATTCGATGAACGTTCAGGTGGTCTGTTTGGCTGACCAGTACATCTCCCATGTGAATGCCATGTTCCCTGGGTCAGTGCATGATGCGTATGTGATGCGAAATAGCAGCATCCCTTATGTGATGGAACAGCTACAGAGACAACGTGTGTGGCTAATTGGTGACTCTGGTTACCCCAACCTGCCTTGGCTATTGACCCCAGTGAGGAATCCCCGGACAAGGGCAGAGGAACGGTACAATGAGGCCCATGGGCGAACTAGGAGGGTCATTGAAAGAACCTTTGGCCTCCTGAAGGCCAGGTTTAGGTGCCTACATATGACAGGGGGATCCCTGATGTACTCACCAAAGAAGGTGTGCAAGATCATCGTGGCCTGCTGCATGCTTCACAATCTGGCATTGCGACGTCAGGTGCCCTTCCTGCAGGAGGATGGTCCAGATGGTGGTGTTGAAGCAGCTGTGGAGCCTGCGGAGAGTGAAGAGGAGGAAGACGAAGAGGACGACCCAGACAACAGGGACAGAGTTATCCATCAGTATTTTCAGTAGCACACAGGTAGGAATCACCCACGCCATTTACCATTTACTGAATGCCCCCTGCATCTTTACTTTGTGTATTTCCCCCCAGTTCTTTTAAACTGAAGTTTACTTTTCCCTTCCCTTTTCAGTGCTGTATGACCCACTGCGTGACTTCTGCTTGGTTAGCCCATGGACTAATGCTTATTGACATCGGTATGTTGTCCACACATAAATAACAGAACATTATTGATAAGTAATGTGTTATACATTTGTAAATAATACAGGCTGACTCCAGAATGATTTATGTGCAATGAGTGATTTATTTTTAGTGCTATATTTTGGTACATGATATTAAAACGGTGAAGGGTGAGGGTGGAGTTATGTCCATGGCAGAGTCCAGTTCTCGGTCGCACAGGTGCATTGTTCATATGGCTGTGGAAGGATGGAGCAGGGGCAGTTCAAGGTTGGACAGGGTGACACTGTGGGACAGTGGAATGACATCCGGGGGGATATTAGACTGGCGGGGGTCTTGGCATCCTACTCTGTCTTCCTTTGAGATCTCAGGTTCCTCTTGCGGGGTGGTTGTTCTTCAGCAGGAGGTGGGGTTCTGGTGGCCCGTCATTCTGTGGGGGCCTCCTGACCACTAGCGCCGGCGGAGGTGGTAGGCTGTTCCTGGCTAGTGACAGGGGCCCTTTGCGGTGCCACATGGTCCCGCAATGTGGTTTCTATCCGGTTGAGGGCCTGGACTATGGTCTCCATTGCGGTAGCGATGTCCCGGAGTTCATTGCTGAACCCCATGTACCGTTCCTCCTGCTGTGCCTGGATCTCAGTGAACCTGGCCAGTACCGTCGCCATCGTCTCCTGGGAGTGATGGTATGCTCCCATGATGGTGGTGAGGGCCTCTTGGAGAGTCGGTTCCCTGGGCCTGTCCTCCCCCCCCTGTCGCACAGCAGCCCTCCCAGTTGCCCTGTTTCCCCGGGCCTCTGTCCCCTGGACGGTGTGCCCACTACCACTGCCCCCAGGTCCCTGTTGTTGTTGGGGTGTTGGGTCAGCCTGGGTGCCCTGTAGTGGCGGACACACCGCTGATTGACGCGTCCGCGGGACAGAGGCATGGGCCCGCTGGGTGGGAGCTGTGCTGGTGTTCCCAGAGGGGTTTGGGTCTGCTGTGGCCTGTGTCTGTGTGTGGGGAACCGACTGTCCAGAGGTCCCCGATGGTCCGGGCTGGTCGTCAGGTTCGAGGTCGACAGAGCTGCTGTCCTCGCTGGGGGCCTGTTCTGGGGGTGGGATGGACATCTCTGGACCCTCCGTGGCGGTGTGTTGGCGTTCGGGCCCTGCAGGGGTGAAGGAGTATGGTTATTGTTTCTGTGTGTGCCATGGCGTGCATTTTGGGTGCCCTTGTCCCCCAGTGCTGGCATTCCCTTGTGGGAGGTGTTGTGAGGGTTGGGGGGGGGTGTATGGGTATGTGCAATGGTCATGCTTTGGTGGTGGCTGTCTATGGTTTGTGTTGGCATTCAGGGGTTGGTGTTGTTTAGGGTGGGTTGTGCTGGTGAGACATTGGCAGGGAGGTTATGTGCTGGGGGGTGATATTCGGGGGGGGGTTGGCATGCTGGTGGTTGGGGGGGTGAAGTAGTTGAGATTCGACTTACCAGAGTCCATTCCTCCGTGTACTCCAGCGAGGCCATCAGGATGCAGGATGTTTACCACCTCTTGCTCCCATGCTGTGAATTGGGGTGGGGTGGGTGGGGGTCCGCCGCCAGTCTTCTGCACAGCGATGTTGTGCATGGAGATCATCGAGCGCACCTTCCCCCGTAGGTCGTTCCATCGCTTTCTGATATCTTCCCGATTTCTGGGATTCTGTCCCACAGCGTTGACCCTGTCTACGATCCTTTGCCATAGCTCAGCCTTCCTTGCTATGGTGGTGTGCTGCACCTGTGTGCCGAAGAGCTGGGGCTCAACCCTCATGATTTCCTCCACCATGACCCGGAGTTCTTGGTCCGAAAACCGTGGGTGTCTTTGGGGTGCCATGGGGTGGTGTGGATGAGGTGTGGGGTGGTGTTTGTGGTGATGTGCGTGGTGATATGTGGTGATGTGTGCGTAGATGTGGTGTGGGTGATGAAGTTGTGTTCCTGTGTGTGTTGGGGTTTTCTAATGCTGTGCTCGCTATCTCTATCTCTCTCGCTCTCGCCTTCGCTCCGATTTCCAACTAGTGGGGGTTTGTGGGTGATGTGGGTGTGTGTTTTATAGTTGATTGGATGTGTGGGAGCGTTGTTTGTATGTGTCTCAGGTGTGCGTATTTCAAAATGTCCAATGTGGCAGTGTTTTGGTGCTGTGTGTGTATTTTGACCGCGGCGGTGTGTACCGCCAATGGAATACCGCGGTTGAAAGACTGCCGCGTGGATTCGTGGGTCAGAATGGCATGGGCGTGTTTGTGTTGGCATGACGGTGGAGGTTTGGTCATCTCCAGTTTTCCGCGGCCCGCTGATGTGGCGGCCTTCCTTGGATGTCGGATTTTTGGCGGTTTCACAGTTGGTGGTCAGAATGACCGTGGCGGTCTGCCGCGGCGGTAGTATGGCGGACTTCTGACCGGCGGTAAGGGCCTTTTACCGCCGAGGTCAGAATGACCCCCATAGTGTCTTAATTCTTTAAAAAGCAAACAAAGGGGGTCATTACAACCCTGGCGGACAGTGTTAAAGTGGCGGTAAGACCGCCAACAGGCCGGCGGTAAAAAGTTTGCAATTACGACTGTGGCGGAAACCGCCAACAAAGACAGTCACTTTAACACTCAGACTGCCACGGCGGTACAGACCAACAGCTTGGCGGTCACCGCCAAAAGACAGGCGGGAGACAATGTACCGCCCACACTATTATGACAGGCCAATCCGCCACCTTTTCCGGGGCAGATACAACGCAGATAAAAACACGGTGGAAACAGGCATTTCAAATGAAAAACGCTCACCTCTACACACTCCACGAGGAAAGAGGACAGCATGGAGCTGGAACTTCAAATTTTTCCAGCCCTAGTCTTCCTGCTCTTCTACGATGATCACCAACGCTGGCGGCGAAGAGCACGGTGAGTACTGCACCTACGACATAGGGGAGGGGGGAGGCAAAAAACAGGGACACACACACTCAACACCCCAACCCCCACCCCGACCCTCACCCACTACAACACACACACCAATGCTTATCTATACATTACAGTAACACCCCCAACCCCCCTGGAAGAATGCAAAGACAAACGGAAATGAGTGTAACTATTGTAATATATCAAAAATCAGTAAGCAAAAATATACATATATATATACACTATAAACAAAATATACACCACGATTATTAGTGCAAGTTTTGCATCATTCATAGTCCGTGGACCACTGGGCCCAAAATGCATGGGCGAGGCCCACACAAGATACTCAAACATGACGGAGAGAACACTGCTGGGGCATCAGATAGAAATACTACAGGCACCTCAGGGGGAAGGGAAGGGGGGGCACCTCAGCCGGATGAGTGCACGATGCCAGATCCACGAGGGGGCTCCATGCCCATTGATCAATCCTGGGGAGTGCAAAGCCACAGTCTCACAAGTCTCTACAGTGGGTGGGTTGCCCACTGTACCATCCTGGGGAGTCCAAAGCCACAGTCTCTCAAGTCTCTACAGTGGGTGGTTTGCCCACTGTTCCATCCTGGGGAGTGCAAAGCCACAGTCTCTCAAGTCTCTACAGTGGTTGGTTTGCCCACTGTACCATCCTGGGGAGTGCAAAGCCACAGTCTCTCAAGTCTCTACAGTGATTGGTTTGCCCACTGTACCATCCTGGGGAGTGCAAAGCCACAGTCTCTCAAGTGGATGCATGCCTCCACTGGTTCTGGAGGGTGACTGGTGCCCAGAGTGCTTCATCCTGTGCAGGGCAGATAGAGTGGATGCATGTCTCCACTGGTTCTGGAGGGGGACTGGTGCCCAGAGTGCTTCATCCTGTGCAGGAAAGACGGAGTGGATGCATGTCTACACTGGTTCTGGAGGGGGACTGGTGCCCAGAGTGCACTCAACCGTGACAGTCCCAGTTGCGTCACTGCCCCTGCCGCAAATGGGCTAGCGGTGTTTTCCATGGCGGTCTTTGCCCTGTTCAGCGGTGCTTGCCACGGCGGTCTTTGCCCTGTTCAGCGGTCTTTGCCCTGTTCAGCGGTGCTTGCCATGGCGGTCTTTGCCCTGTTCAGCGGTCTTTGCCCTGTTCAGCGGTGCTTGCCATGGCGGTCTTTGCCCTGTTCAGCGGTCCTTGCCCTGTTCAGCGGTGCTTGCCATGGCGGTCTTTGCCCTGTTCAGCGGTCTTTGCCCTGTTCAGCGGTGCTTGCCATGGCGGTCTTTGCCCTGTTCAGCGGTGCTTTCCATGGCGGTCTTTGCCCTGTTCAGCGGTGCTTGCGATGGCGGTCTTTGCCCTGTTCAGCAGTGCTTGCCCTATTCAGCGGTCCTTGCCCTGTTCAGCGGTGCTTGCCATGGCGGTCCGTCATTGCCCAGCTGGCCTGCGGCTGGCAGTCCTTCAAGGGTCAGCTGGGCTGTGGCTTGCGGGGCCCTCCTGTGCAGTGACGATGGGGCTGGCGGTGGTCTCTTCCTGGGCAGTGATGATGGGGTTGGCGGTGGCCTCTTCCTGGGCAGTGATGATGGGGCTGGCGGTGGCCTCTTCCTGGGCAGTCATGATGGGGCTGGCAGTGGCCTCCTCCTGGGCAGTGACGATGGGGCTGGCGGTGGCCTCTTCCTGGGCAGTGGCGATGGGGCTAGCGGTGGCCTCCTCCTGGGCAGTGACAATGGGGCTGGTGGTGACCTCCTCCTGGGCAGTGACGATGGGGCTGGCGGTGGCCTCTTCCTGGGCAGTGACGATGGGGCTGGCGGTGGCCAGATGATGGCGGTCTTCTCCGCCGTGCTGCTCCTCCCAGACTTTGCAGGTTTCCTTTGTCCCTTTCCCACCTGGGGAGGAGTCACAGCTGAGTCCACACTCCCCCTGGGACCTCTGTGAGCGGCTTGGCTGGCAGGAGTCTTCCCCGTCTCCCGCCGGGCACTGTCCAACTTCTGGTGCTTCACAGGGGGGGGGGACTGGCTGTGCTCTGGCTCCGTGCCACACTGGCTACCCTGGTGGCCGATGCACTCCTAATACCTGTAACAACAGGCACCACTGGTCCCGGAGATTTTTTGGCTGAGGTGCTAGTACGGGACCTGAGTTGGAGGGGGGGGTTGTGGGAAATAGGTTAAGGGTGGACAGGAAAAGTTTTTGGGACACACTGGGACGGGTAGCTGGAGGGGGTTTGGAAGTGGAGGAAGAGGTTGTGGTTGTAGGAGGTGTAAGTTTTGTGGATTTGGGTGCAGGTGCATGCGCTGGAGGCTGTTGTGAGGTGGATGGCTGCTGGGTGGGTGTGTGCCTGCGTTTGAGTATCTTCGGAGGGGGTGTCACAGACACACTGGGAGAGGACACAAGGGACGTGTAAATGGTAGTGGGGGTGGTGAGTACACGTGAGCGGGGTGTGGTGGTGGGTGTGCTGGTGCGGGACGTAGTGGCTGTAGTGGTAGTGCATGCAGGTGTGTGTGTAGATGAGACTGGGAGGGAGGAGGGAGACAAGGAGGAGGGGACACAGTGGAGGCAGTGGATGTTGGTGTGTCTGTATGTGTGTGATGCTTGCGTGAGTGCCTGTGGGATGTGTGGTGCTTATGTTTGCCTGAGCTTCCCTTGTGTGGTGAGGTGTGTGCAGGCTGGTCTGATTTTGTACTTGGGATAGGCAGAGGTACAGGGGATTGGGTCTGGGTGGAGGAAGTTGGAGGGGGGAGGCTAGACACAGGGACAATGGCTGCCATCAGTGCTGAGGCCAGACTTTGAAGGGTTCGATGAAGGGCAGCCTGACCAGAATGAATGCCCTGCAGGAATGCATTTGTGTGTTGCAACTCCCTTTCTACACCCTGGATGGCATTCAAAATGGTAGACTGCCCAACAGTGAGGGACCTGAGGAGGTCAATGGCCTCCTCACTGAGGGCAGCAGAGGTGACAGGGGCAGGGGCTGAGGTGCCTGGGGCAAAGGTGATGCCCACCCTCCTGGGTGAGTGGGCATGGGCAAAGGCTGAGGGGCTGCTGGGAGGGCGGTGCTGGTAGGAGGGGTGGCGGCTGTACCTGTGGTAGTGGGGGGCACAGATGATGCCGCCACCACAAAGGAGCTCCCATCGGAGGACGAGTCCGTGTCGCTTGTTGCAGATCCTGTGACCGCTGTGGTGCTCCCCTCGCCCTCCGTCCCACTGGTGTATTCTGAGTCCGTAGTGTGGGCCTCCATGCCCATGTGGGATGCAGCTTCCTCATGCTCCGGTGCCACTCTACCTCCACCTGATGATGCTAATGCACAGAAGAACAGGGAGACCACAAAAAAGGGGGTGGGGGAACAGTAGAAAGACAGGTTGAGTGCATGGCTTACCGCTACCGTTGGCAGACAATACAGACACAGCAGCCCCCTCACTGTGTCGCACTGTTGGCCTCTACAGTGCAATTCCTGGGAAATGGCCTACAAGGCTATGGATGACATCTGCACACATAGATGACCCTGGGGCATGAAAAGCAGTACTTGGCACTCTACAGAGGTGGGGTGGGGGCCACAGGGCCATGCCTTATGAATGGGCATAGCCTACGGAACTCGCCCTGGCCTAGGGGAACCCACAGCCCTCCTCCCCCACCCAGACACCTTACCTGCGTGCAAAGTCAGCTGAATAATAGTGTACTCACCCCCTTGTGTCTGCTGTGTTGCCCTCAAGCGCCCATCCAACTCAGGGAAGGCCACCGCCAGGATCCGGAACATCAGGTGGGTCATGGTTCGACGGGCACCCCTCCCACATTGGGAGGCCATCCCCAGCTGAGCCTCCGCCGTCTTCTAGGTCCAGCGGCGAATGTCCTCCCATCTCTTCCAGCAGTGGGTGCTCCGTCTGTGGTGGACCCCCAGGGTCCGAACGTCCTTAGCGATGGCACGCCAAATATCCTTCTTCTGGTGGGCGCTGACCTACATGAAATATACAGGGGAAGAAGAGAAGTCATTACCAACTGCACCGTCAAAGTGAGTGGCCCCAATCCCTACCCTTGCCATGTGGCACATGCATTCACCGTCTTTCGTGCACTCAGAACTCTGCCCTCTTCCTTCTTACAACCAGCCCTCTCCACACAGGCATAGCCCATACAACATGCTCCCTGTGTACTTACCTGTTGGTCTGGAGGACCGTAGAGTAGCGTGTACTGGGGGAGGACCCCCTCGATGAGCTTCTCCAACTCCTCTGCAGTGAAGGTAGGGGCCCTTTCCCCAGACGCACAAGCCATTGTCTCTTCCAGACCAAGGTCACAGCAGCACTTGCAGTGTAGGTCCTCTCCTGTCGAAGATCAGGTATCGAGTGATTAAACAGTTAGAAAATGGCGGTCACATCCGCGGCTGTGAGTATCATCACTGCCGGCGTACATCGTCATTGGCTCCTGGGACCCATAGGGTCCAATGTTAACCAATGCAGCATTGTGCCGCGGTCTTCGACCGCCTACCGCGACGGTGTACAACGCCAGTGCAGTTACCTCATATCCCATTGGCCCGCTTTAGAGGTCAAGCAGACGCCATTTCAGGGGCCCACATGGCCTAATTACAAACTGCGTCACACACATCTAGGCCTACTCTCAACACACAAATAGGCCACATTTTGTGTATGATTGGTGTTCTGTGTAGACTGTGGGTACATAGGCTCAGGTGGAGGATTTGCCTACAGTGAAAGGTGACTTTTATGCCCTTGGACATATCCCCAACATCATAGGTGCCTTTGATGGGACCCATGTGGCCTTGGTACCCCCCCCCCTCACAGGAGTGAACAGGTGTACAGAAACCGGAAGAGTTATCATTCCATGAATGTACAGATGGTATCTTTGGCAGACCAGTACATCTCCCATGTGAATGCCATGTTCCCTGACTCAGTGCATGACGCCTAATTCCTGCGGAATAGCAGCATCCCTTATGAGATGGGTCTACTACAGAGGCACTGGGTGTGGCTATTAGGGATCTCTGGTTACCCCAACCTGTCATGGCTACTGACACCAGTGAGGAATCCCAGGACCAGGGCAGAGGAACGCTACAATGAGGCCCATGGGCGGACTAGGAGGGTGATTGAACGCACCTTCGGCTCCTGAAGGCGAGGTTCAGGTGCCTCCATATGACAGGTGGATCCCTATTCTATTCACCAAAGAAGGTGTGTCAGATCATCGTGGCCTGCTGTATTCTTCATAATTTGGCTTTGCGACGACAGGTGCCTTTTCTGCAGGAGGATGGTCCAGATGGCGGTGTTGTGGCAGCTGTGGAGCCTGTGGACGGTGATGAGGAGGAAGCAGAGGAAGAAGACATTGACAACAGGGACTCAGTCATCCAGCAATATTTCCAGTGAAACACAGATGAGAATACATTCCTGCCTACTACATGTACTTTTACACTTCTACCTCTATCCTGTCTGTCGATTTCACCCAGTGTATGGTCACTGAGTTGTCACTTTCCCTTACGGTTTCACAGGTGTGGGTCCCAACATCTGTCATCTGCTTAGATTCCTCATGGACTAGAGCTGTGTGACATAGGTATGTTGACATTACTAATTCCTGGAAATGTTGTCACTGTAATTGCAAATACACTATTTCAAAATCACAGACAGACTCCAGATCTTGGTGCTTTAGGTGTGTTTATTTAAATGCAAAATATTGGAGGGGGAGTTAAATGGTGAGGGGTGATGGCGGAGGAGTGTCCATGCAGAGTCCAGTCTATTTGTCTCATAGGTGCATTGCCCATATGGGCATAGGAAGTGGAGCTGGGGCAGTTCCAATGTGGACAGGGTGACAAAGTGGGACAGTGGGTTGACAATCAGGGTGGTCTCATTTCTTGGCGGGGATCTTGGAATCGTGCTCTGTCTTGTTCCTGTATCTCAGGGACCGCTTGCGGGGTGGTTCTCCATCTGCAGGGGGTGGGGTGCTGGTGTTATGGTCCTGTGGCGGGGCTTCCTGTCCACTGGCGCCGGCGGAGGTGGTGGGCAGTTCATCGTCCATGCTAGTGTCAGGGGCCCCTTGGAGTGCCACAGTGTCCCTCCTGGTGTTTAGTATTTCCTTCAGCACCCCTACGATGGTGCCCAGGGCGGAGCTGATGGTTCTGAGTTCCTCCCTGAACCCCAGATACTGTTCCTCCTGCATGCGCTGGGTCTCCTGAAACTTGCCCAGGACCTTTGCCATCGTCTCCTGGGAGTGGTGGTATGCTCCCATGGTGGAGGAGAGGGCCTCATGGAGAGTGGGTTCCCTTGGCCTGTCCGCCCCCTGTTGCACAGCAGCCCTCCCAGTTGCCCTGTGTTCCTGGGCCACCGTCCCCTGGACCGTGTGCCCACTGCCACTGTCCCCAGGTCCCTGTTGTTGATGGGGTGGTGGGTTATCCTGGGTTCCCTGTAGTGGTGTACACACTGCTGATTGACGTGTCCTGGGTACGGAGGTATGGGCCCGTTGGGTGGGTGCTGTGCTGGTGTTACCAGAGGGTGGAAGGTCTGTGGTGGCCTGTGCCTGTGCGAGGGGAACCGACTGTCCCGAGGCCCACGATGGTCCAGGCTGGTCATCTGGATCCAGTTGGACAGAGCTGCTGTCATCACTGTGGCCTCTTCTGTGGGTGGGGTGGAGATGTCTGGACCTTCCTGTCTGGTGACGTTGGGTAGTGGTCCTGCAGGGGTGGAAAAGCTTAATTATTGCATCTGTGTGTGTCATGGTGGCCAATGGGTGGGTGACCGGTGTACCCCAGTGCTTGCATGTGGGGACTTGTGTGATGATGGTTTAGGGGGTTGTGTAGGTATGTGCAGTGGGCATGCTTTAGTGATGGGTGTCCATGCGTTGGGGTTGCATGCAGGGCATGGTGTTGGGATGGGTGGTTTGTGATAGTGGGGTATATGTGAGTTGGTGGAGTGCTGAGGGTGAGGGTACAGGTAGGAGTGTGTGATGGCATGCAGGAAGGGTGGGGGATATATTAGTAAAGCTTTGACTTAGCAGAGTCCATTCCTCCACTGACTCCTGCGAGGCTCTCAGGATGCAGAATCGCCAAGACCTGCTCCTCCCATGTTGTTAGTTGTGTGGGAGGAGGTGGGGGTCAACCGCCAGTCCGCTGAACTGCCAGGTGGTCACTTAAGACCACGGAACGCACCTTCCCCTGTAGGTCGTTCCACCTCTTCCTGATGTCGTCCCGATTTCTTGGGTGTTGTCCCACTGCGTTTACCCTGTCAACTATTCTTCTCCATAGCTCCATCTTCCTTGCATTTGAGGTGTGCTGCACCTGTGCTTCAAATAGCTGTGGCTCTACCCAGATGATTTCCTCCACCATGACCCTGAGCTCCTCCTCCGAGAACCTGAGGTGTCTTTGCCGTGCCATGGGGTGCTGTAGGTGATGTGTGGGGTGGTGTGTGTGGTGATAGGTGTGGTGATATGTAGTGGTGTGTGGTGTTTTGTGGGTGGAAGTTGTGTGGGTGATGGTGTTGAGTGCCTGTGGCTGCTAGTTTGTGGATGGTGGTGTCTCTCTCTGGCCTTGTCTCTGTAATAGTGGTCATAGGGGTTTGTGGGTGATGTGGGTGTGTGTTTTATATTGTATTGGGTGTGTGGGAGTGGTGTGTGTATGTGTATCAGGTGTGTGTATTTCGAATTGTCCAATGTGGCGGTGTTTTGTATGTGTGTGTGTATTTTGAGCGTGGCGGTGTGTACTGCCAATGGAATACCGCGGTTGAAAGACTGCCATGTGGATTCGTGGGTCGTGATAGTGTGGGCGTATTTCTGTTGGCGTGACGGTGGAGGTTTTGTTTTCGCCAGTTTAGCACTAACCTTTGGTGTGACGGACTTGTGTGGGTGTCTGTATTTTGTCGGATTTCGAGATGTGGGTCATAATAGCTGTGGCGTAATTCCTCAGCCGCGGCGGTATGTTGGCGGTCTTCTCCACGGCGGTAAGCGGCTTTTACCGGCAATTTTGTAATGACCACTAAAGTCTCTTTCAAGCACAAAGTACCTGGTTTAAAGTGGAAAATCTCCGCAAAGGGCCTCAGAAGAAGAGATACGTGGAATAATGGTGTGTGCGTCGATTTCTCCCCTGCACACACGGACTTGCGTTGTTATTTTTCACGCGGGGAAGTCATGCGTTGGTTTCCGGCGCGTGGACAGTCGCTTTCTGTGGGTCGCGGGATTACCAGATGTCCCGGGTGTGTGCGTGGATTCTTCGGCTTGTTTTCTGGCTGCGTGTTGTTCCGGGAGGCTGTGCGTGGAATTCTCGTTCTCACGGCAGGCGTCACGTCGATTTCCCCTCTGGAAGTCAGGCGCCGTTGTCCTTGCGAGGCCGTGCATTGAAGTTCCAGTCGCCCGAAGGTGTTGCGTCGATCAGTGTCGGTGTGCGGCGATTTTCTCGCCGCGGAGCAAGCTGTGCGTCGAAATTTTCAGCGTACGAAGAGTCCAAATGAAAAAGAGAAGTCTTTTTGGTCCTGAGACTTCAGGGAACAGGAGGCAAGCTCTATCCAAGCCCTTAGAGAACACTTTTACAGCCAGACAAGAGTTCAGTAAGGCAGCAGGACAACAGCAAGGCAGCAGTCCTTTGTAGAAAGCAGTCAGGGGAGTCCTTTAGGCAGCCAGGCAGTTCTTCTTGGCAGGATGCAGGTTCTGGTTCAAGGTTCTTCTCCAGCAAGTGTCTGATGAGGTAGGGCAGAGGCCCTGTTTAATACTAAATTGTGCCTTTGAAGTGGGGGTGACTTCAAAGAGTGGCTAAGAAATGCACCAGGTCCCCTTTCAGTTCAATCCTGTCTGCCAGGGTCCCAGTAGGGTGTGTGGCAGTCCTTTGTGTGAGGGCAGGCCCTCCACCCTCCCAGCCCAGGAAGACCCATTCAAAATGCAGATGTATGCAAGTGAGGCTGAGTACCCTGTGTTTGGGGTGTGTCTGAGTGAATGCACAAGGAGCTGTCAACTAAACCTATCCAGACGTGGATTGTAAGGCACAGAACAATTTAAGTGCAAAGAAATGCTCACTTTCTAAAAAGTGGCATTTCTAGAATAGTAATATTAAATCTGACTTCACCAGTCAGCAGGATTTTGTATTACATTCTGGCCATACTAAATATGACCTTCCTGCTCCTTTCAGATCAGCAGCTGCCACTTCAACAATGTATGAGGGCAGCCCCAATGTTAGCCTATGAAGGGAGCAGGCCTCACAGTAGTGTAAAAACGAATTTAGGAGTTTTACACTACCAGGACAGATAAACTGCACAGGTACATGTCCTGCCTTTTACCCACACAGCACCCTGCTCTAGGGGTTACCTAGGGCACACATTAGGGGTGACTTATATTTAGAAAAAGGGGAGTTTTAGGCTTGGCAGGTACGTTTAAATGCCAAGTCGAAGTGGCAGTGAAACTGCACACACAGGCCTTGCAATGGCAGGCCTGAGACAAGGTTAAGGGGCTACTGAAGTGGGTGGCACAACCAGTGCTGCAGGCCCACTAGTAGCATTTAATCTACAGGCCCTAGGCACATATAGTGCATTCTACTAGGGTCTTACAAGTAAGTCAAATAGCCAATCATGGATAAACCAATCAACAGTACAATTTACACAGAGAGCTTATGTACTTTAGCACTGGTTAGCAGTGGTAAATTGCCCAGAGTTCAAAAGCCAACAACAACAGGTCAGAAAAAATAGAATGAAGGAGGCAAAAAGTTTGGGGATGACCCTGTCAAAAAGCCAGGTCCAACAGATGCTGTTTCAGTAATGCCATAGCTGGGCAAACACTTTGTCCATATGGCTGAAAGAGAGAACAGGGTTGCTGTTTCTCTTGGGTTGGAGCAGGGCAGGGCTGCTGTCCTATGAGCTCCACACTAGGACAGGGCTGCCGTCCTAAGTGTTCAGAGGTAGTGTAGGGCTGCTGCACTAAAGTTTCTCTGGGAGGGCTTGAGGTTTGCTCCAAATTTACTAAAAGAGTGCAATTTTGCACATCTGGTTTGGTGGTTCCACATAGGGGTACTTTTACCTCTGGGAGTCCAGCTGTGGCAGCTGTGGGCTCCTTTGGTACAGGCTCCACCCCAGGAGGGGTTTCTCCCACCACAGGAATAGTATCCTTTGTGGCAGGGTAGGGAAGGGATACTTCGATACCCTTTTTACCTGTTGGTGATATCTCCTTTGCTTTTTCATTTCACCTGAAATGAGAGGAAGCAATTCCTCAGGGATACCCAGCCTGGATGTATGGGTCCTAAACTCCACCTCAGCCCAACCTGAGGCCTCTTAGTCATTACCTAAGAGACAGTCTACAGGTAAGCTAGGTGATACCAGCACCTGCTTTGGGCCAGTAGCTCACCCACAATTAAGTTGTACTACAGCTAAGGGGAGAGACTGAGGGGGTCATTCCGACCCTGGCGGTCAAAGACTGCCAGGGGCGCGAATGATGGAAGCACCGCCAACAGGCTGGCGGTGCTTCCATGCCCATTCCCGCGGTCAGAAAACCGGGGCCGGCGGTTTCCAGCCGGTTTTCCCCCGACTGGGCGAATCCGCCATGGGGATTCTGACTCCCTTACCGCCAGCCTGTTTCTGGCGGTTGTCACCGCCAGGAAGAGGCTGGTGGTAACGGGTGTCTAGCGGCCCCTGGGGGCCCCTGCACTGCCCATGCCACTGGCATGGGCAGTGCAGGGGTCTCCTAACAGGGCCCCAGCCTGCTTTTCACTGTTTGCCTAGCAGACAGTGAAAAGCGCAATAGGTGCAACTGCACCCGTCGCACACCTGCAACACCGCCGGCTCCATTCGGAGCCGGCTTCAGTGTTGCAGGCCCCCTTCCCGCTGGGCCGGCGGGCGCTAACAATGTTAGCGCCCGCCGGCCCAGCAGGAAGGTTGGAATGGCTGCAGCGGTCTTTTGACCGCGGAGCGGCCAAATGGCGGTTCCCGCCAGGCGGGCGGTGACCACCGCCCGCCGGGGTCAGAATGACCCCCTGAGTGGTGTTGTTGGCATCAGTAACCTGGTACTTCTGTCCAAGGAGGTGTTGTGCAGGTGACACCAAGTTGTCAGTCACCAAAGTGATACTGGCACCTGTGTCCCTGTAACCATGGGCCTCAAAACCATTTATTACAATTGACTGCTTACACTTGTCCATGTTAAGGGGACAAGCAGCCAAGGTGGCAAGGCCGGTGCCACCAGGTGTGACAGAAACAGTCTTGGGAGCTTCTACCCCAGCTTCTATGATGGACCCAAAAATGAACCCCCACTATTACCACTACTGCTAGGGGCACTAGAGCTTGAAGTATTAGTGGTGATAGGCTTCGGGGCTTTACCTGAGCAAGATTTATCCCCTGGCTCATGGCCTTTACCTCAGCACACATAGCACCAGGGCTTTTCATTGTGTGCAGAGTAAGGAGAAGAGGAAGATGATTTATCCCCACCTCCAGAGGTGTGTTGTGGACCTGAAGAAGGATATTTGTGCTTACTTTTATCCCTATGCTTATCCTGAGACTTTTCACCATCTTACTTCTTTTCTTTGTGACCCCCGGTATGAGCTTTTCTGCTCACCCTTGTTTTGGCCCATTTGTCTGCCTTCTTTCCCAAATCTTGGGGAGAGGTCAGATCTGAGTCTACAAGACACTGGTGTAACAAGTCAGACACACAACTATTCAATATATGCTCTCTCAAAATCAGATTATACAGGCCTGGTAATGAGACACTTTACTGCCATTTAACCAATGCTCTAAAGCTTTCACAGAACAGTCCACAAAGTCAACCCAATCTTGTGAAGATTCTTTCTTGGTTTCCCTAAACTTGATTCTGTATTGCTCTGTGGTTAGGCCAAAAACCCTCAATGAGTGCATTCTTTAAAATGTTGTAGTTGTCTGCATCCTCCTCCCTAACAGATAGGAGTCTGGCCTCCCTTTGTCAGAGAAGGAAAACCAAAGTATAGCAGCCCACTGCTTTTGAGGGACCCTTTGAACCTTACAGGCCCTCTCAAGTGCAGCAAACCACTTTTGAATATCATCCCCCACCTTGAATGGGGAAACAATTTTGTGTAAGTTTCTGGAGCTAATGTTGTCCTCCCTGACCTCATGACTCCTGAGCTTTCAATGCTGCTGCCACCATGGGGAACTAACCCCAACCCCTGCCTTTCTCTTTCTACAGCTTCCCTATTTAGGGCCAGCTGTTGCTGTTTCAGTCTCAGTCTGGCCTCCTTGTAGGAAAGCACCATCTTGCCTGTCATGTCACCCCCATTTTTACTTGTGTGGCCGTTTGTTTTTGCCTGTCTCGCTGGGATCCTGCTAGCCAGGACCCCAGTGCTCATAGTTTGTGGCCTAAATGTGTTCCCTGTGTGGTACCTAACTGTATCACTGAGACTCTGCTAACCAGAATCTCAGTGCTTATGCTCTCTCTGCTTTTAAAATTGTCACTGCAGGCTAGTGACCATTTTTGCCAATTCTGATTGGCACATTGGAACACCCTTACAATTCCCTAGTATATGGTGCCTAGGTACCCAGGGTATTGGGATTCCAGGAGATCCCTATGGGCTGCAGCATTTCCTTTTCCACCCATACGGAGCTCAGACAATTCTTACATAGGACTGCCACTGCAGCATGAGTGAAATAACATCCACGTTATTTCACAGCCATTTTACACTGCACTTAAGTAACGTATAAGTCACCTATATGTCTAACCCTCACTTAGTGAAGGTTAGGTGCAAAGTTGCTTAGTGTGAGGGCACCCTGGCACTAGCCAAGGTGCCCCCACATTGTTCAGGGCAATTTCCCTGGACTTTGTGAGTGCAGGGACACCATTACACGTGTGTACTACATATAGGTCAATACCTATATGTAGCTTCACAATGGTAACTCCGAATATGGCCATGTAACATGTCTAAGATCATGCAATTGTCCCCCCATGCCAAATCTGGTATTGGGGTGCCAATCGCATGCATCCCCGCGGCTCCAGCATGGACCCCGGGGACTGCCAAACGTGCTTTCTGGGGTTTTCACTGCAGCTACACCTGCTGCCAACCCACAGACAGGCTTCTGCTCTCCTGGGGTCTGGGCAGCCCAGTCCCAGGAAGGCAGAACAAAGGATTTCCTCTGAGAGAGGGTGTTACTCCCTCTCCCTTTGGAATTAGGTGTTAAGGGCTGGGGAGGAGTAGCCTCCCCCAGCCTCTGGAAATGCTTTGAGGGGCACAGATGGGGCCCTCCTTGCATAAACCAGTCTACACTGGTTCAGGGATACCCCAGCCCCTGCTCTGGTGTGAAACTGGACAAAGGAAAGAGGAATGACCACTCCCCTGTCAATCACCACCCCAGGGGTGGTGCCCAGAGCTCCTCCAGTGTGTCCCAGACTTCTGCCATCTTGAATGCAGGGGTGTGAGGGCAAAATTGAGGCCTCTGAGTGGCCAGTGCCAACAGGTGACGTCAGAGACCCCTCCTGATAGGTGCTCACCTGGTTAGGTGGCCAATCCTCCTCTGAGGGCTATTTAGGGTCTCTCCTGTGGGTTTCTCTTCAGAAAATGAATGCAAGAGCTCACCAGAGTTCCTCTGCATCTCCCTCTTCGACTTCTGCCAAGGATCGACCACTGACTGCTCCAGGACGCCTGCAAAACTGCAACAAAGTAGCAAGACGACTACCAGCAACATTGTAGCGCCTAGTCCTGCCGGCTTTCTCAACTGTTTCCTGGTGGTGCATGCTCTGAGGGCAGTCTGCCTTCACCCTGAACTGGAAGTCAACAAGAAATCTCCTGTGAGTCGACGAAATCTTCCCCCTGCTAACACAGGCACCAAACTTCTGCATCACCGGTCCTCTGGGTCCCCTCTCATCTTGACGAGCGTGGTCCCTGGAACACAGGAGCTGGATCCAAGTGACCCCGACAGTCCAGAGGGCTTTCTGTCAAAATTTGGTGGAGGTAAGTCCTGGCCTCCCATGGCAGACAGTAATCCTGTGTACTGCGTGATCTGCAGCTCCTAGGGCTTCTGTGCACTTTTGCAAGGAATCCTTTGTGCACAGCATAGCCAGGTCCCCAGTACTCCATCCTGCATTGCTCAACTCGCTGAGTTGACCACTGGCTTCGTGGGAACCTCCTTTGTAGTGTTGAGATGACCGCCGTGCTCAGATTTCCTGAACGCCTGTTCAAGTGCTTCTGCGGGTACTGCCTGCTTCTGCCTGGGCTCCCTGTGCTGCTGAGCGCCTCCTCTGTCTCCTCCTCCAAGGGGCGACCTCCTGGTCCTTCCTGGGCCCAGGCAGCACCCATTTTCTTCAACTGCAACCTTTGCAGCTAGCAAGGCTTGTTTGTGGTCTTTCTATGGGAAAACAACTCTGCATCCTCCAGCACGCTGTGGGACATCTTCTGTGCAAAGGAGAAGTTCATGGCATCTTCCGTTGTTGCAGAATCTTCAGCTTTTTTCACCCAGAGGCAGCCATATTGCACCTTCATCTGGGATTTAGTGGGCTCCTTTCCCCCTAGACACTTTTGTGACTCTTGGACTTGGTCCCCTTCCTTTGCAGGTCCTCAGGTCAAGGAATCTGTCTTCTGTGCTTTGCAGTCCGTTGTTGTCTTTGCAGAATCTCCTTACACAACTTTAGTGTGTTTCTGGGGAAGTAGGGTAAATTTACTCCTACTTTTCAGGGTCTTGGGGTGGGGTATCTTGGACACCCTTAGTGTTTTCTTACCCTCCCAGCAACCCTCTAGACACTACAGTAGGCCTGGGGTCCATTCGTGGTTCGCATTCCACTTTTAGAGTATATGTTTAGTGTTGCCTCTAGGCCTATTGCATCCTATTGTGATCTACACTGTTTGCACTACTTTTCTGTTTACTTACCTGATTTTGGTTTGTGTGTATATTTTGGGTATTTTACTTACCTCCTAAGGGAGTATATCCTCTGAGATTTTTTGGGCACATTGTCTCTAAAATAAAGTACCTTTATTTTTAGTAACTCTGAGTAATGTGAATCTTATGATATAGTGCTATATGATATAAGTAGTATGGTAGGAGCTTTGCATGTCTCCTAGGTCAGCCGAAGCTGCTCTGCTATAGCTACCTCTATCAGCCTAAGCTGCTAGAACACTACTAATCTACTAATAAGGGATAACTGGACCTGGCACAAGGTGTAAGTACCATCAGGTACCCACTATAAGTCAGGCCAGCCTCCTACACTCCTCCAATCTCAGCTTTCTGAGTTCCCTATCTGGGGAGTTATCCTCAGGATTGTGTATGTGAGACTCTTCAGAGACTGAGGTGATGTGAGAATGAGAAGAAGTAGATCTCTTGCTAACTGGTGTAACCCTAGTGACCTGGCCTTTAGGTGGGAAAGGTGCCATACTTGTGTGAGACCCCTTCCACTACCAGCTACACTATGTAGTTTGTTAAGGGAAAGATCTGTGGAAGGACCCTCCCCCGGATCTTCAGGACCCTCTCCTGAATCTACATGGTCAGAATTCCCTCTACCTCCTCTTCTTGCTGTACATGACCCTCTGGATGCTCCTGGTCATTTTGTAAGAGGAGATTCAAGAGGAAATCCTTGTTAGGGTTCTTCCCAATCCCCAGTCTTCTTTCTAAACAGAGACCCCTAAGACTTTTGAAATAAAGGTTTTCATAAGTGGTCTGGACAACCCTGGGGGTAGACTCTACAGAAGACATAGGTCCTCTTTATGAAATCCCACTTACCGCCATGCTGACTGCCTCGCAATTACTGCTGCTGCAGTGAATATCCGTTCACCATAATATGACACACACACCAATCCGTCACTATTCAGCCACAAACACAAATCCGCCACACCAAAGATCATTCATAAAGTGGCGGTATCAAAACTCACACACCATTGCACCACCAGTACTACACCCACCACATTATGACCCACGAATCACCATGGCGACATTCAACTGTGGAAAACCATTGGCGGTACATATCCCTGCCCCCAAAATCGACACACACAAACAAAACCACACCACATTGGACAATTCAAACGACACACACCTGACACCCATACACACACCACACTCACACCACTATAAAACACACACTCACATTACCCACAACCCTTTACCATTACAAACAATTGCCAGCAGAGAGACAGCAAGACCACTGACACAACCAGAGCCACATACTACTTACACCTATAAACTACTCATGCACCCCACGTCACACACCCCAATACTTTATCCAACACACCCTCACCTACACACCTCACACAACAACCATGACACCACAAAGACACCCCCGCTTCACAGAGGAGGAGCTAAAGGTCATGGTGGAGGAAATCATCAGGGTAGAGCCACAGCTATTTGGAGCACAGGTGCAACAGATATCGATAGCTAGGAAGATGGAGCCATGTCAGAGAATTGTGGACAGGGTCAACACCATGAGACAGCACACAAGAACTAGGAATGACATCAGGAAGAGGTGGTACGACCTACGAAAGAAGGTACATTCCATTGTAGCAAGACACCAGCTCACTGTACAGAGGACTGGCGGTGAACCACACCTACTCCCCCACAACTAACAACATGGTAGGAGCAAGTCTTGGCAATCCTACATCCTGAGGGCCTGGTCGGAGTAGGAGGAGGACTTGACTCTGGTAAGTCAACTCTACACTTTTATCACCACCCCACCAGCAATATCCAGTCCCCCAACAGAAGAGGCCTACAGTGATGACAGCAACTCTGGTCTTCTGGATCTAGATGACCAACCTGGCCCATCAGGGACCTCTGGACAGCCGGTTACCCAGGCCCAGTCACACATCACCACAGAGCCTCCCCCATCAGGAAACACTACCACAGCACCCACCCAGAGTACCCACACCTATGTCCCCAGGACACGTCAATCAGCAGTGTGCCCACCTCTACGGGGACCCCAGGCCACACCTCATACCCAAGACAATCAGGGACCTGGGGTCAGTGGGCACACAGTTCAGGGGACAGAGGCACAGGACAACCGGAAAACTGGGAGGACTGCTGTTAGCCAGGAGGAGAACAGGCCCAGGGAACCGACTCTCCAGGAGGCACTTGCAGAGATCCTGGGAGCATATCAACATTCGCAGGACACGATGGCCCAGATCCTGGACAATGTGCAGGAGAACAGGCGGCTGCAGGAGGGACTGTACCAGGGGATCAATGAGGACTTGCAGGCATTCAACAACACCCTGGTCTCCATACCAGGGGTACTGGCAGACATGGCCAATATTATGAGGGAAGCAGTCACACAACAGCGGGCCCCTGCCACTAGCCAGACATCTGAACAGCCTTCCACCTCCGCTGCCGCTAGTGGCCAGGAGGCCACGCCACAGGACTCACAGGCCACCAGCACCCCATCCCCCTGCAGAAGGAGAACCACCTTGCAAAGGTTCCCTGCAATCCAGAGAGAAGCCAGAGACACTTGGCAAGACCCCTGCCAGGAAATGAGACTCTACTGATTGTCACCCTTGTGTCCCACTCTGTCACCCTGTCCACCTTGAAATGCCATTGCTCTCCTTCCTATGTCTCCTTGGACAATGCACCTCTACTACAAACAGACAGGATCAATACCCTGGACTTTCCTCCATCATCACCCCATCCCATTGCACTTGCCCATCTATATTTTAGCAAAATAAAAACCCTTGGGAAATAAGGAAGTATGGAGTATGTCAAATCTTTCAAGTATGTATTCATTGAAACAGATACAAACATTGCAATTCAACTGTGCAGAAAATGAGCATAGATTAATGACCTGTAGCTGGCTGCAGTGATCACACCAGGAGCATATGTGAGGTCAGCAACATCTACAAAATGAATTTGCAAAGGGTACAGTAAGTGGGCATAGAAGTGTGAAAAAATAGCATGCCAATGCCACAGATATTGAAACAAATGTCATAGAAAAGTGGAGTAACACTGTCTTACCTGTGTGTCATTGGAAGTATTGTCTGATCAATGATGTTCTGTTGTCCTAATACACATCCTCTGCCTCCTCATCCTCACTGTCCAGAGGGTGCAGTGCTGCCACACGGGCATCTCCAGCCTCCTCCTCCTCCTGCAGAAAAGGCACATGATGTCTCAGGGCAAAGTTGTGCAACATGCAGCATGCCACTACTATCTGGCAGACCTTCTTGGGTGGGTAGCACAGGGATCCATCTCTCAGATGGAGGTATTTGAACCTGGCCTTCAGGAGGCCCAAGGTTCTTTCAATCATCCTTCTGGATCGCACATATGCCTCATTATAATGTTCTTCTGCCCTTGTCCTGGCATTTCTCACAGGGGACAGCAGCCATGATAGGTTGGGGTAACCAGAGTCACCTGCAAATTTTGAGGGACAACATTTAGCCACACACTATCCCATAAGGCCCATACCATACTCATACCCCAACATCTACTGGGTGGGAACCAGGGCTCACCTATTAGCCACACCCTGTGCCTCTGTAGTTGGCCCATCACATTTGGGATGCTGCTATTCCTCAGGACAAAGGCATCATGCACCGACCCAGGATACTTAGCATTGACGTGAGAGATGTACTGGTCCGCCAAGCACACCATGTGTACATTCATAGAGTGGAAACTCTTCCGATTTCTGAACACCTGTTCATTCTGACGGGAGAGGGACAAATGCAATATGTGTTCCATCAATCGCTCCAATTATGTTGGGGATATGTCCCATTGTATGGAACTCGTCCTTCACTGTGGCCAAATCTTCAACCTGGGTAAATACAATGTAGCTGCACATGTGTTTAATCAGGGCAGACAACACTCTTGTTAGCACTATTGAGAACATTGGCTGTGACATTCCTGCTGCCAAGCGCACTGTCACTTGGAAAGAACCAGTTGCCAGGAAATAGAGCACTGATAGAACTTTCACAAGAGGGGGGATTCTAATGGGGTGACGGATAGCAGATATCAGGTCAGGCTCCAATTGGGCACACAGCTCTGCGATTGTGGCCCTGTCAAGTCTGTAGGTGAGGATAATGTGCCTGTCCACCATTGTTGCCAAGTCCACCAGTGGCCTCTTCACGGGGGTATGTCACCATCTCCTCTTCATCCGCAGGGATAGTAATCTATAGGGCAAAAGGGTGAGGAGCCGGTCAAAAACAAGAATGGGGCTACAACTGAACTTTGCATGCTGTTAACTTGTAATGGGTCAGTGTGATTTTTACAGTATGTCCTAATTTCACCAGTTACGCAGCAATTATTCAGGGCCTGCCCCCCCCACCCTGAAATGGCGTCTGCCTGTCCTGCGTGGAGGGACAGGTGGAAGTGAGGTAATTCCACTGACATTGTGCTCCGTTGCGGGAGGCAGTCGGGAACCGTGGTGCAACTCCTCATTGGGTAATATTGGGCCCTATGTGGTACAGTGTCAAATGGTGATCTATGCTGGCGGTGACGGTACGCACTGGTGCGGACTTGACCCCCATTTTCTATCTGATCCCTCACTTGCTACCTGATCTTCAATAGGAGAGGACCTGCGTGTGCTGCTGTGACCTGTGTCTGGAACCTACCATGGCCTGTGTGACTGGGGAAAGGACCCCAGCCTTCACTTCGGCAGAGTTGGAGAGACTGGTGGATGGGGTCCTACCCCAATACGGACTGCTGTATGGGCCCACAGACCAACAGGTGAGTACACTGTGGGCACGATGCATGTGGCATGAATGCATGGAGTGGTGTGTGTGAAGGCCTCGTGTAATGGGGGTGGGTGGATGTCCTCTGGGCAGCGTATTGGTTGTATGCTGGGCCATGTGTGTTTAAATGGTGATGTGATGGGGTATGGTGGGTGATAAGTGTAACATGCAGGACGGTTTGACTAATTCCATTTTCCTGTGTGAATTGCCTATGCAGCTCAGCGCCCATCAAAAGTAGGGTATATGGCATGCCATCGCCAAGCACGTGCGGACCCTGGAGGTCTAAAGCAGGCGGAGCACCCACCTTCGGAAACGGTGGGAGGACCTGAGACGCTGGGCCCAGAAGACAGCAGAAGCCCAGTTGGGGATGACCTCCCAATGAAGAAGAGGTGCCCATTGAACCCAGACCCCCTGATGGCCCGCATACTGGCGGTGGCCTAACCTGAGCTGCATGGGCGCTTGAGGGCATCACAGCAGCAACAAGGGGGTGAGTACAGTGCCCATCATTGCAACTTAAGCATGGTAGGGTGTTATCCGGGTGGGGGATGTGTGTCACTGGGTGCCCCTATGACAGACCTCACATTGCAGCATCGGTCTCCCGGTGGCTAGGGTTCATAAGGGAGAATCTTGCTACCTAGCTCGTAAGCATCCACAACAGGTCAGGGCTGGGTGGGTCCCAGGTGTGCTGCGTTTGGCAGTGTGTGCCCCTTCCCATGACTTGGCTGCTAATTATTTCTGTGCCAGTGCTATGGCATATTGCGTAGGGCTGTTCTCTGTGTATGAGGGTGCTGTGTTTGCCAACGGTGGTGTTGGTGCAGCCATTGACCAAGTGTATCCCTTGTCTCTTTCCCCTCTTTTTGTTTTGTTATCCTGTCCTTATGTGCATTAGCATCATCTGGCGAAGGAGCGGAGGAGCAGAGGCACTGGCGACGGAGGGAGCTGCATCCCACAGGACCCAGGAGTCCACCGACGCTGAGGGCACCAGTGGGACGGAGGGCAAGGGGAGCACCACAGCGGAGACTGGTGGGGACAGTTCTGGCACAGATACCTCCTCTGTTGGAAGCTCGCTGGTGGTGGCGGACACCTCTGGGACCACCCCAGCTACAGGTGCCACCGCTACCCCCTGTACCAGCACCGCCTTCCCAGCAGCCCCTCATTGAGTTGCCTGTGCCAGCTCACCCAGGAGGGTGGGCATCTCCTTCGCCCCAGGCACCTCAGGCCCTGCCCCAGTGAGCCCTGCTGCCCTGAGTGAGTAGGCTATTGACCTCCGGAGATCCACCTATGTAGGGCAGTCAACCATTGTGAATGCCATCCAAGGGCTGGCAGCCCAAATGCAACAGACTAATGCATTCCTGGAGGGCATTCACACACTGGCTCGGCGGTCCAACAGAGATCAATCCAGGCTAGTTTGCTAACTTCTTACTCTTCTTTCTAACTTTTCTATCACTATGGCCCTCATTACAACCCTGGCGCTTGGCGTTAAAGTGGCGGTAATACCGCAACAGGCAGGCGTTAATTACCGCCAAATTACGACCATGGCAGAAAGATCTCCGATATACCGCCAATGTACCACATTGACGGCCAGGGCGGAAACAACAGCCACCACGGTGGTAGCCGCCTACAGCCAGGCTGAAGTCGATCTTTCACCCACCGTATTAAGACATAGGAAACCACCACCTTTTCTGAGGCGGTGAAAAGTTCTGAGAAAAGTCATCAAGGTCAATGAAACAACCAGGAGCAGTCTCTGCAAACACAGGAGCTGGGGCATTACTGGTGGATGGATCCACTTTGCGTGGAGGCTCATAGTAGATGATGTTGTCAGTGTGTGTTGTGCTACAGTAGAAGACAGCCACATCTTGGACAGGTGTTGTTGTTGAAGTGGTAACAGGAATCAACAAAAAGCTCATTTTCCACCCTCCCCATGCTTGAGGAGGCATTTGTAGCACTGTTGTACATGCAATTGTTGTCCGAAGTGTTGCTGTTTCTTCTTTGAAGAGGTATGTCCTGTTGGGTAGTGAGAGGGGACCGAGACCTACCCAAAGGGCCTCTAAGTCTACTGTGCAGGATTGGCCAGATGATGGAGTTTGATATTGTCAATGGAGACAAATCTGTTTGCTTTGGAACCAGGTAGCAGTGGTAAGATGACAGTTCTGGTACCTTTTATTCTCAGGACTTGAAGCAGTGCTCTGTAGGATGGGCCAAATTCCTTCTTCACAGCAATCTTCTCACGAACCAGATCCCCGACTCTAGGAATCCAGCCAGTAGAAGTTGTTGGAAAATCCCTTATTCCTAATGTGACAGCACTGACGGATGATTTATCATCATGAAATTGCTGAAGCTCCTGTAAGACAGTGAGGCATTCATTTATGCCAAAATATGTATCTGCTGCCACCAAACGAGGGCCCTCTAAATCTGGGACATTCATAGGTATCCCAAAGAGAACCTCATAGGGAGTGCGTCCTCCCAAGGACCTTCTTGGCAGATTATTCAGTGCTCTCTGGACCCCATATATGTGATGAAGCCATCTGCGGCAAGAACCTAATACTCTAGATGTTAAGGGCTGCTTTAGATCTCAATTCCTCCTCTCCAGAAGTTAATTTCTCTCTGGATGGTAGGGTGAGGCGTAATGAAATTCAACACCCATCACCCCCATGGTGTTCCTGAATGCCTTACAGGCAAAAGCAGGGCCCTGGTCCTAATAGAATGCTCCAACCGCATATGTACCAATAAAGATCAGCAAGTCTTTTATAACAGTTTGAGTGTTAGCCGACCTCTGAGGCCATACCCACAGGAATCTAGAACAAGAATCTACAGTGAATAAAATGTATTTGTATGCACCATCTGGTTGAAGTGGACCACAATGGCCCAGGTACAGACAGTGTAGTGGCCTGTTGGACACTAAGAGGGATGCCTGTGGATGGCGTTTTATATTTGATCCCTTTCTTTGATGGCAAATGTCACAGCACAGGACATACTGCTTGGTCTCTTTGTATAGACCTGGCCACCAGAAGCATTTCTGTAAGAGTGTTATCGTGGCCACAACACTAGCATGTGCAGAGGCGACACCCTTATGCGCTGCTTTGTTGAGGTCTAATCTCTGGTCTTCATTGGGGACCACACAATCTCAAAACCTCAGGAAGTGCTGCATAGGCAACATCCTGTGCACTGATGTGGCAAGAGTATTTTGTACGGTATGCTTTTGGGAGAGGCTTGCCTTCAGCCAAAGCTTTCACAGTAGCCAAAATGTCATTATCCAATCTCGTCTGGGAACGAGTCACTACAGCAACAGAAGTAGCTACAGCTGATTTGGCTGCTTCATCAGCCAAAGTATTGCCAATAACTTGTCCTCCTTCATGTTGGTGGCCTAATGTGTGTACTACATGAGCAGTAGGTAGCTTATCCTTAAGATCAGCCACCCTCCCCTACAGAGTTTGGTGTTTTATGGTGTTCCCTTTGGAGTCTCTGAACCTGTTCAATCACCACTGATTAAGATAATCATTGTAGGACTGGACACAGTAGTATGAATCACAAACAATGAAGGTGAGTTTTCCTGGATCTGCATGTTCTAGCCCAGGATAAGGGCTTTGAGTTCTGCCAGCTGTACTGTGCAGTCCCCCAGAGTCTGCGTGTAGGTCTTGTAAGGGTGGAATTCACCATCCTTCATCACTTCACTCACGGCTGCGTAAGCGGCTGAGTATTGATGTGTGATACTTACGGCTGATTGTGTTGAACGATCAGTGAAAATGACAGCATGGTATCTGTCAAGTGGCAAGATGTCTAGATATGCGGGGAAATCCTGTTCATATTAGAGAAATTATTTTTCTGAAGTTTTAGATCAAAGATTTAATCAACATCTGTGGCAGTCACAGAGGTTGTGCATTAAATCCAGCATGGATGTAATGCTTTAGCACTAGGAACGCTTGGTTTGGTGCTGGCCTCCAAGGCTGGCACTGGGGTAACAACAATAATGCATTTCCCTTTGTCAAGTGAACTTTCCTTAACGACAGCCATCTGTACAGCTGTCAGAATCTTTTCTGTGGGTGCAAAGCATTGTTCTGCATTGGAATATAAATGTGATGTATGTGCTATGAGCACTGTGTCGCCTTCATTAAAGGTGACATCATAAGTGAACCCCACGGCACCAGCATTAATGTGATGACCAGATTAGTTATGTTGTCACGGGTGTGTAATGTTTTGTTTCTAGTATGTCCTGTTGCAATCTTCTCAGAATGTGTGTATGTTCTGCTGTCCAGTATCTGCTAGAGAAATCAGGGTCCTATTAAGTAATAGAGTGACTTGATACATTATGCACAGTCAGGAATGTAAGTTCTGCCAAAGAAACCAAGTAAAGACTCCAGTTTCTAGATAGTATTTGGTGGCTGGAGTGGAGCACACTTTTCTAAAAAGTTCACGGCCAGGCTCTTGCCCTCGTTTGATAACTCATATCACAGGAAATGGAATGCTGAAAAGTCTATTTTAGTTTTCCTAAAATTAAATTTGTAACCAAGGGCTGCAAATCCTAGAACAATCCAATCAACCCTGGCAAAATGAATGTTGAGGTCGTCATCCGTGAGATAGATCTTATCCATATAGGACTACGCCTGAGGATCAATATCATGCAATATTGATGTTACGCAGGCTGAAAAAATCCCTGGGCTGTTCTTGTGGCCCTGGGGAAAACAGTAAAAGCGTTTTTGTGAGCCAAATGAGAATTAACTCAGGTCCCGACTTATATGTGCTTAACTGTGGCAGAAGAAGCCACTGGAGATATCCAATGTTGTTTTGTAATTTTTACGCACTTTGGGCCACATGTACAAAAATCAGGTTTTGCGACTCGCAAATTGCGAGTCAGAGTGAATCGCAATTACCAAGTCGCAAAACCTGATGGACAACAGTGTCAATTACACTGTTTGCGATTCCCAATGGGGTCGCAAATGACCTACCTCATGACTATTCATGGGGTTGGTCGCAATTTGCGACCCCATTGGGAATGGCCGCCCTCACAGTGATAGTGGCCTGCTGGAGACAGCAGACCACCATGTCTGTGACTGCTTTTAAATAAAGCAGTTCTTTTTTTTTAATGCAGCCTGTTTTCCTTAAAGGAAAACGAGATGCATTTGAAAATCAAAAATTAAAACTTTTCTTTTAATTTTTTCAGAATGGGACCACTACCTGCTCTGAAAAAATATTTTCGCTACCATTCTCAATTCTTTGCGAATGGGTTAGCACTAGTTTGAAACTGGTGCTATCTGCGATTGTTTTGCGACGGCATTCACGATCACAAAACAATCGCACATACCATCTGCATTCAGTATTGGGAAGGGACGCCCTTGTCACACCCCTTCCTAACACTGAATCGCAAAACCCAAAATGCAATTCAGTAGCAAGTTACTGAATCGCAGTTTGGGCTTTGTACATCTCAAATAACTTTCAAGTCGCAAACTGGCCGATTCACTGTTTGCGACTTCAAAACTGCTTCTTACATCTGGCCCTATGTTGTTAATTAGTACTGTGCTGTGTGAATTTTGTATAGCGTATGTGCGAGTATGACTGTTTAAGTGTTTGTAATGTAAGACTATTCTATATGAATGGTCTGGTTTTGCAACAGGGAATAACGGGTGACTCATTGCAGAGACACAGGGCTCAATTACACCCTGGTACTCAAGCTGAGTTAGGATCTCCCTCATTGGAGGTTTGGCTTTGTGTTTAACAAGATATTGTGGCTGAGGTGTAAACCTAATAGGTATTACATGGCAAGGAGAATCCTTGTCCCAACCTATATGATTGCGGTATAGCGCAGGTGCCTGTGCTAAAGCCCAGTTGACAGCGTAGACTTGTTTTACCACTCCTGGAACAAGATCAGGGGAAAAAGGCAAAATGACATCTTTCCCATGTGGAAGCTTACGGACTTGCTCATGTGGCCAGTCTCTTTCGGCCAATAGCATATCACAACTAAGTTCATCGGCTGCCAGGTGGCAGTGGCAGCAGGACCTGTGGATGGAAATGGAGGGAGTTACCTTGTGGAGATGTACTTTTTTGTATCATCGTCTGATGCATGGGGTAGCTTGACTTGCTTCCCAATGATGGCAATGACAGATGCAGCACTGCAGACATTGCTTGTGGGTGACATATTGTGGCATTGTTTCTATTTCTATTTCCTTTGAGGGTGGAGGACTGTGGATAGTATTGCTGTCATTGCCATGTGTTGGAATGCAGTCGAAGCATCCAGTTGGTGTGACATGTGATATGGTTTTGAGTGCAGGTGTTCGACTGTGAAATGGGACTGTGAACTTTTGATATGTAGGGAGTGACTCATTGTGGAAGATGTGGTGCTTGGCGTTGTGATTGGTATCTGTGCATTAGGGAGGGACTGTGTGGGGATAGTGGCAGTGAGGTGAGGTGGTATGCAGGGGAGGGTCGTAGGGTGCTTGGGGGGATGTGGAAGTGTGGGATGTGGTGGATTAGGGAGTGATAGGTGGTGGGGACGCATGCTGGACAGGAGTGCTTGGTGCCTGGGGAGTGTTGTTGACTTACCAGAGTCGAATGCTCCTATGATTTCAGTCAGGCACTCAAGATGCATGCTGTCCAAGACCTTCACTTCCCACGTTGTGAACTCAAGGGGAGGAGGTGGGGGTCCACCACCAGTCTTGTTGATGGCAATCGGGTACCTGGATGCCATGGAATGCACCTTCCCCTGTAGGTTGTTACACCTCTTCCTGATGTCCTCCCTTGTGAGTGAATAGTTGCCACTGAGTTGACCCTGTCAATGATCCTCCACCATAACTCTATTTTCCTGGCTACTGAGGTTTGCTGGATCTGAGCTCCTAACAGTTGTGGCTCTACCCTGACGATTTCATCTACCATGACCCTCAACTCATCATCTATGAAACGTGGGTGCTTCTGACAGGACAGGATGTTGTGTTGAGGGTGGGAGTGTGTGTTGTGTGTGTAGGGTACAGTGTAGGGTGCTTGGTAGGGTGTAGATGTTTGGTTGTGTGTGCTGGTGGTATCTGGTGTATGTGTGCAGTGGTGATGTGTGTAATGTGTTGGTGGTGCAGTTGTGTGGTGTGTGATGGATGAAAAGTATTTTGGTGCCTATGGTATTGACGTGCAGTGTCCTCCATTGATGTGCTCCTCGATGTCTCTGTCAGTAGTTGCCAAGGATTGTGGGGGTGTTTGAGGGTGTGTTATATAGTGCAGTGAGCAGGTGTGTGTGTGGTGTGTGTATGTGTGTCAGGTGTAAGTATTCAACTGTCCAATGTGGTATTAGGTTCTGGTGAAGGTGATTTTTAGCCTGCGGCAATTCTCACCACTAATTGGTTTCCACTGTGTAATGACTGCTGTGCTGATTTGTGTGTTGTAATATGGAGGGTGGGGTGTTGTCAGTGTGGCGGTGCTGGTGGTGGAACCGTCTCTTTCCCTCATTGGTAGGCTTGGCAATTTGGGATTTCTGGATGTATTTGAGCGGTCTTCAGTTTGCGACTCATAATACAATGGTTACTGTACCACCATAGCGGTCTTTTGGTTGCCACCAGCATGGTGGTCTTGCCAAAAGACTGTCAAACTTGTAATGACCACCTTAAAGTAATATAGCTCTTAGAAACACAATAGCTCTAACTGGGGCTAACAAAACGGCTTGATGTTATAGTTTCCAACAGTCCGGTGCCACTTGGAAGAGATTGCAGTTAGCCATGGAGTCATGTAATCCTTGGTTACAGTGCCTTGGAAAACGATGAGTCAGGTAGGTTAGACGTTGGTTCCTTAGTGCTGTCGTGGTTGGACTTTTGCTCTAGGCAAGACTACTGGTTTAGGGATGACAGCACTTTTGTTTGCAGGTGACTAGGCCAATCCTACAACAAGTCGCAACTGTTGGCCCAACCCTCCTGGCTCACAAGCAGTACCTCACCAAAAACCCAAACAGTAAAAGGTGATTTGTTGCAGTCTTTACGCGTGGACTCAAGAGTGCAACATTTCAGGGGTGTCGTGGTTACACAGAGATGACCCTTTTCTCACATGAACAACATGTTTCAGTCACACACAGACAATGAAGGAGATGCAGTAAAGTTTTCAATAGTTTTTATTAACAAGACTGCAATCTAATTTAAATTGCATGGCTGCAATGACTAGGATAATGAATGATGCAAGAAACAGAATTGTGAAAACGAGAGTCATGATTACAAAAACCCCTACCATCTTGCAATAACATAAGATGTAAAGCAGGTTTGAAATAAACCATAATACCCTAGCATGATGAACCCAATCTCTAACCTAAAAAGAGCTAGGTGTGTTAAACCTAATCTGCCAGTACCATGTCCTTGATTAGAGCACCCAACCCATGTGACCTTGGAATTAGGTCTCTAGACCATGTGGTGACATGAAGGCTGGGTCTGCATCAAGGCGATGTGTAGCATAGATAGCGTTGATGGCATCTGGTAAGAATCCCTCTGATAATCTTGTCTGTGTCAGAAAACAGGCCAAGTTTGCAACATACGCAATGCAAAGGCCATGAAGGGACACCTGTTTGCAAATCATGAATGACTAACAGTAGTCTCAAATTTGCTTCCTTGCGAAAGACCTCTGTTTTTCCGTTAAAACATTTATATTCAAAGGGCAACTCTCAATCTTGTTTAATATAGCCATCGCCTAGCGGCCCACCCCAAGATGTTTTTTTTAAAACAAAAAGTGGAAATGGGCAGATTTATAATGTTGTGCGCTAGCCATACTGTTGATGGACTTTCTGCAACTGCGTAATGGCAACTTCTCCAGCTTTTCTATGTTAAGCATGATGAAAATCGCTTCCCTTTTAGCCATTGTCCGTTGTTCCCTGGATAAATTAAAAGCAGCAAAGAAGTCACTACCGCTAATGTACTTCCATGGAACGCAGCCATTTTTCAAAATCTGTGGTGTCCAACCTAACTGGATGATTGAACGCAGTTGATTTTGTCCATGTTGTAAAAAGCACATGTCATTCTGAAGGATGTCAATCACAGATGATAATAGGGGCCAGATGCAGCAAGCGTTTTGCATGGTGCAAACAGCGAAATTAGCTGTTTGCGCCATGCAAAAAGCACATCGGGATGCTCATTCCTATATTGCTAGTCGGTAACCTGGTTACCGACTAGCAAAATGGGAAGGCGACTCGTAAATAGGAAGGGGTGTTCCACCATCCTCTTTGCGATTCGCATCGCAATGTAGAATTGCTTTGGGACCGCGAACGCGGTCAGAAAGCAATTTGCAGTTAGCACCCATTTCAAATGGGTGCTAACCCATTCGCAAAAGGGAAGGGGTCCCCATGGGACACCTTCCCCTTTGTGAATGGCCATAAGAACATTTTTTCAGAGCAGGCAGTGGTCCTATGGACCACTGCCTGCTCTGAAAAAATGAAACACAAACGTTTTATTTTTTCGTTTGTGTTGCAATTCAACTTCCTTTAAGGAAAACGGGCTGCAATACAAAAAAAAAACTGCTTTATTAAAAAGCAGTCACACACATGGTGGTCTGCTGTCTCCAGCAGACCACCATCCCTGTGAGTGCTGTGAATCGGAAGGGGGTCGCAAATTGTGACCACCCTCATTCATATTAATGAGGTGGGTCTTCGCGACCCCCTTCTGATTTGCAGATGGTGTCAGGGACACCATCCAACATCCGGGTTCGAAATCGGATTTTCCTACATCTAGCCCTAGGTTGTTAAACTAATATATCCTAATGGACAGAGTGTTCATACCATTGTTGACAACATCTAAAGCCTTTTTTAAATGTTCTTTATCTATCTGCCTTAAACGTGCAGCAGCTTCCATTTGAGAAAGCTTCCAGATCTCATTGCATATGACATGGATGAATCTTTTAGAGTGTGACTTCCTTGGACATAACAAGAAGTCCTGCAAGTCTGTATCTTCAGAAAGAGTATTAAGATGTTCCTTAACTGCTGCTAAGGTGTTAGTCTGTAACCACTGTGGTCACAGTTTACCCACAATGTATGTAGTAACTATATGTGAGTGTTGACCTGAAACAAAGCGAGGGTCCAGCCGGCTAATCTTGAAATCCCCTGAGGAATTTACAAAACACGCTTGACACCCATTGGTGTTAATTGGCCACAATAACTACCCGCTGGGACTGGAAAATTGATAATTATAGGTACCAGCCTGAACGTTTGCATCTAACTCTTCTTCGGTGATGTTCAGAAAGGACTGCCAATTGGTGAATGTTTTCAGCGTGGGGATACTAGGAGCTTTCATTTCTTTCATTTTTGCTAACTCTAGACAGGAAGCCTGTTAAATTGTGTCATTTAAAGATCATTGGGGCAGGAATTAGGCGTGCTCTAAATAAAGATTCCCTGCCCTGAATAAATAGTGTTCTTCCAGTATTGGTAACCTTCAACTGCAAGTAGGGAAACAAAAGAATCTGAATAAATCAACTTTGTGTTTGTTAGCAAAATCTTCCTAATTTTAGAAAGTGGTAACTTGAAATAGTATGACTCTACACTTTTAATGTAATGCCAAGAAGAATATCTGAATAATGTTTTGGGCTCCCCACCGGAGGAATTAAACAGCGTTCCCACTGCATGTAATTGAATAAAATGATTTGTGTCTAGTTGTACTGTGCAGGTAGTAATGTCCCCAATTGTTATAACAGAACATTTCCCCATAATTCTTTGTGTTTGTGTTACTGTACACATCATCACTTTCAAATACAGTGTAATCCTTCATTTTGTCTAACATGGAATCAACTGTTTGGACATCCCAGTCATCAGCTACAACATCAAGTGTAATTACATCAGTCATTGAAATTTTAAAGACATTTGGAATTTGAATGACCAAATATATCAAATGAAACTTTATCCCACAATTCCACTCATATGGACACAATTCTAACAGGAATTGGTACTGCTGAAATGTTCTCAAGGGACAAGTCGCTTCAGACCTTATGGGAGGAAAGATATGGAGTTAAGACTTCATCCACTGGCTCAACAGAGGAGTATTCAGGAACGTAATGACCATTTATAAGAAGAAAGAAAACGGTCATGAAACCAATCCATAATAAAAATGCAAGCAATATCAGAGATAACCACAGATAATTCCAGGGATTAGTTAAATGGTTATTCTTAAAACATATGTACAGTTTACGTCTCTTTGAAACAGTTTCAGGTGCAGGTACAGAAGAAGTTGAAGAAAAGTCATCAAGATCAATGAAACAACCAGGAGCAGTCTCTGCAAACACAGGAGCTGGGGCATTACTGGTAGATGGATCCACTTTGTGTGGAGGCTCATAGTAGATGATGTTGTCAGTATGTGTTGTGCTACAGTAGAAGACAGCCACATCTTGGACAGGTGTTGTTGTTGAAGTGGTAACAGGAATCAACAAAAAGCTCATTTTCCACCCTCCCCATGCTTGAGGAGGCATTTGTAGCACCGTTGTACATGCTATTGTTGTCCGAAGTGTTGTTGTTTCTTCTTTGAAGAGGTATGTCCTGTTGGGTAGTGAGAGGGGACCGAGACCTACCCAAAGGGCCTCTAGGTCTACTGTGCAGGATTGGCCAGATGATGGAGTTTGATATTGTCAATGGAGACAAATCTGTTTGCTTTGGAACCAGGCAGCGGTGGTAAGATGACAGTTTTGGTACCTTTTATTCTCAGGACTTGGAGCAGTGCTCTGTAGGATGGGCCAAATTCCTTCTTCACAGCAATCGTCTCACAAACCAGATCCCCGACTCTAGGAATCCAGCCAGTAGAAGTTGTTTGCAAATCCCTTATTCCTAATGTGACAGCACTGACGGATGATTTATCATCATGAAATTGCTGAAGCTCCTGTAAGACAGTGAGGCATTCATTTATGCCAAAATACGTATCTGCTGCCACCAATCGAGGGCCCTCTAAATCTGTGAAATTCATTGGTATCCCAAAGAGAACCTCATAGGGAGTGCGTCCTCCCAAGGACCTTCTTGGCAGATTATTCAGTGCTCTCTGGACCCCATATATGTGATGAAGCCATCTGCGGCAAGAACCTAATACTCTTGCTGTTAAGGGCTGCTTTAGATCTCAATTCCTCCTCTCCGTAAGTTAATTTCTCTCTGGATGGTAGGGTGAGGCGTAATGGAATTCAACACCCATCATCCCCATGGTGTTCCTCAATGCCTTAGAGGCAAAAGCAAGGCCCTGGTCCGAATAGAATGCTGCAAATGCATATGTACCAATAAAGATCAGCAAGTCTTTTATAACAGTTTGAGTGTTAGCCGACCTCTGAGGCCATACCCACAGGAATCTAGAACAAGAATCTACAGTGAATAAAATGTATTTGTATGCACCATCTGGTTGAAGTGGACCACAATGGCCCAGGTACAGACAGTGTAGTGGCCTGTTGGACACTAAGAGGGATGTCTGTGGAGGGCGTTTGATATTTGATCCCTTTCTTTGATGGCAAATCTCACAGCAAAGGACATACTGCTTGGTCTGTTTGTATAGACCTGGCCACCAGAAGCATTTCTGTAAGAGTGTTATTGTGGCCACAACACTAGCATGTGCAGAGGCGACACCCTTATGCGCTTCTTTGATGAGGTCTAATCTCTGGTCTTCATTGGGGACCACACGATCTCAAAACCTCAGGAAGTGCTGCATAGGCAACATCCTGTGCACTGATGTGGTAAGAGTATTTTGTACGGTATGCTTTTGGGAGAGGCTTGCCTTCAGACAAAGCTTTCACAGTAGCCAAAATTTAATTATCCAATCTCGTCTGGGAACGAGTCACTACAGCAACAGAAGTAGCTACAGCTGATTTGGCTGCTTCATCAGCCAAAGTATTGCCAATAACATGCCCTCCTTCATGTTGGTGGCCTAATGTGTGTACTACATGAGCACTAGGTAGCTTATCCTTAAGATCAGCCACCCTCCCCCACAGAGTTCTGTGTTTTATGGTGTTCCCTTTGGAGTCTCTGAACCTGTTCAATAACCACTGATTAAGATAATCATTGTAGGACTGGACACAGTAGTATGAATCACAAACAATGAAGGTGAGTTTTCCTGGATCCGCATGTTCTAGCCCAGGATAAGGGCTTTGAGTTCAGCCAGCTGTACTGTGCAGTCCCCCAGAGTCTGCGTGTAGGTCTTGTAACGGTGGAATTCACCATCCTTCATCACTTTACTCACGGCTGCGTAAGCGGCTGAGTATTGATGTGTGATACTTACGGCTGATTGTGCTGAACGATCAGTGAAAATTACAGCATGGTATCTGTCAAGTGGCAAGATGTCTAGAGGTACGGGTTACTCCTGTTCATATTAGAGAAATTATTTTTCTAAAGTTTTAGATCAAAGTTTTAATCAACATCGGTGGCAGTCACGGAGGTTGCGCATTAAATCCAGCATGGATGTAATGCTTTAGCACTAGGAACGCTTGGTTTGGTGCTGGCCTCCAAGGCTGGCACTGGGGTAACAACAATAATGCATTTTCCTTGGTCAAGTGGACTTTCCTTAATGACAGCTATTAGAAATGGGGTTTTTGGTTGGCAGTCAGGTTACCCCCTGTCCAAGCAAAAGCCCTCACTCTAGTCAGGGTAAGTCACACACAATCCAAGATTATCCTGTGCCCACCCTCTGGTAGCTTGGCACGAGCAGTCAGGCTTAACTTAGAAGGCAATGTGTAAAGTATTTGTGCAATAAACCATACAATACCACCATATAGCACCACAAAAATACACCACACAGTGTTTAGAAAAATATATAATATTTATCAGGATAATTGTAGGTCAAAAAGAATAACGTTGCAATGGAAAATTGTAGAAACATCACAGGGAAGTGATATAAAGTGTCTTAAGTCTTTAGAATATAAACAAAGTCTCTTTTAAGCACAAAGTACCTGGTTTCTGGTGGAAAATCTCCTCAGAGGGCCACAAAAGAAGAGGGGCGTGGAAAACGGGTGTGTGCGTCGATTTCTCCCCAGCACACACGGACTTGCGTCGTTATTTTCTACGCAGGGAAGTCGGGCGTCGTTTTCCGGCGCGCGGACAGTCTCTTTCTGTGGATCGCGGGGATTACCAGATGTCCCGGGTCTGTGCGTGGATTTTCCTGCTTGTTCTCCGGCTGCGAATCGGTCTGCGGGGCTGCGCGTCGAAATTACGATCTCACGGCAGGCGTCACGTCGATTTCTCTTCTAGACTTCGATCTGCGGGGCTGCGCGTTGAAATTACGATCTCACGGCAGGCGTTGCGTCGATTTCTCCTCTAGAGGTCGGGCGGCGTTGTCCTTGCGAGGCCGAGCGTCGGATCTTCGATCGTCCCAAGAGTGTTGCGTCGATCAGCGTCGGAGTGCGGCGTTTTTCTCACCGCGAAACAAGCTGTGCGTTGAAATTTTCGGCGCACGGAGCGTCCAAGTAAAAGAGAGAAGTCTTTTTGGTCCTGAGACTTCAGGGAACAGGAGGCAAGCTCTATCCACGCCCGTGGAGAGCACTTTCACAGCCAGACAAGAGTTCAGCAAGGCAGCAGGGCAACAGCAAGGCAGCAGTCCTTTGTAGAAAGCAGACAGGTGAGTCCTTTGAGCAGCCAGGCAGTTCTTCTTGGCAGGATGTAGTTTCTGGTTCAGGTTTCTTCTCCAGCAAGTGTCTGATGAGGTAGGGCAGAGGCCCTGTTTTATACCCAAATGTGCCTTTGAAGTGGGGGAGACTTCAAAGAGTGGCTAAGAAGTGCACCAGGTCCCCTTTCAGTTCAATCCTGTCTGCCAGGGTCCCAGTAGGGGGTGTGGCAGTCCTTTGTGTGAGAGCAGGCCCTCCACCCTCCCAGCCCAGGAAGACCCATTCAAAATGCAGATGTATGCAAGTGAGGCTGAGTACCCTGTGTTTGGGGTGTGTCTGAGTGAATGCACAAGGAGCTGTCAACCAAGCCCAGCCAGACGTGGATTGTAAGGCACAGAAGGATTTAAGTGCAAAGAAATGCTCACTTTCTAAAAGTGGCATTTCTAGAATAGTAATATTAAATCCGACTTCACCAGTCAGCAGGACTTTGTATTACCATTCTGGCCATACTAAATATGACACTCCTGCTCCTTTCAAATCAGCAGCTGCCACTTCAACAGTGTATGAGGGCAGCCCCAATGTTAGCCTATGAAGGGAGCAGGCCTCACAGTAGTGTAAAAACAAATTTAGGAGTTTTACACTACCAGGACATATAACTACACAGGTACATGTCCTGCCTTTTACCCACACAGCACCCTGCTCTAGGGGTTACCTAGGGCACACATTAAGGGTGACTTATATGTAGAAAAAGGGGAGTTCTAGGCTTGGCAAGTAGCTTTAAATGCCAAGTCGAGGTGGCAGTGAAACTGCACACACAGGCCTTGCAATGGCAGGCCTGAGACAAGGAAAAAGGGGCTACTTAAGTGGGTGGCACAACCAGTGCTGCAGGCCCACTAGTAGCATTTAACTTACCAGCCCTATGCACATGAAGTGCACTTTACTAGGGACTTATAAGTAAATTAATAGTCTAATCAGGTATGATTCAAGGTTACCATGTTTTAAGGGAGAGAGCATATGCACTTTAGCACTGGTTAGCAGTGGTAAAGTGCGCAGAGTCTAAAAACCATCAAAAACAGTGTCCAAAAAGTGGAGGGAGGCAGGCAAAAAGTTAGGGGTGACTACCCTAAGGCTGTCAGGTCTAACATGTGTCCCCCCCGGCTGAAAGTGGGGAGAGCTACCCGATCTCCTGGGAGCTCTCATCGCTAAGGCGGAAGTACCTGGAGAGACCATCAGCATTGGCGTGGTCAACCCCTGGGCGATGTTCCACCGTAAAGTCCATCCCCTGTAGGGAAATGGACCACCTCAAGAGTTTTAGATTCTCACCCCTCATCTGCATGAGCCATCTGAGGGGCCTGTGGTCTGTCTGAACCCGGAAGTGAGTCCCAAACAGGTAGGGTCTCAGCTTCTTCAGTGCCCAGACCACAGCAAAAGCTTCTCTCTCAATAGCACTCCACCTCTGTTCCCGTGGTAATAGCCTTCTGCTAATAAAGACTACCGGTTGATCTTGGCCCTCCTCATTTAGCTGTGCTAGGACTGCCCCTATGCCATGCTCTGAAGCGTCTGTCTGCACGATAAATTCCTGGGAGTAGTCAGGGGCCTTGAGCACGGGGGCCGTGCACATGGCTTCCTTCAGGGTGTCAAAGGCTTTCTGACAAGCCTCTGTCCAATTCACCAACCTAGGTTGTTTCTTGGAAGTGAGTTCTGTCAAGGGTGACACAATGGTACCATAGCCCTTGACAAACCTGCGGTAATATCCGGTGAGGCCTAAAAAGGCTCTCACCTCAGTCTGCGTTCGTGGTGGTTGCCAGGCCTTGATAGTTTCAATCTTGGCCTGGAGTGGCTGCACCTTGCCACCACCCACCAGGTGTCCCAAGTACACCACGGACCCCTGCCCAATCTGGCACTTACTAGCCTTGATGGTCAGGCCTGCCTGTTGCAGGGCCTGAAGCACCTCCTTGAGTTGAAGCAGGTGTTCCTCCCAGCTGGAACTGTAGACAGCTATGTCATCCAGGTAGGCTGCACAGAAGGCATCCTTGCCAGCTAGGACCCCGTTAACCAACCGTTGGAAGGTAGCGGGGGCATTTTTCAGCCCAAACGGCATCACCCGGAACTGGTAATGGCCATCAGGGGTTGAAAATGCGGACCTTTCCTTAGCCCCCTCAGTCAGGGCGATCTGCCAGTACCCTGAAGTAAGATCAAACGTACTCAGGAACTTGGCAGCGCCTAGTCTGTCCACGAGCTCATCAGCTCGGGGGATGGGGTGAGCATCAGTCCGTGTAACTGAGTTGAGACCCCGGTAGTCCACACAGAACCGGAGTTCTGGCTTCGCACCTGGGGCAGTAGCCTTAGGGACCAACACCACTGGGCTGGCCCAGGGACTACTGGATTTTTCAATAACCCCTAGAGTCAACATCTTGGAGACCTCCTCCTTGATGCTGGCCTTCACCTTATCCGACAACCTGTAAATTTTGTTTTTCACAGGGAGACTATCACCAGTGTCAATATCATGAACACAGAGGTGGGTCAGTCCAGGAGTAAGGGAGAACAGGGGTATGAACTGCTCCAACAGCTCATAGCAGTCTCCTTTCTGATTTAGAGTCAGGGAGTCAGACAGAATGACCCCGCTTACTGACCCATCACCTTCTTGGGCAGAGAGGAGGTCGGGGAGAGGTTCACTCTCCTCTTCCGTTCCTTCATCTGTGACCAGAAGCATGTTGATCTCTGACCTCTCAAAATGAGCTTTTAGTCGGTTCACATGGAGCACCCTTAGGGGATTCCTAGGGGTTTGGAGGTCCACTAGGTAAGTGGCCTCCCCTTTCCGCTCCTTTATTTCAAATGGGCCAGACCAGCGGTCCTGGAGAGCTCTGGGCTCTACTGGCTCCATTACCCACACTTTGTCTCCAGGTTGAAACTCTACCAGGGTGGCCTTCTGGTCATACCATTGTTTCATCACCTCTTGACTGGCCTCAAGGTTATCTTGGGCTTCTTTCCAGAAGCGGGTCATCTGGTTGCGGAGGGCCAACATATAGCTGACCACATCCTGCGGGGGTGTCTTTGGAGCTTTCTCCAATCCCTCCTGGACAATGCTTAAGGGTCCCCTGACAGGGTACCCGTAGAGAAGTTCATAGGGGCTGAACCCTACCCCCCTCTGGGGGACCTCTCTGTAAGCAAAGAGAAGGCATGGTAAGAGGACGTCCCACTTACGCCTCATGGCCTCAGGGAGGCCACCAATCATGCCTTTCAGGGTCTTGTTGAATCTCTCCACAAGACCATTAGACTGGGGGTGATAGGGTGTGGTGAACTTGTAAGTCACACCACACGCATCCCACAGAGACTTCATGTATGCAGACATGAAGTTAGTGCCTCTGTCAGACACTATTTCCTTGGGGAATCCCACACGGGTAAATATCAACATCAGGGTTCTGGCCACCACTTGTGCAGTTACGGTCCTCAGAGGGATTGCGTCTGGGTAACGGGTGGCATGGTCCACCAAAACCAGGATGAACCTGTTGCCTAAGGCAGTTTTGGGGTCCAAGGGACCAACAATGTTGATGCCCACCCTTTCAAAGGTGGTGCCAACGACAGGAAGTGGGATCAGGGGGGTTTTAACCCTTTTTCCTGCTTTACCACTGGCCTGGCAGGTAGGACAAGATCTGCAGAACTTATCTGAGTGTGTCCTCATTTTGGGCCAATAAAAGTGGGTGACAAGCCTGTTAAAGGTCTTGTCCTGCCCCAAATGTCCTGCCAGGGGAATGTCGTGAGCCAGACCCAGTAGGAAGGTTCGGTAACATTGGGGGACCACCAGCATTCGTGCTGCCCCAAAGCCCGGAGCCTTAGGGTCACTGTAGAGGAGATCATTCTCCCAATATAGGTGGTGATCGCCAGAGGCGTCGCCTGCTGCCTGGTTTGAGGCTTGTTTCCTCAAACCTTCCAGAGTGGGACATTCTTTCTGCGCCTTGCAGAATTCCTCCCTGGTGGGTCCACCCTCAACTTGCCAGCCAGCAAGCTCAGGTAAGTCACCTAGGGCGGCAATGTCTTCCCCAGTTGGCTCGGGAGCATCCTCCTCAGGAGCCCCTTCAGCTACTGTGGGAACTTCTGGGGCCGGTTTCCCGCACCCCTGGTCCCTCCTCCTGGCAGCCCTCTGGGCCATCGTTCCAGGCTCCAGATGCCCTTGACTTCCCTCGCGGTCAGCCATGGACCGTGTGGTCATGCAGACCCACTCAGGTAACCCTAACATCTCCAGGTGAGACCTGAGCTCCACTTCTTTCCAAGCAGTGTGCTCAAGATCATTGCCTAACAGACAATCTACAGGCATGGCAGGACTCACAGCTACTTTCAGAGTACCAGAGACCCCCCCCCACTCAAAGGGAACCAGAGCCACCGGTAGGTGACTCTCGCGATTGTCAGCGACTCTGACCTGGTGGAATGTATTAGGTACTATCTGCTCTGTTGACACCAGCTGACTCTTGATAGTAGTCATACTGGCTCCTGTGTCACGCAGAGCCTCCACCTTCTGCCCATCAATGGTGACCCACTGCCGGTACTTGGAAGTATTTCTGGGCATGTGGGCCTTGGGCACCATTTCTCCTTCTCCCAGGGACACTAGGGAAATCTCTACCTGCTCCCCAAAGCTACTTGGGTCCATCTCCCCCCGAGCGCTACACTAGTCAACCCAGGTGCCTGTCCAGTAGTGGACGGTGCCCTCTTGGGGCACTGTGGATCGCCTTTGTAGTGACCATACTGGTAACACTCCATGCATTTGGGGCTAGATTTCCCTGACTTGTCCTATGTCCCTGGCTTTTTCCCAAATTTGGAAAAGGAAGGGTTGCCACCCCCTCCCTGGGAATTCTTTTGGGGGCCTTTAGAGAGTTCCTTATCTGCAAGTTTATCTCCCCCCTCTTTCTTCTGTTGGGAACCCTGACCACCTTTGTGGGAGTCCCCCCCAGGTATCTTCTTGGACACTCTGGTGCTAACCCAGAGGTCCGCCTCCTCAGCAAGCTTCCTGGGATCAGTCAGCTTACTATCCACTAGGTGCTGGCGCAAATCTGTATAAGTAACATTAAGCATATGCTCTCTCAGAATCAAGTCATATAAACCTTTATAATCTGCTACTTTGTTGCCCCGCACCCATCCATTCAGTGCCTTACTGGAGAAATCAAAGAAATCTACCCATGTTTGTGTGGTTTGTTTGGTGCTGTCCCTGAACCTCTGACGGTATCCCTCAGGTGTCAGCCCAAACTTGGCAAGTAAAATGGCTTTCTGAAGTGGGTATGTGTTTTGATCAGGTTGATCCAATGTGAGAAGTGTGTCCCTCCCCAATGGCGGCACATAACCCCACATAGCTACCCCCCATTGCCCTTCAGGAACCTCATGAGCCCTTAGTGCAACTTCATAAGCAGCTAACCATTTATCTATGTCATCTCCCACCACAAAACTGGGCACCACATTTTTGGGTATACGAACCTTCTTTTCTCCAGCAGGTCCTGTCTGTATGCTGCCACCATTATTGCTGGATTCAGACTGTCTCGCCTTGATCTCCAGCTCCTTGAGTCTCAGTTCATGAGCCAGCAATAGTTTCTTTTCAGCCAAAGCTCTTTCAGCTTCCACTTGTTTGGCTGCTCTTTCAGCTTCTGCTTGTTTGGCTGCTCTTTCAGCTTCTGCTTGCTTGGCTGTTCTTTCAGCTTCAGCTTGTTTGGCTTCTCTGTCTGCCCTTCTCTCCTCCTGTTGAGCCTCAATTTTCAGTTTTGCCATTTGCAATTGGAACTCCCTTTCCTCTCTCCTTTCCTCTGCGGTCAGGCTTTGCATAGAGACACTGCTCCCTGGTCTGGAAGGGGGCACAATTGCAGTGGTAACACCATCCACAGATAGTGAAAATTCCTCTGAGGTGCCATTTTCTGGCTCCTCTTCCTCATCATCCTCTAAATGGGCTTCTGCCCAGGCCCTCAGCGCCACTTGAAAGTCCTCCTTTCTGGAGGCCCCTTGGGTGGGTACCCTCAGTGCCCTGCAGAATCCTCTTAGTTGTTTGACCGTATATGTATCCAACTGGACTAGGTCAAAGTCCCCTGTCTGAGACCCAGTCAGAGACATGTTGAGTGAGGATTTAGTTTTAGAAAATTGTCAGGAAAAAAATCAGGTTTTCAAAAAGAGATAAAAACGAAGTTGACCTTCAACTGTGGGTAGGTAGTGAAATACTTAGCTACTGTATGTCACTGCACAAATACAAGTACTAGCCTCACCGCTGATCACCAATGTTAGAAATGGGGTTTTTGGTTGGCAGTCAGGTTACCCCCTGTCCAAGCAAAAGCCCTCACTCTAGTCAGGGAAGTCACACACAATCCAAGATTATCCTGTGCCCACCCTCTGGTAGCTTGGCACGAGCAGTCAGGCTTAACTTAGAAGGCAATGTGTAAAGTATTTGTGCAATAAACCATACAATACCACCATATAGCACCACAAAAATACACCACACAGTGTTTAGAAAAATATATAATATTTATCAGGATAATTGTAGGTCAAAAAGAATAACGTTGCAATGGAAAATTGTAGAAACATCACAGGGAAGTGATATAAAGTGTCTTAAGTCTTTAGAATATAAACAAAGTCTCTTTTAAGCACAAAGTACCTGGTTTCTGGTGGAAAATCTCCTCAGAGGGCCACAAAAGAAGAGGGGCGTGGAAAACGGGTGTGTGCGTCGATTTCTCCCCAGCACACACGGACTTGCGTCGTTATTTTCCACGCGGGGAAGTCAGGCGTCGTTTTTCGGCGCGCGGACAGTCTCTTTCTGTGGATCGCGGGGATTACCAGATGTCCCGGGTCTGTGCGTGGATTTTCCTGCTTGTTCTCCGGCTGCGCGTCGGTCTGCGGGGCTGCGCGTCGAAATTACGATCTCACGGCAGGCGTCGCGTCGATTTCTCCTCTAGACTTCGATCTGCGGGGCTGCGCGTTGAAATTACGATCTCACGGCAGGCGTCGCGTCGATTTCTCCTCTAGAGGTCGGGCGGCGTTGTCCTTGCGAGGCCGTGCATCGGATCTTCGATCGTCCCAAGAGCGTCGCGTCGATCAGCGTCGGAGTGCGGCGTTTTTCTCGCCGCGAACCAAGCTGTGCGTCGAAATTTTCGGCGCACGGAGCGTCCAAGTAAAGGAGAGAAGTCTTTTTGGTCCTGATACTTCAGGGAACAGGAGGCAAGCTCTATCCAAGCCCTTGGAGAGCACTTTCACAGCCAGACAAGAGTTCAGCAAGGCAGCAGGGCAACAGCAAGGCAGCAGTCCTTTGTAGAAAGCAGACAGGTGAGTCCTTTGAGCAGCCAGGCAGTTCTTCTTGGCAGGATGTAGTTTCTGGTTCAGGTTTCTTCTCCAGCAAGTGTCTGATGAGGTAGGGCAGAGGCCCTGTTTTATACCCAAATGTGCCTTTGAAGTGGGGGAGACTTCAAAGAGTGGCTAAGAAGTGCACCAGGTCCCCTTTCAGTTCAATCCTGTCTGCCAGGGTCCCAGTAGGGGGTGTGGCAGTCCTTTGTGTGAGAGCAGGCCCTCCACCCTCCCAGCCCAGGAAGACCCATTCAAAATGCAGATGTATGCAAGTGAGGCTGAGTACCCTGTGTTTGGGGTGTGTCTGAGTGAATGCACAAGGAGCTGTCAACCAAGCCCAGCCAGACGTGGATTGTAAGGCACAGAAGGATTTAAGTGCAAAGAAATGCTCACTTTCTAAAAGTGGCATTTCTAGAATAGTAATATTAAATCCGACTTCACCAGTCAGCAGGACTTTGTATTACCATTCTGGCCATACTAAATATGACACTCCTGCTCCTTTCAAATCAGCAGCTGCCACTTCAACAGTGTATGAGGGCAGCCCCAATGTTAGCCTATGAAGGGAGCAGGCCTCACAGTAGTGTAAAAACGAATTTAGGAGTTTTACACTACCAGGACATATAACTACACAGGTACATGTCCTGCCTTTTACCCACACAGCACCCTGCTCTAGGGGTTACCTAGGGCACACATTAAGGGTGACTTATATGTAGAAAAAGGGGAGTTCTAGGCTTGGCAAGTAGCTTTAAATGCCAAGTCGAGGTGGCAGTGAAACTGCACACACAGGCCTTGCAATGGCAGCCCTGAGACAGGGAAAAAGGGGCTACTTAAGTGGGTGGCACAACCAGTGCTGCAGGCCCACTAGTAGCATTTAACTTACCAGCCCTATGCACATGAAGTGCACTTTACTAGGGACTTATAAGTAAATTGATAGTCTAATCAGGTATGATTCAAGGTTACCATGTTTTAAGGGAGAGAGCATATGCACTTTAGCACTGGTTAGCAGTGGTAAAGTGCGCAGAGTCTAAAAACCAGCAAAAACAGTGTCCAAAAAGTGGAGGGAGGCAGGCAAAAAGTTAGGGGTGACTACCCTAAGGCTGTCAGGTCTAACAACAGCCATCTGTACAGCAGCCAGAATCTTTTCTGTGGGTGCAAAGCGTTGTTCTGCATTGGAATATAAATGTGATGTATGTGCGATGAGCACTGTGACGCCTTCATTACAGGTGACATAAGTGAACCCCACGGCACCAGCGTTAATGTGATGACCAGATTAGTTTTATTGTCACGGGTGTGTAATGTTTTGCTTCTAGTATGTCCTGTTGCAATCCTCTCAGAATGTGTGTATGTTCTGCTGTCCAGTATCTGCTAGAGAAATCAGGGGCCTATCAAGTAATAGAGTGACTTGATACATTATGCACAGTCAGGAATGTAAGTTCTGCCAAAGTTAAAGAAACCAAGTAAAGACTGCAGTTTCTAGATAGTATTTGGTGGCTGGAGTGGAGCATACTTTTCTAAAAAGTTCACGGCCAGGCTCTTGCCCTCCTTTGATAACTCATAGCCCAGGAATTGGAATGCTGAGAAGTCTATTTTAGTTTTCCTAAAATTAAATTTGTGGCCAAGGGCTGCAAATCCTAGAACAATCCAATCAACCCTGGCAAGATGAATGCTGAGGTCGTCATCCGTGAGATAGGTCTTATCCATATAGGACTACACCTCAGGATCAATATCATGCAATATTGATGTTACACAGGCTGAAAAAAGCCCTGGGCTGTTCTTGTGGCCCTGGGGAAAACAGTAAAAGCGTTTTTGTGAGCCAAATGAGAATTAACTCAGGTCCCGACTTATATGTGCTTAACTGTGTCAGAAGAAACCACTGGAGATATTCAATGTTGTTTTGTAATTTTTACGCACTTTGGGCCACATGTACAAAAATCAGGTTTTGCGACTCGCAAATTGCGAGTCAGAGCGAATCGCAATTACCAAGTCGCAAAACCTGATGGACAACAGTGTCAATTACACTGTTTGCGATTCCCAATGGGGTCGCAAATGACCTACCTCATGACTATTCATGGGGTAGGTCGCAATTTGCGACCCCATTGGGAATGGCCGCCCTCACAGGGATAGTGGCCTGCTGGAGACAGCAGACCACCATGTCTGTGACTGCTTTTAAATAAAGCATTTTTTTTTTTTAAATGCAGCCTGTTTTCCTTAAAGGAAAACGAGATACATTTGAAAATCAAAAATGAAAACTTTTCTTTCCATTTTTTCAGAATGGGACCACTGCCTGCTCTGAAAAAATATTTTCGCTACCATTCTCAATTCTTTGCGAATGGGTTAGCACTAGTTTGAAACTGGTGCTAACTGTGATTGTTTTGCGACGGCATTCATGGTCACAAAACAATCATACATACCATCTGCATTCAGTATTGGGAAGGGACGCCCTTGTCATACCCCCTCCTAATACCGAATCGCGAAACCCAAAATGCAATTCTGTAACAAGTTACTGAATCGCAGTTTGGGCTTTGTACATCCCAAATAACTTTCAAGTCGCAAACTGGCTGATTCACTGTTTGCGACTTAAAATCTGCTTCTTACATCTGGCCCTATGTTGTTAATTAGTACTGTGCTGTGTGAATTTTGTATAGCGTATGTGCGAGTATGACTGTTTTAGTGTCTGTAATGTAAGACTATTCTATATGGATGGTCTGGTTTTGCAACATGGAATAACGGGTGACTCATTGCTGAGACACAGGGCTCAATTACACCCTGGTACTCAAGCTGAGTTAGGATCTCCCTCATTGGAGGTTTGGCTTCGTGTTTAACAAGATATTGTGGCTGAGGTGTAAACCTAATAGGTATTACATGGCAAGGAGAATCCTTGTCCCAACCTATATGATTGCAGTATAGCGCAGGTGCCTGTGCTAAAGCCCAGTTGACAGCGTAGACTTGTTTTACCACTCCTGGAACAAGATCAGGGGAAAAAGGCAAAATGACATCTTTCCTATGTGGGAGCTTACGGACTTGCTCATGTGGCCAGTCTCTTTCGGCCAATAGCATATCACAACTAAGTTCATCCCAGAATCTGGATATTTAAATCATAAACCCTGTTGGGTAGGAGAGCGTGCCCGTCCTCAGTCTCGACTACACTAAAATCGGTAGTTGCTGTTGCATCCAGATGATCTTTTAGACTCTGGCAACATATCATGACTTCTGCCGCGCTGCTAGCAGTGTCACTGCCCACATCTTGTTCTTCAGCAATGTTCTCAAGTGAACTGGCATTTTAAATTGACAGTGCTGACACCTTTTTCTTTTTAAACTGTGGCTTTTGTTGTAGGGACCTATCTTCTTTTTTGTCTGAAGACTGTGATGAGTCTTTCTTCTGTTTCACGTAGTCAGGACGTTGCTCTGACTGGCCCACTCTCTTGCTACATCTATCCGGTGTATCTTGAAAGGAACGAGAGGAACGTGAATCAGTATATATTTATCTGTCAAAAGCTTTTATATTTTCTCTATTTCTGAGATTATGGCCCTCATTATGACATCGACGGAATACTGAGAATACTGCTGATGCCAAGGGCGCTAGAAGACCGCATGGACACTGCAGGATTTCTGCCACAATAAGGGTGTAAATCCTGCAGTAGCCATGCTGGCGGTTGGTGGCACACTGGCACTGCTACCACGAGCACCGCCCCGACTTAGGACGCCACCAGACGTATTAAGACCATTAGTACGGCCTGGCGGTGTCTTGCTGGCGGGGCACTGCTGGCAGTGGCAGCGCCCCTTCCCGTTCCCTGCCAGACGACTTCCTCGCCGGACAAGGTAAGTCAGGGTCCTAAGGGGATGAGGGGTTGTAGGGCGGGGTGTTTTGTATGAGTGCGTGGTGTCTGCCTGTGTGTATGCATGTGTGTGTGAATATGAGTGTTGTGGTGTATGCGTGATTGTATGCGTGTGTCTGAATACATGTGTGAAAGTTGAAGTGAGTGCGTGTCTGCATGTCAGTGTGTATTCATGCCTGAGTGGGTGTATGGATGCCTGTGTGAATGCGTGTAGAAATGCATGTGAGTATGTCTGTATGAATGCGTGCCTGAATGCGTGTTGGTATGTATGAGTAAATGCGTGCACAGTAGTGTCGCGCCGCGCGGTGCGGCGCGAGCCGAGAGCTCGACTTCTGCCGGGCGTTCGGCTCGGGCCGCACACCGCGTTATTAAGACGCGGCGCGCCCCCAGCCTCTCCTGCGCGTTTCGAGGCCCCAGATTTGCTTGGGGCCTCGTTCTTCCTTCTGCCTTTCACTGTCCCAGGGGTCTCTGAACCCTCTTACCTGTTTTTCTTCGTTTCTTTGTCCTTTCTTCTTTTTGCAGTCTGTTGTGTGCCTTTCTTTATGTCTTTTCCTCCTTCCCAGATTCCTGTGCTTTCCCAGCATTCCTTGTTCCCTATTCTCTATGGTTCCTCTACTATTCTGTTCTATATATTGTTTCCCTATCTAAGATGGTGTCCTTTTACTTCCTGTGGGTCACTTCCTGTTTTTTGGTATATAAGGGCTGTGTTTTTCCTCTTTCTTTGCGCTGCAACACTTTCTGCTCAGTTGGTGTCTTCGCTCCTGATTTCCTTGCCTTTTGGTTTTGGACTCAGCATTCTGTGTTTTCTGATTTTTGCTCCTTTTGGATTCCTGTTTGTTTGTTCTTGTTTTTCTCCAGGACTTTTCCTGTTTGGAGGTTTTTCCCCTTTGGAAGGGGTTTTTCCCTCTGGCGCTACTTTCTGAAGGGCACGGTCTGTTCTTGGTGTCTCCATTGCCTACAGCACCGTGGCTACCAGAAAGAGTCGCCCCTTTTTGGGCCAAAGCCGAACATTGAAGATTCACGCCACCAGATCTGCAAATTCCAGGCGCAAGCAGCACGTGAGTCGTGACAGATTGCAGCGCCTAACCATTCCGACGTCCTCAAACGCCATGGATAATACAGTGGCGGCTGCTGCAGATCCGGAGCAATCTCTGTTAACCACGATTCAGCAACAAGCCCAGGAGTTGCAACAACTACGTAATGAAAATGCTGCGTTACGACAGGCTTTGGCCCTCCGCACCAGTGATGTTCCGACAATCTCCGCTTCTACCCCTTGTTTCTCTGGTGAACCAACCAAGCTTCGCGAGTTCTTGGATGCTTTAACGGTGTATTTCGCCTTCCGACCTACTCAATTCTCCCACGACAGGACCAAGGTGGGTTATCTTATCAGTGCCTTATCCGGTCCAGCCTTGGCCTGGGCAACCCCGATGGTGTCCTCCGACGACCCTGTATTGTCAGACTATTCCGCCTTTGTGAGTCGCTTCAAACAAATGTTTAGCCGTCCTGGATTGGAAGCCTCCGCTGAAGAAGCCTTGTGCGACATCCAACAAGGCTCCCAAGACGTCCTGCAATATATAACCCGTTTTCGTCAGCTGGCGGCAGAGACCACTTGGGTGGAACGTACTCTGGTAACATTATTTCGTAGAGGACTCAAAGAAGAAATAAAGGATGAACTAGTGCATTCTACCAGAGCGGAAGATCTTCGTGGCCTGATGGATCAAGCACTGTCCATCGAATATCGTCTTCAGGAACGGAGATCGGAAAAGAAAAGGAGTAGAGGGTTTACCCAGCCAAGTAGCTCACGTGCATACCTGCAGCGTTCCGAGGAACCTCGCACTCCTGCTAGAGACATCGAAGGGGAACCCATGCAGGTGGATACTACCCGAGGTCCGCTCTCTGCTAGTGAACGAGAAGACAGACGCAAGAGAGGGTTGTGCCTGTATTGTGGTTCTGCTGGTCACATACTCCGTACCTGTCCAGTACGTCCGTCCAGACCTTCGGGAAACGCCACCTCCCGTCCTCTGTAAGAAGGGAGGGGACGGGATCTACAGCTATACCTTCCATCAGCTCCTTTAATGACAATACAACTGCCTTGTTCATCTTTCCTGTCCTGTTACATCTTCCTGACGGTCGTCAAGAAAAGACTATGGCATTACTAGACTGTGGTGCTAGTGGTATATACATGGACAAGACATGGGCTGCTGCTAACCTAGTTCCTACTCAAGCAAAAGAAGTACCCGAACAGGTACACACTGTGGATGGATCTTTGATATCCTCTGGTCCTGTAGACACCACTACCCTGATGTTAAGTCTACAGGTGGGAAACCATCAAGAACACATCTCCTTCGATCTTATTACGTCCCCTAACCATACCATCATTCTTGGAATTCCGTGGCTCATTAGACATAACCCATATATAAATTGGGTTACCCGGACAGTCTCTTTGTCTTCGCAATTTTGTCACGAGAACTGTTTTACTTCCGACAAGTATTGGTCTCCGAAAAGATCCTTAGCTACTGAAGGTGCCACTGGTATGTCCATTAATACGGTCCAAGGGGTCCCAGACCACTATTTAGAGTTTCAGGATATTTTCCAAAAACCGTCAAAACCTGTGCTACCTCCACATCGAGAGAATGATTGTGCAATTCCATTAGAACCCGGCACAATTGTTCCTTTTGGGAGGATGTACTCCCTCACGGAACCCGAAAGGGAAGTTCTAAAGGAGTATCTGGACGAAAATATACAGAGTGGTCTTATTGTTCCATCGTCGTCTCCGGCTGGGGCCCCTCTCTTTTTTGTGCCCAAGAAGACTAAGGATCTTCGTCCGTGCCTGGATTTTCGAGGTCTGAATAAAATCACCATTAAAGATCGTTATCCTTTGCCTCTCATCAGGGACATACTGGAAGCAATCAGAGGGGCCCAACGTTTTACTAAATTGGATTTACGAGGAGCCTACCACCTTTTACGCATAAGAGAAGGCGACGAATGGAAGACAGCATTCAGGACCCCATTTGGCCATTTTGAATATAGGGTTATGCCGTTTGGTCTTACTAACGCCCCGGCAATCTTCCAGAGATTTATGGACTCAGTGTTTTCAGACCTACTTAATCAGACAGTCGTGATCTACCTAGATGACATTCTTATTTATTCTAGAAATCCTGAACTCCATACTTCCCATGTGAAACAAGTTCTTCAAAGACTTCGTGATCATCAACTATTTTGCAAACCAGAGAAATGTGAGTTCGACATAACGGAAGTCAAATATCTGGGCTATCATTTAAGTCCCACCGGCATAGCTATGGATCAAGAAAAGGTACAAGCTATCCTAGAGTGGCCTTCTCCTTCTACCATAAAAGAAACACAATGTTTCCTAGGTTTAACAAACTTCTATCGACAATTCATTCTAGACTTTGCCAGTCAGACTAGCCACATAACTCACACCTTAAAGAAGGACAATTTAAAGAAGGGGTTTGTCTGGACTGAGGCTGCTGAAGCAGCCTTTCAAAGCTTAAAGAGAGCCTTCACCCAAGCCCCCATCTTAAGACATCCAGATACCACCAAGCAATTTATAGTAGTAACTGATGCTTCTGAGAGAGCCATCGGAGCTGTCTTACTCCAACGACAAGAGGATGATGGCCTTGAACATCCTGTTTTCTATTTGTCTCATATCCTTTCCACAGCTGAACAACATTATTCCGTACTTGAAAGGGAATTATTGGCTCTGAAAACAGCCTGCCTTGAGTGGAGGCAGTTTCTGATGGGTTCCAAGGAACCATTTGAGGTGAGGACAGACCACCGTAATTTACAATGTTTAAGAAATTTTGTATGCCAGAATAGTCGTCAGGCCCGCTGGGCCTTTTTCTTCAGTCAGTACGATTTTTATATTACATATATTCCAGGATCTCAAAACATTCTGGCTGATGCTCTGTCTCGCCGATATCCAGAGTGTTCTCCTTCCTCATCCCAGTATCTTCTAGAACCCAGTAAGATCATTGGAGTGGCTCAGTCTTTCCTGGAAGAAGTACAACAAGAATACGCCAACCTATCGGACCATGACATAGAAGAACTAAGACCATTATTGTACAAGAAACAAGGATATTTTTATTACCAAGACCTGATATTCCTCCCTACAAACAAGGTGCAAAAGAAAGCATTACAAATGTGCCATGATTCCCCTGTAGCTGGTCACAGAGGCATCAAAGCCACACAAGAACTACTTTCACGATTTTTTTGGTGGCCTACCTGGAAACTGGATGTGGAAAGATACGTTCAGGCCTGTCCCATATGTGCCCAAGTCAAAATACCTCACACCAGACCGGCAGGATTACTACAACCTTTGCCTGTTCCATCGGCCCCATGGCATACTATCTCTACTGATTTTATGTGTTCGCTCCCACCATCAGCAGGAAACCGGGTTATCATGGTCACAGTGGATTCTTTCACAAAGATGGCTCATTTCACTGGCCTAAAAAAGCTGCCTACTTCCCAAGAACTAGGTCAAATATTCATAGATCATGTCTTCCGTCTCCATGGACTTCCACATACCATAATCTCTGATAGAGGACCTCAGTACATCTCCCGATTTTGGAAGCATTTTTGTAAAACACTGAATATGAATAGAGCCCTGTCTTCAGGGTTCCATCCTCAGACCAACGGACAGACTGAGCGTCTGAACCAAGGACTAGAGCAATATCTTCGATGCTTTTGCAATTCTACCCAAAGTAACTGGAGCACTTACCTCTCTTTAGCTGAATTTTCCTACAATAACTCAGTCCATAGTGCCTCCAAGGTCACTCCCTTTTTCTGTTCCTATGGTTTTCATCCTACCTCTTTCCCTACTTCTCCACAATCCAACTCTCCTCTACCTGCTATTAACTATTTCTCCAAACGCCTTCTCCAACTCCATAAACTAATTCGATCTAATTTGTTACATACCAAGAGGTATATGAAGAAGGCTGCAGACAAGAGACGTACAACCAATCCAAATTATCATCTGCAAGATAAAGTCTGGCTCTCCTCCAAATTCTTGCCCTCACGTCTCTCTCAAAACAAGTTCACACCTCGTTACTATGGGCCTTTCCGTATTCTCCAGTTGGTCAATCCTGTCACTGTCCGTCTTCACTTACCCCATACATGGAAGATCCATCCGGTTTTTCATGTTTCTCAGCTTAAACCTTATGTGCCTGATCCTTACTCACGTCAGTTTCCTTGTCCACCTCCTGTCCTTGTGAATGATGCTCCTGAATATGAAGTGCAGGAAATCTGTGACTCTCGTCTTTTTCATAAACGACTTCAGTATCTGATTCATTGGAAGGGTTATCCTCTCAGTGAATGTTCATGGGAAGATGCCTCTTCCGTTCACGCTCCTCTCCTGACTCAACGCTTTCACGGTTTATTCCCTCTTAAACCTGGGCCTTCGGGAGGGGGACCTACTGTCGCGCCGCGCGGTGCGGCGCGAGCCGAGAGCTCGACTTCTGCCGGGCGTTCGGCTCGGGCCGCACACCGCGTTATTAAGACGCGGCGCGCCCCCAGCCTCTCCTGCGCGTTTCGAGGCCCCAGATTTGCTTGGGGCCTCGTTCTTCCTTCTGCCTTTCACTGTCCCAGGGGTCTCTGAACCCTCTTACCTGTTTTTCTTCGTTTCTTTGTCCTTTCTTCTTTTTGCAGTCTGTTGTGTGCCTTTCTTTATGTCTTTTCCTCCTTCCCAGATTCCTGTGCTTTCCCAGCATTCCTTGTTCCCTATTCTCTATGGTTCCTCTACTATTCTGTTCTATATATTGTTTCCCTATCTAAGATGGTGTCCTTTTACTTCCTGTGGGTCACTTCCTGTTTTTTGGTATATAAGGGCTGTGTTTTTCCTCTTTCTTTGCGCTGCAACACTTTCTGCTCAGTTGGTGTCTTCGCTCCTGATTTCCTTGCCTTTTGGTTTTGGACTCAGCATTCTGTGTTTTCTGATTTTTGCTCCTTTTGGATTCCTGTTTGTTTGTTCTTGTTTTTCTCCAGGACTTTTCCTGTTTGGAGGTTTTTCCCCTTTGGAAGGGGTTTTTCCCTCTGGCGCTACTTTCTGAAGGGCACGGTCTGTTCTTGGTGTCTCCATTGCCTACAGCACCGTGGCTACCAGAAAGAGTCGCCCCTTTTTGGGCCAAAGCCGAACATTGAAGATTCACGCCACCAGATCTGCAAATTCCAGGCGCAAGCAGCACGTGAGTCGTGACAAGTAGTGTAGGTGAATGGATGTATGCATGCTGCGTGTGGGTGTCTGTGTGCTTGTATGTGGGGAGGGGGAGTGGGATGAGGGGCACTGTGACTAGGGGGGCAGGGGAGGGAGGGGTGATGTGAGTATGTGTGGCTGTGAGGGCAGTTGTGTGGTGGGTTGGGTGCGTGTTTGCATGTGCATGAATGCGTGTCTGCGGGTGTGTGTGTATGGGGGTGTTTGTAAATGAATTGGGGGTTGTGTATTTGAATGGTGGGGGATTGTGAGGGGTGTTAGGTGATTGCTGGGGTAAGTGGGAGCCTTCCACAGGTGACAGGGACAGCTGTCACCGGTAGGCCCTACCGTCATGGTTTTTGTAGCATTGCTAACACCGCGGAAACCATGGCTGTAGGCTGGCTCATAATGCCGCTGGCTGTACTCTGTGGGCCTCCGGGTCAGAGATGAATATCTTCGGCCCGGTGGTTCATACTGCCACTTTGGTATTAACCCTGGCAGACAAAGACCTCCAGGGTCACAATGATCTGCTATATCTCCTGTCGGAGTTCTCCGGGTGAGGAGAATCTGCTCTCTAACTTTGTCTGTCTTTAATTTTTTATTTTATTTATCCCAGTGCTTTTTAGAACCCTCTGTGCTTGTTTAGTACCTTCCTTCGGGGTGGTACTCCGTTTTTCAGGCTTTTTCTGCTTGGCTCCCAAAGTATCCTGTCCTATACTGGTGGAGGTAACGGAAATTATTTTCGGTAGCTGTTTCTCCTGATCCAAATGTGGAATATTTCCTAGCCTGTGGCATATGGCCAACGCTGCAGATTCCCCTTTAATGTTAATGAGTATGATTGAGGAGACTGCGTCGAAGTTACGCATCAGTTTGATCCCCAAATCTAGGGCTGGTGCAGCCCCGTGCTCATTCTGAATTTGTTTTAACAGTTTCTGTAAATTGGCAAGTGTCAGGGTACCATGTGCGGTAGGATAAATTACAGCGAAGACTGTACCCCATGTGGCACAGTCTTCCACTGAGGGAACCAACCCATTGGGCAAGCACATTGTGAGAATTCTATGTTCTTCCTGTGGTCCTGTATGGGGAAACAGCTCCCAGCTGAATAGTTTTCTGGGCTAGATTATATCTTTGACCCAAAACTCAAAACACAAGAATTTCTCCAGTGCAAACATGAGTACCCCACACCTCTAGACATCTTACCACTTGACAGATATCACACTGTCATCTATACTGATGGTTCAGCACAACCCACCATAGGTGCTAAACATTAATTCTCAGCCGCTTGCGTAGCCGTGAGTGAAGTGATGAAGGACTGTATATTCCACCCTCACAATACCTATGCACAGACCCTAGGGTCCCCAGGGGGGCTGAACTCAAAGCCCTTATCGTAGTGCTAGAACATAAGGATCCAGGACAACTCACTTTGATTGTCTGAGACTCATACTACTTCATCCAGTCCTACAATGATTACCTTAATCATTAGCAATTGAATGAGTTCAGAGACTCCAAAGTGAACACCATAAAACACAGAACTCTGTGGGGGAGGGTGGCTGATCTGAAGGATGAGCTACTGAGTGCTCATGTAGTCCAAACATTGGGCCATCAACTTGTAGAAGTACAAGTTATTTGTAATAATTTGGCTGATGAAGCAGCCCAATCCGCAGTAGCTACTGCTTCTGTGATTGCAGTGACTCATTCTCAGATGAGATTGGATAATGACATTTTGGCTCCTGTGAAAGCTTTAGCTCAAGGCAAGCTTCTCCCAAAAACATACCCTACAAAATACTCTCACCACATCAGTGCACAGAATGTTGATTATTCAACACTTCCTGGGGTTGGAGATCGAATGATCCCCAACCAAGATCAGAGATTAGATCCAATCAAAATAGTGTATGAGGGTGTCACCTCTGCACATGCTGGTATTGCGTTCACAATAACACTTTTACAGAAACGCTTCTACTGGCCAGGTTTATAGAAGCTGATCGAGCAATATGTCCTTTGCTGTGACATCTGCCAGCAGATAAAGGGCTCAAACATCAAATGCCCTCCACAGACATCCCTCTTGGTGTCCAACAGGCCACTACAATGTGTATACCTGGACCGTTGTGGTCCCCTACAACCTGAGGGTGCATACAAATATATCTTAGTCGCTTTAGATTCTTGTTCCAGGTTCCTGTGGGTATGGCCTTTAAGGCACTCAGGGACACCATGAGGACGATGGGTGTTGAACTCCATTAGTCCTCACTCAACCATCCAGAGAGAAATTTGGTTGTGGAGGGGAGAAACCGAGATCTTTTCTTTAGTATTAGGTTCTGGCCGCAGCTTGCATAATCACCTATATGGGGTCCAGAAAGAACTGAATAATCTGCCAAGTAGTACCTTGGGGTGATGCACTCCTTAGGAGGTTCTCTTTGGGATACCTATGTGTGTCTCAGATCTAGATGGCCCTGGCTTGGTAGCAGCAGATGCACCTTTTGACATAAATGTATGTCTCACTGTCTTACTGGAGCTTCAGCAATTTTGGGATGATAAATCATCTTCCAGTGCTGCTACCTTGGGAATAAGGGACTTGACATAAACTTCTACTGGCTGGATTCCTAGAGTCGGGGATCTGGTTCATGAGAAGATCACTGTAAGGAAGGAATTTGGTCCATCCTACAGAGCACCGATCCAAGTCCTGGGAATACAAGGTACCAGAATTGCCATCCTACCGCCACTGCCTGGTTCCAAAGCAACCAGATTTGTTTCGATTTATAACATCAAACTTCACCATGTGGCCGATCCTGCACAGTAGACCCAGCGATCCCTTGGGTAGTTCCTGGTCCCCTCTCACTGCCGAACAGGACATACCTCTTCAAAGAAGAAACAACAACACTTATCCAACGATGCTACAAATGCCTCCTCGAGTATGGGGGGGGGGCAGAAAATGAGCTTTTGCTGATTTCTTGTTACCACCTCAATGATGATAACTGTCCAAGATATGGCTGTCTTCTATTCCAACACTACACAAACTGACAACATTGTCTACTATGAGCCTCCACATGAAGTGGATCCATCTACCAGTAATGCACTGACTGTGTTTGCAGAGACTGCTTCTGGTTACTTCATCGACTGATGACTTCTGATGATTTTCTTCAACTTCATCCGCACCTGTTGTTGAAACTGTTTCAAGGTCACGTAAGCTGTACAAATGGTGTTAGACCTGACAGCCTTAGGGTGGTCACCCCTAACGTTTTGCCTGCCTCCCTCCATTTTTTGGACACTGTTTTTGCTCGTTTTTAGACTCTGCACACTTTTCCACTGCTAAACAGTGCTAAAGTGCATATGCTTTCTCCTTTTAACCTGGTAAAATTGGATCATACCAATTTGGACTATTTAATTTACTTATAAGTCCCTAGTAGCGTGCACTATATGTGCCCAGGGCCTGTAGATTAAATACTACTAGTGGACCTGCAGCACAGATTGTGCCACCCACTTAAGTAGCCCCTTAACCTTGTCTCAGGCTTGCCATTGCAAAGCCTATGTGTGCGGTTTCACTGCCAATTCAACTTGGCATTTAAAAGTACTTGCCAAACCTAAAACTCCCCTTTTTCTAGATGAAAGACACGCCTAAGGTATGCCCTAGTTAACCGATAGGGCAGGGTGCTGTGTAGGCAAAAGACAGGACATGTGCCTATATAGTTTACATGTCCTGGTAGTGTAAAACTCCCATATTCATGTTTACACTACTGTGAAGCCTGCTCCCTTGATAGGCTAACATTGGGGCTGCCCTCATACATTGTTTGAGTGTTAGCTACTGATCTGGATGGAGTAGGAAGGTCATATTTAGTATGGCCAGAATGGTGATATAGAATCCTGCTGACTGGTGAAGTGGATTTAATATTACTATTTTAGAAATGCCACTTTTAGAAAGTGAGCATTTCCCTGCACTTAAATCTTTCTGTGCCTTACAATCCACAACTGGCTGGGTTTAGTTGACAACTCCTTGTGCATTCACTCAGACACACCCCAAACACAGGATACTCAGCCTCATTTGCATACATCTGCATTTTGAATGGGTCTTCCTGGGCTGGGAGGGTGGAGGGCCTGCTCTCACACAAAGGACTGCCACACCCCCTACTGGGACTGTGGCAGACAGGATTGAACTGAAAGGGGACCTGTGCCCTTCTAAACCATTCTTTGAATTCTCCCCCACTTCAAAGGCACATTTGGGTATATAAACAGGGCCTCTGCCCCTTCAAACTCAGACACTTCCTGGAGAAGAATACTGGAAGCAGAATCTGCCAAGAAGAACTGCCTGGCTGCCCAAAGGACTCACCTGACTGCTTTCTGTGAAGGACTGCTGCCTTGCTGTTGGCCTGCTGCCTTGCTGCTCTCTGGCTGTGGTGAAGAAGTGCTCTCCAAGGCCTTGGATAGAGCTTGCCTCCTGTTCTCTGAAGTCTCAGATCCAAAAAGACTTCACTCTTGCAACTGGACTCCTTGTGCAGCGAAAATTCGACACACAGGTTGCTAAAACCGATGGTCAGCCATCCTTGAGGAGATCGATGCAGCCCCTGTGTTGCGACCGGAACTTTGACGCACAGACCACCGGATTGACGCACAGCTGACCTGGGGCAACGCAGCCTGACTTCCAGAGGGGAAATCGACGGAGTGCCTGCCGTGCAGAAGAAACTTCCTTGCAACGCCCACTGGAACAACGCAGCGCTGGTGACTTTGCTTTGCAAGCCCAGGACTCCACGCACAGACCCTAGGGGCATCTGAAAACCCCGCAGCCTGAAGAGGATCCAGGACCGAGCGCCAGAAATCGATGCACAGCCGTCCCTACGTGGAAACTGAACAACACATTGCCGTGTGCGGCCCGAGAATTCGATGCACACCCCTTTTGGTTTCCACGCTTCTCCTCCTCTGCTGCCCTTTGCAGCGATTTTTCACACAAACCAGGTATTTTGTGGTTGAAAGAGACTTTGGTGGTCATTACAACCTCGGCGGTCTTTTTACAAGACCGCCGAGGGAGCGCCGTGCGGAAGACCGCCAGTAGTGGCGGTTCGCCTCTCGGCGTATTATGACTGTTGGCTGCTCTCCGTCCTTTTCTGACGGAGAGCCGCCAACAGCCATACTGGCGGGTGGCGGAGAAGTGGAGGTTGCTCCACCTTCACCACCACGCCAACAGAACACCGCCCACCGAATCACGTCCTGTGATTCGGCGTGGCGTTGTTCTGTTGGCCGTGTGGTGTCAGCGGAGCAGCCCCCATGGCTCCCGTCCCCTCCCGGAGGATCGACGGAACAGGTAAGTCGATCGTCCGTTAGGGGAGGGGGTGGGAGGGGTGTTGTGTGTTGTGTGGGTGCATGGGGGTGTGCGTCTGTGTATGTAGAGGGGGGGTGTGAGTGCATGTATGCTTGCGGGGGTGTTGCGTGTTTTGGGAATTAGTGCGTGTATGTCTGTGGGTATGTCTGTATGGATGTGTGTGTGTATGTTTGTATGTGGGTGTGCGTGTCTGACTGTGTGTGTGGATGTTGGCATGTATGTCGGTGTGTGTGCATGTTGGTGGTGGCAGGGGTGGTGGGGGGTGTAGGGGGGTGTATGGGAGGGAGTTGGGATGGGGGTGGGGGAGACCCCTATCAGTGCCAGGGAAGGAATTCCCTGGCATTGATAGTGCTTACCGCCATGGATTTCCTGGCGGTTCCAACCGCAGGAAATCCACGGCGGTAAGCCGGGTCAAAATACCGCTGGCGGTATAGTGACGGCTGCCGGGCTGGAGACCCAGGTCGTCTCCGCCCTGGCGGGCGGAACGGACAAGTGGCATATGACCATGGCGGTAACCGCCACGGTCATAATACGCTCAGGAAAGACCGCCAGCCTGTTGGCGGTCTTACCACCGCTTCTCCGCTCTCCGCCAGGGTCATAATGACCCCCTTTGTTTGCTTTAAAAAGACTTAAGACACTTTATATCACTTCTCAATGATATTTCTACATTTACTTATTACATCTTTGATCGTTTTGACCTGCAAATATCCAGATAAATATTATACAATTTTCTAAGCACTTTGTGGTGTATTTTTGTGGTGCTATATTGTATGATTTATTGCACAACTACTTTACACATTGCCTTCCAAGTTAAGCCTGGCTGCTCAGTGCCAAGCTACCAGAGGGTGAGCACAGGATATTTTGGATTGTGTGTGACTTACCCTGACTAGAGTGAGTGTCCTTGCTTGGACAGGGGGTTACCTGACTGCCATCCAAAGACCCCATTTCTAACATATGGCTTAAAAATAACTATTTAATTTATCCATGAAACTATGTGTGGTTATTTCTGACATTGCTTGCAATTTTTCTATGGATTGGTTTTATGACCGTTTTCTTCCTGCTTACAAATGGCCATACCTTCCTGAATGCTCCTCTGTTGAGTCTGTGGATGAAGTCTTAACTCCATATCTTTCCTCACATAAGGTCCAAAGAGACTTGTCCCTTGTGAACATTTCAGCAGTAAAGCTTCCTGATGGGATTGTGTTGGACAAAGTTCTATTTGGTCTATAAGGGCCTAATGAGGTCATTCAAATTTCATATGTTTTCAAAATTTCAATGACTGATGTAATTACACCTGGTGTTGTATCTGATGACTAGGATGTCCAAACAGTTGATTCCATGTTAAACTAAATGAAAGATTATGCAATATTTGAAAGTGTTGATGTGTACACTAATACAAAGAATTATGGTGAAATGTTCTGTTATAACAACTGGGGACATTACTACCTGCATCGTGCAACTAGACGCAGTTCAGTATTCAATTACACACAGTGGGAACACTGTTCCACTCCACCTGTGGAGAGCCCACAACATTATTCATATAAATTCTCATATTTTTCTCGGCATGACATTGAGAATGTAGAATCATACTGTTTTAGGTTACCACTTTCTAAAATTAGGAAAACTTTGCTAACTAACAGGAAATTAATTTACTCAGATTCCTTTGTTTCCCAACATACGGTTGAAGGCTATGAATACTGGAAGAACACTATTGATGTAAAGAGTATATGGGGAACAAAAGATTGGCACATTCAGGGTATGGAATATTTATTTAGAGCATGCCTTATTTCTATGCAAATTATCTTTCTAAAGGACACAACTCAACAGACATCTTGCCTGGGGATAGTAAAGATGAAGGAAATGAATGCGCCCAGTATCCCCACGCCAGCGAAATGTATTAATTGGCAGCCCTTCCTGAATGTCTCAGAGGGAGAACTAGATGCCAAGGTTCAGGCTGGTACCTATAACTTTTCACTTTTCAGTCCCGGTGGGTAGTTATTGTGGCCAGTGGACACAAATGGGTGTCAGGTACGTTTTGTGACTTCCTCAGGGGGTTTCAAGATTAGCTGGCCGGACCCTCACTTTGTCTCAGGTCAACACTCGGATATAGTTACTGCATACAGTGAGGATAAACTGTGCCAACAATGGTTACAGTCTAACATCTTAGCAGCAGTTAAGGAACACCTTAATACTCTTTCTGGAGCTATAGACTTGCAGGACTTCTTGTTAGGCCTGAGAAAGCCAAACTCAAAAAGATTAATCTATGCCATATACAATGAGATCTGGAAGCTTTCTCAAATAGAAGCTGCTGTGAGTTTGAGGCACATAGACAAAGAAAATTTGGAAAAGGCTTTAGCTGTTGTCGATAATGGCATGAACACTCTGTCCAACAGGTTTTACTCCTGTAATAACATAGTGTCATCTGCAATTGACATCATTCAGAATGACATGTCCTTTTCATACCATGGACAAATTTAGCTGCGTCCCATCATGCATTTAGGTTGAACACTACAGATTCTGAAAAAGGACCCTGTTCCATGAAAGTATATTAATGGTAGTGACTTGTTTGCTGCTTTTAATTTTTAAGGGAACAACAGACAATGACAAAAAAGGAAGAACATTTCACCATGCTTCACTTAGAAGCACTAGAAAATGTGCCTTTCGCAGTTGCAGAGAGTCAATTTGGCTCATTCATGGCATTATAAATCTGCCCATTTCCACTTTTAGATTTTTTTAAATGCTTGAAACATCTTGCTGTAGACAGATTTGAGCAGCTAGGCAATAGCTATGTTAAAGAAGAGTAGGAGTTGCCTTTTGAATATAAATGTCTGAACAGCAAAACAGAGGTCTTTCTTAGTGAAAGCGAATGTGAGACTACTGTTAGTCATTCAGTGATTTGTAAACAGGTGTCCCTTCATGGCCTTTGCAATGCAGGGGCCCCAAACTTGGCCTGGTTCCCTGAAGGGTACTCCCGTCCCTTTGATTGGTCCAGCATTTCATGTACTTTCGAATGGAAGTTATGTGGCTCTGAGTGACCAAAGCTGTTGCGGTATGTGACCAAGAATTGCCTATACAATTTCAATCTCTAAGATCGTAACGTGTTGCGGACATGTTTTATTCACCTCCACACAAGAGATAAGAGTAGCAGAAATGTGGCCTCACATTGATACTACCAATGTAAATTATGACAAGCTGAGCAGACTAAAGGTACTACTGTTTTAGAAACAGTTGCGTTGACATCAGCTAGAGAGACATATGCTCTCCAGATGGCAAGATCATCAACCGAGATACAATCCCTATTAAATACCAACTTCCCCCAGGACATTGGAGAGCTGGTATCCAGAATATTCAATGCTTCGAGCACTACGGGGTTTGTCCATTTCTTCAAGGCTGTTGGGTCTGGATTTGTGTCCATCTTCCAAACTGTCTTCGGAGTCATTCTTTCAGCCAGTGACAAACAGATGTCAGGGCACTCATGAAAAAAAGGTCAGTCCTCCATATGTGTCAAAACTTGGTAAGCCGTTGAGTATGAGTTGGACCAGGATAGTAGGCAAAGTTCAATTTAATCTTGACATGCAAAGTCCATTAAAGCAACAATAACCGTCCTTGGAAAGAATATCCATAATGCAACAACAGCCAACACGTGTTTCGTCCTATGAGATAAGTATTCTCAAAGACTTCATCAGGGCTCCACCATAGGTCTTGTGCTATCGTGAGTTGAAAGAATGTGAGTAATGTTGTTCTTCTTCAGCTGCTCCATATCTGTAGCATCTTTGAAGTTTCCAATGTATAATCCAGGAAGAACCTTGTTCATCCCATTGCCCATGGTGCCTGCCGCGGGAGGACGGTGGTGGCGCAGAACCTTCTAACCCGTATGACTGTGACTGGCTGTGATAAGCTTCTGTGTACAGACACAGCAGTCGGGGTGCGCTGCATCCACTCCTTCCGCGCGTGTCCGCGGGGTCTCCACCCTCGATACTAATGGGTTTCCCGTTTCAGTAGTTAATGGGGCAAAAACAGAGTCGCACCATCTCTGACATGCAACTGAACTAGTTCAGGGCTGCCTCCTGGAACCGCTTTCTCGAACTCATCATTCTTTCAGCCATCCATTCACTCTTTTCTAGTGTGTTTGGGGACATCCCGTGACTTTGGCATTGATCGGCAGGATACTACTGCTGTTGTTCCTGATGCTCAGAGGTTGTACCTTCCCAGCTAAGCAGAGTGGTGGAGCTACTACCACCAGACCAGCTGTGCCATGATTGCACGGTACAGTTCTTTGGTGCTCCGTTGCTGGAAGAATTGGAGCATGTTTGGTCATTGTCTTTCCGCCCAGTTCTATGGTGTGTGCAACCAGGCTTTCACTGCACCTAGTGCCTCTTCAAACATCTATCTTAGGTGTGTCCTGCTGTTCCGCCAGTGTGTCCTGTGGACAAGGAACTGCTGATATTCCCAATGAGGCTTCATTCACGGTCATGCCCCATGAGACTGAGGCTGATTCGCGAGGCCACTTATGAGCCGTCCTTGGTGGACTCTCTGGCTCCTTTGGGCACTTTGGATGGTGCTGCCGTCGCGGCAGATCCTGCATCTGAAGCTGTTGCTCACCACTGCTCCAGGGATCCATCTGCCAATCCTGTCATCGATCTAACATCTGACGATATGGCTTCTTTTTTTAATATCTTTCCCATTGATGGCTTCGAAGACATTCTTCAAGATCATGACTACTGTTAGATAAATGTGACCATTGGCATATTCTAAAGTTTAAAGTTTGCCAACGTTGCTTTAACTTTGGCCTGCTGTGCTTGCCATGGTCGACATTGTGCCTCTTTGTATGTTTTATCTATTTTTAACAAGTTTTTATTTACATTTTAGTTATATTTTAATATGATTTCAGCTTGTTTTAGTCCAGAGCATTTTAGCTTGGGTTCCTTCACTTTCTCTGGTGTCATTAGTATGGCAATAGGGAGGGTGTAGTGGATCCTACTTATTTTTAATGGGAATCAGGATTTTAGCTTAGCCTTTGGCTTGCAGACCTGTGCCCCCGTCGACTAAGATGGCTGCCATGTTTATAGTTAGGAAGATGTTTTAGTTTCACGTTATCTGTAAAGTTGTCACTATCAGAGTCAAAGATAAATGAGATACGTAGGTATTCACATTATTTTCCCACCTTCTTGTGACAGTACATAATGTACCTTTTCAGGAAATTGTTTATATAATTGAAGTCCCAAGCATGCCTTCTTATTTATTGTTTGTGAACATCCTTGTGTCAAGGGTCCTACCAGATCTGTATAAATACATCTCACACAGACAAGATAATCAGAAGGATTGACGGTGAGGTGTTTGTTCCTTAAGACAAGGCAGGGTCGATGAATCCAGCAGGTAATGATGCGAGGCATCAACTTTACGGTGTTGGCAGTGCTGTGGTGGAGTCAGAGTTGGGTGCCATTGACATCAGTGTCTTTGTGGTTCCCCCCTCCCAAGGCCAATTTTGGTCCGGGGACCCCAACCCCAGGTCCACGCGTAAATATACTTTTTTGTTTGTGGAAGGGGCTGCGTGCCCCCCTCCCCAGGCCAATCTCAGCCCCAGGTTCCCCATCCACAAGCCCTGGCCATGTCACATGGGGGCCTCCTAGGGTACCTGTCACCGCCATTGGTGACCGCAGGTGGAGTCGGAAGGCCCCCCGGTCCCAGCGGGCTCCCACCTCCTGGGGGAGCAGGCTTTGTTGTCACAGACAGGGAGCTGCTAAGCTGCAGCTCCCTATCTGTAAGAGCAATTGTTTCCTTAGTTTTTCTGTCTGCATCTCTGCAGGCATGGAACCAGAGGTAACGCCTGCTCTCACTTGATGTAACCGTAGTGTTTGGTCTGACTTGGTCGGAGCTGTCAAGAAAGAAGTTTGTGGTTTTCCACAGATTCCAGAACTTTCCATCACAGAAATGTGAGGGATGTCATGAACCCCTTTAGTGCTGCCTGTTCTCTGGGTTTGTGCACAGGGTTCATGTCTCTTTTCCCCAGTGGCACATCCTGACCTCCTGCAAACCCTTGTTTCCTTCCCAGAGCTCTTCATAACCTTGAACCTCCTGTACCGTTGCTTCCCCTGGTTGCATGCCTATAAGAGCATCATGTGTTTCCTACTTTATTAGCTCCATCTACCTTTACTTATTGTATTTAACCATAAGGTGAATATTTCCAATTGTCTTAGTTATTGGTGCCAACTGGTGTGACCTATTGACTCTAACAGCTAATGTTTTTAGTTCTGGTAGATGATTAAATGATTTCTGACCATCATTTGTACCTGCAACTGCAAAAGGTCGCATCTGTTAGGTTCACATGGTTTTTTTTCCCGGGTTTCCTTTAGAAGTTGTCAGCCCATCAATGTGAGCCATGTGCTCTTCTGGAACAGTATTTCCATCAGGTAAATAAATACTATCTAATCCCAGAGTCAGAGATTTGCCTCCTTCACGTCTGTCACACGGAACCTCCAGTGCTCTAGACTTCCAAGCCTTCTTGTAATCCTGATTCCATAGACATCTCCAGTGTCTTGATCCATAGCTATGATTCAAATTCCTCTTGTAGCTTTTTACTCCTCAGCCTTCAGACTTCCTCTGAGTACCAGTTGAAGAACCTAATTCAAGGCTAAGTGCTGTTTCTCAGGTTAGTGAACACCAGTTCATAGTTCAGTTTTGAGAATTGTCTATGACAAAGTTTCTTTGAGGATATCAAACCGTTTTTGGTATATGGACATTATGTGTTACTTCATTTTGAAAGTCCTAGAGCTCTGAACACTTTAGCTTGTGGGCACCCCAAACTTTATTTGGGGTCTGATTTGAAAGTCTTCCTATTTGTTTTCTCAACAAGGTCTTTGTATTAAGAACTCGGAAAGACTTTGAGTGGATAATCGTGATTCTCAATTTTTCTAATTGCACCTTGTTATATTGGACATTCTGTGGAGTGCCAGAAAACTATGTTTTTTCCTTCTGAATTTGTATCTGCTCACAAGCCTTATTTACTACGAAGCCTGTAAGTGTTTTTGTTGTTAATAGCTGTTTAAACACCATATGCTAGGAACTGATAGTAAACTACTCTTCTTGTTTTTTTCTAGTGAATCATACCCATATCCACACACAAAGGTCCAGGGAGTATAGATCCTACTGTTTAGTGTTGCAAGGCAGCAGAGCAGATCAAGTTCATCTTGTTCTTTTTTTATCCCAACCCCTCGTCCCTTCAGAGGTGGTGGGTGAATTAAGGTTGTTTTTACTTGTTTCATTCGCTGCCAATGTGGGATCAGAGGTCTAGCATCATCTCCTCTATCTGAACCGGATGAGTACGTGACACGGAAAGTTTGCTTTTCTATGAAAGCTTGAGGTTTGCAAGAGATTCTGGGTTACAAGACCTGGTGAAGGTCTCCCAGGTCACCCCACTCTGAATTTCCCCAGGTGTCTAGTTTCTAAAAATATGTAAGCTTGATAGCTCTCCCTAGGTGCCAGCTCAGCTAGGGCCCAGAATCCACGGCTACCCACTTTGGAAGTGGTCAGTTTCCATTGGAAAAAATGTTATGCATCCTTGTTGTGTTTTGGCCCCTTTTCTGTTGTAGGCATCAGATTTTCTCACACTAGTGAGGTGCTATTTTTATTGGAGGACAGGTAGGAATATAGAATAGTAAACTATTTATTATTGCCAAATGTATTTAATTGCATTTATACCTTCCAAATTTAAGTCAGTGAGTAAAAGAGAAGACATTTTGAAAAATACCTTCTAAATCATATGCTAGTACAGATACACACAAATTCAGAGATGTACAAATAACCACTGCTCCTAAACTCCTTACCTTGTGCCCATTTCAGAAATACATAGGGTTCCTTGATGCCCATTTTCACTTTACATATTTCACCATATGAGTTGGTCTTTTCTTGTGACTTAGGGAAAAACCATTGTATGGTACATCTTAGTTGTTGGCTTTGGGTACCTTGGGCTTTTTGAAAACCTGAAAACCTTATAAATCCCCACAACCAGAGGACTTAATGGTATATAGCTCTTGTAAATCACAGAAAGTTACAGAAGAAAAAATGCTGCAAGAAATGGCTGTTTTTTCCTACTCATTTTCAGTATTTCTTTATTTCAACGGTTTGTTTCTTTGGGAAAACCTTGACGGATAAACACATATGACCCCTTGCTGATTTCAGAATTGTATCTACTTTATATAAATGTATAGCCTTGCTAGATCACCCATGTATTTCACATTGGTTTCCACCACAAACTGGACATAGGTTGAGAGCACAAAAATAATAAAATTGGGCTACTTAGTTGTAAAAAGCCAAAACTGTGATAACAATATTGTTTTTATTCAGTTATGCATGTTCATGAAAGATCTATGTTCCTGAAAGCTAAGAAGGTGATGACTTTAGGACAACAAACCATTAATTGATGCAATTTTTTGGGGAAAAACAGACAGTTTGATCCATAGCACTTTTTTCCTATTTTTCCCCAAATCTTAGCTATATTTTGCCTATTTGTTTCTGTCCCCTCCAGGAAAATCCACAAAGCCTTTGTACTTTTAGAATACCCAGGTTGTTGGAAAAAAAGACACACATTTAGCCTGGATACCTTATGTGGAAAAAAGGTATGGAGCTTTAAGCACAAACTACCCCAAAAAGCCAAAAAAGGGTTCAGCACTTGGTGTGGGGGTGTTTGGGCGGGCTGAGATATGGCCCAGCAGTTATGGGCTTGATAAAGAATGCTATTTGTTTGCTAGTGATACAGATGGTCAGTCCTATGGGAAAAACAAGGTACAGTCATACCAAAGGGAAAAAGAAAATCAGAACTTAGAAATACAGATGAAGTAATTAGGGATGAAATTTTACAGCAATGCCTTCCAGCTCCAATATGTGAGTGGCAGTGCAGCAGGTTCTGTAACATAGGCCAAGGATCAATAGGCAAGCTTCCAGTATTCCTGTCAAGGCTTCATAGAGGAGATTTACACCAGACAATCATGATTTTGCAAACTCTTGAGCCCTGTAGGATTAGAAAACCTTCTTAACTGCAAGGACATTTAGGCCCATATTTATACTTTTTTAGTGCCGCATTTACGCCATTTTTTGATGCAAAAGCGCTGGAAACTTGCAAAATACAATTGTATTTTGTATGTTTGTGCCATTTTTGCATCAAAAAACGCAGCAAATATGGCGCTAAAAAAGTATAAATATGGGCCTTAATGATTTGCCTCTCCAAAGAGATATGTGATAATTCTTTCCATAATTCTATAATGCTCTCTGTCCATCAAGTAGAAGGTTTTATTTCATAAAAAAATGTCCAGACCCTCATTTAGAAGTTTTGAATTAAGCTCTTTTACATGGTAGTGCATCCAAAATTATGAATATATCTGAAGTTATTCAAATAACTAACTTTGGATTGGAAAGACAAACAGATGTACCAGAAGTACTAGCAACACATATCTCAGAGAAGGAGAGTACTGTTATTAAATTAGACAAGTTCAGAAAAGAAGTAAGCCAAATTGAATCTTCCACTGCTTCAATTTCAAAAATAAGACATGTTTATGCTGCCATTAAATGCATCACAAAAGTAAAAAAAGAAAAACAAATATATGTGAAAAAACTGAAAATAAAGATTTCATTCAGTGATTTCAGTCTTTATTTGACTGCAGGGGATTGATTTGATTTATGTGTTATTAAAGAAGTGTGCACGTACTGCATAACTTACCTCAATGATAATGAAATGCCAGTTAACTGTATTCATAAAAACCTAAAAAAAGCAAAATGTCTATGAGATTATTTTGATTAAGACTGTGTACCCTTTTCAAGCCATAGTAAGAGAACAAAATTGCCACAAAGCTATTTAGTGACAGGTCTAAAAGGAAAAATTGTGTATCTTCCTCTAGATTTTAAACAGAATATTGAAACTCTTGGCAGAGATTGAGAAGTAGAAAAACCATTTGTGGTTGTAGTAAATCTTGTGCCACAAAATAATAAAAAGATTTGGCAGGAATTGGTTAGCATAGAGAAAGTAAAGAGAGCAATAGAATACCTCAAAAGAGAAAAACATATTCTTTAAAAATGTAGATGTAGATCAGCATGTGACTTTAATGGGGACATCCATTTGAAAGTCTACTGAGAATGACCAATTTAAAAGAGTAGATTTAGGAAAAACTGAAGAGATATATGAGCACTACAGTATTCACCCTCTACGGGTGATGCACAGGAATTATATCAAATGAAATTAGCAAAAGGTGAACTTATTAGTGTGTGGGTAAGGAGCTTAGAGGCTTGCTGCTTTCCACACCTCTCTCCCAACTGGAGACGGAGGTCGAAATGGTGATCAGCCAGCACAGATTCCTGCTTCAGAATACAGATCAACTAGACTGTATTCAGAAGATCCCCTATTTGGAAACAAAAAACATTTCCTATCTATTTTTCCTGGTTGTTGAAGGTAAACTGTCATGTTTGTCATATTCTGTTGCGCATATTGTGGAAAGATTAGCATGTTTTTGACACATGAGTGCATGAGAATTTGTTAAAAAAGTTAATGGAGAAGAAGAGGATCCTGAACGTTACCTAATTAATCTTATGGCATCCCATTGTAAAAACCATTGAGTGCTGGTTTTGTTGACATGGAGAGGAACTCTAAGTTGTGCAGAGTATGTCTGCGATGGTTTGCATAAGTTCTTTAGAGAAGCTAACTTCAACATTCCTTGCATTAACTTTTAAACACTGGATGAATTATGCTCAATAAATCAGGTAAATGTATTCAAGTACTTTAATCATAGATTTCAAGCCATACTTAACTTTATCTGAAACAAAAGAAAACTTTCTCTCATTGCAGTCAGTGACTACTTTTGGAGGAATGAATACCAAGCTAAGGGTGCCCCACACATTCATGTGTTCCTGTGGATTAAAGTTGCACCACAATTTGGAGAGTATACAGATGAGTCAGCACTATCATTCATTAAGCAATATATAACATGTGAGATTCCCAATGAGTGTGAGAACAGAACAGTTAGGCAGGGAGTATTGATATTTCAGTCCAGCAGATGTGGCAAGTACTGTTGTTGCAGATACAGAACCAGAGGTGTTGCTTTGGTTTCCCTAAGCCTGTTCTCTGCAAAGGTAGAGTACACAGTTTTATGTCTGGAGTCAAACATACAGTCAACACATACAACATTAAAAGAAGTGAGGCTTCAAAACTCTTCAATGACCACAACCTTTTTATTTTGTTTATGTGGAATGCAAATATGGACATTCAGTTGGTGGCAGACAATTCCACTGCTTTTGCTTGATTTGATACCTCCTATATATTATGAGATTGGAAAAGACAGAAATGAAAGAAGTGCAGGAAGAGATTTCTGTAGAAAAGTCTTTCACAAAGAAGTTGTATAGCTTCAGTTTAAAATGTTTTCCCACAGAGAGGTCAGTTCTTATGAAGCATGGGACAAGGCAAGTTTTTCTAATTTACATTCTTGTGTGTCCTGACAACATCCACTGGACATACTACATAAATAGTATTAATTTGCATCGACGTCTGGTGTTGCCAGTGGAGTATGACAACAAACAGGAGTAACATAGGTTATTTGGTGATGCTTGTTTTGAAGTACCAAGAGTTTTTTTTGTTTTTTTTTAAACGAAGGTCCTAATTATAGATGAGGTGAGCATGGTGTCAATCGTAAATCTTGTCTTTATTCACCTGAGAATACAAGAAGTTCTCAAGACAAAATACAATAATCTATTTGGTGGTAAGCACATTATAGTTTTGGGTGATTTATTTTAGTATAATCCTGTCCAAGGTCAACCAGTGTTCAATAAACTGTTTTATGAACAAATTAGGAAATACCTATACAGTACTGTAAATGTTAACATTTGGTTGAATTTCCAAAACAAGAGGTCTCACCAAGAATATGAGACAGTCTGCAGATGTGGAGTATGTAAATAGGTAAAATGTTATTAGAATAGTGTTAGAAATGGGGTCTCTGCTTGGCAGTCAGTTTGCACTCTGTCTAAGCGGGGACCCTCACTTTAGTCAATGCAAGTGAGATATTCATTTAAGATAATCCCTGCTCACCCCCTTGGTAGTTTGGCACAAGCAGTCAGACTAATCTCAAAGGCAATGTGTAAAGTACTTGCATCAAAACACACAGTAGCACAGTGAAAATACAAACAAAATAGACACCACACCAGTTTAGAAAAATAGCCAATATTTATCTAAATCAAACAAGACCAAAACGACAAAAATCCAACATACACAATACAAGATATGAATTTTCAAAATGATAGAATCCTACTCCATAGAAAACAACAGAAACGTTGTTACACAAAGTACCTGGGTTGCATAAAAAATATAGCTGCACGGGTGAGCATGTGTTGGAAAAGTCAGCGATGTGTCCATTTCTTACTCGCAGGTGAGGCAGTGCATTGTTTCTTCTCTGGTCGGGTAGGCGATGTGTTATTTTTCTGTTCTGCAAGAGAGCGATGCTTCGATATCCGGATGGAGCACCTTAGATCCACGCATGTTCATGTTGATTTTGACACCCAGTGATGATACGTACGAAGTCCGGCCGCACAGTGATGGAAAACTGCGCTGCGTGGGGTTTGCATTGTTTTCAACAGCTGCAAGTGGGTGTAGTGTTGTTCCCCCAGCTGTGATGCAGGTGATGCATCGATTTCCCAACTGGAATGCAGGTGGTGCATTGATTTTTCAGCCACAAGGAAGGTGGTGCGTCATGTTTACAGCTGGGTTGCAGGTGGTGCGTCAAACTTTTCCCTGCATGGCTCCTGTGCATGAATTTCAGTCTTTGTTCCACCAGCTTCACCTTTCAAGTGCCCAGGGACTGGATAGGGTACCACTTGGCAGGATAGGAGTCTCAGCAGAGAGTCCAGGTGCTGTCAGAGGAAGTCTTTGATGGCCCTCAGAATTCAAAATAGGAGGCAAGCTCAATCCAAGCCCTTGAGAAACTTCACAAGCAGGAATATACCACAATGTCCCGTCATTGTCCTCTTTCAGGCAGAAGCAGGAACTACTGGCCAACCCAGCAAAGCACAGTCACAGGCAAAGGGGTAGTACTACCCTTCCAGCTCTTCAGCTCTTCTCCTTGGCAGAGGCTCCTCTTGTTTCCAGAAGTGATCTACAAATCTGGGTTTTTGGGTCCACTACTTATAACCCTTTCTGCCTTTGAAGTAGGCAAACCTCAAAGGAAAGTCTCTGTTGTTCACAAGGTCCTGTCTTGCCCAGGCCTGGCCATAGACTCACCAGGGGGTTAGAGACTGCATCGTGTGAGGACAGGCATGGCCCATTCAGGTGGAAGTATCAGCTCCTCCACTGTAGCCCAGATGACTCATCAGGATATGCAGCTTACACCCCAGATCCTTTTGTGTCACTGTTTAGTGGATATTCAAATACAGCCCAACTGTTAGTCTGACCCAGACAGGGAATACACAAGCAGTCAGAGTCACAGAATGGTTTAAGCAAGAAAATGTGCCATTCGGGGCTGAACCAATCACCAATACAATTTACACAGAGAGCATATGCACATTAGCACTGGTTAGCAGTGGTAAAGTGCCCAGAGTCCTAAAGCCAACAAAAACAGGTCAGAAAAAATAGGAGGAGGGAGGCAAAAAGTTTGGGGATGACCCTGTCAAAAAACGCCTGGGGAGACCAATCAATACTTCAATGGACTTCCCTTATTGGGGCGATAGAACATGGATGCTGCCCCGCAACAGCAGGGGCATGTTCCAGTTCTATGTCTTCCTAAACCGAGTTGGATCCCTCTGTCCATACTCTCAGGGCCCACACATAGGGAACCCTTCTCCTCACCTGCGGATACCATCTGTGTAGCACCTAACCTTACTTTGCTCACAGATGTATCCCAGTGGGCAGACAGTACCACCATGGCCAACACAGTGGTGTGGCCCACTTCACCCCCAGGGTGTGACTCCTGTCCCTCCCAAAGGCAACTCTGTCCACCAGGACAGCAAGCCACAGTGGCCACTGACATCTGTCAGGGGTGAGAACCAGGCCTCAGGTGTTCCAGGGCTCTCCAACCACTGTGACTTTGGAGATTGTGGGGCAGTAGCCCTAGGTGCCTGCCACCCTTTGTCCACTCTCCCTTCCACCAGGTCAGGGATACCTGACTGACACTAGTCCTCTTTTCTGGGGCTTTGTACCCTCCCTTTAGGAGCGGTGCCCCCAGAGTCTAGAATTGTCAGGGCACTTATAGAAGCAGTCTTGCACAATTCTCCCACTGGTGCAGGGATGTTAACCTGCAACTAGTCTTCCAACCTGGAGTCTGTACCCTCTGGTTGGACCGGGGTCAGGGGTTAGGCTTCCTTCCACCTACCCCTCCTTCTGGGGTCCTGCACCCCCCAGTAGGGGTGGCCCCCTCACAATCCAGAATTGTCAGGGTGCTTGAGGAAGCAGTCCTGAACAATTTTCACAGAACTGCAGGGATGGCTCATTGGCACTGGCCCCCCTGCCCAGGGTCTGCACTCTTAGGGTAGGCATTGGTCATGGGTGAGGCAGCCCTTCCCCTGCCTCTCCTTCTGGGGCTTTGCGCCCTCCCACCTGGAGCGGTACCCCAGAATACAACATGGTAGGGGCACCTGTAGCAGTTGCCCTTCCCTCCAGGTCGGGGGACACCCTGAACCTGGCCATTCAACCCAGGGTCTGTACTCTTGGATTGAACCCAGAAGAGAGTTGAGTCTCTCCCTTCACTGCCCCTACTCCCAGGGTTCTGCAATCCCCCACCACAGAGAGTACCCCCAGAAGTCACATGGGGGGGAGATTGGGCAAAATGCCTGCCCATCAGGTCAGAGTTGACCCCCTGCACCTGACCCTCCAGCCTGGGGTCTGTGCCCTCAGACTTGACCACTGCCTGGAAACCTAGGACTTCCTGGGGAGGGATCCTACCCACCCCCCAAGAGGAGTGCCTTCTTCAGGGGTTGCACAAGAGTCTAGCCTCCCAACCCCTGCACACCTGGCAGGGCATGGAGCCCCATCAGACCAGAAGTAGCATTGTCAGGGTCATTCCTGGTGAGCTCTGACTTCAGAGCTGACCCTTGGCCCTCCAGGTTCTCCTCTGGGGACTGTCCCCCCACCCCTTTTTCTGGACTTCTGCACCCCCCACTAGGCATGGTACTGCCAGACACCAAAACTGGTGGGATGCTGGTGACAGACGCCCTCCCAAGTTCTCCTGATACTATGGGGTCCCCCTCAGCAGATGGCCCTACGGTACAGGTTAGGCTTCCCCCCTGGTGTTCCCTCATGGAACCATCCATGCTTTGGGACTAAATCTCAGGCATCCTGGGACTCAGCCCACCCCATTCCCTCTCCTCTGAGTCTCAACATGGGGTCCCTTACCCATCTCACTACACTTGGACCTACCTGGGACACTGCAAGCCTTCCCCACCTACCCTGGTTAGAAAGTACCTAACCCCTCCCTTCCGGAGCACCCCCAAATGCCAGCTCCTCCTTCCACTCTAGCCGAGGTGACCCATCAGGAGATGCACTGTGTGTCACTGTGTAGTGCCGATTCAAAAACAGCCCAACTGTCAGCCTGGCCTAGACGTGGAATACCCAAGCAGGCAGAGTCACAGAATGATTTAAGCAAGAAAATATCCACTTTCTAAAAGTGGCATTTTCAAACTGACAATTTAAAATCCAACTTTACCAAAAGATCTATTTTTAACTTGTAAGTTTTCTATCTGTTCCCAAAGGGAAACTGCACTTAAAAGATATTGAAAGGCAGTCCCCATGTTAACCTATGAGAGAGATAGGCTTTGCAACAGTGAAAAACTAATTTGGCAGCATTTCACTATCAGGACATGTGAAGTCCTACCTTTAACATACACTGCACCCTCCCCTTGGGGTTACTTAGGGCCTACCTTATGGGTGCCTTACATGTATAAAAAAAAGATTGGCAGTTTAAAAGTTCACACACAGACACTGCAGTGTCAGATCTGAGCTATGTTTACAGGGCTACTCGTGTTGGTGGCACAATCAATGCTGCAGGCCCACTAGTAGCATTTGACTTACCAGCCCTGGGCACCTCTAGTGCACTTTACTAGGGACTTACTAGTAAATCAAATATGCCAATCAGGGATGTACCAATCACCAATACAATTTACACAGAGAGCATATGCACTTTAGCACTGTTTAGCAGTGGTAAAGTGCCCAAAGTCCTAAAGCCAACAAAAACAGGTCAGAAAAAATAGGAGGCTAGAGGCAAAAAGATCGGGGATGACCCTGCATAAGGAAAAAAGTTTGGGGATGATCCTGCAAAAAAGGGCTGGGTCCAAGAAACAGTAATAGAGACTAACGGCCTAGAGTATGAGGAGGGGTTACTCCTTCACAAATGTGACAGATATCCCATGAGCCTTATTTCAAGTTCATTAGCTTTTCATGGAATTGTACTACAGCAGATAGGATTCCCGTCATTTTTGTGCCATTTTTATTTTTATGCCAAATTCTAAATCAGGCCCTAAGAAAGCTAGATTGACTCTTCAGTGTCACACTTTAGGTATGCTTTTTCCAGATCACAAGTCTGCAGGAGCTGAAATGGAAACACTTCCAAAAATGTTGTGAACTAATTCTGTGCATTACATCAACTTTGAAAGAGTGTGCAGAGTTCAATGAAGAAATGCCGACAGTGAGGATATTATTAGGTTTCCTTACAAAGACAGGATGGAGCATCAAGGTATCATTTTACCACTGTGTCAATCACTGTCAAAGAGGATGGAGAAACTAGAGAAATCTTTGTCAGGAACAATAGGTTTAGAGAAAAATTCTACGTCTCAGTAAAAAACTGTAGAATGCTTCTGTTTTGAAATTTGAAAGTTGAGGATGGTTTGGTGAATAGTGCTCTGCGAAATGTGTTTGACTTCATCACATATCCTAATACAACTGATTTTAAGGTCTATTCTGAACTGTTTGATTATAAGATGCACCAAAACAAATAGCTAAGGGCCAGATGTAGGAAAGCCCTTATGCGATGCAGAAACATATTTTGCGAGTCGGTACCGACTCGCAAAATGTGTTTCCGACTCGCATATAGGAAGGGGTGTTCCCTTCCTATTTGCGATTTGCACCGCGATGTCGCGGTCACAAATCAACTCGCAGTTACCATCCACTTGAAGTGGATGGTAACTCATTCGCAAACGGGAATGCTCATAAATTATTATTTTTTTTTTTCAGAGCAGGCAGTGGTCCTATGGACTGAAAAAGGTTTCAGTATTTTTTCTATTTGCAGCTCGTTTTCCTTTAAGCAAAGAGAAAAAAAAAATGCTTTATTCAGAAAGCAGTCACGGACATGGTGGTCTGCTGTCTCCAGCAGGCCACCATCCCCGTGAGTGCCTAGACTCGCTATGGGGTCGCAAACTACGACCCACCTCATAAATATTTATGAGGTGGGTCTTTGCGACCCCATAGCGAGTCGCAGAAGGTGTCTGAGACACCTTTCTGCATCGCGAATAGCGAGTTGCAATTTGTCACTTACCTACATCTGGCCCTAAATGTAGTGCTATTTTCCTGTTAGTGAAAATGTGCATTTATGTAGAGAACAGTTTCTCCCATGTTTTAGGTTTGCAATTACCATATATAAATCTCAAAGTTTAAGTTTAGAGGCAGTGCTTAATTATGCGGGTCAAAATGTATTCATTGAGGGGATGTCTCATGTTTCACTGTCATGTGTTCGGTCACTTTCAAGGTTACACCTTGCAGATTGTGGAAAGAGCAAAGTAAATGTTGTCAGCCCATGTGTCAGAGAGTGCAATCGATTGAGAAGTCTGCATGCTCCTCATCTTTGTCAATACCCAGTCAATGTCAAATGAACCATCTCTACCAAACGTAAGCTTAGTAAATTGACTAAGGAAAGGGTAAGTTTGATCGTGTAAGCATCTTTTAAAATTTTAAGAAACTAATGTTTTTAAATTGTTTGTTGGGCTTTTTAACCTCTGAAGGTCATTTTTTGGCTTTCACTCTTTTTTTGGGGGGAAATTCTTTTTAAAATATAAGGGACTGGAAAAAACGAATATTTCCTTCTTTGCTGGATTCACATGTATTGGGGACACATCCTTGTTTCTGTGTGTGTCTCTGGGGGTATAACTTGGTTTTCTACCTCATAGCAACCTCGGGGCCGTGTTCAGAGGTCCCCGGTTGCTTGTTTTTTTCTCTCTTCCCTACTTCCTGGTTGGGACCGACTAGACCGCCATTTTTGTTAGCGGTCTAGTTGTTTTTAGGCTCCTGAGCCTCGTTCGGCTCCCCCGGCTCATTTAATGCCGGAAGGACGCCGGCCTGGCACCTGATTTGATCGTGTAAGCATCTTTTAAAATTTTAAGAAACTAATTTTTTTAAATTGTTTGTTGGGCTTTTTAACCTCTGAAGGTCATTTTTTGGCTTTCACTCTTTTTTTGGGGGGAAATTCTTTTTAAAATATAAGGGACTGGAAAAAACAAATATTTCCTTCTTTGCTGGATTCACATGTATTGGGGGCACATCCTTGTTTCTGTGTGTGTCTCTGGGGGTATAACTTGGTTTTCTACCTCATAGCAACCTCGGGGCCCGTGTTCAGTGGTCCCCGGTTGCTTGTTTTTTTCTCTCCTCCCTACTTCCTGGTTGGGACCGACTAGACCGCCATTTTTGTTAGCGGTCTAGTTGTTTTTAGGCTCCTGAGCCTCGTTCGGCTCCCCCGGCTCATTTAATGCCGGAAGGACGCCGGCCTGGCACCTGATTTGATCGTGTAAGCATCTTTTAAAATTTTAAGAAACTAATGTTTTTAAATTGTTTGTTGGGCTTTTTAACCTCTGAAGGTCATTTTTTGGCTTTCACTCTTTTTTTGGGGTGAAATTATTTTTAAAATATAAGGGACTGGAAAAAATGAATATTTCCTTCTTTGCTGGATTCACATGTATTGGGGGCACATCCTTGTTTCTGTGTGTGTCTCTGGGGGTATAACTTGGTTTTCTACCTCATAGCAACCTCGGGGCCCGTGTTCAGTGGTCCCCGGTTGCTTGTTTTTTTCTCTCCTCCCTACTTCCTGGTTGGGACCGACTAGACCGCCATTTTTGTTAGCGGTCTAGTTGTTTTTAGGCTCCTGAGCCTCGTTCGGCTCCCCCGGCTCATTTAATGCCGGAAGGACGCCGGCCTGGCACCTGATTTGATCGTGTAAGCATCTTTTAAAATTTTAAGAAACAAATGTTTTTAATTTGTTTGTTGGGCTTTTTAACCTCTGAAGGTCATTTTTTGGCTTTCACTCTTTTTTTGGGGGGAAATTCTTTTTAAAATATAAGGGACTGGAAAAAACAAATATTTCCTTCTTTGCTGGATTCACATGTATTGGGGGCACATCCTTGTTTCTGTGTGTGTCTCTGGGGGTATAACTTGGTTTTCTACCTCATAGCAACCTCAGGGCCCGTGTTCAGTGGTCCCCGATTTCTTGTTTTTTTCTCTCCTCCCTACTTCCTGGTTGGGGCCGACTAGACCGCCATTTTTGTTAGCGGTCTAGTTGTTTTTAGGCTCCTGAGCCTCGTTCGGCTCCCCCGGCTCATTTAATGCCGGAAGGACGCCGGCCGCGCAGCGGACGCGCCGCTGGCGCGCCAAAGGCAAGCCCGTCTGCGCCCGTCCGCGCCCTGAAGCGCCCAGAGCCCAGAAATGCTGCTCTTTTTACTACAGACAGGTTAGTCTACTCTCCCTTGCAGCTTTACGCACTCAGAGGGGCAGGATCTGGCCCACCTCTCTCAGTACCCCCTGGGTCCTATGCCTCTTCTTTCTGCCTGGCCTGCCCTAGTTCCTCTAAGGCTGTTTCACCCCCCTTCTCCCCCCCATCCCAAACGAGCAACATATTGCTCCTCAACTGTCGTTCCTTACCAGCGCACTCCCTTCACATATATACCCTCATGGAAGATCTTTCCCCTGACGCCTTGTTTCTTACCGAAACCTGGTTGGGCAATGACTCAGCAGTAGATATCTGCGATTCTCTACCCTCCACCTACTCTATGGCGCATGTAGATCGACTCCATGGAAGAGGTGGTGGTATAGCCATTATCTCAAAAAATACCTTTCGGTGTACCACCTTCCCCTCTGATATCCTGGAGTGTGAAAGCTTAATTTTCTCTCTCTATCTCTCCCCCACTTTTACCTTTTCCGGTATGCTTCTCTACCGACCCCCAGGACCTTGCACTTGTTTTTTAGATTCCTTGCCGGAAGTCGCAGCTAGTCTTATCTGTAAATCCCCTAACTTTACTATTCTTGGGGATTTTAACATCCACCTTGATAATGAAAACTGTCCGCACGCCAGGTCTCTACTTGCGTCCCTCTCTGCGCTTGATTTAACTCAACACGTAATAGGACCTACCCATACCAAAGGCCATACGCTGGACCTCCTATTCAGTAATCTCCCTGTTCTTACCACCCTGCCGTCCCAGCCCCTAACCTGGACGGATCATTGCCTTTTATCTTTCTCTTTCCCTTATAAGGTTACTCCAGATGTGCCGTCTACCTCCTTAACCTTTGGTCGCATTTTGTCAAAATTGGCTCTTGGGGAATGGCGCGCTGCTCTCCAGACCTCCTTTGGGGTCAGCAGCCCCTCCACCTCCGCAGATTTATTTAATGAGTGGATCTCCTCCTCTTTGGATAGTATTCTGCCCATCAAATTAAGATCTAACAAGCCCCCCCATAAGGCTAAACCTTGGTTCTCACCTTGTCTGTTAGAATTAAGAAAAAAGTGCAAAAGGTTAGAAAGATCTTGGAGAAAGAATTACAGTCCCACCGAAAGAGAAATATATAGGCAATCTGTCAGACTCTACCACCAAAACATTAAAGCCGCCCAGTCCTCTTACTACGGAATAAGAATAGAAAACTCCTCCTGTTCACAAAAGGAAATTTTTCAGATTTTTAAGGAATTAACCATAACCTCTATGCCCTCTCCTCCCACAGAGCCCTCCACTGAATACAGTAATCTTCTGGCATCTCACTTCAATGACAAAGTCATCAAGATATACTCTGGGTTCCCTTCTTCTCCTCCCCCAGGTACAGTAGAGTACCAAACGATGGATCCCTCCCTCTCCGGAAGCACATTAACCGCTTTTGTACCTCTCACTGACACCGCTACTACCAACCTTCTTCTTTAAATTAAATCGGGCTCCCCCCTAGACCCCGCCCCTCCTTCCATCCTCTCGCGAGTTTCAGATATTATTGTACCTCCCCTTACAAAAATACTGAATCATTCCCTATCCTTAGATTTCCTCCCCCCTCTTTTTAAGCATGCCATCATTAAGCCTCTTTTAAAAAAACCGAAATTGAACCCATCTCTGTTAGAGAATTATAGACCCATTGCTCTCCTTCCCATTTCAACAAAAATTCTGGAGAAACATGTTAACCACCAATTAACCAGCTACTTAGAGAGCCATGAACTCCTTCACCCCACTCAAATGGGTTTCAGAGCCCATCATAGCACGGAGTCAGCCCTCCTTACAGTGACGGAGTCAGCCCGGCAACTTCTGGACCAAGGGTCTCATGTAGCCATGATTCTACTTGATCTCAGCGCACCTTTTGATACGGTGGATCACAACCTTCTCTGCTGTAGGCTCTCTGAATTAGGGATAGGAGGCCTAGCATTGTCCTGGCTGTCCGCGTTCATCAAAGGTAGATCTTTTCAAGTCCTGGACCGAGCCTACTTCTCTGATATCTTTCCATTGACTTGTGGAGTTCCTCAGGGCTCCTCCCTGAGTCCAACTCTTTTTAATGTTTATTCATCCCCGCTGGCTAAAGTGATCGCTCCCTACAATCTGTCTTTGGTCACCTATGCCGACGATACTCAACTTGTGGTGTCACTATCTAGTTCTGGGGATTCGTCGGCGGCCAACCTTTCGTGTTGTATGAAAGACATTGGAGTTTGGATGATCCAGTCTAAGCTTAAATTTAATGATGGAAAGTCAGAAGTCATTGTACTAGGCAATGCCCCCCCAACCCCTCCCCTTTCACTATACTCTGAGGCCTTCAACAATCTTCCTCCTCCCAAGGACCAGGTAAAAAGCCTTGGTTTTTGGGTGGATTCTCGCCTGACCATGGATTATCAAGCAAAAAGAGTTTCCTCTACATGCTTTGGCATTTTAAGAGTCCTTAGGAAAATCTTTAATCTTCTTCCCCCTATGGCCAGAAGAATCCTTGTTCAAACTCTGATCCTTTCCCGTCTGGACTATGGGAACTCACTTTTTCTCAGCGCCCTGGCTTATGTCATAAAAAGGCTGCAAACAGTCCAGAACGCAGCTGCCAGGCTTCTTGTCAATCTTCCCAGACATTTAACCGCTAAGCCTGCTTTTTCCATACTTCACTGGCTCCCTATTAAGCAGCGTATTTATTTCCGTCATGAACACTCAGAACTGCTTTTAAGAAAAAAACTTAAGACCATTCTTTTCTGTAGGTAGCTCTCTGAATTCTCCTATTGCTAGCACTGTTCAGGTTAGGTTTAGCGCTGGGATGCCTTCGGGTCACTACGCGCTTTATAAATCCTTAAAACTAAACTAAACTAAGTCAAAAATAGAAGATTTAAAAATCTAAATTACTGAAAAAGTAGAAAGTTCTAAATGTAACAAACATGTTTGTCAGTTCTCTAATGATTTGGAGCTAACTGTTGTGAGGGATTGGGTTGTTGGTTGACCTGGTGTGAGCCCTTGTCAAGCTGAAACCACAGTTCTTGTCAGGGTAAAGCACAAGCAAGCCCTAAATTAACCTGCGCTCACCCTCTGGTAGCCTGGCACAGAGCAGTCAGGCTTAACTTAAAGGCAATGTGTAAAGTATTTGTGCGACTCTTCATTCAGTAAAATAGTGAAAACATCACAAAAAAGGAGCTCACACCAGGTTAGGAGAATAGAACTTCGGCCCATATTTATGAAAAATGGCACACAACAGCGCTAGCGCAGTTGTGTGTCATTTTGTTTTACGCCATTCCTTAAAGTCATCTGTGCATCATATTTATAAAATGACGTACAATGGCTCTAAGGAATGGCTAGCATCCCAGAAAAAGATGTTAGCCAGTGGGAGATGGCATTAGGGGAACTGGAGCTAGTGAGTCAGAAAATTTCTGCTGCTAATCAGCCTGGCATAATTTTTTGATGCACAAGTAGCCAAAAAATGACTCCAGTATGAGTATAAACAGGAGTCATTACCCTTACCCCAATGCCCACCACAGGGGACCAGTGTCCCCTGGGCAAGCCCTACATACCCAGTGCCAGTCTGAGGGATCCATGTAAGGGGCCTGCAAAGGCACTTAAAAAAAATATAAAATATACTACCCTAAACTTACCTGTCCCTGTGGTGTGGGTGGTGGTGTTGCTGGGGTTTGGGGTGGGCATCTTTGTGCCCATTCCATAGTGTTTCCCTATGGAAATGGGTCTACCTGCACTTTAATGCTTCGTCTGACCAAGTGTTAAATAATGGCACTTAGCGGGCTTACTTCCATTATTTAGGTCCGCCTTCCACCTGTGCATCATTCTGCAAGGGGAGTTAAACATGGTGCTGGGGGGCTAGCGTCATTTTCAGGATGGGAACGCCTACCTTGCATCTCATTGATGCAAGGTGGGTTTGTGCATTCTGAAAATGGTGCTAACTCCAATATTTTGATGCTGGATGGGTCTAGCTTCAAAATATAAATATGGAGTACAGTTAGTGCCACTTTAGTGCTGAAATAAATGGTGCTAAGGCGACACCAAGCTTCCATAAATATGGACCCTAGTATATTAAATACATCAATAAACAATAAAAATCCAATCAGTAGAACTTGAGTGAAGACATTTTAAAGAATGAACTGTAGGATAGCACTTGGAAACAAAAAGTACTAACTGGGATATCTGGTCACACCAGACAGGGTCAAAGTCCAAAGTTCAAGCCAACCCCAATGGAGCCTAGGGATGCAGTTAGGCCCGTTGAACAAAGTACCTTAAATCCTGGCAGCAGAGCGTTACATGGATCAGAGGTGAAGGTGTGTCATACAGTCAATGCGATGTGTTGCGTCTGAGATGTGGCAAGGATGAGGTCTTGTTGCACAGTGGTCGAGGATATCATTGACAAGGGTTGCAATGCGATAACTGGTGTTAAATATTCATTGTGCAGCTAAGTTGTCAATTTCCATGAGCGTTGTAGCTGCGATGCAGAGCTTTGACGTTGTTGTTGAGTCTGCTGAGGGATGCGAGGACCTGCTGTGGTGGTTCCACAGTGAACGTCCCGAAGGCAATGCATCAAAGTCAAGATACAGAATGCAGTGGCAATGCAAATCTTCTGCACTGGGTCCAATCCATGGAGCAGTGGTGATGCATCAGTTCTGCTTAAAGATGCACCGCTTTATTGAGAGATGCATCAGTTCTGCTTTGGGATGTCCCACTCAGCAGAGCAGATGCATTGATTCTGCTGAAAAGCACCTTAGGCCCACTTCGAAGGGCCTAGGACTGAGATGGCACCACTTGGCAGGGTAGACTTACAGATGACAGAGTCCAGGTGTAGAAGCAGGATGGTTGGAACGCTTGTGTGCCCTGAGACTTTAGCTCAGGAGACCAGCCAACTACCCCTTAGAGTCACTCTGGGTTCTAGTTAGGAGAGATGTAGGTCCAGTTCTTTTCTCTCCCAGGCAGAAGGACAGCAGGTAACATGTCAGAACACCAAAGCAGGAGTCCAGCAGAGTGCAGTCCAGCAGAATGAATGTCCTTCAGCAGCCCTGCAGGCATTTTTCCTGGCAGAGTATTCACAGGGCCATACATGTACTGCTGTGGTGGTGACAGAGGCCCAGTACTTACACCTTGGTGCCCTGATTCTGCCAGTTGGGAGAAACTTCTAGGTAGTGGTTTTCAAGTGCAAGGGGATCCCTCCTTTCCCTGACCCCAAGCTGGCTGGATTAACAGTACAGGGTAATTAAGCCCTTTGTGTCGACAGGACACAGCCCATTCAGGTGTAAGCAAGGCTGTGTCCATTTCCTCCCTCCCATCCTGCCCATGGTGACCCATTAAGTCACACCTAAACTCCCATGGTGTATGTCTGTCTAGGAGTGATACACAAAACCCAACTGTCAACTTCACTCAGTCATGTGATTCGAGACTGGTGGCAGGCACCAAATGGCTAAGGCAAGAAAACGCGGACTTTCTAAAAGTGGCAATTTCAGAATTGCAATTCAATATCCAACTTCACCGTAAGTTAGGATTTTAGATTGTGATTCCAGAGGCACCAAGCATCAAGGGGTGATATCTTCCCAGTTGTAAATTACACCTGTGAGATGTCAAAAGGCAACTCCAATGTTAACCTTTTGGAGAGATAGGCCTTGCAGTGGTGAAAAACAAATGAAAGATTTTTCACCACCAGGACATGTAAAACAAAAACAGACATGCCCTACTTTTTAAATACATTGCACTCTTCTCTCTGAGGTCGCTAGTGTCTACCCTAGGGGTGACTTAAATGTATTAAAGAGATATGTTTGGGCATGGCAAAAGGTCTGTTTTGCCAGGTTGAAATGGCAATTCAAACCCACCCACACAGCCTCTGCAATTGCAGGCCTGACACATGTTTAAAGGGCTACTTACATGGTTGACTCAATCAGCCCTGCAGCCCCACTAGTAGAATGTATTTTACAGGCCCTGGGCACATGTAGTGCATTCTACAATGTACTTACAAGTAAATTAAACATGCCAATTGGATAAATGCCAATGTTACTGTGTTTTGGGGAAAGGGCACAAGTACTTTAGCACCGGTGTGCAGAGTTCTAAGGCAAGCAGCAAAAACAAAGTCAGCAGAAACAGGAGGTCTAAAGGCAAAAAGTCAGAGGGGGAACCATGCCAAGGATGCCATGTCCAACAACTGTCAATTGAATTTAGTTCTTAATGTTGTTTTTTTGTAACTGCCAGTGAGTGAAGGGATTGAGAAAAACACAGATGTAAGATTATGTAGAACACTCTCAACTGTGTGAGGTGAAAAAGATGCTTGTCACTCCACAACCAGTATAGCTGATTGTGTTTACATATCTAACTGCTGTTATTCAATTTACACTCAATTTGCAAGAAACCTTTTAAATATTTCTATTAGTGATGTTAGGCATTCTAGAAAGTGAACATCTACCAATAAATTATAGCTTTGGCATAAGCTACGTATGAACTCATGAATGTAAATATTGTCATAATACCACAAATATTCACGTTCACTCAAAGCAATGCAAATATGTAACCATGGCAGACTGAAACATAGTGCCACTTGACAAACTGAAAATGAAACTTGTGCAAAAAATGCATGGCCAGACTGTAGAGCAGAAGTACTATCAACTCTAATTGTTGATCACACAACAGATATGTAATCTTAATGCTACAAAGGTGTAGAGCTGATGGTACTAAAGAGTTCTAGAAGAAGTAGTGATAACTGTGTTAGCGATAGGTTCTTAATATGTACTGCAAATCTTCTTGATACATGTCATCATGCAGCCTGCCAGGACGGCCACTTTGCATCTTCTGTTCTGCAGTAGAAGTATGGCTCTGTTGTGGTGTACTTTTTAGCAACATATACTTTTAAGTAATGAGTGTGAAAATGCTCTGTGGTAGTGATTTGCAATTTCTGCTCTTTATAAATCATAGTTTGGCAGGCACAGACTTCATGGATTTTCTTTTTCAAAATCAGTGATTTTTGTCCCCATAGTTCAAGGATGAAAACATTTATTTGCAATGCTACTAGTGTGAAGCACGTTGTGGGTTCTTTTATTGGGAATGAGAATCCACTCAATACGAGAGCACTGTCCGAGAATCATTAGAGCCATAATAATGTTCTATATTTAAAAAAAAGGTTTTAGATAGTACTTGCTAATCATAAATTATTTCAAATAACCTACTTATTTCTTCTGAAAAGTGGTGATCAGAATGTTAGTAAGCTGAACCTCACATCTATATAGACCTGTTCCTCTAAACGAAAATGTGTTTATAAAGAACTCAGTCTCCCAGTACTCACATTAGGAATTATTAGGACAAGTTTATTTTCACATACAAACTTCTGTTTGGAGAAACTAGACTTTCAAAACTCTAGTCCCTCATCACATATATCATATTCTGGTAGACCTAACATATTGAAGATAAAGCAATGTCTCTAAGCAACCGTTATGGACAATAAGGCAGACCCACACCACATACACTGCCTTATTTATAGTAGGCCAAACATTATGGGGGTGATTCTGACCCCGGCGGTCAGAGACCGCCTGGGCCAGGGTCGGCGGGAGCACCGCCGACAGGCCGGCGGTGCCCCGCAGGGCATTCTGACCGCGGCGGTTCGGCCGCGGTCAGTTGCGGAAAACCGGCGGTCTCCCGCCGGTTTTCCGCTGCCCATGTGAATCCTCCATGGCGGCGGAGTGCGCTCCGCCGCCATGGGGATTCTGACACCCCCTTCCGCCAGGAACAGGATGGTGGTAGGGGGTGCCGCGGGGCCCCCGTAAGAGGGCCCCACTTTGTATTTCAGTGTCTGCTATGCAGACACTGAAATACGCGACGGGTGCCACTGTACCCGTCGCACCTTCCCACTCCGCCGGCTCAATTCTGAGCCGGCGTCCTCGTGGGTAGAATGATTTGCCCTGGGCTGGCGGGCGGCCTTTTGGCGGTCGCCCGCCAGCCCAGGGCAAATCCCAAAATACCCTCAGCGGTCTTTCGACCGCGGAGCGGTATTTTGGTGGGGGAAGTCTGGCGGGCTGCCTCCGCCGCCCGCCAGACTTAGAATGACCCCCTATGTGTATACACCTGTCTCTGAAAAGAAAAGTGTACATGAACTGACCAGTTTCCTAAGGGTCACATTAATTTTTACTAAGCTTAGCTTCTTGCAGATATAAGTTTTTCCCAAAACAAAGTTGAGTCCGAAGTGTCAAGTTCAGCATCACACATACCATGTACTGGTAGGCCAATTGTCTTCTATTCTAAAATCAAAATGTCAGTACCAAATCATATCACCTTTAAGTATGCCAACTGTCATAAATATGTAGTGTTTCCTCTGATAAAATGTCTGCATCTAATATACCTTTTCTGACATTTCTTGAAATCACATTAGAAAAATTACAGTTGCTCATATTATACCAAGCAAGGTTACTAAGGATCAATGTACTCTCGTCAGAGTTTGTACTTGTATGTTAAATAAGTATATAATCGCTGTCTGTTTCTCACATTTTTTCATGTATTTTTCAGTGTTCCAAAGATCCTTCAGTCACATCAAGGATGGACCATAGAGAGCTGTTCTGAGAATTTTCTTTTCAATTTTGAATGGATATGATATTTAGAAAGAAACTTTACAGTCATTGTTCACTTTTTAAATGTTTAAAACAGTTGCAATGAGAAGAGAGATGTAAAGAAGATGGAGAATGGAGTGTAGAAGTGAAAGAACAAATAACAATGTGATTATGAGTATTTTTAATTTTCAATAATGTATAACTCTTTCTATGTATCTATATGTAGCTAATAAAGATTGAGAAATTGGTACGTATCTGTTAGACATTGCCCTTTTTTCAGGGTCATCCCCAGCTTTCTGCCTCCTTCCTCTTATCTTTCCTGACCTGTTTTTGATGGCTTTAGGACTCTGGGCACTTTGCCACTGCTAACCAGTGCTAACATGTATGTGCTTTCTGTCTAAATTGTATTGGTGAGTGCTTTACCCATGATTGTCATATTCGATTTACCACTAAGGGCCATATGCATGAAAACTGCGGTCTGCGAATCGCAAATAGCGATATTTAAGAAATCGCTATTTCCTAGTTGCAATTGGCTATGTAACAAAAGTGAGAATCGGAATTAGCGATTTCTTAAAAATCGCTATTTGTGGTTTGCGAGGCCCATTTACTGAATCGCTATTTGCATTCTCGCAATTTGCAATTTTTTTTGCGATTCAGTAAAAAATCGCAAATTGCGAGAAAGTTCGAGAATGCACACCTGGAGGAGCCTAATGACATCACCAGCAGGAAATGAGTCATCCCAGGCAGTTTCAGGTGCCACACCCAAACCAGCATCCTGAGAGAGAGCAGCCCAGCCACATAGAGCAGCACTCAGCAGGAGCAGCAACACCTGAGCCAGAATGGAGACCCAAGGAACATCACAGGAGAAGCAGGAGAGGAAGCGCAAACTCAAGTTCAGTGAACAGGAGCTGGAGGTACTGACTGAAGAGGTAGTGAGAAGCCATGACCGCCTGTTTGGGAAATCATCACTCCAGGTTCCTGAGGCGGAGAAAAGAAGGCTATGGCTTGACATCCAGGGAAAATCTGCGCCATTGGAGTGGCACAGCGCTCCATTGAGGAGATTAAGAAAAAGTGGTAAGACCTGCGCTCCCGGGCAAAGGAGAGGGTGGCAAGGAGACTTGCAGAGGCCACGGGCACAGTTGGCGGACCACCAACCAAACCACATGCCACACCACTGGAGGACCTGGTGGAATCCACACTCCTCCCTGAAGCTGTGACAGGGGTCACAGATATCGACACCTCCCATCAACCGAGTACCAGCCAAGGTAAGTGCAATGTTGTTTTGTGAACCCAATATGTACATGCACAAAAGCCCCTTAGGAATTAGCATGTAATGTGAAGTAGTGTGTGAAGTAGTCCAGTCCACATCTGAGAAGCAGCACAACAATGCATTATGGGAGTTGCGGTCCACAAACTAGTACAGACAGTAGCATGACAATGTAATGAAGCATAGTGACACCCAAGGTAACACAACACCCACAACACCATGTAGAGCAGTACCTGTACCTTTATTGCCATTTTCAGACAGATAATGTAACATACAGAACTGACATGCTGCATTGTGTTGTTGGAGGTGGGCCTGGCCCAGCAGCCACACACAGTCCTTGTGTAGGGGAGACGGACACCCAGCAGCCCTCTGACACCAACACCAGTGGGTCCCTCCACATCTCCACTGTGCGCCGCAGGCCCAGGGCACTACCACTGCCAGACCTCAGTGGCGACTCGGATGTGCAGCAGGAGGGGCCAAGCACACCATCTGCACCAGACAGGCGCAGCCAGATACCGGAGGACAGGGGTCATGCAGCACAATGTAGGAGTGCCACAGTGTACCAGCAGCAACCGCATGAGGCAGGTGAGGGTCCATCCTTGTTCGGGGGCCTTGAGGCTGCTATGTTGCAGCAACAGCACCTGCAAAACAAGCGAATACTGAGTTTGGACCGGAACCTGAGAGTCCACAATAGACACATGATGGGCCTGCATCGGCAACTTGACACACTGAACAGCAACATCACACAGCTGCGTGAGGGACAGGTGCAGGCTTCTGAGGACACTAGGATCTTACTAGTGCAGTGTCTGACCTCTGTCAGGAGCTGCACCACGAAAGGGTGAGCCGGCGCAGACATGAACACCGCTTCAGGACAATGTTTGCAAGCTACTGTAGGTCCTCCAACAGGATGGCGAACTCCACAGCACTCATCGCCCGTCGCGCTGTGGCGGCACAAGTGGAGGCTGCACACACCAGCAGGGACGTGGTCCAGGGCCTTGTGCAAATCACTAATGTGATTAAACTTGTCATGAGACAGAGATCTGCCACTCCCAGTGAGGTAGCCTTGAGGGACACTGAGGAGAGTTCTAGCCTTAGTAGTGTGGCAGTACCTGAGGCAGACACCAGACGGCGCAGTGGCAGGCGCAGCACTGCCACTGAGGGTGACATTCAGGGTGCCAGTGAGTTAACTGGGCACCGAGTGGTGTGCGTGGGAGGAGGAAGTGACTCTTGCCGCATTGACACTGGTGTTCCCACTATGACATAATAGTGCGTGACTCAGTTCTTTTGTTAATTTTAGTTTTTGCCATCACCTGTTTACTTCATTTATCACCATTCATTACCTGACGTAAGGTAATAAATTTCTATCCATACAGGTACAGTTGTCAGTGAATTTTTGTCATTCATACTCACGTCTGAAATGGTTGTGTGTGATTTCGACACGCCTTTGCCTTCCCTCTGCTGCACTGGTCCTGTCTGCTGGCTGTAGAGGTGGTATGGGATCATCATCCTCATCTGATTCAGTGTCACTGATTTCTATAGGTATGCCCCTGGTTGTAGCTATATTGTGCAGGATTGCACAAGTAGCCACTATTCAACATGTGGTTTCTGTACTGTACTGTAGTGCCTCTCCACTCTTGTGGAGGCAACGGAAGCGACTCTTCAGCAGGCCAAATGTGCGCTCCACCACGTTGCGGGTTAACCTGTGTGCTGCATTGTATCTCCGTTCTGCTGGTGTTGTGGGATTGAGGTAGGGCGTCATCATGTACGTGCGCACTGCGTAGGCACTGTCTCCTGGAAGGGACAGAAGATGTGATGAGTAACTCAGCCATCTGACATGGGTTTGTCATCTATGCGCCAGTGTACATAGTGACATTACCTAGTAGATATCCTTCACCAAACTCCCCAGCTAGCAGTCTTGTGTGAATGCTGCTGTGACGAAAGATATATGAATCATGTGTGCTCCCTGGGTACCTGGCCACGAGATCAGTTATGATATAGGAGGCATTGCATATCACCTGTATATTCATGGAATGTTGGTGTTTACGGTTTTGGTACACATACTCTGTGACTGATGGTGGACAGATTGCCACATGTGTGCCATCTATGGCACCTAGGACGTTGGGGAACTGTGCTATCTGATAAAACAAAATTTTTGTCTGCTGTATTTCCTGTGGGGTGTGGGGGAATCGGATGTACTGCTGCAGTTTGCTTAGCATGGCGTTGAAAAATGCATTGAAAAATCTGGAGAGGGTGCTCTGTGACACCCCCCCAGCCGCTGCTATGACCCCTTGACAGCTCCCTGAGGCGAGTAGGTGTAGGGAGCATAATACCTGCACATGGGTGGGGATACTATGTGTCCTTAGTGTTCTGCGCTGCAGTATGGGTTGTAGCTCAGCTATCAGATCAAGTATCATGGCTGAGTTCAACCTATACCTCTCAAATATTTCCTCCTCTGTCAGGTCAAAAAGTGTAATGCGCACTCTGAAAATGCGCTCCTGTCTCCTCCTCCCTCTCCTCAAACCTGCCAGGATCCTCATCCTCCTCGCCATGACGTAGAGTGCAGCCATTGTGGAAAAGAGTCTAAGGCATTCTGGGCCTCTTTATATAGGTTGCACCTGGTTACCACCTGCTTTCACTTAGTGGTATTTTGCATGTGCAAAATGCCATTCTGAGAAAAATCGCTAATTGTGATTTTTTGATGCATCTATTTGCGATTTGGATTTTGCGATTCGCATTTTTCACCTCGCAATTTCCTACTGGAAATACCGAATCGCAAAATGCGACTCGCAAAACCAGGTCGCACCGAAAAAAAAATCGCAAATTTAGCGATTTCTTATTTTTGGTCTGCGAATGCCTTTCATGCATCGCAGACCACGTTTTTGCACTCGCAAGCGGATGAATTGACCGATTTGCACCGTTTGCGAGTGCAAAACATTTTCATACATCTGGCCCTTAGTCCCTAGTAATTTGCACTAGAGGTGTTAGGGCCTGTAAAGTAAATCCTACTAGTTGCCCTGTAGCACTGATTGTGCCACCCACTTGAGTAGCCCTGTAAACATGGCTCAGACCTGACACTGCAGAGTCTGTGTGGGCAGTTTTAAACTGCCAATTTGACCTGGAAAATGTACCTACTTGTCAGGCCCAAACCTTCCCTTTTTATAGATGTAAGACACCCCTAAGGTAGTCCCTAAGTAGGCCCATGGGCAGGGTGCAGTGCACTTAAAAGGTAGGACATGTATTGGTGTGTTTTACATGTCCTAATATTGAAATACTGACAAATTCATTTTCACCATTGCAAGGCATATCTCTCCCATAGGTTAACATGGGAACTGCCTTTAACTATATTTTGAGTGCAGATTCCCATTGGTAGCAGATGGAATTAGGGAGTTTGGGGTCTCAGTAGTTACAATTTAAAAATAGATCTTTTAATAAAGTTAATTTTAGATTGTCAATTATGAAAATGCCACTTTTAGAAAGTGGGCATTTTCTTGCTTAACCATTCTGTGCCTCTGCCTGCCTCTGCAATCCATGTCTAGGCCAGACTGAAAGTTGGGCTGTTGTTATATATTCCCTCTAGACAATGACACAAGGGGAGCTGGGGAGTGTCTTGCATATCCTGATGAGTCTCTTGGGCTAGAGTGGGGAGGGAGGAGCTGAAACTTACACCTGAAAGGGCTGTGCCTGTCCTTACACAATACAGTCTCCAACCCTCTGTTGTGTGTATGGGGCAAGGCCTGGGCAAGGCAGGATCTTGTGAACAACTGAGACTTTCCTTTGAGGTTTGCCTACTTCAAAGGCAGATCTTGTTATAAGTAATGGACCAAAACGCCAGACTTTTAGAAGAATTCTGGATCAAGAGGAACCTCTGCCATGGAGAAGAGCTGAAGATGTCGAGGAGTAGTACTGCCCATTTGCTGTGTGTGGTTTGCTGGGTTAGCCTACAGTTGTTGCTTCTGCCTTAGAGAGGGCAAAGACTGGACTTTGTTGTATCTCCTGCTTGTGACATTTCTCCAAGGGATTGTACTGAGCTTGCCTTCCGTTAAGAGGTCTCAGGGAAAGCAAAGACACCTACCAGTCTCCGGGTTCACTTGCTGTGGACTCTAACTTGCCAGGTGGTGTCCTTTCCAGGTTCTGGGTCCCTGGGAGTGAAAGCTAGTTGAAAACCAAGAAAAACCAAGTGCATGAACTTCGGATGATGCTCGGGCTGACGCTACTGCCTGACACCGCAAATGCCACCTGCAGCCGAAGCTGTTGTCCCTGCTGGAGTGCGACAACCCCGATTGACTTCACAGGCCTGACGCTGCCACAGCCCAGTTGATATCCCATGACTTTGTGAGTCTTGAATGCAGTGTCACTGACATCCATGACACCCGACTCCGCTGCAGCGCTTGCAACCCCCATAGCATGACCGCAACCCTCTGATGTTACCCCGCCAATTTGTGACAAGCCGGACATCAACCCCGCTGAAGCATAAGGACCAGACGCTTCACACCAATGCTGACACATCTCTACTGTTCCGCAACAAGGACCCGGCGCTTCTCACCGACACCTCTGTTCCACTGCTCTGCAGAACCGAAACCGATGGTGCACCAGATCCAGTGGCGCCTCGCTTTCCCAACTTTGTGCACCTGCTTGTTCCTCGCTTTCAAAAGGTACTGTATTTGGGGGTCCACGGAACTCCGTGACTGGTGCCATTGGCATTGGATTGTTGGGGAAAGACTCTCTCACAACACCTTGATAATACCAAATTGAAGCATTTGTGTTTCTAAGAGCTATATTGAAGTTTAACTTTAAAAGTTCATAACTTGTGTCTGTTGGATTTTTTTCGTTTTGCTCTTGTTTAATTTAAATAAATATTGGCTATAATGGCTATTTTTCTAAAACTGGTGTTACACACACACACACATTCTCTGAGTCACACACACACATACAGACTCCCCACATACTGGCTTTATGACACAGTGACGTTCTGCATGTAGTCAGAGAACCACAGTCATCTACCAATACTCACTCATGCACAACTGCACTCAGGCATATATACCTTCACACACTCTTCCAAACACTTGAAATCATACTCTCAACACACTCACTCATATACATACACACCCAACCAGTGCATTTGTGACACCCACACAGACATACATGTGCACACATCACCACAGTTAAGCAGTTACACTCCTTCATGAAAAAGTCCAACTGAACCCAGGGATATATGCCCTGAAACACTAACTCAGACACAAACCGTCAGACTCCTAACACACTGACTCACTCGTTCATATACACACACACAGAATTACACATTTTGTCAGACACATATATAGAGATACACATGGTTACATGTACTTAAACATCAATTTACACTCGCTACACGCAATCACTAACATTTTCGCAATCACAAACAACATAAAAAAAAAAAATTGAACCAAAATATGTTGGTCCCAAAAAGCACTGTTGTTTGGGATTTGTTTAAACCCTTTTTGATTTACTTTCCAAATTGTTTTGGTTTTATAAAAAATAGTTGTTGAACATAAAAGTTAAGCGGAATTAGAACTTGATAGTAGGGAAGTCCAAAAAGTTTTCAACATTTGCAGTCATTCACCATCTTTGTTGCACTTCACACAGATGGTCATTATTTCCTGCATTTTTCTGACAGTAGATGGAAACACATCCATAACTGTAGCTGGAAAAAGGTCTCAAGGATTTAGTGATGGTCATTGTGCAGATGTTAATGGAGTCTCTGCTTCATTTTCTTTTTCTGCTCTCAATAATGCTCTAGGATTTATGGTCCTCATGTGTTACCGCCTGGAAGTTGTGCCATACTTTTTACCAGTTCCTCAGAAGAGCTTCTGATTGCAAAATGAACATTGCACAAACTTTGCCAAAACTTGAATTCCCCTAGAGGTGTACAGAAAAACTGCCACCCAAGTGTCTATTTCCTCTGTTTAGTTTACTCCGCTTCTTCCTGCTAATCTTCATGTTCTGGCTGTTGCAAATAAGCCATTGCAGTACCAGTATTATGGCAACCAAAAGTGTTGCCAGGAAAATCTAAAAGTTCTTACCACACCCAAGTTGAAAAGGAAGGGTGGGATTCTGTTGTTCTGTAAGGGAGAGATTGATTTTAACCAACCAGAACTGTTGTTTAGGTGTGCCCTTGTGTCTGCACTGCCCTCCAACAAATGCCCACTTCCGTGCCACCCTGCTTGCTGACACCAGATGACCCACCTTCGCCCAACTTGCAGGGCACGTGTCGCCTATTTCAACATGTTAGCAAACCTTAGAACTGGAGTAAGCCTTACCAATCAAGCCCCTGAGCCTATGTCCCATTGATGTCAGATTTTGCACACAGTGCATTAGTGTTTTCAGACATAAGTGTGTTGGTTTTGAACTTGTTCCTTTTTTGATTGTGACGTTTTGGGCATACCATCAGTCCTGGGGTGGGAGGTCATGTTTCATTAGAGTGTAGGGGTTGTCTAGTGTGTTTATTAGTTTATTTGCAGCTCTGCAAATGGTTGTCGTAGCTTTGTCTCTGTCAGGTTTACTGCATGTGTCCTCCCATGCCTGGTGGGGGTTGCTCTTCTATCAATTGCCAGGGATCGGGCACCAGCCTTCTAGCCACTCCCAAGCTGCTTCAGGGAAGCCGAAGTGCCATGATTTCCTCTCAGCAAGCACGTGCCTCCATGCTGTTTAGAGTAGGGCTCTGAGCAGTAAAGCCGTCGAGGAGCAGCACCATGCATATGAGGTGGGGGTGTCCTGGGTCAATGTCAGTCTGTGGCATCGTACCCTACTTTGTATGGGTTATCATCAGGCCCGCTGTGACCTAGTCCTCAGCAGAAAAAGGGGGTGGGAGAGAGCCACCTACACTTCCCTCAGGCATCAAGGAGAGACCTCCTTACACTTCCTCTCTTCTACAGTCTCCCACAGTATTCCGTTCTTTAGATCATTGTTAGACCTGACAGCCTTAGGGTGGTTGTTCCCCAACTTTTTGCCTGCCTCCCTTCACTTTTCTGACACTGTTTTTGCTGGTTTTAGGACTCTGTGCAGTTTACCACGGCTAACCAATGCTAAAATGCGTATGCTTTCCCCCTTAAACATGGTAACATTGGTTCATACCCAATTGCCATATTTGATTTACTTAAGTCACTAGTAAAGTGCACTACATGTGCCCAGGACCTGTATATTGAATGCTACTAGTGGGCCCGTAGCACTGATTGTGCCACCCACAGCCCCTTAACCATGTCTCGGCCTGCCATTGCAAGGCCTGTGTGTGCAGTTTCACTGCCACTTTAACTCGGCATTTAAAAATACGTGCCAACCCCTAAACTCCTCTTTTTCTACATATAAGTCACCCCCAAGGTAGGCCCAAGGTAACCCATAGGGCAGGGTACTATATAGTTAAAAGGCAGGACATGTACATGTGTGGTGTGTATTTCCTGCTAGTGGAAAACTCATAAACTGGTTTTCCACTACTGTGAGGCCTGTTCCTTGTATAGGATAACATTAAGGCTACCCTCACATACTTTTTGGGTGGTAGATTCTGACCGGAAAGGGGTGACCAGGTCATATTTGGTATTGCCAGAATGGTAATACAACATCCTGCTCATGGGTGAGGTTGGATTTTGTGTTACTAAAATAGAAATGCCACTTTTAGAAAGTGAGATGTTCTCTGCACTTAAAATCCATCTGTGCCTTACAGCCTGTCTCCAATCCACATCTGGGCTGGGCTGGTTGACAGCTCCCTTGTGCATTTCACCCAGACAACCACAAACACAGGATACTCAGTCACACCTACACTCATCTGCATACTGAATGGGTGTTCCTGGGCTGGGAGGGTAGAGGGCCTGACACTTTCAAAATCTAGTGGCCTGCCCTCACACAATGGACTGCTAAACCCCCTACTGGACCCTGGCAGACAGACCTGTACTGAAAGGGAACCTTGTGCACTTCAAATCCACTCTTTGAAGTCTCCCCCACTTCAAAAGCATTTTGGGGTATATAAACTGGATCCCTGACCCCACCAAATCAGACACTTCTGGACCTGAACCTGCAACCTGTCAAGAGGAACTGCCTGTCTGCCAAAAGGACTCATCTGGACTACTTTGCTGAGAAGGAATGCTGCCATGCTGTCGCCCTGCTGCCCTGCTGTCCTGCTGCCTTACTGCCCTCTGGCTTGGCTGAGAAGTGCTCTCTAAGGGCTTGAATTGAGCTTGCCTCCTGTTTTCTGAAGTTTCAGGGCCAAAAAGACTTAGGTGGTCATTACAACCCTGGCTGTTGGTGTTAAAGCGGCGGTAAGACCGCCAAACAGGCTGGCAGTAAAAAATTGCAATTACGACCGTGGAGGAAACCGCCAACAAAGACAGCCACTTTAACACTCCGACCGCCACAGCGGTACAAACAAACAGCACAGTGGTTACCGACAACAGACAGGCGGGAGACAATGTACCGCTCACACTATTATGACAGGCCAATCCGCCACCTTTTAAGGGGCGGGTTCACTGCGGATAAAAACACGGCGGAAACAAGAATCCCGAAGGGAAAACGCTCACCTCTAAACACCCCACGAGGAACTAGGACGCCATGGATCCGGAACTCCAAATTCTCCCTGCAATAGTCTTCCTGCTCCTCTACAAGGAGCATGAACGCCGGCGGCGAAGACCACAGTGAGTACAGCACCTACGACACAGGGGAGGGGGGAGGGAAAAAACAGGGACATACGCACGCAACACCCCCACCCTCATCCACTACAACACACACACTAATTCAAATTAATACATCACAGTTACACCCCCCAAACCTCCCGGAAGAATGCAAAGACAATAGAAAATGAGTGTAACCATTGTAATATATTAAAAGCAAGTAGGCAGAAATATATATATATATACACACCATGTACAAAATATATACCAAGCATAGTAGTCCAGGTAGTGCTCTAAGAATGTCCGTGGAACACTGGGACCACAAGGTAAAGGCGAGGCCCACACAAAATCCCTGACCATGACGGAGAGAACACTGCAGGGGCATCAGAGAGCAACTAAACAGGCACCTCAAGGGGAGGAAAAGGGGGGGCACCTCAGCCGGTTGAGTGCACACCGCCAAATCCACGAGGGGGCCACATGCCCACTGCCATATCCTGGGGATTGCAAAACCACAGTCTCTCAAATCTCTACAGTGGGTGAGTTGCCCACTGCTTTATCCTGGGGAGTGCAAAGCCACAGTCTCTCAAGTCTCTACAGTGGGTGGGTTGCCCACTGCCATATCCTGGGGAGTGCAAAGCCACAGTCTCTCAAGTCTCTACAGTGGATGGGTTGCCCACTGCCATATCCTGGGGAGTGCAAAGCCACAGTCTCTCAAGTCTCTACAGTGGGTGGGTTACCCACTGCCATATCTTGGGGAGTGCAAACCACAGGCTCTCAAGTCTCTACAGTGGGTGGGTTGCCAACTGGTAAATCGGGGGGAGTGCAAAGCCACAGTCTCTCAAGTGGATAACAGTCTCCACTGGTTCTGGAGGGGGCATGGTACCCAGAGTGCTTCATCCTGCTAAGGACAGAGGTAGTGGATGACAGTCTCCACTGGTTCTGGAGGGGGCTTTGTGCCCAGAGTGCATCATTCACCCCGTGACGGACTCAGTTGCGTCAGTGCCCTTGCCGCTCATGGGCCAGCGGTGCTTGAGACAGCGGTGCCCTGTTCAGCGGTGTTTGAGATGGCGGTGCCCTGTTCAGCGGTGCTTGAGATGGCGGTGCCCTGTTCAACTGTGCTTGAGGCAGAGGTGCCCTGTTCAGCGGTGCTTGAGACGGCGGTGCCCTGGTCAGCGGTGCTCGAGGCGGTGGTGCCCTGTTCAGCGGTGCTTGAGACGGCGGTGCCCTGGTCAGCGGTGCTCGAGGCGGCGGTGCCATGTTCAGCGGTGCTTGAGACGGCGGTGCCCTGTTCAGCGGTGCTTGAAGCGGCAGTGCCCTGTTCAGCAGTGCTTGAGACAGCGGTGCCCTGTTCAGCGGTGCTTGAGATGGCGGTGCCCTGTTCAGCGGTGCTTGAGGCAGCGGTCTCCATTGCAGGGACTCAGCTGCTGGCGGTCCTTCATGGCCCAGCGGGGCTTGTGCTGGCGGTGGCCTCCTGGGCAGGTGGGCTGGTGCTGGCAGGCCCCTCCTGGGCAGGTGGGCCTGTGCTGGTGGTCCTGTCCTGGGCAGCTGAGCTTGTGCTGGCGGTCCTGTCCTGGGCAGCTGGGCTTGTGCTGGCAGGCCCCTCCTGGGCAGCTGGGCCTGTGCTGGCGGTCCTGTCCTGGGCAGCTGGGCTTGTGCTGACAGTCCTGTCCTGGGCAGCTGGGCCTGTGCTGGCGGTCCTGTCCTGGGCAGCTGGGCTTGTGCTGGTGTTCCTGTCCTGGGCAGCTGGGCCTGTGCTGGCGGTCCTGTCCTGGGCAGCTGGGCTTGTGCTGGTGGTCCTGTCCTGGGCAGCTGGGCTTGGGCTGGCGGTCCTGTCCTGGGCAGCTGGGCTTGTGCTGGAGGTGGCCTCCTGGGCAGCGGGGATGATGGCGGTCTTCTTCGCTGTGCTGCTCTTCCCAGACTTGCCGGGTTTCTTGTGGCCCTTCCCCACCTTGGAAGGTGTCACAGCTGACTCCACACTCCCACTGGGACCCCTGGGAGCGGCTTTGGTTGCTAGAGTCTTCCCCCTCTCCCGCCAGGCACTGGCCAACTTGTGATGCTTCACAGGTGGGGGACTGTCTGTGCTGTGGCTCCGTGCCACACTGGCTGCCCAGAGTCTGGTGACTACAGGCACCACTGGTCCCGGAGATGTTGTGGCTGAGGTGCTAGTTCGGGACCTATGAGACGGATGGGGTGGGGGAGGTGTGGGAAAGAGGTCAAGATAGAAAATGGCGGTCACGTCCGCGGCGGTGCGTACCGTCACCGTCGGTGTACATTGTCATTGGCTCCTGGGACCCATAGGGTCCAATGTTAACCAATGCAGCATTGCGCTGCGGTCTTCGACCGCCTACCGCGACTGTGTACAACGCCAGCGCACTTACCTCACATCGTCCCACTTTAGAGGTCAGGCAGCCGCCATTTCAGGGGCCCACATGGCTTCATTTTCAACTGCGTCAAAAATACCTAGGCCTAGACTCAACACACAGACAGGCCACCTTTTGTGTATGAATGGTGTTCTGTGTAAACTGTGGGTACATACCTCTTAGTTGTTTGACTCTGTGCTCGCTGTTGTCCTTCATAGGCACCGTCCGCTGGGACATGTGAGGAGATAGCGGCATCCTCCCGTGTCCCGACCGTTGGTGGACCTGTCGACAATGGAGGAGCGACATGTGATTATCACATACAGGCTTGACCGTGCCACAATCCAGGAACTGTTTACCCAGCGGGAGCCAGACCTAATGTCAGCAATCCGCCATCCCACAGGAATCCCCCCTCAAGTGCAGGTGCTGTCAGTGCTCCATTTCCTTGCAAGTGGGTCTTTTCAAACAACAGTGGCCATAGCATCAGGGATGTCCCAGCCTATGTTTTCGAAAGTATTGTCCAAAGTGTTGTCTGCCCTTCTGAAACACATGCAGAGCTACATCGTTTTTCCTCAAGTGGAGGATTTGCCTACAGTGAACGGTGATTTCTATGCCCTGGGACACATCCCCAACATCATAGGTGCCATTGATGGGACCCATGTGGCTTTGGTCCCCCCCACAGGAGTGAACAGTTGTACAGAAACCTGAAGAGTTATCATTCGATGAATGTACAGATGGTATGTTTGGCAGACCAGTACATCTCCCATGTGAATGCCATGTTCCCTGGCTCAGTGCATGACGCCTACATCTTGCGGAATAGCAGCATCCCTTATGTGATGGGTCAACTCCAGAGGCACCCATGTGGCTATTAGGTGAGCACATGGAAGCAAGACAGTGGGAATGGTTGTGTGGGTCTGGGGATATCCCTACAGATTAGTGCGTGTCTAACAGTTGTCCCTCGCCATTTGCAGGTGACTCTGGTTACCCCAACCTGTCATGGCTACTGACCTCAGTGAGGAATCCCAGGACAAGGGCAGAGGAACGCTACAATGAGGTCCATGGGTGAACTAGGAGGGTGATCGAGCGGACCTTTCGGCCTCCTGAAGGCCAGGTTCTGGTGCCTCCATATGACAGGTGGATCCCTATTCTACTCACCAAAGAAGGTGAGCCAGATCATCGTGGCCTGCTGTATGCTTCACAACTTGGCTTTGCAACGACAGGTGCCTTTTCTGCAGGAGGATGGTCCAGATGGCAGTGTTGTGGCAGCTGTGAAGCCTGTGGACAGTGAAGATGAGGAAGCAGAGGAAAAAGACATGCACAACAGGGACTCAGTGATCCAGCAATATTTCCAGTGAGACACAGGTAAGAGTACAGACCTGCCTATTACAGGTACTTTAACACTACTACCTCTCTACTGTCTGTTGTTTTCACCCAGTGTATGGTCACTGAGTTGTCACTTTCCCTAACGATTTCACAGATGTGGGTCCCACTGTGTGACATCTGCTTAGATTCCTCATGCACTAGAGCTGTGTGACATAGGTATGTTGACATTACAATTGAAAGAGCATTTTGTCACTGTAATTGCTAATACACTATTTCGAAATCACAGACAGACTCCAGATTGTTTTGTGCTTTAAGTGTGTTTATTTAAGTGCTCAATATTGGAGGGGGTAGTAAAATGGTGAGGGGTGACGGCGGAGGAATGTCCATGGCAGAGTCCAGTCTATTAGTCTCACAGGTGCATTGCCCATATGGGCATAGGAAGTGGAGCTGGGGCAGTTTAAGTATGGACAGGGTGACAAAGTGGGACAGTAGGATGACAATCAGGGTGGTCTCGTTTCTTGGCGGGGGTCTTGGCATCGTGCTCTGTCTTGTTCCTGGATCTCAGGGACCGTTTGTGGGGTGGTTCTCCCTCTGCAGGGGGTGGAGTGCTGGTGTGGTGGTCCTGTGGCGGGGCGTCCTGCGGAAGTGGTGGGCAGTTCATTGTCCATGCTAGTGTCAGGGGCCCCTTGTAGTGCCAGAGTGTCCCTCCTGGTGTTCACAAGGTCCTTCAGCACCCCTACGATGGTGCTCAGGGTGGAGCTGATGGTTCTGAGTTCCTCCCTGAAGCCCATATACTGTTCCTCCTGCAGGCGCTGGGTCTCCTGAAACTTGGCCAGTACCGTTGCCATCGTCTCCTGGGAGTGGTGGTAGGCTCCCATGATGGAGGAGAGGGCCTTGTGGAGAGTGGGTTCCCTTGGCCTGTCCGCCCCCTGTCGCACAGCAGCCCTCCCAGTTCCCCTGTGTTCCTGGGCCTCCGGCCCCTGGACTGTGTGCCCACTACCACTGCCCCTAGGTCCCTGTTGTTGTTGGGGTGGTGGGTTAGCCTGGGTTGCCTGTAGTGGTGGACACACAGCTGATTGACGTGTCCTGGGGAAGGAGGTATGGGCCCACTGGGTGTGTGCTGTGCTGGTGGTTCCAGAGGGGGGAAGGTCTGTGGTGGCCTGTGGTGGCCTGTGACTGTGTGAGGGGAACCGACTGTCCAGAGGTCCCCGATGGGCCAGGCTGGTCATCTAGATCCAGTTGGACAGAGCTGCTGTCATCACTGTGGGCCTCTTCTGTTGGTGGTGTGGACATGTGTGGACCCTCCTGTCCGGTGACGTTGGGTAGGGGTCCTGTAGGGGTATAAAGGGATGGTTATTACATCTGTGTGTGTCATGGTGTGCAATGGGTGGGTGACCGTGTACCCCAGTGCTTGCATTCCTGTGTGGGACCTTGTGTGATGATGGTTTAGGGGGTTGTATGGGTATGTGCAGTGGGCATGCTTTAGTGATGGGTGTCAATGCTTTGTTGCATGCAGGGCTTGGTGTTGGGATCGGTGGTTTGTGATGTTGGGACATATGTGAGGAGTTGGAGTGCTGGGGGTGAGGGTGAGGGTGGGGGTATGTGATGGCATGCAGGTAGGGTGGGGGATGTAATAGTTAAGATTTGACTTACCAGAGTCCATTCCTCCACCTACTGCTGTGAGGCCCTCAGGATGGAGAATCGGCAAGACCTGCTCCTCCCATGTTGTTAGTTGTGGGGGAGGAGGTGGGGGTCCGCCGCCAGTCCGCTGAACCGCTAGGTGGTGTCTTGAGACCACGGAACACACCTTCCCCCGTAGGTCGTTACACCTATTCCTGATGTCCTCAAGATTTCTTGGGTGCTGTCCCACTGCGTTTACCCTGTCCACTATTCTTTGCCATAGCTCCATCTTCCTTGCAATTTAGGTGTGCTGCACCTGTGATCCGAATAGCTGTGGCTCTACCCGGACGATTTCCTCCACCATGACCCTGAGCTCTGGGGTGTCTTTGCCATGCCAGGGGTGGTGTAGGTGATGTGTGGGGTGGAGTGTGTGGTGATAAGTGTGCTGATATGTAGTGGTGTGTTGTGTGAGGTGCGTGGAAGTTCTGTGGGTGATGGTGTTGTGTGCCTGTGGATGCTGTTGTTCTTGCTGGTGCTGTCTCTCTCTGGTCTTCTTTCAAAATTTTTGGTAGTAGGGGTTTGTGGGTGATGTGGGTGTGTGTTTTATATTGTATTGGATGTGTGGGAGTGGTGTGTGTATGTGTATCAGGTGTGCGTATTTCGAATTGTCCAATGTGGCTGTGTTTTGTATGTGTGTGTGTATTTTGTACCGCCAATGGAATACCGCGGTTGAAAGACCGCCGTGTGGATTTGTGGGTCGTGATAGTGTGGGAGTATTTCTGTTGGCGTGACGGTGGAGGTTTTGTTTTCGCCAGTTTATCACTGACCTTTGGTGTGGCGGACTTGTGTGGGTGTCTGAATTTTGGCGGATTCCGTGCTGTGGGTCATAATAGCTGTGGCGGAATTCTGCAACTGTGGCGGTGTGTTGGCGATCTTCTGAACGGCAGTAAGCGGCTTTTACCGCCAATGTTGTAATGAGGGCCTTAATCTCTTCAAGGAACTCCTTGTGCGCCAAAAATCGATGCACAGCTTGCCGGAAACGAGGCACAGTCCATCTTTCGACAACAAAATCACTGCACAGCCGAACCAGAGCGACGCAGCCTGACTTCCCAAGTGAAAATTCAACGCACCGCCTGCCTTGCGACCAGAAATTCGACACACAGCCCTACTGGATCGATGCGCAGACGAACTGGAATTACGCAGCCCAACTTCCTGAGTGAAGAATCGATGCAGAACATACTGTGCGATAGAAAATTTGACTCATCGCCATACCGGATGAATGCAACATCTGTGACTTTTTCCGCATGCCCAGGATTTCCACGCATCGTCCCTGGGCATCAGAAAAGATCCCTGCATCACAGTGAGGAACCAAGACTGCACGCTGGAAATCAATGCACAGCCACTTGCAGCATGGAAAGAAACAACGCATTGTCTGTGCCGCGCGAGAAATTCCAACACACACACCATTTTTCCACGCATCTCCTCCTCTGCAGTCTCCATGCGTGTTATGTTTGACGCAAACCAGATACTTTGTGGAAACAAGAAAGAACTGTTGATTTCTTAAATTTAAGACTCTTTTTAATCTTGCAAAAGTGATATCTCAACTTGTGCTTATCCCCTTCTGTGCCCAGGACGTAATGGTTACGTCCTGAGGCACAGTGCTATTTTAGGCTATTATCGGCTATTATTAGGCCGTCTGCCCCCGTGGTGGGCAGAAACCTCTAGGCACCAGGGATAAAAAATAAATAAATAATTATTTTAGAGGTGTGGAGCAACCCCTTAGGCAAGGGTCGCTCCCATAGGGGGCAAATTATACTTAGGCCATTTCTGCCCCCCTTGGGGCAGATTGACCTATTTTTATGAGGCCAATCTGCCCCCAAGAGGGACAGAAACCACTAGACACCAGGGAGGTTTTTTTTCCCTTTGAATTTCGGGTAAGGGGTCATTCCCCTGGGGGGGGATTTATTTTAGGCCATTTCTGCCCCCAAGGGGGGCAGATCAGCCTATTTTAATTAGGCAGAAACCACTAGGCACCAGGATTTTTGTTGTTGTTGTTGTTTTACAGAAGGGGACCCCTTAGGCAAGGGTTGCTCCCCTGGAGGGTCAAATTGTATTTAGGCCATTTCTGCCCGTTTTGGGGGCAGATCGGCCGATTTTAAGTCAATCTGCCCCCAAGGGGGCAGAAACAACTAGGCACCGGGGATTATTTTTTTCGCCAATGTCACCCAAGGGGAGACACCCCGTAGGCAAGGGTCGCTCCCCGGGGAGGGTTGGGGGGGATTGGGGGAAAATTTATGTTAGGCCATTTCTGCCACCCTGGGGGCAAATTGACCAATTTTAGGTCAATCTGCCCCCAAGGGGGGTAGAAACAACTAGGCACCGGGGATCTTTTGTTTTTGCGCCAATGTCACGCAGGGGCACCCTGTAGGCAAGGGTCGCTCCCCGGGGGGGTTAGGGGCGCAAATTTATTTTAGCCCATTTCTGCCCCCCTGGGGCCGGCTGAGCTAGAGGCCAAAATCCACAGGTGGGCACTTTGCAAAAAACACCTCTGTTTTCTGTGAAAAAATGTGATGTGTCCACATTGTGTTTTGAGCCATTTCCTTTAGTGGGCGCTAGGCCTACCCACATAAGTGAGGTACCATTTTTATCGGGAGACTTGGGGGAACGCTGGGTGAAAGGACATTAGTGGCTCCTCTCAGATTCCAGCTTTCTGGCACCGAAATGAGAGGAAAAAGTGTTTTTTTGGCCACATTTTGAGGTTTGCAAAGGATTCTGGGTAACAGAACCTGGTCAGAGCCCCACAAGTCACCCCATCTTGGATTCCCCTATGTGTCTAGATTTCAAAAATACACTGGTTTGCTAGGTTTCCCCAGGTGCCGGCTTAGCTAGAGGCCAAAATCCACAGGTAGGCACTGTTTTCTGTGAAAAAATGTGATGTGTCCACATTGTGTTTTGGGGCATTTCCTGTCGCGGGCGCTAGGCCTACCCACACAAGTGAGGTATAATTTTTATCGGGAGACTTAGGGAAACGCTGGGTGGAAGGAAATTTGTGGCTCCTCTCAGATTCCAGAACTTGCTGTCACTGAAATGTGAGGAAAATTTGTTTTTTTAGCCACATTTTGAGGTTTGCAAAGGATTCTGGGTAACAGAACCTGGTCAGAGCCCCACAAGTCACCCCATCTTGGATTCCCCTAGGTCTCTAGTTTTCAGAAATGCACAGCTTTGGTAGGTTCCCTTGGTGCCGGCTGACCTACAGGCCAAAATCTACAGGTAGGCACTTTGCAAAAAACACCTCTGTTTTCTGTCAAAAAATTGGATGTGTCCACGTTGTGTTTTGGGGCATTTCCTGTCACGGGCGCTAGGCCTACCCACACAAGTCAGGTATCATTTTTATCGGGAGACTTGGGGGAACGCTTGGTGGAAGGAAATTTGGGGCTCCTCTCAGATTCCAGAACTTTCTGTCACCGAAATGTGAGGAAAATTTGTTTTTTTAGCCACATTTTGAGGTTTGCAAAGGACTCTGGGTAACAGAACCTGGTCAGCGCCCCACAAGTCACCCCATCTTGGATTCCCATAGGTCTCTAGTTTTCAAAAATGAACAGGTTTGGTAGGTTTCCCTAGGTACCGGCTGAGCTAGAGGCCAAAATCTACAGGTAGGCACTTTGCAAAAAACACCTCTGTTTTCTGTCAAAAAATGGGATGTGTCCATGTTGTGTTTTGGGGCATTTCCTGTTGCAGGTGCTAGGCCTACCCATACAAAAATGTGAAGAAAATGTGTTTTTTAGCCACATTTTGAGGTTTGCAAAGGACTCTGGGTAACATTTTTATCCGGAGACTTCAGGGAACCTAGAATAGCAAAACAAGTGTTATTGCCCCTTGTCTTTCTCTACATTGTTTCCTTCCAAATATAAGAGAGTGTGTAAAAAAGACATCTATTTGAAAAATGCCCTGTAATTCACATGCTAGTATGGGCACCCCGGAATTCAGAGATGTGCAAATAACCACTGCTCCTCAACACCTTATCTTGTGCCCATTTTGGAACTTCAAAGGTTTTCTTGATAGCTATTTTTTACTCTTTATATTTCAGCAAATGAATTGCTGTATACCCGGTATAGAATGAAAACCCACTGCAGGGTGCAGCTCATTTATTTGCTCTGGGTACCTAGAGTTCTTGATGAACCTATAAGACCTGTATATCCCCGCAACAAGAAGAGTCCAGCAGAAGTAACGGTATATTGCTTTCAAAAATCTGACATTGCAGGAAAAAGTTACAGAGTAGAATGTAGAGAAAAATTGCAGTTTTTTCACCTCAATTTCAATATTTTTTTTTCAGCTTTTATTTTCTGTAGGAAACCCTTGTAGGAGCTACACAAATTACCCCTTGCTGAATTCAGAATTTTGTCTACTTTTCAGAAATGTTTCGGTTTCTGGGAACCAGCATTGGTTTCACACCCATTTCTGTCACTGACTGGAAGGAGGCTGAAAGCACAAAAAATCGGAAAAATGGGGTATGTCCCAGTAAAATGCCAAAATTGTGTTGAAAAATTGGGTTTTCTGATTCCAGTCTGCCTGTTCCTGAAAGCTGGGAAGCTGGTTATTTTAGCACTGCAAACCCTTTGTTGATGCCATCTTCATGGAAAAAACCACAAGCCTTCTTCTGCAGCCCCTTTTTCCAATTTGTTTGAAAAAACAACCTTTTCTCTGTATTTTGGCTAATTTCTTGGCCTCCTTCTGGGTAACCCACAAAGTCTGGGTACCTCTAGAATCCTTAGGATGTTGGAAGAAAAGGACACAAATTTGGTGTGGGTAGTTTATGTGAACAAAAAGTTATGAGGGCCTAAGCGCGAACTGCCCCAAATAACCAAAAAAAGGCTTGGCACAGGAGGGGGAAAAGGCCTGGCAGCGAAGGGGTTATTGAATCTTTATAGTTTTGAGCTTAATTTAACCAAAAAGATATCTTATATTTTTTCTAAACCTGTGTGGTGTATTTTTGTGGTGTTTTCAATGTGTTGCTGTATGATTTGTTGCACAGACACTTTACACATTGCCTTCTAAATTAAGCCTGACTGCTCAGTGCCAATCTACCAGAGGGAGGGCACAGGATAATTTGGATTGTGTTTGACTTACCCTGACTAGGAGTGTGGTCCCTATTTGGACAAAGGTGTATACCTCTGCCAACTAGAGACCCCATTTCTATCAATCATGTACACTCCCGGGCTACAATGCTGTTTGTGCTGGGAGGTGTCAAACGGAGTCTCAAAGCGCCTTACAAGAGTTTCTCACTGTGTCCCCAGGTACCCTTTAACTGCAGCACCTTCAATCTCGGGCATCCGCTCCTCACAGTTTTGCTTGTCACACAGACCTTGCTCCCTTCCTCAACCCTATATATGTTGCAAGGCTCCTGGTGCCCCAATGTCTGCCCTCTGTGGCCCTGCAGTCCCTTTGCGACTGAGTTGGGGTAAATCTGCTGGTCGCTTTAGGTGGGCCACTCCCCAGTTAGGCAACACCTCTGTCAATTATCAGCAGGAGAATTCAAAGTCTCTGGTGCCCGCAAGAGCCACTCTTTTGATGTAGTTGTGGTGGGTGGAGGATGGGAAAGATCTCAATTGGGATAGTCTTTTTCAGCTGCAGGTCTCCTCCTCAGCCCCTTCACAGGCCGGACCCACCACCACTCATTTCACGTAAGATGGCGGCCTCACTGTGTTGTCGGCCAAGCGGAGATCATCCCGCTAATCCCACACCAGCGGGAAGGCTCTATGTTATGCCCCTCCCTCAAGGCCACCTGTCCTCACTGCCTGCAGGCCCCCGGTCTCGTCTGGCAGATTTGCGTTCCCTCCATCTGACCCACTAGTGTGCTTGTCACAGCTTGTCATTTCGGTGCAGTGGCCACAGTTGCAGCAGGCTGTTGGTGTCCCCGAACTATGCGCTACCTGGGGTCATCATTGGAGAGCCCATTCCTCTCCTCATCTTTGGAGAAGTGGTGTGAACGAGGGCAAGGACGAATAGTGGGTAGACGGTCAGAGTAAGCGGGATGGCCCCAGGAGCCTCACTAGGTTGTGACTGCCATATTGGGCTACTGTCCACACCCCCCTCTAATGGACATTTTCACTTGCATTTCTAAAGTTGTTTAATAAGAAAATAAGATATTATTACCATTCCTAACTATCATGTACTTAATCTTTGTTTTTTGTGATAAATTTTTTTTTTTTTTAAGGTAAATTAAGATGTCCTTCACAGTGCGTGATGTGGGTCACAGTCTTTGGCTTTGTGCGGGGAAGGATTGGGCTGCAGACTATATCATGTAACAATATAAAGGGTGTCTTTTTAAGTAAGGTAGATGTACTGACTTTGTAACATGGTCAGAACACCAAAATCTAAAAAGTGGGCCATATCAACCTGTTGTCTGTCACAAAGTCACCAAAATTATAATTACATGTATATTTTATGAATTCACATAATGTTTAATGAACATAATTGTCATTTGGGGTGCTCCCTGACACAGCAGTGGGTAATAGATCAGCAGCTCCTGCAGCTCATCTGTTATTCTTTTTTTTACTTTTTTGAAAAGTATTTTTGGTGCTCAGGTGCCCAAAAGTGGCGCTCACACTTCATTAAAAAAGTTTATAAGCTGGGGACCGCAAGGATGCCCCAATGCCCCTGCCAGCTTCCCAGCCAGCACCCATGCTGGCAGGAGTCAGCAATTTTTTTAAACTGGGTCCCACACTGCCCACCCGGGGATCTGACAACAGGCAAAATCATTGGGAGCACATGAGGGGCCCCATGCCCCTACGTCCCCAGCTAGCATCAATTGTGGTGCTGGTAAGAGCCACCTCAGTCACTTTGCTCCCACCAGGGCAGGAGCAGCATTTTTTTCTGCGCCCTTCTGGGCAGGTGCAAGTTGCATTCCCCACCTGGGAGATTAGGGGCAGGGAATGGCTGCACTTTCCTGGGCAGAGAACGGAAGTGTGCCAGGGTATTGGGTACCCACTACCCTGCTTGGATCGGGCCTCAAGGGGCCGCTTTATATCTTTGCGGGAGGCGCATGACTCCTTCCCATTACAAAATATATGACCCTGGGAATAGGCTCCTCAAGACATCTTTGGGATCAGGCCAAGTTTGCGTGCCCCCCTCTCCTCAATGTAACTGTTAGACCAGAAGATGGATTCCCTGAGCCTCTGCAAGGTTCAGGTGGGGGGGGGGCTGCATGCCCAACTCCCCATAAATTAGTAAGTCACCCTGGGGGATGCTGTACTGAGGGCATCTGCAATGTTTGGGTAAGGGGCGCATGCCAACTCCCCAAAAAAATAAAATATAGCTCACCCCTGGGACATTGACCCACCCCACGGGCTCATTTTTGAAAAGGGCAAAAGCCCAACATTTTCTCATTGGCATGTGGATCCCCAGAACATATTTTTACTAAATCTATCTTTGACCCCAAGGACCCCCACCTGGTGGGGGGTTCACATGGGACCCCCCACCAGGTGTAAGAAGGCAGGGTATCCATCCCCTGCCCCATATGTTGTTTTCATAACTTTCTTTATAGAAAAGAGGACTGAGGCCCCTAGTCCTAAAAGGGCTGCCACAACTTCCTTGGTGATGTTTCATATTATTTCGAGCTATTTTGTACTTACTTTCAGACCTCTAATGCCATGGTCTTTTATAGACTAATGCGTACAAAAGAAGCTTGGGTGATATCATCAGTTATGTAATCAGTGATGTCATCAAAGGTATCATTTGAGACATTATCTTTGATGTCATAAATTATGTCATAGAACATGTCATGAGTGATGTAATAAGTGAGGTCATAAGCAGTGCCTGGCAGTGGGAGCATGTTATTATTAGCTCTGCTAACTATACTGCTAACTGCTGAATGTCTGTGTTTTTTACTTCAAAACATTAATGTTGTCAATTGCATGTTCATCTAACTAAACATCTTTTTAACCTTTAGGTTTTTCATTGAATTTCTAAGGTTTTTTTTTAACAAAAAAACCTAGATCGTTTTAGCTCACCTAACTATAGAGTTACTTTAACCTTTGTTTTTTTTCAGTGAATTTCTAAGTTTTTTTTAAAAACAAAAATAGAGCTTTTTATCACACTTCGCTTTATTGTTACTATAACCTTTGATTTGTCAGTGAATGTCCAGGGTTTTTTAACCTAAAGTAATATTTTATTATCATAAGGAAAGCCAACCCCTACTGTGCATGGCCTTCAGCGAAATCCTTGCAGGTAGTCACCCCATGCTGCACATGGCCTTTGGTCATGCATGGCGTGGGGTCAGCCACAGGATCAGGTGGCCAATCACCCAGCAGGCTCCCAACACCACACTGTGCATAGCCTTTGGGGTGGGTGGAGTAGGGCTGGCCTTTGGACCCTGAGGGTTCTATCCCCTGGGGCCTAAACATGAACAAGTGAAAGAGTGTGCAGTCCCCCTGAGCCTTAACTGGCCCTGAGGACCCCTTTGCTGGGGCTACCTTCCATTAGAAAGGGCCCATGGGGCCCCTTCCCCAAGCCTTCAAAGGCCTATGGGATCCCATTCCATGGGGCTAAATACAATGAAACAGGGGAGGCCATGCAGTCCTCCTCCATGAGCATTCTCGGGCCCCAAGGACCCAGACCCTGGGGCCTAATTCTTAGGGGAGGGGTGCATGAATCCCCTCTCCCCAACTCCTATTAGGCCCAGAGGACTCCATCCTCTCTGGCCTAATTAAATAAATAAGGGGAGTGTGGCTCTCCTCCCTGAGTCTTTTTGGGCACTGGAGTCCTCATCTCTATGACTGTATTTAATTAAAAAGGGGAAGGGACGTTAATGAACATCATGAAAGAAACGAATTGTACTTGTTGAGTTTTCAAGGGAAGAGAGTTTTTTTTATTTTGCTAATAATATTGGCACTGTTTGATGAATCTTCATGAAACTTTCCAAATAACAAGTTCATCCAGCTCAACTACTTCCTGGAAGGTTTTGGGGTAATCCATCAAGCTGCGGCCAAGAGAAAGGGGGAGCCCAAACATTTTCCCCCCATGCAAGTTACATAGGAAAAATTAGACAAAGATGCAAGAGAAACATACTGTATGAACAGATTTACACCAAGTAGAAAGCTAGATATTTGTCCAGAAAGCATGCTTTTTTGATTTGGTCTAAATCTGTTCAAACATTTTTGAGGAATTACGATTTAAAAATAGCAATATCTAGGGCAGTGAGACTCTTGCGGAACTCCCTTGGAAGACCTGCTGGAAAAAACAAAAAAACAAAACATTCAGATTGGTAGATCTTGTGGGAAAACCACAGGGCTGGGCAATATGATTGCTGGCCACAACATGAAGAAAACTGTTGTGGCCGCCATTCAGGCCTCTGGGTCCAGTCCCCCAAATCCTGAAAAACAAATGAAAGTAACACATAAGGGGCAAGAGTAGGGATACCTTGACACTCTAGCCCTTGTGAGGTGGATTCCTGAGGGATCCCCCTATGTGCCAAAATACTCGAAAACCATGTGGTTTATGTTTTTCATGGTTCACTTGGATATCTGCAGGAGCTAGTGTGACCAAGGAAATAGAAAACTGTGATCGGTTTGCCACTCGTTGGGGTGTTAGCTGCCTGCGTGGTGTTGGATGCAGGCCAGGCCCTGTGACCATTCTCCTGCCATGCAACGCCTTGCTGCAGTGAATTTCCAATGTTTTTAAAATCGTACTACCTTACTTCGTATAATTTCACTTTAAAGTTTGTTTTATTTTCAGTAAATATTTACATATATATATAGGTATTAAAAATATTACTTACCTTGTAAGCTATAATAAAAAAGTATCCTGATATAAAACAATGCATTGTAAAGTTAACAACTTTGTGATTAATGTGTTCTAATAAAGCATGTGGTAATGAATGAATTCGTTTTTATGTGCTGATGTTGGTTAGATGCACATGAAAGATGTTATCTGACTGAACTTGAAAGGTGGGCTCTTCTTTTTGTACCTGTAAATTGGATGTGTGAAAGCCATGAGCCACGTTCCTTAAAATGTTCTAAGCATATTTTGTATTTTAGACATTGAGACAACTCATATCCATACTTCATGCATCTGGTGAACAATTTTTGCACTTACCTCAATGTTGGAAATTGGGCTATTAATTGTGTGGCCATCACAAGTAATAGATCTACAACTGTCCTCGCTGGGAACCAAACCTCCCATTGTAGTGCTTGACTCTCACAGAAGCAGAGCAGTGTAAGGCCTACTCAGGAGAGGTGGTGTGACCTAGTAGTCACCAATCACTGGCATACAAAAATAACACTCAATAAATGGTTGTCCAGTCAGTACATTTTCTTTGGAAAAAGGAGAAGTACATTTATGACACACACACTACTAAATAGTATGCAATAATTTACAATGGCAAATGGAACATACCATAAATTACATTGTGTAATCTCTAGTGAACCCCTAGAAGTGTCACCCAAACTTATCAAGTGAGTTCAAACAGTTGTTTTGTAATAAACACATTACTTTTGCATGAGTCATTCTCATTATTGCAATAATGATGAATTCATTGAATATGTGCAATCATTTTGATAAGCTAATAAAACAATTATTTTTGTGTATTTTCTCATACATTAGACATCAAGCTGTAATGGTAAAAACAGTCCCTAGAGGACATCACAGTGAAAAAGCATTGCATTGCAACCATGCAATCAGCCCCTAGAGGGTGTAACCACACAAACATTATAGGTATGCATTTTCAGACCTTCCAGGACTTTTTGAATGTTACAATACACATGGCCCGTAGAGAGTGAAACACTCCTTGTTGAAGAGCAAATACTCCAACCATGGGAGAGCTTGAAATCTCATTGGGATCCAGGAGAGGTGATCATTTTAGAGTTCCCCCTAACTTAGGATGAGGACCCAGAAAATAATTTTTAAAATGCTATAACTCAGGCCCCATTGGGCTGAATAACTTGGGCCCTGTTGGGCTGATTTGAATGATCCTATACTCATTTTACTCCTGGTGGAAAGCCCTATGCACTGGGCAGTTGCAGCAACCCTCCTCACATGCAGAGTGGTGACGTCCTAAAAAAACTGGCCCTCCTAGCTCCCTGCAGCTGTTCTACTTTGGTTCTTTGTTGTTGGGGGCAGGAAAATCCAGGGTTTCCTCCTTCCAGTTCTCCATGGCAGTCCCAGGATCCAGCAGCGAAGTGTGTAGACATCTGAAGGCAAGAGAGTGTCTCTCCTTGGTGCAAAAGCTTTTAAAGGGGATAGGAAGGATCCAAAAAACAGGCATCTCTGGTGAATCCTGGGGTGCCACGTCACCTCTCCAACCATGTCCAAACCCTCCTGCGTAGCGTATTGGGATAATCTAAAATGGTGGTGGCCTGGAGCCACTGATCAAATTAGTTCCTGGGGTCTCCGCCCTCACTGACATCACTATCGGAGACTTGCACACTAGGATTTTAAAGGTACCCCACTAGGTGGGTTGGCTTCAGCTGTGTGGGCACTCTCTTTTGTCCGGTGGACTTCGACAGGCCCATCCCTGGTACAGCGTAACAGCTAGGTGATTGATACAGATCATTACGCACCACCCCTTTCCTATTCAGGAGCTGGGAGAAGTACTGCTAATTGCTCCTTTTGTGTGGGGGCGGGCTTTGTCACCGCTGCTGGAGAAAATGTAATTACTGGGCACAGCAGGGTGACACAAGGCCTGGTCGTTAATCCTGAGCTGAGCCAGAAAAATATGGAAACTCTGACTGATTCATAAGATCTACAGTTATCATTTTGGAGGTTACATATTTGGTTTTTCTGCACAGATTACACTCCAATTCAAGACGTAAATGGTTTCTATACGACAAAGGGAAGGTAAACTACACTAAAAGGCGATTCCATCCCTATGTGTGTAATGGAGTGCCACTAATTTAAAACAGTGAATCACTCTGACTTTCCCTAATAGCGTAAACTGCACTCATGAAGTCAATCCCAGATGAATACCTAATCCTGCAGTTCCTATGGGGCCAGGCTACCTGTGCTCTGTTACTGGGCTGTGCACGACAGTAGTCTCCCACAGGCAGCCACAACCATGTGCACACATGTTCAGATGTAACCTGCCAAGTGCCCCTTTCCCTTACTATGTTGTAGAGGCCTTATCCTAAAAGGCTGACACTGGTGGTAAACATGCACAGTCAATTTGCCATGTGATTACCATGGGCGAGTCATCGGTATTGAGAGTCACCCACAGTAAAAAGTCTAAAAGCAGGGTGATCAGAAAAGCAAAAAATGTGGGCATACTGCAGTGCAACACTCAATCTCAATCTCATTCCATTCAAACATAAGTCTCTGGCTAAAGCAATGCAATTATATAGAACAATCCAATGTATGGAGATGACAGGTGCATGACTTCATTTTTAGACCTTCATATATTTGTAAACTTTATTGAATAAACCATAAATAAAGGGATGATGTACTCCTATATGGTTTAATTATATTGTACTAATGAAATGTGACCAATATTTAATGTTGCATTTCACTGATACGATATTAACAGCCTGCGACATTCTCTATTCTCACTGTGCTTTTTTCATTCGTTCATTCCATTTGCCCTGAATCCTCTTTTAAGCAGGTCGGCGCTATATAAATCCACAAACACTGACAATATTTCACTTACGAAAAATACTTCATTCTTCATTAGCTTACTTGCTTCCCTCACGCCGGGGTCACTGGAGATAAATTGGGATCTAAAATTGGAAAATAATTTTAACACAACTTAAAAAGCATTTTCCAGCAGTCGAGTTGACATGGATGTCAGTGTACTCTTTATTGCTACTTTGTACATTTATGGGAACTACAAAGATGACTGATAATAAATGCAAACTGAGATTAAATAAGTGAGGCTCTCAAGTATGAGCGTGGTGGAGCTGGTTCTGAATCAGCAGCACTTTGTTCTTCCTAATTCTGGGCCTACACTGCTGTGCAACGAGAGAGCTTATTTACACTATATCACAACACTGCTGTAAAACCTACTGGAGTGAAGATGGTATGGTAATGCAGAAAATCTTGACGAGCACACTCAGCTTCGCGAATTAAAATATATTATAAATCGCAGTAAAATTAACTGCTAAGCTGCAAGCAAACAAGAAACGAAAAAGAAAACAAGCACATTTGTTTCAGGAATAGGACTGCTTTAGAAAGAGGGATGAGTACACTCATTTCTGGCATTTTAGAGGTTGAATACTAATGCGCACAGTGTGCGATGCAGCGTTTCTACCTGATCTCACTCTGACCGAAGCCTGAAGATTGGGCCTATAATCAAGAGCAAAATCCGAGAGGAAAACAGCAGTTCATCTCAAACATTTATGTGCATACATTACACATTTTCACCACAGATAAGGTTAACTTTCTTTCTAATAAGCTAGGACTAACTGTGAAGGTTAAAAAGAAAACTCAAGGATTTGGGGTTTGAACTTCAGTAAGCATTGAGGGGGTTAGAAGACGCCTGTTCTGTTCTTCACTACAATTCTGAAATATGTTATTACACACAAATGGAAAATAAAATGAATAGATATTAATTTAGGATGCTGGCAGGTTACTCCTACAGCCACTGAATTTACGCCCTGCATTTGAGTCAATCTGGGTTTGCCTCATTGAGGGGATGGCTTTTTTATTGGAGTCTTGATGCCCGGAGCTACTGTGATCTAGTGTGGAAGTATACTTTACACCACACTGAAACTGATTAAATCAGTCAAAAACGTGTCCACAATGGAGGGTCCCGCAGAGAGCAGACGCAGTCTAGTCTCTCTGTGGGATCATTCGGGAGGAGGAAGTGGCGTAAACGGAACAGGATTGGCAGAGGGCTGCGTGAGGGAGGGATGAAGGGGGGATATATGGGGTAGGGAAGGGAGGGACTGGCCTCTTCTTGCCTGCCCATTACGGGGTGGAAAGCTTTGGCCGGTCCTTCCGGGGTTTAGGTAGGTGTGATTGCATTTTGTACTTTGACGGCATGGCCCAAGGCCACGATGACCAGTGGTGTGGGCCGCGCTCCGTCTCACTGGCAAAGTCGGCCGCGCCGATCTACTCAGGCCTGGTGTACTTGACCAGGCCTGCATAGGGATGTCTCGCCCTGCGCACAAGGCATCGGGCAGGCTCGCGGCTGCAATTGCGGCCTGCACTTCACCGGGATGGCCAAAGATACAAGAGCAGGGGCAGAGTCCTATAGGTGATACAGGCTTGGGGGCTGGCCCTGGTGGTTCGGGCACCCCCCTCATGGACACCATATTATTGCCAGGTGGCCCCATACAGGAGGGGCCAAGTGGGGCCCCTGGAGGAAAGAAAGGGACAGGATGGGGCAGCCATGCCCCAAGGCTGAGTCAGGGCACCGCTTTGGCTGGGGCCCCAGAACCTGGTGCTTCCTGACGCCTCGTTATGCCCGGAAACACCTCAGGATTGGTCCTCTGTGGACATTGTGGCCAGGATTCGTGAGCAAAGGAAGGTGGTGGTGGAGACGGAGGCGAGGTGGGCCCAGCTGTGCGGGGACAGGTAAGTGGCCCTGGAGAGGGTTTGGCAACTGAAGAGAAAGGTAGGTAGACTAGGGACTGAAGCCAGTTCTTCACCAAGGGAAGGTCAAGGCAGTTGGGAATGGGTCCCAAACGAAAGGGGGGCAGGCAAGAAGCTCATGTGGCTGAGGGGTCCGCCAGTATGATGTGCACAAGTGGCACACACCGCCATGAGAGGAGCAGAGAGTAAAAGCCAGCGAAAGAGGCTGGCAGTAGGAAGGTGACAGCCTCCGGACGTTGGTCTGAAGCACTCGAGGGGTCTTCAGCAGCCTTCTCTACACTGCAGGACCGTGCTGGCCGCAAAGATGGTAGGCACCACATGGGACGGTATCAGGACAAATGGAGTGACGCAATGGACGAGAGAGGAGCGGACGACGAGTGTGCGATGGATGAGCAGGTAGTGGTGGAATTGGATTACGAGGATGAGTTGGATGAATGGGAAGAGGGGGAGATGCAGGAGGGCGAGGTGAGCAGGGAGAAAGGGGGGGAAGGGCACAATAGCGGTGCAACCCCCTCTTCAATTTCTGTCTTACAGGCGACAGCAGATAATGTATTGTCGCAGGTGGTGGCACGCAAGGAAGATCGAGGTCGCCAGGTTCTGACGGCAGCAAACAGGGCAGTGCCCCGCGTTCAAGGTAAGGGTGAATGGTGGTCTGTATGGGGTGGGGGTCAAGGTATGGCTGTGTCAAAAATGCACAAGTCCATTGAGGTAGGCAATCATTCAATTCACGAGGCACTTGTTTCTAGTGCGACACCGGCGGGGGATGGTAAGGTGCTGTCAACACAGAACACTGCTAGTACTGGTGAGAGTGGCGGCACAGTGATGACGGACAAGGAGGGGGAGGACAAGGTCGGGGATGGGCATAAGAAGAGGCTTCCGTATATGGACTTGGCGATGCCGTTGGGTTTGTATGTGGTGGATAAAACGAAAGCGAGGATTTGGCACCATGAGTATGTTGATGTTTTTAAATTGTTGCATAGGGACTACAGGTAAAGGAAGGTTTGAAAGATGAGGAGTTTTGGGCGCGGGTGAGTGCGAATCCTGATAAGCCTTGGGGGGATGTGGACTCAGAGCTTTGGTTGCAGTGAATGGCTTCCTCGCATTCGGCAGCCTCGACACATACCGCTAGTGGTCTCCCAGTGATTAACAAGCCTTTTCAGTCCCGTCCCGCCCCAGCAGGGGCGGGGATGGGACAACGATCCCAAATCCCTACCTCAGGGGCATGTTGGAACTTCAATAAGGGTTTCGGTTCCAGACATCCCTGTAAGTTCAAACATGAGTGTTCTAAATGTGGGGGAAAGCACCCAGTCACACAATGCTTCTCACTCAATAGCCCAGCGGAACAGTGGAGAGCGGCTAGGGGTAGAGGAATGCAGGGTGCTCCTGCACCAAAGGGCACCTACACCAATTAAGCTTGCAGCATTGCTACCATGGCTGTGCATGTACCCGGATAGGGACATGGCGAATAAGTTGGAGTGGGGTTTTCAAGAAGGGTTTTGAATATGTTATCAGGGCCAAGACAGAGGAGATGGGCAGACAATATGCCGTCTGCCAATGATATGCCTCAGGAGGTAGCAGACAAATTGGCAAAGGAAGTTGCAGAAAGTAAAATTGCGGGTCCATTCTTTGAGTGGCCTATGGCTGACTTGATGATTTCACCTTTGGGCATGGGTCCTAAAAAAACGGCAGGGAAGTTTCATCTCATCCATCATTTGTCATGGCATGAAGGAGCCTCGGTTAACGATTTTATCGCGCCTGAAGATACACGGGTGGTTTATGCGTCCATCGACGATGCCATCCGGCTCGTTTGGGGATGTGGTACAGGGTCTCAATTAGCAAAATGCGACATCAAGGCAGCTTTCAGGCTCTTGTCCATTCATACTGAGGACTTAAATTTATTGGGTATGCAGCTGGATGGGGCGATTTTTGTGGACAGAGTCCTCCCGATGGGCTGCACCATCTCATGTGTGCTTTTTGAGACTTTTAGTGGGTTTTTGTGAAAGTGTGTGAACATCGGGAGATGACTCATTATTTGGATGATTTTTTGTTTGTGGGTAGGACTGGCTCCGACTCTTGTGGTCAGGCGTTGGCAGGTTTTGAGGGATTGGGGTTCCTTTGGCTCCCGAGAAAACTGAGGGCCCCAGTTGCATACTGACTTTCTTGGGGATTGAGCTGGACAATGAGCCTGGTAGCTCATTTGCCACACAGGAAGGTTGCAGAGATTTTGGAATTTCTGAGACAGGTTTGATCATTACATAAGATTGAGATAAGATAAGATAAGATTGACTTAGGCAGGGCACAACATGCTGTTGAGTTACCTTAACTTTGCGTGGTGGGTGGTCAAAGGGGGTAGGACTTTTTGCAGACGCCTGTGGCTTGCCATGTTAGGCGTTTCCCTTCCGCATCACAGGATTTGAGTGTTTGTGGGTGTACAAGAGGATGTCTGAGTGTGGGAAACCTTCTTGACACAGTTTAATGGGGTTTCCATGATTTTCCGTGAGGAGGATATAGTTTGGCAGGTCCAAATATTTTCGGATGCTGCGGGGGCTGCTGGTTTCGGCCTTTTTTCGGATGGAAAGTGGTGTGCGGAACAATGGCTGGCACGTTTGTTGCAACAAGGAAGAAGCATTGCTTTTTTGGAGTTTTTTCCACTGTTGGTGGCTTTGACAGTTTGGATGAACTGGCCAACAGGACGGTGGTTTTTCATGTGGATAACATGACGGTGGTGGAACTAGTGAACAGGCAGAGGGCAAAGGATGTGAAGGTTTTGTGCTTATTGAGATGTTTCATGCTTAGATGCCTGTTGCTGAATGTCATCTTTAAAGCAGTGCACATTCCAGGGGTAAACAATGCTATTACAGATTCCCTGTCTCGTTCACAGCAGCACCATTTTCACGGTTTGGCACCAGAAGCAGAGCGGCACAAGACAGTGGTCAACATTTGGGAGTGGGGGGCATGATGATCAATGAGCTGGTGGAGATGTCCCAAGCGGAATCCATTCGGAGGAGTTACCATCTGGCATGGATGGAATTCCAGAGTTTTTAAAGTTTTGAAGGGAATTTTTGGGTACAGAGCGAGACCGTGCTGCAGTCTTGTACTCTGCGTTTTGTGCTGTTCTCAATCATGAAAGGTTTGTCGCCTGCCACGATTGGGGGCAAGTTAGCTGGTGTTTCATTTAATGGGAAATTGTTTTTTGGTTGGGATCCAGCTAAGGACGATATTCTGGGAAGAATGTTGAAAGGGTGGGGTAGGACTAGAGGGGGGTTGGGTAAGGAGGCAAGGGAACCCATCACATTTGAGCTGTTGCTGGAGCTGTTGCATGTGTTGCCTGTTTGTTGTTCGGATGCTCGTGAGCTGGCTTTGTTTCGTTTGTGCATGGTGTGCATGTTTTTCGGGTTTTTCGTGTGTCAGAACTTTTGGGTGTTGGTAAGAAGGTAGGAGTGAGAGCAGCTGATGTTTGCTTGAGTGGGGAGCGTTTGGGCATATGGCTGCGGAAGTCTAAGATGCATCAGGTAGAGTGGGGGAAGTGGGTTTTGTTGGAGAAAGGGGGGAATGCAGCGGCTTGTCCTGTAATGGAGTGGCACTGTTTCCAGTCACAGGTGCATACCAGCGAGGTTGGGGTTTTTAAGCATGCCAATGGCAAGAAGGTTACGGCTTTCCAATTGTTGGCAGTGTTGCAGACAGCCCTGCGATGTATAGGGAGAAGGGCACAGTGCTATGGGATGCATTCCTTCAGAATAGGTGCAGTTACCGCGTTAGTGCAGTTGGGATGGGATAGGGCTCAGATTAAATGGATTGGTAGGTGGAGATCTAGCTGCTGTGAGCGTTATGTGCAGCCTTAGTTGGGGGGGTGGTTTGTGGGAGAAGAGGATGATGATGTATTTGAAATGCTTGGTAGGCAATCTCGTTGACATTTAATCTTCTTCCAGGTTGCGTAGAGGACCCCAGGAGTGGATAAATGGTCACTTGGATGGTGGGCCATTCATTTATACATTGGGTGGTGAAGTATGCCGAGCGGCAGATCTATGGATGATCTTTGGGATTGCCGAGTTGCCGTCACAAAGTTGTATGGTGGGGAAAAAGTGGCATGAGGTGGGGAAACCTGCTTCCTTTTTTAACATCCATGATGCCAAATTGGTGTTGCCCGGATCCACTGATATTGCACCTGGGGGAAATGATCTGGTAAAACTTTCTGGGCTCACCTTACTGCAACATATGCAATGGGATCTGAAGTTGATTTGTCAAAAGATGCACAGTACCTGCTTAGTCTGGACTGAGTTTGTGCCCAGACGTAAGTGGAGAGGGGCAGTGAAGCATGGGGCTATCGAGAGGGTTCGGAGGAAACTCAACAGTGCAATGAGAGTTTTTTGCTGGGCACACGTTATTAAAGTTTTGAAACATGAGGACGTTACGGAAGGGGAAGCAGGTCTGTTTCGGGCCGATGGTTTATATCCTTCCAGATTGGGCAATGCATATTATCTGATGGAGCTGCATTTGATAGTGGGGGATTTGTGGGGTGAAAAGATGTGGCTCAAAGAAGTGGTATACGGTTGCAATGTTGGTGTTGGCTTGTTGGTGGGGCAGCAAAATGCCTAACGGGTTTGTGCTGGGTGGCAGCAGATGGGGTAGGGTGGAGAGTCAGGTGCGGGCCTGGCCACCCTTCCAGGGGGGAGAAAGAAGCAGGTGAAGGATGATAGCATGGGGGATGCCTGAAGCAGGCAGGGGATGAAAGGAAAAGGGGGAATGTGTGGGTGAATTGAAGTGGAAGATGAGTGAACGGAGCCAAAGTGAAGGAATGAGGGGAAAAGATGAATGGGGAAAAGTTCAAAGGGTGGAGTTTTAAAGTTAAGAGTTTGAAGTTCAGTATATACAATGTTTATGTATCACATGCAATCCTGTCCTAAATAAATGACCTTTTGCATTAAGTAAATCAGTGTGTCAGTGACTGTGCCCCGATGAAGGGTCTCGCGGAGAGCAGATGCAGTCTAGTCTCTCCACAGGATCATTCAGGAGGAGGAAGTGGCATAAACGGGACAGGATTGGTAGAGTGCAACATGGGGGAGGGATGAAAGGGGGGGATATATAGGGTAGGGAAGTGAGGGACTGGCCTCTTCCATGCCAGCCCATTACGCAGTGGGAAATTTGGGCCGCCCACCCGCCCTGCATATGTACGGTAGGGACATGGGTTTTTTATATCTTGGGCTATGGATGTTGGGTGATGCCAGTTAGGGCAGGTTGCTGATGAAGGTAGTTGTGGCAGGAGAAGGGGAGGGTGGAGAGTCAGATGCAGGCCTGGCCACCCTTCCAAGGGGAAGAAACAAGCAGGTGAAGGATGATAGCATGAGGGATGCCCGAAGCAGGCCGGGGATGAAAGGAAAAGGGGGAATGTGTGGATGAATTGAAGTGGAAGATGAGTGAACTGAGGCAAAGTGAAGGAATGAGGGAAAAAGAGGAATGGGGAGAAGTTCAAAGGGTGGGGAGTTTTAAAGCTAAGAGTTTGAAGTTCAGTATATACAATGTTTATATAGAACATTAATTCTTGTCAGAAATAAATGGCCTTTTGCACTAAGTAAATCAATGTGTCAATGTCCCATTAGAGCCACGCTAGAGAAAGACGTACAAACAGGCTGGGCACCTGTTTTTATTTTCGGAAAACGTCCTGCAGTGTTTCAAGCAGGAATACACACAGTCAGTTATTGAGTAATTGATTGAGGAAGCATGCCACACACAGTCACTATGTGGGAAGGAAAATGCTGGTTCATAAGAACGTGCTGCAGGTGCTTCTGACCTTTGCCAGGTGACCTGAACGCCCCTACAAAGGTAGGAGTATTTCCAGAGTGCGCCCAACCTTGATACGCCAACAGACCACTCTAACCCAGCCATGGATGAGCTGTGAAGGATATTGGCCCATATGTATACTTTTTTATACTGCATTTGCATAATTTTTTTACGCAAAAGCGGCGCAAACTTACAAAATACAATTATGTTTTGTCAGTTTGTGCTGCTTTTGCATAAAAAAATGATGCAAATGCGGCACAAAAAATTTAAATATGGGCCATAGTCTGTTTTGTATGACCCTCTTCTATGTTAAAAGATTGGCAACCCCCTTCCCACCTCATCATTAGGTGTTTCCGGTTTTGAATAAAATTCCAAGCCCATTGCAGAGAATACCCCCTCCGTACGTCATGGGCATTCAGTTGGTTTTTCAACGTCAAGGTTGCACCTCTGATTGGTTCTGTGATTACTCCAGGTGCACATTGAAACAGAGTTCGCTCATTTCTATAGAAAGCCCCTCCCATAAAATAAGGCGCTCTACTATACACACGTGTGCAGCTACTTCTGTGGCACTGAGTGTTGTATGAACAGAACCAGCCTATTTATATACAAAGAACACAGATGTTCTTTGTGTGCCTGTAATGAGCATGCTGATATACTCCACGATTATGGTACATTGCAAAGATGAGGGCTGCTGGCATAAATTGTTGATTGATGTTGACTGAACAACCTTGAATATGTTCCAGTTTGATGTTTTGGATGGTTCTCAAACCAATAAACTCTTTATACCCTATAATGTGTGTCATTCCACTGACTGCCAATGCTGTGCAGGACCTCAATATTATAGCAAATTCCAAGCCTCATTTAAAATTTCTCAGTTGTTCATTTTGTAACCAGCTTTGACTATGAGAAGCTTCATATCTCGTATTCCTTCATGCAATGTTTTACTCCAGCCCTCACAAAATGTAAAGCGCAATGTCAACTGGGGTATTATTTTAAATTGTGTAACAAATCTGTATTGTATTTCAAAGTCAGGACAATGTCAGTAAGAGAGCTTTCAACCTGTGACCATGGGGTGAATCACAGAGCCCTGAGCAGGACGCATTAGTTCACCGACTCATAAGACCTGCGACAAGTGAGAATGTAAAAGTGAAGTCTACAAGTGGTATAGTAATTATCAGTGATTCTGTACTGGTTGATACCTCTGCTTGGATAGTACCATATTGTCGTAGTTTGGACTCTTGCTCTGAGCAAGACTGCTGGTCTCAGGATGACAGTACTTTCGTTTGTAGGTGACTAAGGGGGTCATTCCGACCCGGGGACCGCGGATGCACCGCCAACAGGCTGGCGGTGCATCCAGGCCAATTCTGACCGCGGCGGTAAAGCCGCGGTCAGAAAAGGGAAACCGGTGGTTTCCCGACGGTTTTCCCCTGGCCTGAGGAATCCTCCATGGCGGCGCTGCAGGCAGCGCCGCCATGGGGATTCCGACCCCCTTCCCGCCAGCCTGGTTCTGGCGGTTTTGACCGCCAGAACCTTGCTGGCGGGAACGGGTGTCGTGGGGCACCCTTTCCACTCCGCCGGCTCCATTCGGAGCCGGCATCCTCGTGGAAGGGGGTTTCCCGCTGGGCAGGCGGGCGGCCTTCTGGCGGTCACCCGCCGGCCCAGCGTGAAACTCAGAATTACCGCGGCGGTCTTTTGACTGCGCTGCGGTATTCTGTCGGGGGAACTTTAGCGGGCGGCCTCCGCCGCCCGCCGAAGTCAGAATGACCCCCTAAGTCTCTTCCTACAACTATTTGTAACTGTTGTCCAAACCTTACCGGCTTACTAGCAGTACCTCACCAAAAACACAATAGTAAAAGGTGATTTGTAGCAGTCGCTTACGCATGGACTCAAAATACAATATCTCAGGGTTGTCGTGGTTAAACGGAAATTACCCTTTTCTCACAGATTTATTATGTCTCATACAAACAAAGGCAATAACACAGATGCAATTTGTGATAAGTTGCATGAACTGCAATGATTAGGATAATGAATATACCAAGCAACAGTATTGTAAAGAGGAGAGTCATTGTTATAAAGACCCCCACCATTATGCAATATATGAAAGAAATATATGTATATGTAAAAGATGGAATAAGCCCTAATAACTTAAGGAGAGTAGGTCTAACCTCCTACCTAAAAAGGAAGAGCTGGGTTCGTTAAACCTAATCTGCCAAAACCGTGTCCATGAGAGGAGCCCCCAACCCTCGTTACCTTGGAATGAGGTCTCTATCTCAGACTCCGCAGGGACACGAAGACTGGATCAGTGTCAAGATGACTGCAGCATCGGTATCAGCGATGGTGGCGATGCCCTCTGGTCGGAATCCCTCTGATTATCTGTCTAAAAGTGTGTTGTATTTATACAGACCTACAAGGTCCCCTGACATAAGTGTTATTCATAACAATAGATAACAGGCATGCTTGGGACGGCAATTAATATCAACAATCCCTCGAAAGTATAGAGAGGGAAAATCCCTAAGTGTGAATGGCTACTGTATGTTTGTCTTTCGTGCTTGATCTTGACGCCTTGGCGCAGTGACACTGATAATAGAACCCATAACAAGTGGCCTAACTATAAACAAGGCCGCCATTTTAAAGGAAATAAATAATTAAATGGACTACGCCAGAGCAAGCTAAGTAGGTTAAAAGTCACTGGGTGACGGGGGCACGAGTTTACAAGCCTACGGCTAAGCTAACTCCTGTTAACCCGTTAAAACAAACTAGGATTCACTACACCCTCCCCATTGCCGTAACAGGTATGATGAAGGTAAAGAAAACCCAATCGCTAAAAAGCTGCTACTGAACTAAAAAGCCAAAAAACTTAACGAAAAAATAAATGCTGTGTTATAAAATTCGTTTCTAAAAAACATTTCAGAGACTTTAATATCAACCATGACAAGTATAGCAAACTTTTAGTATAATTGCTTCTTTGATTAGAATCGGGAATTGGCAAGCGAATTCATCAAATTATGTGCTATATGCAGGATCTTGAAGAATGTCATCGAAGTCACCATTCAAGGATCTCAAAAATGAGTCAACATCGACTGAAGTGAAATCGAGAGCTGGACGGACAAACGGATCCACAGAGCAGAAGTGAGCCATAGTCATCGGTGTATCGACACTCGCTGTAGTGTCCTCATCCATGTTAGATCGAATAACAGAAGGCTCATAGGTGGCCTCGCGGAGCAACCTCAGTCTCCAGGGGCATGACCGTGTATGAACCCTCATCGGGGACATCAGCAGTTCGTGGTCCACAGGAGATGTCGGTGCAACAGCAAGACAGACCATAGGCAGATGTTCAAAGAGACACCATATGCAGCGGAACACCGGTTGTACTCACCACAGTAGAGGCCGGAATGACAATGACCAGTCAAATTCCAGTTCCACCAGCAAAGGCGTACCGAAGATCCGAACCATGCGTTCACGGCACAGCGGCGTTGACGGGAGCGGCTCCATTGCTCTGTGTCGCTGGAAAAAAACAACCACCGCAAAGCAGAAAAAATAGCAGTAGTAGTCCGCCAATTAAAGCCAAAATAATTGGAAAGCCACCAAACACATAGGAAAAAAGTGAATGGATGGCTGATGGGATGACTCCGAAGACAGTCTGGAAGATTGACACGAAACCAGACCCGACAGCCTTAAAGAAATGAACAATCCCAGTTGTGCTTGAAGCATTGAATATTCTGGACACCAACTCTCCAAAGTGTTTGGGGAAATCGGTATTTAAAAGGAATTGTATCTCGGCTGATGATCTCGCAACCTGGAGAGCATACGTCTCTTTTGCGGATGTCAAGGCGACCTGTTTTTGAAACAATAGCGCCTTCAGTCTACTCAACTTGTCATAGTTCACATTAATAGTATCAATGTGGGGCCACATTTCAGATACTTGTATCTCTCGTGTGGAGGGAAACAAAACATGGCCACAACACGTAACAACCTTTGTGACTGAGATTGCGTAGGCAATTCCAGGTCGCAAGCCGCAACAGCTGTCATCGCTCAGTAGAACATAACTCCCATTAGAAAGAACATGAAACACTGAACGAATCAAGGGGACGGGAGTACCCTCCAGAAAACAGGCCAAATTCGCGACCCCCTGTTGGAAAATGGGTTATTGGTAGGGCAGGTAGGTACCTACACCTAGCAACAAGCCACTAACCTCCACATAGGTACAGTTAGGTCTCAGTAAATTAATCCCAGCTCTACCCTTGGTAGCTTGGCATCGAGCGTCAAGGCTTAACTTAGGAGACAAAGTGTAAAGCATTCAAATATCACAAAACAGTAATTAAATAAAACACAGGAAACAGTTTAAAAATCCAAAACCAATTTATAAAAACAGCTTATATTTTTATCTTTAAAATGACACAAAAACTATTAAAATCGGTTCAGGGGAACCGGAGATATGAATTTTTAAAGTATTATTATTTTCTAGCGCTTAGAAACAAAAAGCGCCAATCGGGTCATCTGGTTGCACCAGGACCGGGGCAAAGTCAAACTTTCAGGCCGACCGCGATGGAGCCCTGCTCGGCTACAAGTCGCGGGAGGCCTCGGTTAAAAAGTTACCTTCTGACTTAGTCTCTTTTTTGATGTTTTTCTTCCCCGGGACGAACCTGCCAGTTGGATCCGACCTCCTGGAGCCCTTGTCCGGATACGCGAAGTCGGTTTCCTCGGTGGTGATTTTTACCTTCGGACTTAGTCGTTTTTTCGAGATGAAAATCCTTCGACCGGGGTAAACCTGGATCTTGATCCGACGTCCGTGGAGCCCTTCTCGGATACGATGGCTGGAAGGTCCCGGTCAACTTTTTACATTCGGACTTAGTCTTTTTTTTGGATGTTTTTCTTTACCGGGACGAACCACGAAGTCAGGCCGGGTCGCGGTTGAGGCAAGCCGGCTAGAATATCCGCGTTGGGTCGGTCACTTTATGGAGCTTTTTTTCAAAAATTCTCCAATCTTTTCCAAACTTCTGGGGCTTCACCCAGATGTTCTTTTAAGGTTCTTTTGGGGTCCACAGCTCACCCCAAGGGTCCAGAAGTTCTGTGATGGTCCTTGGGAAGTGCGGACTTCAACTCCCAGAATACACCTGGCGCAAACTCCTTTTTGGCCACTGGACAGTGGTCAGCTGGTCACTTTTTCAGGAGTTGGTGCAGGGGACTCTGGATAGCAATTTTTCACCTGTAGCAAACAGGGAGTCCCTCCTTGAACCAGTTGAAGCCAGGCAAAGTCCTTCTTGTGGTGAAGCCCAAGTGTGCTGCTGGTGCAGTCTTTCTGAGTGCAGGGTCCAGGTGCAGGCCAGGGGTCCAGCAGGGCAGTCCTTCTTCTCCTTGTAGTTCCTTCTTCTTGAAATTTGGTGGGGATCTGAGGCGTGGGTGCAGGTCTGCCAGTTTTATCCTTGCTCCTGGGTGAAAAGCAGGGGGGCCCTGGTTCTCCAATCAGGGACAGGGTCGTCCCCCTGTGATGACCACTTCCTGGGAAGTGTGGCAAAAATCCATCCCAGAAGGCAACAGTCTCTAAAAATCCAAAATGGATGAATCTGATTTTTGGAGGAGAGATCTGGCTGAGCCCACCCACTGGTGTGGCTAAAAATCATAAACACACCCCTCTCCTGCCCTCTCCTAATCTAATCAAGGGGGCACCTAGCTGTCTGGGGTTGCAGGATGTGGGGGTGTTGCTGGGTGCTCCAGATGTCCTTCTCTGCCTTTGAAGACCAGTTTGGCAGCCCTCCCCCTTCCTGCCTCACCATCTGCTGAGGGGAGATTCTCTCCCCCAAGCACATTCCTTTGTGTGAAGCCAGGCCACTTCACACCTCATTAAAGTAGCCTGGCAGAAGCTGCTGCAGGCTGGCCAATCAGAGCACAGCAGCAAAAACAATGCAGAGCTGAAATTGGCAACTTTTTAGTTAAAGTCTAAACTTTTTACCTGAACTAGTTATATTAAATTCAACAACTGGAAGTTGTGGGATTTATTATAACAATCAATTTGATACCAAAGTCTTGGTATGTAACATTTAAGGAGACTTTAAAATTTAAAATAAAGTCTGCCCATTCTAGCCTATGAAGGCCATTTACTTCAATGAGGGAAAAACGAATTTGGCTGTTTTTACCTCACCAGGGCTTATAAATCTATTTTTATAAAGTCCCTGCTTATAGTTACATGGCACCCAGCCCTAGGGGCACATAGGGAACACCTTAGGAGTGACTTATATGTAAAAATAAGGTAGTTTAAGACTTTGGAAGTACCTTTAATTCCAAAGTCGAATTTGCATATAACTTTAATTTAAAAGCAGCCAGCAAGGCAGGCTTGCTTTTAAAATGACACTGGGCACCTCAGCAATGCACCTAGGTGTGCACCACCTATGCTGTGGTCCCTAAACCTACATGCCCTACCATATACTAGGGACTTATAAGTAGGTTAACTTAGCCAATTATAATTAGCCTAATTTGCATATCCATTTTACACAGAGCACTGGCCCTGGGACTGGTAAGCAGTACCCAGGGCACAGCCAAGAGTCAGTAACCACCAGTACCTATCCAGAAAGAGTGGGGGTGATCAGGCAAAAAAAAAGGACTTTCCTACACTGCCCCCCCCAGATGAAAGGTGATGGGTACTAACCTACACCCTGGTAGTCCTCATCAGCTAAGTGGAAAAACCTGGAAATGCCATCTGCATTGGCATGAGCAGTCCCAGGTCTGTGCTCCACCGTGAAGTCCATCCCCTGTAGGGAAATGGACCACCTTAACAGTTTTGGGTTCTCCCCCCTCATCTGCATCAACCATCTGAGAGGTCTGTGGTCAGTTTGTACACGGAAGTGAGTGCCAAACAAGTAAGGCCTCAACTTCTTCAGGGACCAAACCACAGCAAAGGCCTCCCTCTCAATGGCACTCCATTTTTTCTCTCTGGGGAGTAGTCGCCTGCTGATGAAGGCAACTGGGTGATCATGGCCCTCTTCATTAACTTGTGCTAACACTGCCCCAATCCCTTCCTCTGAAGCATCTGTTTGCACTACAAATTCCTTGCTATAGTCAGGGGCCAGTAACACTGGTGCTGAACACATAGCCTGTTTTAGGGTGTCAAAAGCTTTTTGACACTCTGGGGTCCAAATGACCTTCTTGGGCTGTTTCTTGGAGGTAAGCTCCATTTACCATTTACCATTTATTTAATTGTTGTCAGCCTATCCGGCCTTAACAATAGTACACAATAAGTATCAATCCATCACACGCAATAAAATTACATTAAATAAAACATTGAAATAAAAGAAAGACTATACTTGAGTTTTTGATTTTACATGGCCCTAGGTGAATCCAATATACCCTGCAATATCATAAAACTTGATAATTAGCCATAATTGGCATAAGACTCTTTACTTATTCTAAAAGCATTATAGATCTAAAATTTAAATATCCTATTCTTGCACTAATCATTTGGGTTCTTGCGATACCTGCCAGCAATATAATAATAACCCAGGACCTAGCCCGGTTTGATCAGCAACCTTCAACGGTTTCCCATATAAATGATAGCCAGGATAACACAGGTAATTATACTTAGGCCAACTGTGAGTACATTAATGAACGTAGCTTCCATGCTTCCAATATATAAGTTGAAACCTTCGCCACAATATGTTTCTCATCTGATCGCATACAAAGCACTTCCGCCTCATTACATTTCCTGATTCCGTATGATCTAAAAAGCGGACGTAAGTACAATTTGCGGAGTTTAAGCGTAAAATTACATAATAAAAGGAAGTGGGATAATGTTTCTTGACCACCATGAAGGCAAGGACAGCAGTCTGAACCGCGCTGTGAGACGGCTTGCCATCTGTTAGGCACCGCCGTCACTGGTAATGTACCCATACGAAATTTAAAATAGAGAGCCCTTTTTTCTTCCGGATAAATGCAGTCAATGAAAAATGCTGGTTTAAGCTCTTGATTGAACAAAATGTACCGCTTGAGTAGAGGGCTAAGTATCTCACACATACTCTGGGTCTTTTGGTCCCAGTATGCCTTTTTAATGACAGATAAACTTGGCCTTCTGATTTTCCCTGGATGAAGCCAGAGGTCTTCTTGGCCAATAGCAGCCAGGGTAGTCGAGATGTGTTTAAACCAAGGCAATTTTCGATGATTTTGTAGCTTTATGATGTCCATGAGTGTATCTCTGTATGGTTTAAGTTCCTCTTTTGCCCAGATACGGATCCAATATCTTATTGGGGCCAGTGCAATGTAATCCTCGACCTTTCTCATTTGTAGATCAGTTCTCAACGCAATCATTGGTACGGCAGTGCCTAAGCAAAGTAATCGGCGTAGAAAATTATTCTCGGTTACTTGTATTAATGGGGTCTTTCTAAATCCCCAGATCTCTGCGCTGTAAAGTGCTGCAGTCCTTGCTTTGGTTTTATAAGCAAGCAGTGCAGAGCTCACAGAATGATTGCCTGTGGCTTTAGCAAATCTAAGTACCGCTCCAGCGTGCTGGGCCAAGGAGATGTTACTTTTGTAGATTTGTGATTTCCATGTCTGTTTTTCATCCAGTCTGCAACCCAGGTAGTCATAGGTAGTCACTCGGGCCAAGGGCTTGTTGTTTACCCTAAAAGTCGAATGCATCGTTTGTTTTGGGTTAAGAATCATAAACTTTGTTTTCCCCTCATTAATTACCATGCTCCTTGAAGTGCAAAATGATTCGAAACCCCTAAGTAGACGATGCATAGCTATCTCTGTTCTTGCCAGTAGTACAGCGTCGTCAGCAAAAAGCAGGATAGGTATACTTTCGTTGGCTAGTTTTGGCACATCCAGATTTAATTTCCTCAGATCTTGGCTTACCTTATTTATATAACAGTTAAACAAGGTTGGGGCCAAAACACATCCTTGTTTTACACCACGCTGGATTGGAATTTCTGCTGTATAATCATTTCTCATAGAATATCTAACCCTGGCAGTATTCCCTGTATGCAGTAGAATTAGCAGCCTTAGAATTTTTCCCTGTATGCCCATTTCCGACAATAACTGCCATAATGTTTGGCGATTGACGCTATCAAAAGCTGTTTGGAGATCCACAAAGACCAGATATAATGCACAATCTTTTAGGGTGGCGTATTTCGCGCAGATCATATTTAGCTTAAAAAGTTGGTCTATTGTACTTTGGCCTCTCCTAAAACCAGCTTGGTGTGTCGATATTAAATCTCCATCCTCCAGCCATTGATCTAAACGCAGCTGGATCAATTTGGCGAAGATTTTTCCAACGCTGTCAAGCAGTGAGATAGGCCTATAATTGCACACCATGTCCCGAGGTCCTTTTTTGTGAATTGGGACAATTATTGATTTCTTCCAAGAGGTAGGAATTACCTCGTGGTGCCAAATACTGTTGAATATACGTGTTAGAGCAGGCAGCCATAGCGTTAACTGATTACGATAGACGTCTGAAGGGATACCATCTGGGCCTGCAGCCTTGTACGGCTTTTGAAGGAGAATAACTTGTTTAATCTCTTTCTCGCTGAATTCCGGTATCAGCTCCATTGCGCAAGGGATGGCATGGGTTACTTGCATGGCATTTGTGCCGGGGAGTTCGTTTGGGACTAGTTCATTCTGGGTTCCATTTGTCGATCTAACAAACCTTTTTGATGATGCTACATAGGTCGTTTGAAGTGGAACTGCCTTGTTTGATCTTTGATTCCTACCTTCCAGTCCTTGGATGAGGCTGGTTGAGTTATTTGTACTCCGGGATGCCGTCTTGACCTCATCCTGATACAAGGCGGTAAAATGCTCTACCCAGAGTTGTGGGTTGATATTCAGTTCTAGGTTTTTTGAGGGGCCTTCGCATCCCCATCTGACTATCTCCCAAAACTTTTTGCAGTTTCCTGCCGATATTGCCTGCAGGAGGGATTTCCAGAGCTTATGTGGAAATGTCTTCCTTTTATATCTTAGTAATTTTTTGTACTGTTGCCTGCATTCATAAAAGTATTGCTCATTATGGTTATTCAAATGCCGATTCTTTAGTGCTTGCGATAAGGTATTTTTTAGTTTCAAACACTCTTCATCGAACCAGCCTTCCATCGTATTAGGGTTAGTTTGGGGATGCTTAATTCTTTCCTTTGTTGTTTGTAATAGCAAGTTGTTAAAATTATCCAGGAGGGGTAAAGCTTCATTAACTGGTAGGTTTAAAAACGTACTAAGTGATAGAAACCAGGTTTGACTAGGTACGCTCAAATAGGGTTCATCTACGTTTGACCTTAGTATGTTTTTCCTATTTGGTCTCATGGTTATAGCTAAGCAATTTCCGTTAAATGGAAACTCAACCTTCTCCAGGCTTGCGTCCGGATGCATTATCTCCATTAGCAATGGGTCGTGGTCACTCTCGATCCTGTCCCTTATTTCCATATCGATAACATAATGCCAGGCTTCGATGTTTATTGCCATATAGTCAATTATACTATGTCTTTTTCCAGTTCGAAAGGTAGATTTAAAAGTTCTATCAGAGTTGGTTCTTCCGTTTACTGTGCGAATTCCGCCTTCTATTAGTTCTTCAAAGATTAGTTCCCCTTTTTTAGAATCTTGACAACGTTGGATGAGGGGCGTTGGAATATTCCAAGCGTGATCTTCCTCTACTACTTGTTCATCCCAAAGGATAGAATGGGGTTTAGTGTTAAAATCACCACATATTAGTAGAAGGGTTTTACAAAACTGAGGGGGACGGTTGTTCGCGTAACCTAGTATTGGGTTCCTCCAACCCTTAGATCTTTTATTTAAAATATGTTCTTCGAGCAGCCGCACACCAGCCGTGACTTGGGCCCGGCTAATGGGAGGGAAGTACACGTTTACTATTTCAAGTGACCACTCCTCATGTTTTACTGCAAGCGTCTGGATTTCCTTGCTTAGTATAGCATGGGTTACAGCAGAATTTCCCAATAGCGAAGTTCTGATCCAAATGATCAGACCTCCCGATGGTCTTCCTTTTTTTTGTTTGATAGCAGGTATGTAAAAAGTGGAAAACCCGTCTAGGTCAATGGCGTTGGTAGACCAAGTTTCTTGGAAGCAGCTGATATCTTGCTGTTTAATAAATTCAACCCAATCCTTATCTTCCATTTTGCTTTTTAGGCCTGCAATATTCCAGCTTAAGATTTTTAATGTAGGACTAGTACTATTTTATATGTTTGAGCTGCCCATTTGTTGCTACAAATTTCTAGATGGTTGGTCTTCATCATTCTGCAACTGTGGGGGATGGCCCCTGCTGTTTCTAGGGGAGTTAACAAGCAGGCAGAACCTCATATTGCTCAGGTTTATTCGTTCAGGGAGTTGTTGTTTGGAACTAATTGCTCCCTGTAGTATCGAACCAGAATTGCCTTCTACCTCTTGCCTGCCCGAAACATTTTGCTTTGAAGCTTTTTCAAGAAATATTATTGGATACGGTTCCTTTTGTGGAGTAGCAGTAGATATTCCCCATGTCTTCATCATGTTAGAACATTTTAAAATCTGTTCTACTATCCAGGGTGAAGCCCAGACTGTTTCTGTTGATTCCCCGTTCTCCAATTCTTTCCTTTGCATAAATCTTACTGAGAGGAGGTCTTTAGTTGTTACATTCTGCAGAGCTGGCAGAGAATTGACCAAATGTAGGATGTTAGTCCTATTTAGAATGTCATGACTTCCTCTTGAGGAGTACTCGGGAATAAACGTGATTGTGGCAACAGGCTCTTTAATTATTGCAGTGCGAATCTCGGTATGCCCTTTACCTCCCTGTGACCATCTTCCTTGAGATTGATTATCTTCCTTTGCTTTATTGTAAATAGTAGCTGCCCGACTAGTCAATGTTCGTTCTACCTGGCATTTTTCCCTCCCGAATTGCAACTCCTTGTTCCTATGTTACTCATGAGGTTGTCTTTTTGGAGGCCAATTATCCTTTTTTCCTTTAGTTTCCAAGTCAAGCACCGGACGCGGTGGGGCAGGTGGATCAGTCACCCACCCTGGCTGGCTACTAAAGTTGTGGTTTCCCGAACTTGCCTGAGAGCAGTGTTTTACTTTTGACCGAGGTGCGGGAACCGGGGCTATTGTATTATCCATGCACAAGGTTTTTCTTGTGCTTTGTTCGCTTCTTGTGCATTCTGGGCTCTCTGCCCTTCCGTTTTCACTTTTGCTGTTTTCTTGTTCTACCCCCTCGGTAATAAAGTTCAGAGGCTGCTGACGTTTTCCATTATGGACTCCTACTGTATTTGGATAATGCGCCTGAATTGAGTGTTCTATTTTTATGGCTGGGAGGTGCTTATCAATGCCGGTACTTGAATTTGTTGTCTCTGGGCTCCATTTGTATTGTCCATTGGCTAGGGGATCGTTTGCCTCATTGATCCCGTGATTTGTACCGGGGTCTTTTTCTGGCCTCTTTCCTTTGTCTAAGTCGTGCCCAGATACTTGGTAGCCCCTAGTACCAATGGGAATTTGGTTTATATGAGAATGGTGGGTGCAGCTTTTGTCGCACAATAATCCAGGATTTTTATTTATAAAACTAATATCTTTGTCAGTTGGTTTCTCGAGACTCTCGGGCTTGATGCACTGATCTTTAGGCTGCTGTTGAGTAGACTCATCGCCTGTGTTCCTGGTCTGCCCTGTTGGGCTTGCCTGTTTCGGCATATTTTGAGCCTTTTTTGCTGGTACTTTGTTGTTTCCTCTAGGTTTTTTCCATGTGTATTTCCATCTACCTGTTTGTTGATGCCCTTTACTCAGAGTCTTTTTTTTTACTATATTTGTGATTTCGATTGCTGATACAGGACTTTTGTTGATTCTCTCCGTCTTGTCTATGTGGGTTTTTACGTCTGGGTGCTCGTCTCGTCCCGTGCCAGAGGGCCCTTCTTTATCTTCGCTATCTATTGGTCTTTCAGTTAATCTCGATTCTATTTTTGCTGACTCGTGATTGCACGCCTGTGTGTTTTTGAGACTAGATTTGCAATCTTCGATTATGTCTTTAATTACTTTCGGAACTTCCAGTAATTTTTCCAGCAGTGGGCCACAAGCTTGCCTGTCCATCTTGTCCATTTTTTCAGCCACTGCCTGATGTAACAGATTTTCCCTTATTACACCCTCTACTAAGGCCATCCTATGGTCTATGGTCTGTAATGAGTTAGTAAATTGTTTAGTTAGCTCAAGTTGATCATCAAATTTTTGAGACTGGACCATGATCGTTGTTGCAATTGAGTCCAATGTTGTGCATATAACTTTCATGATGCTTAGAATTGGTTGATCTAATGGGGGATCGTCTCTATTTCCCCAGGTTTGCTCACTTTGCTCATTATTTGTCTGGCCTTCTAGGTTCTTATCATCCTCTCCTCTATGACCTAACATTATACTACCTTCCAAGAGGTTTAAGTCTTCCGATGTTATACTGTTTAATTGGGGCTCTATACTACCAATTACGGAGTTGTCAGGCGAGGAGAGCTCCAGACTACACGAACTATGATCAAATCTCCTCAACGTTAGGTTCGTTTTTACAATTTGGCTTCCATGATGAAGCTGTGGCGTAGAGAGCTTGTGTGAGCATTTCTGTGATGATTGTTCTATTTCAGGCCCCTTTACATTTTGGAGGATTGTAGGTTCTACTTTTAGATGAGGTAAAGGGAATATCAGTGGAGAGCTCCCAGAATGTAGTGGTCCCATTAGGGCTTCCGAATGAGGTGATTCATTACTTTTTCTTTTACTTTTTCTTTGTCTTTGTTCTTCCGAGAAACTGCCCCATTCTGGGGAACTAATTGACCCCACTTCACTACCCACAAAGGAGTCGTTTGTTCCACAGGGTAGTCGTGATGGTCGGGCAGGTCGCTGCTGGGATGGACAGGAATCCTGATGCCCGGTCTCTAAGAGCTCCAGCTCGCCCTCCACATTATTGTCACCTTTTTCCCCTGATGGCTGTGATGGAAGGTCGCTAGCTTTAGAGCTTTGCGTCTGCAGCCAATCAGTATTTAGATTTATATGATTGTAATAGTTGGTAATAGTATTTATCTTTGATTTAATTTTCCTTGCTCCCCTGGTCCCACCTGGGCCCAGGTGCGTTGGTATATACTGTTGTCTCCTAAGTGGAGGACTTGCAGGGCCCCCCGCCGTTTCACCTGCATTCAGTGATACATGCCCCATGTCGTCAGAGTCAGTATGGACTAGCAGCATAGACAGCATAGGCCCTGGTGCCGCTTCAGGTGTCCCACCCGGTTCTTCTCCTGGTTTGCTTTCATCGTTGGGAATCCCATTATGGGCTTCCTCAGCTGCTGCGACCACTCCTTGGTTTATAAATTCCCCTCGGGATGACTTAGTGGCTCTAGGGTCCAGGTCTTGGTCTTGGTCTGACCCCAGATCTTGTAAGCTGTTAGGTTCCTGCTCTGGTCTTGGGGGTTTCACTGGATTACCGAGTGCCTCGTTGGCCTGTCTGGCTTTCTTTGTTTTCCCTCTTGTTCCAACCATTTTTTTTTTATTGTTTGAAAAGATCGGGATCAGCAACTTCAACAATTTCCGGGATCTGTAGGATCTGTAGGATGCTTCTCTAGAATATATAGAGCTTGGCTTTGCTTGCCTTGCTGTGTGGTGACGCGCAATGTATGCACAATATGCACAATACGCCGTACAAAAGCGCGATGTTCGAATTATATCTGTCCCTCTAGCGCAGTTTAATGTGTCGATTAATGGCCTCCTCTGGTTCTCTGGTTCTCTCTATCTGGCCCCTTCAGATCCTCTCTGTCTCTGTCTCTGTTTGTGAAGGCTACTTACGCCTACTTGCGTTACTTATGCGTTGTTTATGCATTGCTTATCCATTACTTGATGCGCTACTTTGTATGGCCCACTCTTGATCCGCTCACGGCCAAGCCACAGGAACCACTTAGGTCACTTATGTCACCCAAGTCACTTAAGTCACTTAAGTCACCTAGGTCGGGGTAATATCCTTAGGTTGGGTCAGGTCAGAGAAAAACTAAATATGGCTAGGTACCGCTGTGGTGGCTGAAAAACAGCGAATACCCTCCTTCGCTCACCTCCTTGGCTTCACCTAGTCCATGTGATGGCAGGGCAGGGCAGGGCAGCAACTCCAAGCTCCTCTGGTACCCCTCTAGTGCTCCTCTCGTGCTCTGGGACTCCGGTACTCCTCTGGTGCTCCTTCTGGCTTACTGGCTTACTTAGTGTCCAGACCACGCCGTAGTCCGCACCGTGACAGCGTGACGGCGCTGGTGAGAAAACAGGCAGCAGCCCTGGTCGCACCCGCCTGCTCGCGGAAGCTGCTCCCCCCTGCCAGCAGCTTCTGCCCCCCGGACCGTGCTCACTCGGCTTCCCGGCTTCCCTGCTTCCCGCAGCTGTTTCTCCTGCTAGCACGGGGAGCGGCTAGCAGCGGCAGCCCCCAGACCGTGTGCCGTGCGCCGGACGCCGGACGCCGCGCACCTCGCGCTCACACTTGCACTCGCGGTGAGCAAACCGCGACGCGAGCCACCCGGCACCAGCGCTGTGCGTCTGAGCTCCTCTCTCGTCTCTCTCGTCTCTCTCGTGTGTCCGCTGCGTCCGCTCTCCACCCAGCGAGCTACCTGTTCACAACGCACTTCTGGTGGAGGTAAGCTCAGTTAGAGGGGCCACTATGGTCCCAAAAGTTTGAACAAACCTCCTGTAATACCCAGTCAGGCCAAGAAAGGCCCTGACCTGAGTCTGGGTTTTTGGAGCCTCCCAATCCAGGATAGTCTGGATCTTGGGCTGGAGAGGTTGTACATGGCCTCCACCAACAAGGTGGCCCAGGTACACAACAGAACTTTGCCCTATCTGGCACTTGCTTGCCTTGATAGTCAGGCCTGCTTGAAGCAGGGCCTGAAGCACTTCCTTCAGGTGGACCAGGTGGTCCCTCCAGGTGGAACTAAATACAGCTATATCATCCAGATAAGCTGCACTAAAAGATTCCAACCCAGATAGGACTCTATTCACCAACCGTTGGAAGGTGGCAGGAGCATTTTTCATCCCGAAGGGCATTACCTTGAACTGAAAGTGGCCCTCTGGTGTGGAAAATGCTGACCTCTCCTTAGCTCTTGGACTTAAGGCAATCTGCCAATATCCTGAGGTCAGATCAAATGTGCTCAGGAATTTGGCAGCCCCCAACCTGTCAATGAGCTCATCAGCTCTAGGTATGGGGTGAGCATCAGTCCTAGTGACTGCATTTAGACCTCTGTAGTCCACACAGAATCTTAATTCTTTCTTAATTCTTTCTTCCCACCTTGGGGATTAGCTTTGGGCACCAGTACCACTGGACTGGACCAAGGACTATCAGAGGGCTCAATTACCTTCAGGTCCAACATCTTAGCCACTTCAGCTTTGATGTTGGCCTTGACCTGGTCAGACAGCCTGTACAGCTTGTTCTTGACAGGCAAGCTGTCACCAGTGTCAACATCATGGACACACCAATTGGTGAGTCCAGGGGTCAGGGAGAACAGACTAGCAAACTGTCCCAAGACTTGCTTACAGTCTTGTTGTTGCTGATCTGTCAATTTGGGAGAGAGTACCACTCCTTCCACTGACCCATCTTTTGCCTTTGAGGACAGGAGGTCTGGCAGAGGTTCACCCTCCTACTCCTTCCCTTCATCAGTGACCATCAGCATGGTCATGTCTGCCCTGTCCTGGTGGGGTTTCATCCTGTTTACATGTAGGATCCTGTGAGGATTCCTGGGGGTGCCAAGGTCCACCAAGTAGGTGACCTCACCTTTTTTCTCTAGGATTGGATAGGGCCCAGTCCATTTGGCCTGTAGTGCCCTAGGAGCCATGGGCTCCAAAACCCACACCAGCTGTCCTGGGTGATACTCAGGCATGGTAGCCTTTTGATCATGCCAGAGCTTCATGAGCTCCTGACTGGCCTCCAGGTTTCTGCTTAGCTTCTTCATATACTCAGCCATGCGAGACCGCAGGCCTAGTACATAATCCAGCACATTCTCCTTGGATTCCTTGAGAGGCTTTTCCCAAGACTCTCTCACCAAGCACAATGGGCCTCTTACAGGGTGCCCAAACAGTAACTCAAAGGGGCTGAATCCAACCCCCTTCTGTGGCACCTCCCTGTAGGCAAACAGCAGGCATGGGAGGAGGACATCCCATCTCCTCCTGAGTTTGTCAGACAAACCCATGATCATGCCCTTCAGGGTCTTATTGAATCTTTCCACCAGACCATTGGTCTGTGGATGGTAGGGTGTGCTGAACTTATAAGTAACACCACACTCCTCCCACATGGCTTTCAGATAGGCTGACATAAAATTTGTGCCCCTATCTGAGACCACCTCCTTTGGGAATCCCACTCTGGTGAACACACCAAGTAGGGCCCTAGCCACTGTGGGAGCAGTGACTGTCCGGATGGGTATTGCCTCAGGGTACCTGGTGGCATGGTCCACTACCACCACAATGTACCTGTTACCTGAAGCAGTTGGTGGGTCTAGGGGACCAACAATGTCAATCCCCACCCTCTCAAAGGGAGTCCCAACCACTGGCAGTGGAATCAAGGGAGCCTTTGGCTTGCCCCCTGTCTTGCCACTGGCTTGACAGGTGACACAGGAGCTGCAAAACTCCCTGACTTTTTCTGACATTTCGGGCCAATAAAAATGGTTGACCAGCCTGCTCCAGGTCTTGGTCTGTCCCAAATGACCAGCTAAGGGGATATCATGGCTTAAGGTAAGGAGGAATTCTCTATACTTTTGGGGGACCACTACTCTCCTAGTAGCCCCTTCTTTAAGGGCCCTTGCCTCAGTGTAGAGAACTCCATCCTCCCAGTAAACCTTGTGGGTACCACTGGTATCCCCTTGTTCTTGCCTGGCAGCAGTCTGCCTCAGGCCCTCAAGAGTGGGACACTCTCTTTGTCCCTGGCACAAATCTTCTCTGGTGGGCCCACCTGCCCCTTGCAGTTCTGCCAAGTCAGGCAGAGTTTGCAGGGAAGGTGTCCCTCCCTCAGAGTTCAGATCCTCCCCCTCAGGGTTGGATTCTTCCTGACCCTCTGTACTTGTTGGGGCTGGCAAGCCAGACCCAGTGCCTTTTCTCTTTTTCTTGGAGGCTTGGCCCATTGTTCCAGGGTCCAAGTGTCCAGCATTCCCCTGTTGTGCCGCCTGTGACCTGGTCACAGCACACACCCATTCAGGGAGGTCCAGCATCTGTGCATGGACCCTTCTTTCCACTTCTGACCACTCAGATGCTTCAAGATCATTTCCCAGCAGACACTCTACTGGGAGGGCAGGAGCTACAGCTACTTTTTTAGGGCCAGTCACACCTCCCCATTCCAGACTCACCATAGCCATGGGATGGAGTTTGGTTCTGGTATCTGCATAAGTCACCTGGTGGAAGACACCAGGTAAGACCTGCTCTGGAGAAACCAGCTTTTCTGCGACCATTGTCACACTGGCTCCTGTATCTCTCAGAGCTTCCACTTCAGTCCCATTGACTTTAGGCCTCTGCCTATACCTCTCCATGATGGGAGGTAAGGTGGCCATAGTTGCAATGTCCACCCCACCCACGGATACTAAGGTGACCTCAGTGTACCCTGATTCCACCCCTGGGCCAACTTCCACCCCCAACCCTACACTAGCAATCCCCTGGGATTGCCCACCAGTGGGGGGCTTCTTGGTGCAGATAGCATCTCCTCTTTTATGTCCTGGCTGTTGACAGTCAAAACACTTGCCGGCCTTAGCAAGCTCCTGAAACTTTCCTGCTTTAGCAGGATCATAATTCTTTCCCTGATACCCTTTCCCTTTAAAACTGAATTGGCTCGGGGCTCCCCCTCCCTGAGAAGTTTTTGGGGACTCTTGTGAGGACTCTTTGGGTTTTTTGTCATCTTTCCCCTGGTTCTTCCCCTGAGAAGAACCATGTCCTCCCTTTTTCTGATCACCCCCTGGGGGTTTCTGGTTAATCCTAGTTCTTAACCAGTCATCTGCTGCCTCCCCCAGCTCTCTGGGGTTGGTCAACCTAGAGTCTACTAGATACTGGCGGAGCCTCTCTTGGACACAAGTAGTTAGAAGGTGCTCCCTCATAATCAAATTGTACAGCCCCTCAAAGGTACTTACCCTGTTGCCCTGTATCCAGCCCTCCAGTGCTTTTACTGAAATGTCCACAAAGTCCACCCAGGACTGAGTGCTTGTCTTTTGGGTGTCCCTAAACTTAAGCCTATACTGCTCTGGGGTTAGACCAAATTTTTAGTTAAGCAACTCTTCATACTGGGGTATGAGTCTGCATCCTCCCCACTCATGGTTAGGAGCCTATCCCTCCCAGAGTTGGGAACTAACTCCCAAAGGAGTGAACCCCAGTACTGAGGCTTGACTTTCCTCATCTGGAGGGCCCTCTCAAAGGCCCCCAGCCACTTATCAATGTCATCCCCCTCTACATAGGCAGGAACCACCCCTTTGGGTAATCTGGGGGCAAAACCCCCACCCAGGGACACCTCAGTTTCTTTCTCGCTGCCTCCATCTTTTTTTTCTTTGCTTGCCCACTTTTTCTTTTCTAGGGCAAGCTTATCTGCTTCCAAAGCTATGTAGGCTAGCTGGGCTTCCAGCTCTCTTTCTCTGATGGATGGGTTGTCTCCTCCTGAAAGGACCCCCTTCCTACCACTAGCTTTGGGTCTACCCCTAGTGACTGTGTCTACTGAGGACCGTTCCTCCTCTTCCTCACTTAGGCTCGGATGCCTTCCCTCCCCTGAGTGGTTAGAGTTAGCATCTTCCCCTTTTTCTTCCTCCTCTGGAGCTTCCTCTGTCTCTACCTCTTGGGCCTCAGCCCATGCTGTCAGGGATTTAATCAGGATTTGCTTCCTGAGATCAGTGGTTGCAGGAAACCCTCTCTCAATACACAACCCCCTAAGCTGGACTACTGTCAGTGTGGGTAGGCTAGCCAGATCAAGCTCCATGGTTCCCTAGTTTTGTGTCAACAAAAACTTTTTGCAAAAATTGGAAACAAGAATTTAGAAAAATTACAAAAATTCAATAATTGAAATTAATCCAAATTAATAAAAAAAAAATTAAAATTTGTTTTACTCAAAACTGTAACGTGATATTGAACACAAGTACAGGATCCCGTCGCTGCTTCCAATTATGTTGGAAAATGGGTTATTGGTAGGGCAGGTAGGTACCTACACCTAGCAACAAGCCACTAACCTCCACATAGGTACAGTTAGGTCTCAGTAAATTAATCCCAGCTCTACCCTTGGTAGCTTGGCATCGAGCGTCAAGGCTTAACTTAGGAGACAAAGTGTAAAGCATTCAAATATCACAAAACAGTAATTAAATAAAACACAGGAAACAGTTTAAAAATCCAAAACCAATTTATAAAAATAGCTTATATTTTTATCTTTAAAATGACACAAAAACTATTAAAATCGGTTCAGGGGAACCGGAGATATGAATTTTTAAAGTATTATTATTTTCTAGCGCTTAGAAACAAAAAGCGCCAATCGGGTCATCTGGTTGCACCAGGACCGGGGCAAAGTCAAACTTTCAGGCCGACCGCGATGGAGCCCTGCTCGGCTACAAGTCGCGGGAGGCCTCGGTTAAAAAGTTACCTTCTGACTTAGGCCCTCATTCTGACCCTGGCGGTCTTTGACCGCCAGGGCGGAGGACCGCGGGAGCACCGCCGACAGGCCGGCGGTGCTCCAATGGGGATTCCGACCGCGGCGGTAAAGCCGCGGTCGGACCGGCACCACTGGCGGGGTTCCGCCAGTGTACCGCGGCCCCATTGAATCCTCCGCGGCGGCGCAGCTTGCTGCACCGCCGCGGGGATTCCGACCCCCCCTACCGCCATCCAGATCCCGGCGGTCGGACCGCCGAGATCCGGATGGCGGTAGGGGGGGTCGCGGGGCCCCGGGGGCCCCTGCAGTGCCCATGCCACTGGCATGGGCATTGCAGGGGCCCCCGTAAGAGGGCCCCTACATGTATTTCACTGTCTGCTGCGCAGACAGTGAAATACGCGACGGGTGCAACTGCACCCATCACACAGCTTCCACTCCGCCGGCTCGATTCCGAGCCGGCTTCATCGTGGAAGCCTCTTTCCCGCTGGGCTGGCTGGCGGTCTGTCTGAAGGCGACCGCCCGCCAGCCCAGCGGGAAAGTCAGAATTACCGCCGCGGTCTTTCGACCGCGGAACGGTAACCTGACGGCGGGACTTTGGCGGGCGGCCTCCGCCGCCCGCCAAGGTCAGAATGAGGGCCACAGTCTCTTTTTTGATGTTTTTCTTCCCCGGGACGAACCTGCCAGTTGGATCCGACCTCCTGGAGCCCTTGTCCGGATACGCGAAGTCGGTTTCCTCGGTGGTGATTTTTACCTTCGGACTTAGTCGTTTTTTCGAGATGAAAATCCTTCGACCGGGGTAAACCTGGATCTTGATCCGACGTCCGTGGAGCCCTTCTCGGATACGATGGCTGGAAGGTCCCGGTCAACTTTTTACGTTCGGACTTAGGGCCTGATTCTAACTTTGGAGGACGGTGTTAAACCGTCCCAAAAGTGGCGGATATACCACCTACCGTATTACGAGTTCCATAGGATATAATGTACTCGTAATACGGTCGGTGGTATATCCGCCACTTTTGGGACGGTTTAAAACCGTCCTCCAAAGTTAGAATCAGGCCCTTAGTCTTTTTTTTGGATGTTTTTCTTTACCGGGACGAACCACGAAGTCAGGCCGGGTCGCGGTTGAGGCAAGCCGGCTAGAATTTCCGCGTCGGGTCGGTCACTTTATGGAGCTTTTTTTCAAAAATTCTCCAATCTTTTCCAAACTTCTGGGGCTTCACCCAGATGTTCTTTTAAGGTTCTTTTGGGGTCCACAGCTCACCCCAAGGGTCCAGAAGTTCTGTGATGGTCCTTGGGAAGTGCGTACTTCAACTCCCAGAATACACCTGGCGCAAACTCCTTTTTGGCCACTGGACAGTGGTCAGCTGGTCACTTTTTCAGGAGTTGGTGCAGGGGACTCTGGATAGCAATTTTTCACCTGTAGCAAACAGGGAGTCCCTCCTTGAACCAGTTGAAGCCAGGCAAAGTCCTTCTTGTGGTGAAGCCCAAGTGTGCAGCTGGTGCAGTCTTTCTGAGTGCAGGGTCCAGGTGCAGGCCAGGGGTCCAGCAGGGCAGTCCTTCTTCTCCTTGTAGTTCCTTCTTCTTGAAATTTGGTGGGGATCTGAGGCGTGGGTGCAGGTCTGCCAGTTTTATCCTTGCTCCTGGGTGAAAAGCAGGGGGGCCCTGGTTCTCCAATCAGGGACAGGGTTGTCCCCCTGTGATGACCACTTCCTGGGAAGTGTGGCAAAAATCCATCCCAGAAGGCAACAGTCTCTAAAAATCAGGCGATCAGGCAAAAAAAAAGGACTTTCCTACACCCCCGCATTACAAAGAACGTGAAGAGACACCTGTTTGTATATCATGGAATGACGAACAGTAGTCTCACATTCACTTCCGCCAAGAAAGACCTCTTGTTCGCCGTTCAGACATCGATACTTAAAGGGCAACTCCCACTCTTCCTTAATAAAGCTATCTCCTAGCCGTTCAGATCGTCCCACTGCAAGATGTTTCAGGCAGCTTGAGAAACGAAACGTTGAAAACTGTAAATTAATAATGCTGTGTAAGAGCCAGATAGTTGAAGGACTCTCTGCTACCGTGAAGGGCAACTTATCTAATTTTTCTACTTGAAGCAAGGTGAAACAAGCCTTTACAGCTTTCGTTGTATCATGCCCAGAAAAGTATGTGAATTTGTCACTGTAATACTTTGGACTCCCTACCCGTGGTGTTGAACAATGTTCCCATTGTGTGTAGTTAAAAAGAGGCCTATATCTAGTTGCACGGTGCAGGTAGTGATGTCCCCAATTATTATAGCAGAACATTTCACCATAATTCATTGTAAAATCATATACATCATCACTTCCAAAAGCGGAGCAGTCCTTCATTTCAGTTAGCATGGAATCCACTGTTTGGACATCACAATCATCAGAGACAACATGAGGTGTAATAACATCAGACATAGAAATTTTGAACACGTATGGTATTTGAATTATCTCTGTAGGCCCGTATATATCGAACGGAACTTTGTCCCAAACAATCCCATCAGAAATTGGAATAGCTGTAATATTGACAGGGGACTAATCACGTCGGACCTTATGTGATGAATGATGCGGTGTTAAACTTACATCAACAGGCTCCACTGAGGAGCGATCAGCAATATAGTGACCATTAATTAGTAAAAAGAAAACAGTCACAAAACCAATCCATAAAAACAATGCAATAAATGTCAAACAGAACCAGAGATAGTTCCATGGATATATCAAATAGTTATTTTTAAGCCATTGATAGAACTTGCTACCTCTGGAAAGTTTGTCAGTCTCAGTTGAGGATGAATCTGAAGAAAAATCATCAATGTCCACAAAATAGCCAGAGGAAGTCTCCGCAAACACAGGACTCATCGAATTCCCATCCACTGTTTGTGGAGGTTCATGATAGATGACGTTACCAGTCGTGGAAGTGTTCGTGTAAAATACAGCCAAATCCTGTAGCCGTGCGTTCTCCGAAGTTGTTACAGGAACCAACAAAAGTTCATTTTCCGCCCTCCCCATGGTCGAGGAAGTGTCTGGAACAGCAGCTGACATAGTTGCATAGTCAGTAGTAGCGATGGTCATCCTACTATGTAGAGGGATGTCCTGTTGGGTAGTGAGAGGGGATCGGGAACCACCCAAGGGACCTCCTGGTCTACTGTGAAGAATCGGCCACATGGTGTAATTTGATGTCATCAATGGAGATGAATCTGTTTGATTTGGAACCAGATAATGGCGGAAGGATGACAGTCCTGGTGCCTTTTATCCCCAAGACCGGTACAGGTGCTCTGTATGCTGGACCAAACTCTTTTTTCACAGCGATCTTCTCACGAACCAGATCCCCAACGCTAGGAATCCAGCCAGTCGAAGTTTTCGTCAAATCCCTTATTCCCAAGGTGGCAGCGCTTGCAGATGATTTATCATCACGGAATTGTTGAAGCTCCTGTAAAACAGCGAGACGTTCTTTTATGTCAAATGGTGTTTCTGCTGCCACCATACCAGGGGTATCAAGATCGGGAACATACATAGTTGTCCCAAAGAGAACCTCATATGGAGACTTTCCCCTTAAGGACCGTCTTGGCAGATTATTCAGTGCTCTCTGGACCCCATATAGGTGATGTAACCAACTACGGCCTGAACCTAATACTTGAGCTGTTAATGACTGCTTTAGATTACGATTCCGCCTCTCCACGACCGAATTTCCCTCGGGATGGTATGGTGAGGAGTAATGGAGTTCAACACCCATCGTCCTCATGGTGTCCCTGAAAGCCTTAGAGGCAAATGCAGGGCCCTGGTCCGAATGGAATGCTGCAACCGCATATGTACCGATAAAGATCAGCAAATCTTTTATAACAGTCCGGGTGTCAGCCGACCGCTGTGGCCATACCCACAGGAATCTAGAACAGGAATCTACAGCCACTAAAATGTATTTGTATGCACCATCAGGTTGCAAAGGACCACAATGGTCCAGGTACACACAATGGAGTGGTTTGTCTGACACTAAGAGAGATGTCTGCGGAGGGTGTCTGATATTCGAGCCCGTAATCTGCTGACAAATGTCACAGCAAAGGACATACTGTTTAGTCCGTCTGCATAGACCAGGCCACCAGTACCGTTGTTGTAGAATGGTGATAGTGGCCTGTATACCAGCATGTGCAGAAGCAACACCCTCATGTGCAGCTGTAATCAGTTCCAATCTTTGGTCTTCATTTGGGATCACTCGATCACCAACATCAGGAATTGTTGCAAAAGCAACATTCTGTTCACTGATATGATATGTATAGTTCGTAGGGTATCCTTTCGGAAGGGGCTTGCCTGTAGCCGAGGCTTTAACGGCAATCAGTATTTCATTATCCAACCTCGTCTGAGAACGAGTCACTGCAGCCACAGAAGCCGTAGCTACTGAAGCTTTGTCTGCTTCGTCAGCCAATGTATTACCGGCAACATGTATTCCTACACGTTGGTGCCCCAATGTATGAACTACATGGACACATGGCAGCTTATCCTTAAGATCAGCCACCCTTCCCCACAATATTTTGTGTTTAATGGTGTTCCCTTTAGAATCTCTAAACCCGTTCAGTATCCAATGATTGAGGTATTCATTGTATGACTGGACGCAGTAATACGAATCACAGACGATCAAAGTCTGTGTTCCTGGCTCTGAATGTTCGAGCGCTAGAAGAAGAGCCTTAAGCTCGGCCAACTGGGCTGTGCAGTCCCCTAAGGTCTGAGTGTACGTGTTATGAGGATGAAAAACTCCGTCCTCCATTACCCCGCACACGGCTGCGCAAGCTGCCGAGTATTGATGTTTAGTACCCACAGCCGGTTGTGCCGATCCGTCAGTGTATATGATGGTATCATAACTGTCTATTGGCAATATGTGTAAGGGAGCGGGGTACTCTTGTTCATACTGGAGAAATTCTTGTGTCTGAAGTCGTGGGTCAAACACATAATCAACATCAGTGGTGGTCAGAGATGTTGCCCATTGAATCCAGCGTGGATGCAATGCCTTAGCGTTAGGAACGCTCGCTTTAGTGACAGCCTCTAAGGCCGGAACCGGGGAGACAACAACAATGCGTTTCCCCTGGGCAAGCGGTCTCTCCTTTATGACGGCAATCTGAACTGCCGCCAGAATCTTTTCAGTAGGAGCAAAACGTTTTTCTGCATTGGAGTACAAATGTGATTTGTATGCTATTGGCACTGTGTCACCCTCATTAAAGGTGACATAGGTAAATCCTAGGGCACCAGCTATTATTCTGATGACCAAATTCGTTTTATTGTCCCGTGTGTACAAGTGTCTAGCTTCTAGCATGTCTCGTTGTATGTCCCTTAGGATGTGTGTGTGTTCAATTGTCCATCGCCTGCTAGAATAATTGGGCTGAATTAAGTCATATAGTGGCTTTACGCGTTCAGCATAATCTGGAATATATGATCTGCCAAAATTAAAGAAACCCAGTAATGACTGCAATTTCTTAAGCGTGTTCGGAGGCTGTAGCTGAGCACACTTCTCTAGGAAGTGCGGGGCCAGGCTCTTCCCCTGCTTTGATAGTTCATATCCTAGGAACAATACACTAAGAAAGGCTATCTTGCTTTTCTTAAAATTAAATTCATATCCGAAGGCGGCAAATCCCAAAATTATCCGATCAACCCTGGCAAGATGAATGTCAAGGGTGTCATCAGTGAGATAGATATCATCCACATATGATAATGCCTCGGAATCAAGCTCCTGTAATATTGATGTGACACGGGCCGAAAACAGTCCTGGGCTGTTTTTATAGCCTTGTGGTAAACGACAAAAGCGTTTCTGAGAACCCTAGGAAAATGCACTTAGGTCTCTACTTTCATGTGCTAAATTCTGGCAGAAAAAACCATTAGATATATCCAATGTAGTTTTGTATTTTTTACGCACTATATTATTAATTAGCGCTGTGCTGTGTGAATTTTGTATAGCATAAGTGCGTGCATGACTATTCAAGTGCCTATAATCAACCACTATTCTATATGAATGATCAGGTTTCGCAACGGGAAATAGCGGATTATTCATTGCCGATGTACAGGGCTCAATTACTCCCTGGTATTCAAGTTGTGACAGTATCTCCGTCACTGGAGCTTTTGCTTCATGTTTAACAGGGTATTGTGGCTGCGGGTGTGGTGTAGACCGAACGGGAATAACATGACAAGGAGAGTCCTTGTCCCATCCTACATGATTACGGTATAATGCAGGTGCCTGTGCTAAAGCCCATTCAGCAGCATAGGCTTGTTTGTCTGTCTCCGGAACAAGATTGGAGAAAGAAGGCAAAATGACATCTTCCCCATGTGGGAGCATGCGGGCATGTTCAGGTGGCCAGTCTCTCTCGGCCAACAGGATATCACTAGTAAGTTCATCCCAAAATATTACACTAATAATGCGTTCCACGTCTCCCTCTATCTGAATTGTTAAATCAAAAACCCGATCGGGTGGAAGTACGCGGCCATCCGCCGTTTCAACTGCGATGTAATCGCTAGTTGCTGTCGCATCCAGATGATCTTTCAGACTCTGGCGACATATCGTGACCTCTGCCGCACTGTCCAACAGAGTCACTGCCCACCTCTTGTTCCTCAACAGTGTTCTCAATACTACTGGCATTTTTAACTGTCAGTGCTGCCACTTTCTTTTTTTTTAAATTGTTGCTTCTGCTGAGGAGTCTTTTCTTCTTTTTTAATGGTAGGCCGCAGCGAGTCTTTCTTTTCTTTCACATATTCCGGACGTCGATCTTCACGGCCCCCTCTCTCGCTACGTTTATCCGGTGCGTCCTGAAAGGAACGAGAAGGACGTGAATCAGTTTATCTGTCTGGAGTTCTAATGTTATCCCTATTCCTGAAATTATATCTCCTGTCGGAGTACTCCGGATGCGGAGAATCAGCTCTTTTATTTCTCCTATCCTTGAAATCCTTTTGTTTGTCCCAGCGCTTTTTAGACCCCTCTAGTGCTTGCCTTGTACCTTCCTTATGGGTGGTACTTGGTATGTCCAATTTTTTAGGTTTGGCTCCCAGCCCATCCCGTCCTATACTGGTATAGGTATCAGAGATTATTTTCGGTAGCTGTCTCTCTTGTTCCTGGTGTGGAGTTTCCCGGAGACGCTGGCGTATCGCCAGTGCTACTGCTTCCCCTTTAATATTACTTAATATTATCGAGGAGACAGCGTCAAAGTTACGCATCAATTTCATCCCCAGATCTAGGGCCGGTGCAGCCCCATGCTCATTTTGTATTTGATTCAACACTTCCGGCAAATTGGCCAGTGTAGGGGTACCATGTGTGGTAGTATAAACGGCAGCAAAGACTGACCCCAAGTGGCACATTCATCAACCGAGGGAACCATCCCGAATGGCAAGCACATAGTGAGCAATCTATGTTTCTCCTGTGGCCCCGTATGGGGGAACACAGCTTCCAGCTGATTTGTTTTCTGAGCAATCCAGAATGGTATTTTTTCTCGATCCGAGGGCACTTTACCCATAATGGTATGCACCGTTTGTGGATTAATGCCAGTAGCCAATTGATATCCACCAGCTACTGGCGGTGCCGGACGCGCTGGTGTAGTGTTTAATGTTCGCATTACGAACTGGACCAATCATCTATATAATGCCACTAATTCATTATATAATATCCTTAAATCTACAAGCGGCATAGCCTGTATGCCTGGGTGAGGTGTATATGTGGCAAACATGGGCCACGTAGGCCCTTCATTACTTAAAGGACCTAGCCTCACTCGTCGCAGTATATGTGGTAGGGCGCCTTCAAACCAGTTTTGATGCTCCTGATATGTGAGCGATATTTCATGATACTGGTATGCTTCGTACCTTACGGGTACGTCCGCAATGTCATAAGTGTGAAATGTGTGCGTTCGTTGGTCAGCTTCAGGAAAGGCAACCCAACAGTAAAATGTTTCCGTTTGGTATGCTTCAGTTGCTTCTATAATCAAAGTAACTTCCCCGCCCTCTTCTGTAAGGCCATGTGCTAATAAATGTTGTGTAAGTGCATGTCTAGCATTCGCAGAAATGTCTATGGTATTAGCCATAGTTGTTTAGAGAAACGGAACACCAAAATAGGGGAAGTTTTTTCCTTTTGTGAGTTCGAGCTCGAACAACCTACAGCCTATTTAGGAGTTACCTGTTTGGCTGAGGAGGATTCTCCCAAAGACCACGGACGTCTCCGTATAATGGTACTGAGGGTACCTGTTGTCTGTGAGACAGCGATAATCGGGGTAACCGTAAATTAGTGCCTAAACACCATCGTTGGTGGCGCCATGTCGTAGTTTGGACTCTTTCTCTGAGCAAGACTGCTGGTCTCAGGATGACAGTACTTTCGTTTGTAGGTGACTAAGGTGCATATTTATACTCCGTTTGTGCCGAATTTGCGTCCTTTTTTTCGACGCAAATTTGACGCAAAACTAACTCCATATTTATACTTTGCCGTTAGACGCGTCTTGCGCCAAAGTTCATGGAGTTAGCGTCATTTTTTGGCGTGAACACCTTCCTTGCGTTAATGAGATGCAAGGTAGGCGTTCCCGTCTTAAAAAATGACTCCCAGGCATGTGCGTGGTATTTATACTCCCGGGCAAAAATCACGCCCGGGAGTGGACGGGGCAAAAAACCCCGCATTTGCACCTCTTTTTAACGCCTGGGTCAGGGCAGGCGTTAAGGGACCTGTGGGCTCAGAATGAGCCCAGAGGTGCCCTTCCCTGCCCACAGGGACACCCCCTGCCACCCTTGCCCACCCCAGGAGGACACCCAAGGATGGAGGGACCCACCCCAGGGAAGAAAAGGTAAGTTGTGGTAAGTATTTTTTTAATTTTTTTTTGTGGCATAGGGGGGCCTGATTTGTGCCCCCCTACATGCCACTATGCCCAATGACCATGCCCAGGGGACATAAGTCACCTGGGCATGGCCATTGGGCAAGGGGGCATGACTCCTGTCTTTGCTAAGACAGGAGTCATGTTAATGGCGTCTGGGCGCCCCAAAAAAATGGCGCAAATCCGGTTAAGACGATTTTTTTGCCTCAGCCTGACTTGCCCCATTTTGGGACACCCAAACGCCATTTTTCCCTACGCCGGCGCTGCCTGGTGTACGTCGTTTTTTTTCACGCACACCTGGCAGCGCCGGTCGGCTAACGCCGGCTAACGCCATTCAATAAATACGGCGCCCGCATGGCGCTTCAGAATGGCATTAGCCGGCGCTAATTTTTTTGGCGCAAAACTGCGTTAGCGCAGTTTTGCGTCAAAAAGTATAAATATGGGCCTAAGTCTCTTCCTACAACTATTTGTAACTGTTGTTCAAACCTTACCGGCTTACTAGCAGTACCTCACCAAAAACACAATAGTAAAAGGTGATTTGTAGCAGTCGCTTACGCATGGACTCAAAATACAATATCTCAGGGTTGTCGTGGTTAAACGGAAATGACCCTTTTCTCACAGATTTATTATGTCTCATACAAACAAAGGCAATAACACAGATGCAGTAAAGTTATAATAGTTTTTATTCAACATAACTGCAATTTGTGATAAGTTGCATGAACTGCAATGATTAGGATAATGAATATACCAAGCAACAGTATTGTAAAGAGGAGAGTCATTGTTATAAAGACCCCCACCATTATGCAATATATGAAAGAAATATATGTATATGTAAAAGATGGAATAAGCCCTAATACCCTAAGGAGAGTAGGTCTAACCTCCTACCTAAAAAGGAAGAGCTGGGTTCGTTAAACCTAATCTGCCAAAACCGTGTCCATGAGAGGAGCCCCCAACCCTCGTTTCCTTGGAATGAGGTCTCTATCTCAGACTCCGCAGGGACACGAAGACTGGATCAGTGTCAAGATGACTGCAGCATCGGTATCAGCGATGGTGGCGATGCCCTCTGGTCGGAATCCCTCTGATTATCTGTCTAAAAGTGTGTTGTATTTATACAGATCTACAAGGTCCCCTGACATAAAGTGTTATTCATAATAATAGATAACAGGCATGCTTGGGACGGCAATTAATATCAACAATCCCTCGAAAGTATAGAGAGGGAAAATCCCTAAGTGTGAATGCCTACTGTATGTTTGTCTTTCGTGCTTGATCTTGACGCCTTGGCGCAGTGACACTGATAATAGAACCCATAACAAGTGGCCTAACTATAAACAAGGCCACCAATTTAAAGGAAATAAATAATTAAATGGACTAAGCCAGAGCAAGCTAAGTAGGTTAAAAGTCACTGGGTGACGGGGGCACGAGTTTACAAGCCTACGGCTAAGCTAACTCCTCTTAACCCGTTAAAACAAACGAGGATTCACTACAATATGTACTTACAAAGGCTCTTGCATCAGAAAAACAGAATAAATCAGGTTTTGATGTTATTGTCCCCTTCAGCTGTCAGTCTACTGTCAACTTTTCCCAGTCTGGGAGATATTCTCTAGAAGAGTTAGGGTGGTCTGAGTGCCACTCCTGTAGGATTTACATAGGTGATGTTTCACATATTGTAAATATGTTCTCAGTTGCACAGCAGTGTAGGCCTACCTAGAATCAGAAAGGAAAAATGGATGAAATAGTGAATGGTTGATGGCTCAGTTTCAGATCCACCACGCTTATATTTGATGGTCTTATTTCTCTAATCTAAATGTTCATTTAGTATTAAATAATGTTAGGCCTGACATCCTTCTCCTCTTCTGTTTTGCTGGATTTCTTACAGTTGGTGTTAGTACTCTGTGTGTTTTAGTGCTGCTAGCTAGTGCTACATTGCTTGTGCTCTCTCAATAAAACAAATTGCTTACACCTGATTGGCACATTTAATTTACTTCTAAGTCCCTAGTATATGGTATTACAGATACCCAGGGCCTACAAATTAAATGTGACTAGTGAGCGTGCAGCTCTCATTGTGCTACCCACTCAAGTAACACTATGAAACATGCCCCAGGCCTACTACTGCAGCCTGTATTGCCATTTCAACCTGGTGAAATACAACTTTTGCCAGGCCTAAACCTTCCTTCTTAATGATAACAGGTCACCCTCAAGTTAGGCCCTAATGGTTCATAGGGCAGGGTGCAATGTATTTAAATGTAGGACATGTGTACTTAAGTTTTACATGTCCTGACAGAGAAAAACCACTGAAGTGTATCTCCACTGTTGTACGGCCTATCTCTACCATTAACTAACACTGGATTACCTTATTACATTTAAAACGTAATAACTTTGCCTTGGGAGCAGATAGAGATGTGCTGTTCACACTCGCATGAATTGCAATTTAAAATCCTTAAGGATAAATTTGGAAGAGACAGTTCTGAAAATGGCACTTTTAGAAAGTTGGCATTTTCTTGTCCTAATCCTTTGTGCCTTCTGCCAGTGTTCTGGGTCATATGACTGTCAGTGGCTCTGCTGTTAGGGTTTGCATATTCCTCCCACACAGTGACACAAAAGTCAGTAGATGTGGGCAGGATGGGCCACACTGCCAAGATGACTGGGTGTGGAGCTGTCCTCTGCCCCACTTGCTCTTCAAAAGGGCTTGGCTCCAGCACACACAGAGGAACCTAGCACTAGCCTTTTGTCACCCCAAACTACCTGGAGATCTGACAGGGGAAAGGAGGAACTTTCCAGAACCAAATGTGGGGACAGGACTCACACAAAGGCTTGCTTCAGGCATAAATATTGGACTGTCAGACCAACACTTCCGTCCGCTCTAGGCTCTTTTGAGTATTGAGAAGGAGGACAGTCCTGCTGCCTTGCTGCCAGAAAGACTGTTGTGCTGCTGAAAGGACTTTCTTACTGCTCAGCTATGTGACAAAGGAGGACTAAACTTGCTACTTGAACCCAGGACCACCAGAGTGATTTCTAGGGCTAGTTGGTTAACCTACTGTGTGAGCTACTGGGACATAACACGCTGCTTGAACCCTGCTGTTGGCCTCTGATGGAGTGAGTCCTCACCTTCAAAGAGTGCCGTCCAGGTCCTAGATCCTTGGAAGTGGTGTTGGTGATACTACTCCTGCCTAACCCTAAAACCAGGGACTTAGAAAATCTGAGTGGAGAACTGACAGAGACTGGGAACTACCTGCTAGCCTGTCTACCCAATGTATATCTCCGGTTGGCCTGACTTCACAGTAGCACCCGCTATGTTCTTTTCTTCAGCAGCAAATCCTCTTCAGCGGGACCTCCCTGCAGCAGTATCTGAGCTCATGGAGCCTTTTTCGGCTACTGATTGAAGCATCATCTGGTTGGGTGAAACCCAGATCCAGAAAAACTTTTAAGTCTGAAAGTGAAAATCTTCACCCAGCTTGATTACGACCAGCACCCCATTGATGACGATGACCTCCTTGGACTGGAAATCTGGCTTCTCTTGCTTGGAAATTTTTCCCACCTTCATCAATGGCTTCACCGAGATCTCATCCAGCGGCTACTTGTTGTCATCAACGCCTCTTCAAATACAGCCTGCTGCCTTACTGCTCCTGGACTCTACCTTGTCAAGGACTTTTCTCAATAGTTTTTCCAAGTGTAAAGGTATGCCGAACCCATCACTTATTTCCAACCCTCGCGCCACTGTGGTTGGTCTTAATGTTTGACTTTGTCCCTCTCTTAATTGATAAGACATCAGTGGTTGGCGCTTTGATCTTTCAGGCACAATTTAGAAAAAATTAACTCTGGTTCTTCTGATTGGATTTAATTTGTTTTGGTGTTATTTTATTTATGAAAGTTACTCTAGTTTATTTAAGAAAGTTACTACAGCTTATTAATGAAAGTTACTCTAGTTTTCTAAATTGGTGGGATTTTGCTTGTGTTGTGGTTTCACTATATAACTGTTTGTGGGCTGCATACATACTTTACACATTGCCTCGAAGTTAAGCCTGACTGCTTTGGTGCCAATCTACCAAAGAGATAAGCATCGGTTAATTTTGTGACTTTTTTAGTTCACCATGACAAGGACTGTGGTTGTTGCTTGGCGGGTCCTCCACCTTCTCAACAAATAATCCAATTTCTTAAGATTAGTCATCTGAAAGGTGCCTCATTCGACTACAGAAAAAAGTGTTTTTTGCTTTTCTTTTTTATATACCAATTTATGTCCAATGGCATTACCGTAAAGACAAGCAAGACAGCTAACGAAGAACGAAGTACTTTGAATAAGTGCAATATTGTAAATGAGTGTGGCTTGATTTATATAGCACCAAGATGCCTCAAAGAGAACTCGAAGGGAAAAGAATGAATGAAAAGATGCACAGTGTCAAGTTATAGGCTAATACAGAAACTGTCTGGAAGTCTTTTAGATACTTTGGGCCAGATATACAAGGCCCTAGCACCTCCTTGCACCACATTAGCATAATTGTTTTTATGTTAATGTGGCCCATGGAGGCAATTTTCAACGCACCATATTTACAAAGTGGTGCAATGCATGCATTGAGCCACTTTGCGACCACTTGCGCCACATTATGCCTGTGCCAGGCATACAGAATGCAACAGGGGTGTTCCAGCATTAGGAGGCCCGCAAAAATGGTGCAAGGGGCCTACTTGCAGTTTGCTACACTAACGTCAACATTTTTTACGCTAGTGTAGCAAAGCGCCACAGTAGCATAAAAAATTTTGACACTATTGTTCGGACAACTGCCATGGTGCGCTGTATTGTAAATACAGTGAACACGTGGAGTTTTTAAAGGGGGCAAGGGCAACACTTTCTTGTAAGTCTGGCCCTTTGTGCTCGAATCAGCGTCCCTTGAATTAAAACTATGCAAAAAAGTGTAACGGAAAGAGAAAAAAATGATGTGAAATACCTGTGGCCTAGCAAACGGATATTGCATGATATTGCACTTGCATAACAAAGATTTTGCCAGGTCTTAGTGAAGATCAAATGACTGATGTCTGTCTTTCTAAAGTTGAACTTTTAGGATGCCTTGCATTGAAAGTAAACAGGGAGCGGTACTCAAATATATTTTATACCTTGTGGCGATTTTGAAAAAAAGCTTAACAATAGTTATTTCCTTTCCAACAGGAGAGTACTATGGCACAAGTTCCCAATATGTCTACGAGACTGACTGTTCTTTGGCAGTTGGAACATGTCAGTTCGAACGTGAAATGGTATTAGGCTGATCAATCTTTACCCAACATTTATCTCAGGAGTGGAGCGCTCATATGGTCTTTGGGGCTTCTCCCCTTTCTGGCTCTTTCTTTTACTAAACTAATAGTCATAAATAACTATAATTTACTTTTAGTATAGTAGAAAAAATGCAAATCTGGTGAATAGCCTTAGCAGGCAGTGACATCTATATTTACGAAGGAGTCTGCACCAGGCATCAGACAGACTGCTCAGGGCTTGTGAAATACCAGCCCTGACATCAGGGGCCTGCCACACCTTGCTGCTGTCCCATTTGTGATGCGCTGAAGTGTCAATGGTAAAGGTAGCACTGGCCACTTCATTCTTCATACCTGCAGTGCCCAGGGCTACACATCAATTGGTCTGTCATTGTACTTTTTCCCAACTCTTCATTCGGTTAGAATATTGTAGGTTGAAAAAAACAGGCTGCTGGGAACTAGAGCCAGTGGAGTGTACAAACTTGCACCCTGTGACACTGGGTTCATGATGATGCATTGCAGATCCTTCAGCTCTCATTTTCCTTCTTGAGCGCTTGAGCTGTTGAATTCAACCTGGAGCTCTAGCAGGATAGTGACTGAAGTGAGACCCACTCAAGCAGCTAAGGGTAAATACAAATATGCTATCAAGTTAAATGTGTGCATGAGTTGGTGTGAGTGTATTGGTGGGAGCGAGTGAGAAGAGTTTGAGTGAGTGAGTAAGTGGGTGTGAGGGCACGCAAGTGAGTGAATGAGTAAGTGTCAGAATGATTGAGAGTGAGTGAATGTGAGTGAGCATCTGAGAGTGGCAGTGAGTGATAGTGAGTGAAAATGAAAGTGAGTGAGACAGTGAGTGAGATATGTGAAAGTGTCAGAAAATGTGAGCATATGAGGGGGAAGTGTTTAAGCATTAGAGTGAAACAGTGTAAGGCAGTGAGTGAGACAGTAAGACACTGTGGCCATTATGAGTCAGCACATGTGACAATGAGTGAAACAGTGAGACAGTGAGTAAGACAATGTCTGAGATAGTGAGTGAGACATTGACAAGACAGTGTGAAAAAGTGAGACAATGAATGAGACATTGCCAGCATATGAGTGAAACGTACAGAGTGAGCAGCAGCGAGTGAGACAGTGAGGGAGGCAATGTGTGGGATAGTAAGATAGACAAAGAGTTTGTAAAAATGAGATGTGTGAGCATGTGAAAGGGTGAGAGTGTGCTATACTTGTGAGACTCTTGATGTCCATGCAATACTGGAGGTATTTCTTGGCTAATATAGACAACCGTGGCAACATGCTGGGGCTGGCTTATTGAAGGTCATTCTTGGCATAAGGGGAGAGGCATCTGTGGCAAAATGCAGGCCATGACATACGGGATGTGATTCTTGGTATACTGCCACCCACTGCAAAATATTGACATTGGCCTACAGGAAATAATAATTTGCATAAGGAAAGATACGCGTCTCAGATGAAGGGGCAGCGATTGGCAATCATGAAAAAAATACTCACCTCACATACAGGATGTAATGTTTACATGACCAGTCATACTTTATATGTCTCATCATCAATAGCAAACTTATGGCACTGTCATATTGTAGGGAAATCAATATAGATACACTCAGGACAAAATTCTGGGGAATCATTTCTTTTCAATCATTGGAAAGAGCACCCCATAATGCATCTACCTGCAAGAGCGTGGGCAGGAAAACAAATGGGTGCTCCGACCTGGCTGGAGCATTTCTGCAGCTCCCACCGGATAGACCAGACTAGTTTTCCTAACCCAGAGCTCTTGGGGTCAAGGAAATAATGTCCCAGGGTTGGACGCTCCAGAATACAACAATGGAGCTGGCCTGGAGGGTGGGGGTCCCTGGGTCCTCTTGAAGCATGGTGAGGGGGGTCTTTGCACCAGGAATTGGGACCCTGTGGCCTCATTGAGGCTTGGGGAGGTGGGGTTGCACACACCCTTCCCGTTTTTCACCATTTTGGCCCTGGTTGGGGCCCAGGGCATTTGTAGCCTCAGGGAGGTGGGCTGCATGCCCCCTCCCTATAAGTTTGTATCTGCCCCATGGGATGGGTCGAGAAGGTGGGGCTGCATACACTCACAAATTTGCAATAAATAAAAAAAATAAAAAACATTTTTGCCCCTCTAACCAGACCTTGGTGGGTATGGTATTTCAATCTTGCCCCCTTATATCTTTTTTCTACTTTTCTGAGGACTCAACACTAAATCTAGAGTTCTAAGATGGCGTCAGCCACATTGTTGTTGATGTGGTGACAGCAAATCAGATCTCATCTTGAGATCTGCGGGCTCTGCAGATCCTCAGTGGTCATTTAGGGGCCACTAGGGGTCATTGCTGTGACCCCTAACCTGCCCCTTGTAACACCTGGCACTGCATTTGAGACCCCTGGGCTCAGAGGAGTCAAAAACACATGGCCACCTTGTCCTTATGGACATCGATTGGGGCTCCAATCTGCTTGTTTTTGTCATTTTTTATTACACTTCTAGTGAATAACATAATATTAGTCCATAAAAAATGGAGTACACTTAGCTAGAATATATCCCTCCCTGGCAACTGAGGTAAGAAATAAAAATGCTGTTAAATGTATGTGTGCATGCATTCAGGTGAGAGTGTTTGTTTGTGAAAAGAGTGTGCGTATGTGTGATTGTGTGTTAATGAGTAAGCATATGCGGGTGAGTGAATGTATAGCTCAAATGGGGTGTGATGTCACTCCTGCTAGCCTGTCCTTTAGGTGAATTGATCTTCGTGTCAGCGGTGTGAAATATCTATACATTGTGAACCTTAATTTCCCAAACACTACTGAATAGAGTTACACCAACTCACAAAAAACAAATGTTCTGGACCAAGATATAGATTTCTTCCAAACATGGTGTAAATCCGTTCAGCCATTTGGACTGTAGCTGTATCTAAATTTCCAATGGAAAAATGATGAGGAGAATGTGTTTTGGGTCCCCCTTTTTTTCTCAGCTCCCACTTAGCGGAGCACCCCAATTTTTTCCTGAAAGAAGATGAGCTGGTAAAACATTTTTTATGTAAAGTTTTGTGAAGGTTTGTCACACAGCGCCAAAGATACTAGGAAAATAAACATGCTTTTCCCATGGAAACACAATCCAAGTGCCGACATATCTTATCAGTTTTGTTTAGCTGTGCTTGCTCTTGAGCCAACTGGAGAATTCAACTTTGACCAAACAGCAAAAAGAGACAGCCTATAAACATGCATGGTTGGTGTCATAATTACACTGTTTTGAGATTTTTCATAATTTAACACATCCAAAGTTTCGCAAATCTCCATGGGTTTGACAGACAGACTCACAGATAGAGAGCACAAAAGTAAGCATGCCCTTTTGGAAGGTATGTAAATGTCATCACCCATTCATTATAATCAGGGCCACTGGAATTATACAATTGTGAAGCCAGCGACATTTCACATAATTATAGACTTGCTGCATTTGCTACATAATCCATCAGCTGCTGTATAATCTGTAGATTTTTTAAAAAAGTTTCTATATCAAACAGTTTAAAAGTTACTAGAATTTAAGCATTGTGTTGCAGTGCTGTGGAAAGGCCCTTTACAAAGCTAGACTGGTCATCTTTCTGCTGCCTATTGCTATATTATTGTGTTAGCAGGTATTAATGAGCTACTATCAATGCCCAGACAGTGATACAAGTTTACAAATGATGAAATAAAGAAGCTATACCATTACAAAATGTGCTGCATTATGCCACATAATTTGCCTTTTCTTGCTGCATAATTTACTCAACACTACCACATAAATTGTCCCTCTTCTTCCGTACAATTCCAGTGGCCCTGACTATAAAGTTAGTTTTAAAATGCTTTTTACGGTTTATAAAAAAACACTTTCTAAGCACAGGACACATATCTGAGCGTGGCAGACCCTTTATCCCCAAATACATCATGAGTTGGTGGGGGGGTGTAGAGGTCAAAATGATGGATGTCACCATGTCACTGGTGCCAATGATGTGCCCTGGCTCCCCTGAGCTCGAGTCCACCCTGGACCCTCCCACTGGACTCCTCAATGACGCTTGCAGCCTCAGCACACAGGACCCCCTGTCCGCAAGTGCTCCCGGACAGAGAAACCTGATGCCTAGGACACCCCTGCATCCAGCACCCCTGGGCTCTGAAGAAAAGGACCAAAGGTGCACCTGTGTCTCTGCTCTCTACTACCTACCTGTTCTTTGTCCCGGACTGGCTTCCCAGCCAAAGTCTGCAGGCTTCCTTCATGAGGACCAAACTCCCATAGGAAACCGTAGGACCATTGACGCCTTACTGCACTCCTGACCCAGCCGCCCCAGTGTGGCCCTGAGTGACCTACTGATGTGGTTCTGATCACTGCCCAGGACATACCTGATTACCCAGAAATTGGCCTCGTAAGTCGTTGTTAACCCTGTGTTTGCTGAACATTGTTTTCCTCTATAGGTTAATATTGAAGAACTCTGAGAAGTGTTGAATTTTTAATTCGAAAAGTATTTATGCTTGAAAAACTACTTACCTTTTACAAAGTTCTTGGGTTTGCAACATATATAAACCAAGGTATTATTTTTCTAAATTGGTCTTAGATTAATTATTTGAGTGTGCACCTCATTTATTGCCTCTGTGAGTACAACAAATGCTTAGCACTACCCTCTGATAAGCCTATCTGCTCACCCACACTACCACAAAATAGAACATTAGTCCTATCTACTTTTGCCTCTGCAAACCAATTGGGGACCCACTTGCCTCTCCGCACAGTGTACTTCTTTTTAGCACACCATATAGAGAGCCAGCTTCCCACAGTGAAGGTCCCTCATATTCAGATATGATGTTGTTTAGCCCCTGCTGAAGCCCTTAGTTTTGGCATCTAATACATAGGGTGAGACAAAGCAAACTTAGCATGCCCCTCTCTAATGCCGAATTGCAAACCTATTTTGCGATTTGATAATAGGTTACTGAACCACAAAATAGGGTTTGTAGATCCCAAAATGTTTTTTAGCTGTCGCAAAAGGGCTCGATTCTGCAAATCAGACTCTTTGCGACTTCTAAAAACCTTTGTTCACCTGTCCCTGTCTATGACTAAGTCCACTTTCTCCAACTGCTCGGAATGTTTCTACCAGTCACTCCTCCAGCCCCTTGTGACTAGGGCAGGCTTTTAGGCACCAGGTCTCTCCTCAGCCAGAACTCCTGCTGGGTCTGATCGTCCAAGTAATCTCTGACGTCCTGAAGTCAGAAGTCCTTCTGCTTTAGCGTGAGACAGAGTGAGTATATTCAGACACATTTATCTACATTTTGTACAGTGCAATGTTGCAAAAAGTGATCCAAACTGACAACACTGTTGAAAACCTATTTACGTCCATTGCAAAACTTTATTTACACTGGAAAGTAGCCAATAAAGTAAAACAGGTAGCAGTTTCCCCTACTTTGCATTGATGCGGCTCCCATGGGTGGCATTCCCAAGCTACTGCCCAAGGTTTTTGATGCAAAGCTCTGTCTACTTCCTTGGGGCAGGTGGTTTTTTTGGAGGACTATTTTGATTTCGCCAAACATTTCCGAATTGCATGTGTGTGGCACTGCACAGCATATATGCAATGTGTGAACGATCTTACAGGTAGTCTAAGCTTAGTATTACGTGATGGAAGGATAGCCTTTCAATACAAAATCTGTGCTGCAAGTTCTGCACACACATTTGCACATATGTTTTTAGGGATTTTCAGCAAGACTAAGCCTTCCAAGTAAAGCAGCGACAATGGTATTTACACAAAGGAATTAACTCCTGGCTGGAAAGATTTAATATCCTCATAACATTTATACAAACAGAGGAAGTCAAGTCAATTTTCTAATCTGTACATTTCCAGTAAAAGGAAGCAATTGGCCTCTGATTCACCTTCACTGGGAATATTCTTTAACACAGTTTTGTAATTTTCGAGGAATGTGGTTATAGGCTAAGGAAGAAAACATGAAAGAAGTACTTAACGACATAACTGTCTCAGTCTATAAAAAAAGTATTTTGAAAACTAAGTTGACTTATAAATTAGAAGCGCTGGAAGTTTTGACAGCAGCAGTCTGGGCAACTGATATTAGGTCCCGAAAGGGCTTGTTTGGTATGCATGTTAGTGGTAATGCCCGCAGTTTCTCAAATTGATCTAGAAAAACGAATTAGAGTTAGAGTCAAAGAGGGGCCTCACTTCATCTCTGGTAGGGAGCTTAAGCCGTATAAAAATGTATGTGAAGACTACGTTCTTGCTTTTATTGTCTTTCATCCCTCGGTATTAATTAATTCGATTTTTAAAGGAACTGACAAATAGCTTTATGTTAGATGGGAAGAGTTGCTGATATAAATAGGAGAAAACTGGCACGACGAATTACTGGACTTTAGCCCTCTCAACGTTCCTAAATATTATAAAGTGACATAATTGATATATACTGAGCGATTTATAGAACAAGTCCTGTTTTCCAGCGGGGACAGCTTCTATCGTCATATAGTTCGCTAAAAATTAGCGAGAGATAGAAAGACAATAAATAAAGAAAAAGCGCATTCATCTGAAGTGAGCAATGTACGTGAAAATATTTTATCGTACGTTCACTGATGTGGAGAGGCGATCCCATCAGTCATGAACGTGATAGAGTGCTCACGTCAAACAAAAATAACTCCTAGGTTTTCCAACGTTCCCTCAACGTTTGCTTACTTAAATTGAATTTATAGCTCCTGTGTTTTTACACGCTCAATCTTGTTTTAACATGCTACCTCAATGCTAAATATTGTCCCTTTAAAAAAAGCATATGTGAACTCTGATGACTTTAACAACTACTAATCAAGTATACACTTATCATCACTGGGCAAAGTCTGTGAAAGTGCAGATACTCCTCAAAACAAGAACAACACCAGTCTGGATTCGGACCCAAGTGTTGCATTGAGGCAGTCACCATTCAGAAAGCCATAACTCTCTTCAAATCATTCCACACTGTCACATGTGTCTATTCATCTTGTGGAATCTCTCTAATGCCTTCAAATCAGTTGTACACCAAATTCAGGTCAACACCTTCTACTCAAGTATGGTGTTCAATGGAAATACGCCCATCTGCGGCTCACTGCCTACCTGATTTACAGTCCCGGGTTCTCATAATGACCTCTTCCACAACTGACTAGGCCTGTGCGGAACTTGCATAGTTTCATTCTGTGGAATTCTGCAGAGTTATCTGAAAACTTCCAGAGTGTTGGAATTTCGGTACGTCCTACTGCTCACGCTGATTTTTAGCACGCAGAGCTTGACCCATGCTGGAAAATCAGCGCAAAATGGATCAAGAGGCATGTCAGAGGATGCTGCTTGTTCCTGCAGCTCGAGTAGATTTTCTGCTCAAGTGGTAGCTTTCTCAATGTGACCGCCCACATTAAGAAATTGCTGTGGGAGGCATTCTAGTGCCCACAAATTGTGCTAATGGATGCAGATTCTCACTTGACAACTTAACATTGGCGAGCCATGTGTGAGAAGAAAACTTCACCAGAAGGCAGAGTTTTGCTGGAATGCCGCGCTCTAAGCAGAACGTGGAGAGGGCAAAACTCCAAAAACGTCTGCCAGTGGAGGGGAATTTTTTCCCACCCCTACTCCTGATCCCATCCTCGTGAACGGAGGAGTTTGTAAGGATCCATCCAGTACTGTTCAACATCTAAATAAAACTTGTTGGATTCCTCCTCCACAACAAGTAATCAGAATCAATTGCTATGTCAACAACACTCATCTCTTCCTAAAACTCACATCAGGAAGACGGAGTTTGTGCTAATCACTCTTGACAACCCACGCAGGAACGTTGGAACGGTTGTCATCAACTAACATGACTGCTTCACTCTACAACTGTGCACCCATACCAAATCCTTAGGGACCCACAACAACAACATCAACATTCGAATATACATTTTTAAAAATGCAAATTACCTGGCACAACGTGTATGGCTCTAAAAAGAGAAAACCTTTCCTTCTGAAGCACAGTTCAGAAAAGCAGTATTAGTCCTGGTGATGTCGTAACTCGGTGGAAACAGTGCCCTACTCACTTGGGACATGTAATTACATTTCATAATGTTCGATTCACCCATTAATATTTGAAATCTTTCTATGGATATCATATGTCAAGCATTCCAAATGTCAGTTCGGTGCATCAGGGCCTATTGTCAAGAGACTATTCTTACGAGTGCCACATTTTAGAGCATCTGCCTTACTGTGGTGCATAGAACAATGGTACAGTGACTGAAAAAATTATAGTGCAAGAAGATCATTGTCAAGCAAATAGAAATGCCTGTGGACTGCCAATGCTGCTATACCACCGTACCATGAACTCATCCTACAATCTACCCAGTGTTAAAATTGTACATATTGGTATTGGATATTGGAGAATAAGAAAATCATGTTCTGCCATGGTTGGCAATTTGGGGCTTATTTACAAGCCCCTGTGGCACAGGTGTCTTAATGTGTCACCCTTCACCACCGGGAAAATGCAGAAATAGGCCTATCTACAAGATACAGCACATTTCAGTCCTCTCTCCCTGCTCTGGCGCTAAACTCAGCTGCCTAGCGCCAACGCAAGCTCCCTTGCACCATAGTCAACATAGAAGCAACAAATCCTCATTATTTAATGATTGTTTATGTGGAGGAAGAGACACATTCCTGCACATACACAATCAATAATGGTGTCATAATATTTCTATGTGTGCTGCAGAATGCAAAAAAGCAAAAACGAGGAGAAATAAAAGTATTTCTTCTTGTTGCGCCACTCTAACGCCATGCTTAGGGTGGCGTTCGTTTTTGCTGCTGCCTCAGGTTTACGATTTCTAGTACATTTGGGGCAGTGTCAAAAGCAATGAGTTTGCATGGAAACGCCCACAGCAACACCCGTTGCATGCCCCTCTGCCTCAGAATACTGCATCAGGGGACACATTTACAAGGCTGAATTAAGACACAAAAAGTGGCTTAACTCCGCATGTAAGTATGGCGCAGCATAACCATGTGACCATCAGGATTAAAATCACGATTTGCTACAGTCAATATCTGGTAGGATTTTAGCTGTGGAGGATACATATAATTTCGGATGAAGACGAATGCTAATGTAAGAGGCAGTAAAGTACATTTCCAATGCTTGCTTCGAAATCCTGATCTCCCCAAACAGTTTGTTCAAATGTTCAGACGTGCTTTCTCTGGCAGTATTTATACCAAAGTATATTTGTTGTCTCTGTTATGATTATGGCACAGCTGTGATCATTGTCTAGCTGCTAACAATTATTCCAGCCTATGAAAAGAGTTTACCCAGAATGATCCCTGTGGATACATCCGACACAATTTGCTGTACAAAAGCACGCTCTGCGGTGCCGTGTGACATGACCTTGGAGATAATGATGAAGAACAAGCCCAGGACAGCCTGATGAAGACCAATATCATTCATAAACTGAGAAGACCAGATAAAATCCCGACATTACAAACCAGGGCTGGAAAAATAATACGTCATAACATATGCTCTTTAATGCTTCTCATTCCCCTTCCCATTTACGGTCTCATTCTGAGTGCTGCCATCATTGTGAAACTTGAGCAAATCTCTCCAGGTAGTACCTCAGCAAAACACTACAGAAAGACGAATACTATGCAGGTTTAGGGGTCGGTAACATGTAAAGTGTAGATTATCACCTATTCCGACAGGAACAACTAGAAATTGTCCAGTTAAGCTGCCTGTCGAAATTCCACAAAGATGCCGGAAGATATGCAAATTTATAGACACTTACTATACATAACAGGGACGTTTTTCACCAAGAGGTTGTTAGTGATATCATATAGACAATGAGCGCAAAGTTCGTTGTTGTATGCGATGTCGCTCAGAAACCCAAAGTGAAAAAGGTCCCCTTTATGCATTTACCCATTTTCACTAGTATATTATGTATGAACGCTCCATTTAATCTCCCACTCTTCTCGTCAGCTGTGCAAGGGTACAGGAGTCACGGTGGAGTCATACAACACGTGGACTCACCTGCATCTGCCCCTTAATAAATCTGGTGTCGTGTCAACCACCCTCCACAGCCCCTCTGGCCATCCCTCCTATCCACCTCTGATAACGTGTCCCAACCTAGATAATTTATTCACTCTGGGACTCGTTTTAGGCCGATGAATCTTTTGACCCTGATTGAAGTCTCCTTAAGACGAGATCAGCATGTCAATCAATAGCCTCATCAATATTCACAATAGCAAATCAATGGCATCAATAAGACTCAGAATCCACCATGACCTTTCAGTTATGAATAACCACACAGGTTTTAGTACGATTTATGATATTTATTCCCTATTGATTACACTCTACTAGCAAGTTTATTAGTCTCAAAACCAAGAAGCACATTAGCATTGTCATAATATGGCAACTCAAATAAGATTTAATCAAAGCAAAGATCATGAATATTAGAACATAGCACAACGTCCACATGGATTAACCTTAGCAGAGTATCATTAGCGCAGTATTCAACAAAGCATAGATTCAGGCATTTGTCTATTTGCGTCCATTTAGTGAACTCCTTAACTAACCTCGAATTAGCATTGGCATGTTGGGCTTCATGCAAAACAATTTAGCAACATCAATTTAGAAAACATCTAAGTAGGGTCTCTATCAAAGAAGCAGTTGGTACCTAGAAAGAAAAGGCAAATAGACAATTACAATTTCATCATCATATAGTTACCCTCCGTTATGGGTCAGCATACAGAGTCAGTCTTCGTCCTCACGACATCAGTTGGTTCGCCATCAGCCAGGAAACACCGCAAAGTTCAGCAAGACGGGGCAAAAGGGAATACCTCCCTCATAAGGAGTAAAAGTATGAATTGGGCAAGGCAAAGTAAGTGAAGATGGTTTGCAAAGTTCAAGCAGCAAAGTCCCTGGGCAGAGTTACAAGGTGGCTGGGCAATAGCAAAAGGCAAGCAATGGCATATAACGCCTCGGAATGGCTTGTCATGGCTGGTAATCCTATTTTCTCCTCGTGTCCAAGAATTTTATATCAATCTTGTTGTACAGTCCCCCAATTTCCAATTGGGCAAGTTTTAGTGCACCATCATCTCCATCCAATGGTTTTCTTATCGTCTTCTTACGATTGTCACCCCATAACAGTTCTCACGTAATTTATTGGCTCCTGTAATTGATGTCTTCAACTGGTAGAATGTCAGGTGAGGAATGAGTGACATTTGTTACTCAAGTCAGTAGTCCCATTGTTTTCCCTAGTCTAAATGACCTTGTACCTCTTGCAAATTACACTGTTGCATTCAGCAAGAATGTCTCCTTGGGCAAGTTGAGTCTCATGAGAAAGTTTTTACTAAAGTTACACTCATCTTTCAGCTTCTGTAAAAGAACAACTACATGTCCTTCAGCAAGTCAGCTCACTGCACGTTAGAAAAACACATTTAATATGAAACCGGGCAGCTAGGCCCCGACTCATGCTAACTAAGGCCTAGTGATCAATCAGCAATTTTCAATACATATAACTCTTAATACTAATACAAAATCATACATCAGTACATTAATATTTCAATATTAGTCAATTTCATTAATCATTGAATACATTGGTGGCCACTCCCCGTGGGCACATTTCATACACATGTGTTAACGTTTACATTTTCCATGCGATTTCACTAAGCATTATATTGCAAGCTTCTCATGCTAATTATTAGATTTTAATCACAATCCATCACCTCCCAAATTCATCACCCTGTCACAATTCCACACCCCACTCAGCATTACCCACCCTTCCCTGTCTCAAATATTGAAAAAAGCTCTTATTCTTTCACTCCTCTGTCCAGCTATATAAAAAAAAATCTTGGTCTCCTGCCATACACCTCCAGAACCCTCTGTGCTATCCCTCCACACTTCCACTCAAATATGTGCTGTCTCGGCTTTCCACTGGAGCAGAGGTTCAGCGCTGTGGAGACAAGCTGTTTGTGACTTTTGATCAGCACAGCCTGGAATTCCTTTATGACATCGACAGAGTGGAGCACAACTTTTGTTGTTCACAGTTACTATGCAGTCGCAGTTAATACCCTGATCCAGAATGTAATTATTAATGCTAATGACTTACAATGAGAGCCATACATCACATATAGAAGTATAGATGGGTAACAATTAATACAATTGATAACAGGATGTTTGTCACCAAGGGGTTCTGCTAACATCAAACAGATAATGAGAGCAAAGCTGACGTAGTGTATGAAGCCGTTGAGAACACTCAACGTGAAAATCATCCCTTTATTCACTTTTTAATTACTTTCTACCCATCTGCATTTTTATGACATATAAGACCCCTCAAATTCATCTGTTCCTACTTTTAACTGCTGCGTAGGGGCTGAGGATTAATTGGGGAGCCATACATGGCATAGCCTCTGCAAAGTGTAAAAAGAAATTACCTGGCCACCTGCCCCGCCAGATAGCCTGGTGCCCTGCTATCCACCAACACCATCCTCTTGTCACTCCTCTCCTTGCTCAACTACAAAAGCAAATTCTAGCCTCCTATCACCCACCATGACTCATACTCTGTGCCTTCCTGCTCCCCTCCTTTCACCTCGAGTATGTGGAGACCTGGGGGAAAGAGCACAAGGTGTATAAGAAAGCCAACAGCCTTTACACCCCCTCAGTCAGGTCTCTATGGACAGGGAAGAGCAGGGAAACACACCCAAAGTGAGTGCTTCTTCTGGAAATGTAATAACAATGGGAAACAACTTTTGTTCACCTATGATGTTGTATCATAGCAGTGAATAACCGAATTTTGATCTACTTACTCATGCTACAGTCTCTCGATGAAGGTATACTAAGCACTTGGTAGGGGTCGAATTGTTCCAGGATTTGTCTCTGCGTCCTATACCCGAAATTTATTAAACCGCTGCCCAGGATGAACAAATCTACTTCCTGGAAGGCAGACAACATCCAGGTCATGATTTGATTGGATTATTTCAATTTTTGACCAATTTATTAAAATGTACTTGTTAGAAATGGGGTCTCTGGTTGGCAGTCAGTTTGCACTCTGTCCAAGCAGGGACCCTTACTCTAGTCAGGTCAATGAAGTTACACCCTCAAAATAACCCCTGCTCACCCCCTTGGTAGCTTGGCACAAGCAGTCAGGCTTATCTCAAAGGCAATGTTTAGAAAAATAGGCAATATTTATCCAAATCAAACAAAACCAAAACAACAAAAATCCAACATACACAAGTCAAGATATGAATTTTCAAAACAATAAGAGTCTTACTCCATAGAAAACAATGGAAATGCTGTTGCTACACAAAATACCTGGTTTGTGTAAAAAATAAAGCCGCATGTCGAATGTGCATCGGAAATGTCAGTGTTGCGTTGATTCCTTACTCGCAAGTGAGGCTGTGCGTCATGCCTTCTCCGGTCGGGTAGGCAATGCATTGTTTTTCTTCCTCTCAAGAGAGCGATGTGTCAATTTCCGGACAGGGTACCTCGGATCTGAGCGGGTTCACAATGCCTTTGATGCCCATCGACGATGCGTGTGAAATTCGGTCGCACAGTGTTGGAAAACCACGCTGCATGGGGTTTGTGTAATTATCAGCAGCTGCAAGCTGGTGATGTGCCACTTCTCCAGGTGCGATGCGTCAATTTCCCAGCTGCGATGCAGTTGGAATATCGATTTTAGCAGCTAAGCGGGTGGCGCATCGGTTATCAGCCACTTTGCAGGTGGTGCATCGAAAATTTCCCCGCACAGTGTTCTGTGCCTGGATTTCAGTCTTTGTTCTGCCAACTTCACCATTCAAGGGCCCAGGGACTGGATGGGACACTACTTGGCAGGGCAGGAGTCTCAGCACAGAGTCCAAATGCTGGCAGAGGAAGTCTCTAGAGGCCTTGAGACGTCAATACAGGAGGCAAGCTCAGTCCATGCCCTTGGAGATGCTTCTCAAGCAGGAATGCACAACAAAGTCGAGTTTTTGTCCCCTTTCACAGGCAGAAGCAGCAACTGCAGGATAGCCCAACAAAAGACCACTCACAGGCAGAGGCAGCACTTCTCCTCAGCTCTTCTCCTTGGCAGAGATTCCTCTTGAACGCAGACTCGATCTTGAAGAAATCTAAAGTATGGGGTTTTGGGTCCACTACTTATACCCCTTTCTGTCTTTGAAGTAGGTAATCTTCAAAGGAAAGTCTCCGATGCTCACAAGATTCTGCTTTGCCCAGGCCAGGCCCCAGACATTCACCGGGTGTTTGAGACTGCATTGTGTGAGGGCAGGCACAGACCATTCAGGTGTAAGTGACCACTCCTCCCTCCACTCTGCCTCGGATGGCTCATCAGGATATGCAGGCTACACCCCAGCTCCCTTTGTGTCACTGTCTAGAGGAGATTTACAAACAGTCTGACCCAGGCAGGGAATCTACAAACAGGCAGAGTCACAGAATGGTTTAAGCAAGAAAAAGTCTACTTTCTAAAATTGGCATTTTCAAACTGACAATTTAAAAGCAACCTTCACCACAAGAAGTAGTATTAAATTGTGAGTTCAGAGACACCAAACTCTGCATTTCCATCTGCACCCAAAGGGAAATGGCACTTATAAGATATTTAAAGGCAGCCCCCATGTTAACCTATGAGAGAGATAGGCCTTGCAACAATAAAAACTGAATTTGGCAGTATTTCACTTCTAGAACATGTAAAACACATCAGTACATGTCCCACCTTTAACATACACGGCACCCTGCACATGGGGCTGCCTAGGGCATACCTTAGGGGTGCCTTACATGTACAAACAGGGAAGGCTTGGGCCTGGCAAGTGGGTACACTTGCCAGGTCGAATTGGCAGGTTAAAACTGCACAGACAGACACTGCAGTGGCAGGTCTGAGCTATGTTGCTGCAGGCCCAGCAGTAGCATTTGTTTACAGGCCCTGGGCACCTCTGGTGCACTTTACTAGGGTCTTACTAGTAAATCAAGTATGAGAGCCATGGAAAATACAATTACACATACAATTTACACAGGGAGCACTTGCACTTTAGAACTGGTCAGCAATGGTGAAGTGCCTAGAGTAAAAAAACAGCAAAAACAGAGTACAGCACACATCAGCAACCTGGGAAGCAGAGGCAAAAACTTAGGGGAGACCGCACCAAGGATGTCAGGTCTTCTCTTCTCACATGTGTATTCCCAATCATGTTTCCCCATCAATTGTTAACAATTCTTCATTGTAGTGACTCATTCTCAGTAATTGCCAATTGATGAACATCCATTTTTGCCAAACAATGCTAAAAAATATCATTGTTCAACTAAAACACCTTATAGAGTAATATGATTTATAACATTCTTAGCACACCATTTCCAGGCTGTTGGATGTTTTCTTTCTAGTGCCTCCACTCTTTCTGTGAGGCAAAATGTACAAAGTGTCACTTTCGTAGCACAGTTCTGTACTTGTGCAGCACAGTTTGAAAAAGGGACAACCCTTGATTTGTACCTTATATACTGGATGTTTAGTACTTTTTGTAATAGGAGTCAGGCAGCAATGTGCAAGATCACAAGATCCTGTGGAGTGGAGGGCTTCTTCTTAGCAGCATTTATTAAAACAAGAGTGTAAGCCGTGGTTGATGTGGTTTAAATACTGAGTTGCATGCAAGATAATTGCTGTTTCCTTGAAAAAATCTGTAGGAACTGCCACAAGAACTAGTGATCCCCCAGGAGTTTTGCTGAGCCTGTGGCCCATGGAAATCCAAAAAACATCTCCAAAACTGATCAGAGGTATAGTGGGAACAGGATTCTGGGGCCAAACATTCTTCTTAGAAGACCATATGGGAGGAAGAGCCTTCATGGCTGTATGGGTCACCTGCTGGAATAAATACCACAATAGCTAAGCTCTTCTAATATTTGCCTGAATCTGCCTTGAAAACTCTGCCTCTGGGGTGGTGAAGACAAAGACAATCTTTAAAAGAGATCCCCTGATGTAAAAGCCTACAGCTTACGATGTAGCATCTCTCCTAAGCCTGTAATTGTTTAAAGCCCTAAGATCGAGGAACAGAGGATGCCTGCTTCTAAGGGGAAGTATTCTCTGTTGGCTGCCAAAGTAGTAGGATAATTTAAGACATGTTGCCTAAGTTGTGTAGACCTCCCTTCATCTATTCATACTGAAATGGTTGGACGCTTTGGACCCAGCCTGAGGAAAACAAATACAAACAGTATTGGTAAAACTGCCTTTACCTGACTTGGGATCCTTCAACCTCTTGAAGCCTTTCAGATTTGCAATGTAATGTAATGTGAGGTGGATTTGTAGAGTGCAGTTTGTCACTCGTGAGAGTATCCAGGTGCTGAGTAGGTGAGAATAGGCATGTGATGAGGCTGGGCCTGAGTACAGGCAGTCTTGATGGTCCTGCAAGAAGACTAATTGAAAAGCCAGGACTTCAGCTTCTAGAGGAATTCAAGAAGTGAGGAGGAGGCACTCATGTATTGAGGGAGCATTTGAACGACCTCCCACAGAAGCAGAATGATCTAAATCACATTCTGCTTCTGTGGATGCGGGGTTGTGTGCGAGTGAGAGTGATGCTGAATGAAGTTGTCTGGTCAGTTGGTGGAAGTGAAGCCGGTGACTGATATATGTGGGTCTAATGTTGTGTAGTGACTTGAATGCATGTGTAAGAAGTTTGAACTAGTGTCACTTTAGGATAGGGAGCCAGTGGAGCTCTCTGAGGAGTAGCGTGGTGTGAAACTGGTGCAAGAGTTCCAGGATGAATCTGGCAGCGGTTTTGGATGGTTTGAAGTCTGTGAAGAAGATGGATTGAAATGCTGGCATACTGTGCATTGTCATAATTTAATCTACTCGTGATTAGGGCCTGCATGATGGTACAGCTTGTTTCCAGTGTGAGCCTTTTGAAGATTTTACGTAACATGTAGGTGAATTGGAAGCATGCAGAGGTGACAGTATTGACCCGGGACTTCATTGTGAAGGTGGTGTCCAGGAAGAGGCTATAGTTCCTAGCGTGGTCGGTTGAGGTGGATTTGGGTCTTAGTTAGAGAAGCCATCGGGTAGAGTCCCAAGGTGAGCTCTTATTCCTGAAGATCAGCACACTAGCAAGTTTGTCTGTTTTGAGTTTGAGGCAGTTCTCTTTCATCCAAGAGGCCACGCTGGTTTTGCATCGATTGAAGTTGGTCTTGGTCGTGACGGTGTTGTCTGAAAGGGAAAAATAAGATGGGTGTTATCAATGTAGGATATAGGGGGTCATTACAACATTGGCGGTAAAAGGCGCTTACCGCCGTGCAGAAGACCGCCAATACACCGCCGCGGCAGCGGTATTCCGCCACAGCTATTATGACACACATCTTGGAATCCGCCGAAATTCAGACACCCACACAACACCGCCACACCAAAGGTCAGTGATAAACTGGCGGAAACAAATCCTCCACCTCCACGCCAACAGAAACACGCCCATTCTATTACGACCCACAGATCCACGTGGCGGTCTTTCAACCGCGGTATTCCATTGGCGGTACACACCGCCGCGCTCAAAATACACACACATCTCCAAAACACTGCCACATTGGACAATTCCAAATATACACACCTGATACACATACAAACACCACTCCCACACAATCAATACTACATAAAACACACACCCACATCACCCACAAGCCCCTACGACCAAAAAATCACGAACGAAGGCCAGAGAGAGAGCACAGAATAGACAACCCCATCACACAGAGGCACACAACACCATCACCCACACAACATCCACGCACAAAACACCACACACCACTACACTCACCACACTCATCACCACATACACCACCCCACACATCACCCACACCACCCCATGTCACACCAAAGACACCCCCGCTTCTCCGAGGAGGAGCTGAGGGTCATGGTGGAGGAAATCATCCGGGTAGAGCCACAGCTATTTGGCTCACAGGTACAGCACACATCAATAGCCAGGAAGATGGAGTTATGGCGCAGAATAGTGGACAGGGTGAATGCCGTGGGACAGCACCCAAGAAATAGGAAGGACATCAGGAAGAGTTGGAACGACCTACGGGGGAAAGTGCGTTCAACGGTCTCCAGGCACAACATTGCGGTACAGCGGACTGGCGGCGGACCCCCACCTCCTCCCCCACAACTAACAACATGGGAGGAGCAAGTCTTGACCATCTTGCAACCTGAGGGCCTCGGAGGAGTCGGTGGAGGATGGGACACTGGTAAGTCAAATCTTAACTACCATATCCCCCACCCTACCTGCATGCTATCACACACCCCCACCCTCACACCCTCCCCTATCACTCCACATCCTCACTAATCTACCCATAACACAAACCACCCATCCCAACACCAAGCCCTGCATGACACACCTAAGCATGGACACCCCTCACTAAAGCATGCCCACTGCACATACCCAGAACACCCCCCCAACCATCATCACACAAACCCACACACAGGAATGCTTGCACTGGGGTACACAGACACCCACCCATTGCACACCATTACACACACACATGCAATAATCATGCTCTTATGCCCCTGCAGGAACCCGAAGGACCGTCACCACACCAGAGGGTCCAGACAACACCACTCCACCCCCAGAAGAGGCCCACAGTGACGAGAGCAGCTCTGCCCTACTGGATCCTGATGAACAGCCCGGACCATTGTGGGCCTCGGGACAGTCGGTTCCCCTTGCACAGGCACAGCCCAACACCGACCTTCCACCCTCTGGTAACACCAGCACAGCACCCACCCAGCGGGCCCAAACCTCCCTACCCAGGACAGGTCAATCAGCGGTGTGTCCACCACTACAGGGAACCCAGGATAACCCGCCACCCCAACAACAACAGGGACCTGGGGGCAGTGGTAGTGGGCACGCGGTCCAGGGGACGGAGGCCCAGAAACACAGGGGAACTGGGAGGGCTGCTGTGCGACAGGGGGCGGACAGGCCAAGGGAACCCACTCTCCACGAGGCCCTATCCTCCATCATGGGAGCATACCACCACTCCCAGGAGACGATGGCGATGGTCCTGGACAAGTTGCAGGAGACCCTGCCCCTGCAGGATGAACTGTATTTGGGGTTCAGGGAGGAGCTCAGGAACATCAGCTCCTCCCTGGGCACCATCGTAGGGGTGCTGAAGGACATACAGCAGACCTTGAGGGACACCGTGGCACTCCAAGGGGCCCCTGACACTAGCCAGAACGATGAACTGCCCACCACGTTCGCCGGCGCTAGTGGACAGGACGCCCCGCCACAGGACCAACACACCAGCACCCCACCCCCTGCAGATGGACAACCACCACGCAATCGGTCCCTGAGATCCAGGAACAGGACAGAGCAAGATGGCAAGACCCCCGCCAGGAAATGAGACCACCCTGATTGTCCTCCCACTGTCCCACTTTGTTGCCCTGTCCATACTTAAACTGCACCAGCTCCACTTCCTATGCCCAGATGGGCAGTGCACCTGTGAGACTAATAGACTGGACTCTGCCATGGACATTCCTCCGCCATCACCCATCCTCATTTTACAAACCCCTCACATTTCAGAGAACTTCAATAAACACCCTTGAAACACAAAACAATTTGGAGTCAGTCTGTGATTTAGTAAATATGTATTATCAATGACAGTGTCATAATGGGTTTACCATTGTAAGGCTAATATACCTATGTCACACATCACAAGCCCTTGAAGGATGCAAGCAGTTCACACGTAGGTAACCACACCTGTGAAACCGTAATGGAAGGGTACAACTCAGTTTCCAAATAGTGATTTAAATCGAGAAACAGGATAGAGGTAGACGTGTGAAAGTTAATGTAATGCTAAAAATGAAAATGTTCTCACCTCTGTCTCACTGGAAATATTGCTGTATGACTGACTCCCTGTTGTCGTTGTCTTCTTCCTCAGCTTCATCCTCATCACTGTCCACAGGCTCCACAGACTCCACAGCTGCTACAACACCGTCATCTGAATAATCCTCCTGCAGAAAATGCACCTGGCGTCGCAAAGCCAAATTATGGAGCATGGAGCAGGCGATGATGATGTTGCACACCTTCTTCGGTGAGTAGAATGGGGATCCACCTGTCATATTGAGGCACCTGAACCTGGCCTTCAGGAGGCCGAAGGTGCGTTCGATCACCCTCCTAGTCCGCCCATGGGCCTCATTGTACCGTTCCTCTGCCCTGGTCCTGGGATTCCTCACTGGGGTCAATAGCCAGGAAAGGTTGGGGTAACCAGAGTCCCCCAATAGCCATACACAGTGCCTGTGGAGTTGACCCATCATATCAGGGATGCTGCTATTCCGCAGGATGTAGGCGTCATGCACTGAGCCAGGAAACATAGCATTTACCTGCGAGATGTACTGGTCTGCCTAACAGACCATCTGGACATTCATTGAATGATAACTCTTCCTGTTCCTGTACACCTGTTCACTCCTGTTGGGGGGGACCAGAGCTACATGGGTCCCATCAATGGCACCTATGACGTTGGGGATATGTCCAAGGGCATAGAAGTCACCTTTCACTGTAGGCAAATCCTCCACCTGAGGGAAAATTATGTAGCTCCTTACGTGTTTCAGCAGGGCAGACAACCCTCTGGACAACACGTTGGAAAACATAGGCTGGGACATCCCTGATGCCATGGCCACAGTTGTCTGAAAAGACCCACTTGCAAGGAAATGGAGCACTGACAGCACCTGCACGTCAGGGGGGATTCCCGTCGGATGGCGGATTGGTGACATCAGGTCTGGCTCCAACTGGGTACATAGTTCCTGGATTGTGGCGCGGTCAAACCGGTAGGTGACGATGACATGTCTCTCTTCCATTGTCAACAGGTCCACCAGCGGTCGGTACACCGGAGGATTCCGCCATCTTCTCATATGTCCCAGCTGACGGTGCCTACGAAGGACAACAGCGAAGAACCAGTCATTATTCCTCCAGGTATGTACCCACAGTTACACACAAGACTACACCACTCACAAAACCCTTCCTGTATGTGTGTTGAGTGTAGGCCTAGCTATGTGTGACGCAGTAGTAATTGAAGCCATGTGGACCCCTGAAATGGCGGCTGCCCGACCTCTAAACTGGGACAATGGGATTGTGGGGTAACTTCACTGGCGTTGCACACCGTTGCGGTAGGCGGTCGTAGACCGCGGCGCAATGCTGCATTGGTTAACATTGGACCCTATGGGTCCCAGGAGCCAATGAACAGGTGCGCTGGCAGTGATGATGCGCACCACCGTGGACGTCACCGCCGCGGAAGTGACAGCCATTTTCTATCTGTTCAATCACTAGATACCTGACCTTCGACAGGAGACGACCTACACCCCAAGTGCTGCTGTGACCTCGGTCTGGAAGCGACAATGGCTGCTGCGTCTGGGGAAAGGGCCCCTGCCTTCACTGCACAGGAGTTGGAGAAACTGGTAGACGGGGTCCTCCCCCAGTACACGCTACTCTACGGTATTCCAGACCAACAGGTTAGTACACAGGGAGCACGTTGTATGGGCTAGGCCTGGGTGGAGAGGGCTGGTTGGAAGAGGGAAGGGGGCAGAGTTCATAGAACAACAATGCATGGGAATGAATGGGCCACATGGCCAGAGTAGGGAGGGGGCCACTCACAACGACGGTGCAGTTGGTAATGACTGTTCCTCTTCCCTTGTGCATGTCATGTAGGTCAGCGCCCACCAGAAGAGGGACATTTGGCGTGCCATCGCCAAGGAGGTCTGGACCCTGGGGGCCCACCAGAGACGGGGCACCCACTGCCGTAAGAGATGGGAGGACATTCGCCACTGCAGCAAGAAGACGGCAGAGGCTCAGCTGGGAATGGCCTCTCAACGTGGGAGGGGTGCCCGTCGCACCATGACCCCTCTGATGTTCCGGATCCTGGCGGTGGCCTACCCGGAGTTGGATGGGCACTTGAGGGCATCACAGCAGACACAAGGGGGTGAGTACAACCTCATTCTGCTGACTTTGCGTGCTGTGGAGGTGTCTAGGTGGGGGAGGTGGGCTGTGGGTGTCCCTAGGCCAGGGCGAGTTAGGTAGGCAAGGCCCCTCCGTAATGTAGGCCATGTGGCACTCTACCCCACCTCAGCAGAGTGCCAAGTCGAGTTACAGTTGTCCCTGTGGCATACATGTGCGCAGATGTCCACCATTGCCATGTAAGCCATATCCCAGAAATTGCATGTGCAGAGGGCAGGAGCACGGCGTAATGCAGGGGGCTGCTGCGTCTGTCTTGTCCGCCAATGGTAGCGGTAATCCATGCACTAAAACTCTCTTTCTTCTGTCTCCCCCCCTTTTTCTGCTCTCCCTGTCCTTTTGTACATCAGCATCAACAGGCGGAGGTACAGTGGCACCTGAGCACGAGGAAGCTGCATCCCACATGGCCATGGAGGGCCACACCACGGACTCTGAATGCACCAGTGGGACGGAGGGCGAGGGGAGCTTCACGTCAGCCACCGAAACACCAAGCAGCGACACGGACTCGTTCGCCGATGGGGGCTCCCTTGTGGTGGTGGCACCATCTGTGCCCCCCTGCCTCTACAGGTACAGCCGCCACCTCCCCTACCAGCCCCGCCCTCCCAGCAGCCCCTCAGCGTTCGCCCCGTGCCCGCTCACCCAGGAGGGTGGGCATCACCTTCGCCCCAGGCACCTCAGGCCCTGCCCCAGTCACCCCTGCTGCCCTTAGTGAGGAGGCCATTGACCTCCTCAGGTCATTCACTGTTGGGCAGTGTACCATTGTGAATGCCATCCAGGGTGTAGAACGAGAGTTGCAACACGGTAATGCATTCCTGGAGGGCATTCATTCTGGTCAGGCTGTCCTTCAGCGAACCCTGCAATCTCTGGCCTCAGCACTGATGGCAGCCATTGTCCCTGTGTCTAGCCTCCCCCCTCCAACTTCCTCCACCCAGACCCAATCTCATGTACCCCAGCCCATCCCAAGCACACCTATAGACCAGCATGCACACAAGTCAACACACACAAGTAGCTCAAGCAAACATAGGCACCACACACACCACAGGCACTCACACAAGCCTCACCCACGTACAGACACAGCAACATCCACTGCCTCCACTGTGTCCCCTTCCTCCTCTTCTCCCTCCTCCCTCCCAGTCTCGTCTACACACACACCTGCATGCAGCACATCTACAGGCACCATGAATCGCACAAGGACACCCAGCACCACAAGCCGCTTACCTGCACTCACCACCTCCACTGCCATTTACACGTCCCCTGTGTCCTCTCCCAGTGTGTCTGTGATGACCCCTCCCAAAGTACACAAACGCCGGCAATCACTCACCCAACATCCATCCACCTCACGACAGCCTCCAGTACCTGCACCTGCACCCAAAACACCTAAAGTGACACCTCCGACAACCACCTCCTCTTCCTCCACTCCCAGACCCCCTCCAGCTACCCATCCCAGTGTTCGTCAGAAACTGTCCCTCTGTAAAGTTGACCTTTTTGCCCCCACCCCACCCCCTCCAATTCATCCGTCCCGTTGTAGCGCCTCAGCCAAAAAGCCTCCAATACCAGTGGTGCCTGTTCAAGGTTTGTGGAGTGCACCGGCCACCAGGGCTGGCAGTAGGACCCGGAGCCAAGGCACTGGCAGCCCACCCCCTATAAAGGCTCTAAATTGGAGAGTGGACCACGGGAACGTGTTAAGACTCCTGGTGGGAAAACAACTGACATGGGTTCCAAGGGGATTGGAGAGTCAGCTGTGACTCCACCAAAGGTGGGGAAGGGCCAGAGGAAGTCTGCCCAGCCTGTTGTGAGTGTCACGGCGGAGAAGTGCGCCATCATTTCCGGCGGTTGACACACAACCGCCAGCACCGTCGTCACTGGTCCAGAGACCACCGCCAGAGTCACAGCCCAGGAGGGCACAAGTATCGTCACTGGTCCAGAGACCACCGCCAGAGTCACAGCCCAGGAGGGCCCAAGTATCGTCACTGGTCCAGAGACCACCGCAGAGTCACATCCCAGGAGGGCCCAAGTATCGTCACTGGTCCAGAGACCACCGCCAGAGTCACAGCCCAGGAGGGCACAAGTATCGTCACTGGTCAGGAGACCACCGCCGGAGTCACAGCCCAGGAGGGCCCAAGTATCGTCACTGGTCAGGAGACCACCCCAGGAGGGCCCAAGTATCATCACTGGTCAGGAGACCACCGCCAGAGTCACAGCCCAGGAGGGCCCAAGTATCGTCACTGGTCAGGAGACCACCGCCGGAGTCACAGCCCAGGAGGGCCCAAGTATCGTCACTGGTCCAGAGACCACCGCCAGAGTCACAGCCCAGGAGGGCCCAAGTATCGTAACTGGTCAGGAGACCACCGCCTGAGTCACAGCCCAGGAGGGCCCAAGTATCGTCACTGGTCAGGAGACCACCGCCAGAGTCACAGCCCAGGAGGGCCCAAGTATTGTCACTGGTCCAGAGACTACCACCAGAGTCACAGCCCAGGAGGGCCCAAGTATCGTCACTGGTCAGGAGACCACCGCCGGAGTCACAGCCCAGGAGGGCCCAAATATCGTCACTGGTCCAGACACCACCGCCAGAGTCACAGCCCAGGAGGGCCCAAGTATCGCCACTGGTCAGGAGACCACCGCCAGAGTCACAGCCCAGGAGGGCCCAAGTATCGTCACTGGTCAGGAGACCACCGCCAGAGTCACAGCCCAGGAGGGCCCAAGTATCGTCACTGGTCCAGAGACCACCGCCAGAGTCACAGCCCAGGAGGGCCCAAGTATCGTCACTGGTCAGGAGACCACCGCCAGAGTCACAGCCCAGGAGGGCCCAAGTATCGTCACTGGTCAGGAGACCACCGCCAGAGTCACAGCCCAGGAGGGCACAAGTATCGTCACTGGTCCAGAGACCACCGCCGGAGTCAGTGCCCTGGAGGGCCCCGGCTGCCACAGCCCCGCTGGGCAATGATGGAACGTCATGCCACACATCAATGCCCAGTGTAGAGAACGTCATGCCACACACCAATGCCCAGTGTAGAGAACGTCATGCCACACACCAATGTCCGTATCAGAACCGCCATGTCAAAGCACTGCTGAATAGGGCAAAGACCGCCATGGCAAAGTACAGCTGAACAGGGCAAAGACCGCCATGGCAAAGCACCGCTGAACAGGGCAAAGACCGCCATGTCAAAGCACCGCTGAACAGGGCAAAGACCGCCATGGCAAAGCACCGCTGAACAGGGCAAAGACCGCCATGGCAAAGCACCGCTGAACAGGGCAAAGACCGCTGTGTCAAAGCACCGCTGAACAGGGCAAAGACCGCCATGCAAAGCACCGCTGAACAGTCCGGAACCGCCATGGCAAAGCACCGCTGAACAGGGCAAAGACCGCCATGGCAAAGCACCGCTGAACAGGGCAAAGACCGCCATGGCAAAGCACCGCTGAACAGTCCGGAACCGCCATGGCAAAGCACCGCTGAACAGGGCAAAGACCGCCATGGCAAAGCACCGCTGAACAGGGCAAAGACCGCCATGGCAAACACCGCTGAACAGGGCAAAGACCGCCATGTGAAAGCACCGCTGACCAGGGCAAAGACCGCCATGTCAAAGCACCACTGAACAGTCCGGAACTGCCATGACAAAGCACCGCTGAACAGGGCAAGCACCGGGAATGAATGGCCCGCCACATCAGACATCCTTATCCCATGTACAGCTGGGACATTGACAGGACAGGAACTTTCACGGGGAGACTCATCCAGTCTGGGCACCAGTCCCCCCCAGTACCAGTAGAGACCTGCATCTACTTGAGAGACTGTGGCTTTGCAATCCCCAGGATGGTAGAGTGGGCAACCCACCCACTGTAGAGACTTGAAAGACTGTGGCTTTGCACTCCCCAGGATGGTAGAGTGGGCAACCCACCCACCACAGAGACTTGAGAGACTGTGGCTTTGCACTCCCCAGGATGGCACAGTGGGCAACCCACCCACTGTAGAGACTTGAGAGACTGTGGCTTTGCACTCCCCAGGATGGTACAGTGGGCAAGCCACCCACTGTAGAGACTTGAGAGACTGTGGCTTTGCACTCCCCAGGATACATCAATGGGCATGGAGCCCCGTCGTGGATCTGGCTTTGCAGTCATCCGGCTGAGGTGCCCCCCCTTCCCTTCCCCCTGAGGTGCCTGTAGTATTTCTATCTGATGCCCCGGCAGTGTTCTCTCCGATTGTGGTCAGGTATCCTTTGTGGGCCTCGCCCATGCATTTTTGGACTGTTGGTGCACGGACATTGTTATTTACATATCTGCACTACTTCTCGTATTGTATATAATTATGACTGATTTTCAAATATATATCTGTATATTTTTGTATGACATGTATATTGCCACATTACAATGTTTCACCAAATTTCGCATTGTCTTTTCATTCTTCCGGGGGGATTGTGGGTTGTTACTGTGATTTTTGTGAATGCATTGGTGTGTATGTTGTAATATGCGAGGGTGGGGGTGTTTGGTGGGTGTCCCCCTAACTTTTGCCTCCCACGTGTCGTAGGTGCAGTACTCACCGTTGTCTTCGGCGCCTACGTAGCTGTTGGTCGTAGAGGAGCAGAAACACAAGGGCAGGGAGTATTTGGAGTTCCGGCTCCATGGAGTCCTCGTTCCTCGTGGGATGTGTTCAGGTGAGCGTTTTCCCATAGCAAAAGCTGTTTCCGCCGTGTTTTTATCCATGGAGAATCCCCCCTGGAAAAGGTGGCGGATTGGCGGGTTGTAATACTGTGGGCGGTACATTGTCTTCCGCCTGTCTGTTGCCGGTGACCGCTGCGCTGCTTGTTTGCACCGCTGTGGCGGGCGGTGTGTTAAAGTGGCTGTCTTTGTTGGCGGTTTCCGCCAGGGTCATAATTCCCTTTTTTTGTCCGCCGGCCTGTTTGCGGTATTTCCGCAGCTTTAACACCATCTGCCAGGGTTGTAATTACCCCCATAATGTTGGTTCTATGGGATCTGATGATTTTAGCCAGGGGAGTCTTGTAAGGCTGAGTGATGATCCTTGTGGGACTCTGGAGATGAGGTCCTTGGGTTCTGATGTTAAAGGCGTGAACCTGACTTATTATGTTCTTCCGGAGAGGAAGGAAGCTATCCCTTTGAGTGATGGTCCTTGTAATCTCTCTGTATGTAGTCAGACAATGAGTATCTGGTGTGAGACGGTGTTGAAAGTGACAGACAGGTTAAGGAGGATGAGGGTAGTGGTGTATCCACAGTCGAGAATGCTGCATAGTTAATCTGTGGGAGCAATGAGGGCTGTTTTGGTGCTGTGGTTGTTTCGTAATCCTGCTTGTCAGTTGTCTAGGAGTTTGTGGCATTCTAGATGGCTAGTCTGTTGATGGTCCTCTCAATTACTTTGGCTGAGAAAAGGAGTTTTTTTTTAGAAGGGCGATGACTTCAGCATGTTGGCAGCTATCTAGGAGATGACTGTCTTGAGGGAGGTGTTGATGAGTCCAGCACTGATCATGGCTCTTCCCAGGTTGTAGGTATAGTGGGGGGAGGGATCTATGAACGTCCCTGAGTGGAATGTCTTCATTACTGCTGCAATGTCCTCAATGGAAGAGGGTTCCATGCTGTCAGTTTGAAATCTGTGGTTAATGAGGTTAACAGGCTGGAAAGGTCGATGGGGATGGCTGGGGTTTGAAGTTGCTGTAGATCTTGATGATTTTGTTCATGGAAGAAGGTAGAGAGGTTGTTACATAGTTCTTGTGTGGGGTGATGGTGGTGGTTGTGGCTGTTGGGTTGGTGAATTCCTTGACGATGGAGAAAAGATCCTTGCAGTTGTTGGAGCTAGATGTGATTCTCAGGGTCTGGTCCTTTTTCTTAGCCTCTGTCACTTGATGAAGATGTAGTGTCTCTATGCGTTCTTGTAGGTGTTTCTTGTCATGGCTCCTCAGGTGGCTCTCCATTTCATTTCAAGTTGTTTGCAAACTCTCTAGGGCTGTCTGAGGTCAGTGTTGTACCAGCTTGTTTGCTGGATCTTTTGGGTTTGATGTTTTTCAGGGGTGCCAGGGTATTGTTGCAGGGTGAGGATCCAGTTGTTGAAGTTGTTTGTGTTGTTGCTGAGGTTGTTGGTGGGGTCTGGGTAATGTAGCTAGTAGGCATTGAGCCATTCCATTTCTGTTTCATTCTTCCAGCAGCAGCTTGGGGCAATGCTAGACTTGATGTGGCTGACTTGAACCTTGTCACTGGTGGAGAAGATGAGGTCCAGGGTGTGTCCATCTATGTGGGCAGGGCCTTCTATGAGCTGGGTGAGGCCAATGTTCTATAGACTTTCAAGCAAGTCCATGGAGTTGGAGTCTGTGGGGTCATCGAGATGAAAGTTGAGATCACCTGGGAGTATGAAGACTTTGGTGCCTATGGCAAAGGGTGCAGTGAGGTCAGTATGGAGGTTGCAGAAGTAAGTGCGAGGTCCAGGGGCCGGCATGTGAGGATACCTTTGATAGTGGTTTTACTATCTGTTTGAAGCTTGAAATGCATGTTTTACATTAAGTGTGCCCTGGGTCAGTGTAAGAGGTACACTTGATAGTATCTCTGTGGATGATGGCGAGTCCTTCTCCTTGTTTATAGAGTCGGTCCTGGTGCAGGATTTTGTATTCGGTAAGATGGCTGCGGCAATGTCTGATATGGGTTTGAGCCAGGTTTCGGTGAGGAAGAGGAGGCCGGTGTATTGGAGTCAATTACATGCTATATTTCCGTGGAGGGCTTGCCGAGTGAATGTGTGTTAAGGAGCATGCATGTGAGTGAATGTTCTTATGCTAGGTTGGTGTGTGGTGCTGTGTGAGTGCGGGTCTTGAATCCTGACATGGTGAGGGATGCAGTGTGTGTGTGGATGGTAGGAGTGGGTGTGTGGACTCACGTGAAGTGGAAATGTGAGCAGGCAAAGGAGCCTACCATGGACTGAAGTATGGCCTGCAGTAGCATTTGTGGTGGCATACAGGGTTGAGAAGGTGGAGCTCTTTGGAGGTGTAGCTGCAGGAGGCATTTAGACCAGGGTTCTTGGCACTGGGCGCAGTTCAGGCATGAACAGGCAGAGATAGGCTTGTCTTTGAAACGACTTTGGTGAGCCGGTGGCGCAGGTCATATGCAGACTTCATTAAGTAGGGCCTTGGTCAGTGGGATGACTATGGGGGGTGGTGGATGGGCTCAGAAAAAGTGAGACAGTCAGATGGAGAGAGCAGGAATGTCTGACGGGAGCAACAATGTAGGAAAATGCATTCAGCAGAGCAAGTTGGGAACAAAAACTGACAGAAGAGACCAAGATGCAAAATAGAGCAGTGAGAGGAGGAAAAGATGCCAATAACAGCAGTGAAGAGGAAGAAAGGATGCTAAAAAGGGCAACTTAGCAGAGGCAGGGCAGTTAGAACAGATGACACAAAGAAAGAAAACTAGGTACCATTCAGGGGCAGACCGAGCAGCTTACAGGAAAAACATCAGGACACAGACACTAACATGAGTCAGAAGGAGAAGGCGTCTGGGTACCTAGTCCTGTGAAGGATTAGGGTTATTCCCAACTGATATCGGTTTGACCCAATTTAAGACACAGCCACCAAAACTCACTGCTGGGTATTGTGTCTGGATCACTTAGCCTTCAGACCACGGGAACATGTGCTCAGTGTTGGTTCACTGGATAAATACTTTTAGTCATTTTTGCCGTTGGTACAACTTGATTCATAGGTTGGTGGAAGGCATGACTGCCCTCTGGGACACAAAATGGTATTTGCTTCAATTATCACAGTGCAGTACTACTTACCATTTTTAATCTTGCATGCTTGGCAGGTGGTTTCCTCCCTACAGTGCATCTTCCAACGCAGTTCTGTAAGAAGAGCTGAATGCAAAGTCTGCAGAATTTTTTACCATTTCTTTTGCTTTTCTGAAATAAACACTCAAACAGGTGTTTGTTCAAAAACGTTAAAAAAAAACAATTGTCTTGATGTTCAGTGAGTTTTCTCTCTGCACAACACAACAGTTTGAAATGAGGTCTGCCATCCATTTAATGATGCACTTCAAAAGGTTTCTCTAGATACCCAAGTTTAAAAATGAGGATTTGAGAGACTGGAGATCCAACAGGGTGCAAAGAAGAAACATTGGTAGGGTTTAGTAAATGAGGAAGAACACTGAAGCCTGCTTGAAGACTAACATATTTTCAGGCCAGAATCTCTGTTCCCAAGGCAGGGTTCTGTGAGGTAGGAACAACTTTTAAGGACTTTTTGTTCTCTTTTTTACACTGACCATCATAACCTTTCTTTTCCCATTTTTATGAAATTTTTGAACTTGGTTGTTTTGTCTATTGATTTTTTGTTGGGGTTAGGAAGGCGGTGTTTAATGTGGGAAATAAATGTAATGGGCTATCGGGATGGATCAGTGTGTTGTGAGATGGATTTTAAGGGGGCTAATAAAAGGATGGAGTTTAGTTGGAGAGGTTAGAGTGGCTTGGGTGCACGAGTGAAGGTTTTATATATGTTTGTTGAAGTTAGGGCAGGGTGAAGTTAGTTTAAAAATATGTTTTATAATCTATTTCCATTTTTCTAAAATGCTTTGAAATTAATATTTGTTACTTTGTCAAATGCAAAGGAAATAATACAAATAGCCACGTACTTGAAAACCTGAGATTGCTGAAGTTGTTATGCTCACATAGTCTTGCAAGGGTGGAGAATTTCAGCCTTAATGGATTTAGCAGAACCTTACAGAGTTCACCAGAGTTTGAGGAACAATTTCCAGTTTCTGACAGGTTCCTGCTCCGGGATGTCCCTTTCTCAGAGCCTGATGCCTTCTTTTGTCATCAAGGGAGTTAGCTGACCAGCACAGGCTCTGAAGAAACAGGTGAGTGATAATTAAACTTAAATGTAAAATGGGGGCGTTATTACATCTCTTTCAATGAAATGAATATTAACTTACAATAACTTAGTGAAGTTTTAATTTCCCTACTATTTCAATTTACAAAAAATAATCATTTTCATTGTCCATCAAAAATGGGAGCTGGCCCACAAGGAGATCAATCATGTATTCAAGCAAATTGTCTTACACCTTTTTTTGAATTAGAAGAATGAGATTAGATAAACGAGCTAAATCAGGCAAGCAAGGGAACTCAACTTAACACAAATACCTTGGGTCAAAAAAAGAGCAAATACATTTGGTTGACAAAATTGGATAAAAAATCAAATATCACTCATGCAACAGGCATTATGATTAAGCAGCACACACACACAATCATAAAAGGTTGTAGGGATGTTATAGACCCTTTCTAGCTCAGCGTGGATGGCACTGTGCTAATCCTATGCTTGAAAACTTTGCTAGAAAAATAGACATTTGAAGAGAGCAAATCTAGAGCGTCGCTAGTGTTGTAGGGTGCTCCACACTGGAGCTGCTCTTCGCCTAAAGTTGAGAGCTACCCAGAGTTCTCTCTTCTTTTTTGCATAATTTATTTGTCACTCCAACCCTGAAAGGGTTTTGTTTTGACTTGCACTGGGTGCTCCCTTTTGTCTGGGCAAAGCTAAACCTCTCTGGTAAGTTATAATAGTAGGGAAACACATGTCAGGGTTTGCCTTCACTCATTCCAGGTTGGCTTGGATGGTATTTTACCAATCCAAAGTTGTAATACTGTGCCTGGAGTTGTGAAAGATTTTGCCAATTTACAGCTCGGCAAGAATGGCACTGTGCCAATCCTATGCTTAAAGATTGTGCTGTACAAAAGGCAAAAGACATTGGGGGTCATTCCGACCCTGGCGGTAAAATCCGCCAGGGCCGGTGACCGCGGATGCACCGCCAACAGGCTGGCGGTGCATCCCTGGGCATTCTGACCGCGGCGGTACAGCCGCGGTCAGAAACGGGAAACCGGCGGTGTACCGCCGGTTTCCCGCTGCCCTGGGGAATCCTCCACGGCGGCGCAGCTTGCTGTGCCGCCATGGGGATTCCGACCCCCTTACCGTCATCCTGTTCCTGGCGGTTTTGGCCGCCAGGAACAGGATGGCGGTAAGGGGTGTCGTGGGGCCCCTGGGGGCCCCTGCAGTGCCCATGCCAATGGCATGGGCACTGCAGGGGCCCCCTAACAGGGCCCCACAAAGATTTTCAGTGTCTGCTTTGCAGACACTGAAAATCGCGACGGGTGCCACTGCACCCGTCGCACCCTTTCCACTCCGCCGGCTCCATTCGGAGCTGGCATCCTCGTGGAAGGGGGTTTCCCGCTGGACGGGCGGCCTTCTGACGGTCGCCCGCCCGCCCAGCGGGAAACTCAGAATAACCGCGGCGGTCTTCTGACCGCGCAGCGGTATTCTGGCGGCTCCCGCCGGCCCTGCGGTTACCGCGGCCGGCGGGAGTCAGAATGACCCCCATTGTCTCTTTCTAACTTGGCATGGAGGATACTATGCTAATCCTATGCTTAAAAACATTGTTAGAAAAACAGACATTTGAGGTGAGCAAATCTAGAGTGTTGCTGGTGTTGCAGGGTGCTCCTTATTGGTGCTGCTTTCCATCTAAACTTGGGAACTACTAAGAGTTGTCTCTTCTTTTTTACATACATTATGTATCACTCTAAACCTGAAAGGTTTTGTCCTGACTTACACTGGGTGCTCCCTTTTATCTAAGACAGGCAGGGTGGAGGTAGCATGAACTCATGGCAGCCATCTGACCATTTGGGCCTGGGTGAAAAACTCAGCTCCGCTGGCCTAGTTGTGGAATTTGGTAACACCACGCTCCACGGAGAACACAGAGTTACTAATAGACTCCACACACCGCAACGTATTAGAGTTTTTTGTTTTTTCCCCCCGTTGGTGCACGCTTACTGTCATTTTGCGTGCGGGAAAAGTGAGACAAGAGACTTCTGGTCTCTTGTGAGCATAAACAAGATTTTTTACCCGCTCACGAGAGTTAGCGCCACACCAGTGACGTCCGGCACATCTTTTGTAATGTAGGCGAGCGCGAGTGGATGCAATTGACTGCTGCTGCAACCTGGAGAAGCTGAAGCAGCTGAAATCTACAACTTTGAGTGAAAAATCTCCTCTAATTGATCGTTTGCATTGATATTATTGTGTGAGGAGTACTTTTTTTCCTAACACCCGGAAGTACCCGAAATACTCCAGCTTCCTGTTTCTGTCCAGCAGGCTCCTCCCACGGCTTTGTCCATCTGCTGGTCACTTTTCACTTGGATGGTCTCATGGATATATCATTGGATTCAGGGACTTTGTTTTAATTGAGATTTCACAAGTAAGTTAAAAAACAATTGAATAAGTGTGTTATACAACATGTTTGTTTATAGTGGTGGTGGCCTGCATTTGGGGCCTAGTTTAGTTTTACTTGTAATTTTTGTTCTACAAAGGAAAAATGTTTTACCGTTCACTACATTTCCGCCATGTTTTGTTTTGTAAATTTGCAATAGTCATTAAATTCACTATGGTAATGTTGAGTGGCCTAACCTGTTAATGGAATAGGCCTTCCATCTGTAGGCCAGTACTAGTTATGGGTGCATGATGAAACAACTGTTTGGGATGTCTGTGGAACTGTAATACCACGGATGGCACTGGATTAAAACTAACAAAAAATTGTTTGGCGGTATTTCACTTTTTTTTCCCTGCAAACAGTGTATGGTATGGTTATAGTACTTGATGCCTTTGTATGATGTGTGTTGTTGTTATAAACATTTTAGCCCCTTTAATATTAGTTTTTGAAATGACTGATTTAATGCTGTTTTTTTCTCCTGTACCAATGCGTCCTTTGTCTGACCAGTGCATGAGAGTGTTTGTCATAGGCCACTATTTGTGGCCAGGTGCTCCTTTTGTATAGTCAATTATAGTCCTATACCTGTATGTGTTTTTTGTTTTCCAATCATCCTGCTTGTTGTTTGACCATGTGGCTGGTTGACATTTTGTGTAGGAAGCCAGTAGCCGTGCATGTTTTCTTCTTTGTTGTGGTGGCCATGGTTCCTTGTTGGTTCTTGTTTTATGTAGGCAGCCAGTGTGTTTTAAGTCTGCATGTGTTCTTCTTTGATGTGGTGGCCATGGCTCCATGCTGGTCGTTGTTTGACCATTTTGCTGGCGGACAGTTTGTGTAGTCAGCCAGTTTACTTTGGACGGCGTGTGTTCTTCTTTGTTGTGGTGGCCATGCCTCCTTGCTGGTTGTTGTTGGAGTATGTGGCTGGCAGCCATTTTGTATAGGCAGCCAGTTTACTTTAGGCCTGCATGTGTTCTTCTTTGTTATGGTGGCCGTGCCTCCCTGCTGGTTGTTGTTTGACCATGTGTCTGGTGGCCATTTTGTGTAGGCATCCAGTGTGCTTTAGGCCTCCAAATGTTCTTCTTTGTTGTGGTGGCCATGCCTCTTTGCTGGTTGTTATATGATCATTTGGCTGGCAGACATTTTGTGTGTTATTCAGGCCTAGTAGCTTATTACTAAATGTACTGCATGAGCAGTATTGTATATTTTATTGTGTACTTTTTTTGCATTTTTCACCTCCACCAGTCCCTGCCTCTCAAATATTTATGGTAGTCCCTTTCCCCTAGAACATCAGTAATTGAAATCTATTTTTAAAAAATGATTTTTTTTTTTTCTAACTTGTTTCATAAACTTTATTTAATTGACTTTATAATAACAGTATAATATTAATACTATGTTTTTCTTGATATTAGAATTTTTTTTAATTAAATTACAATTATTTTATTTATTTATTTAATTTTTTCCCATTCCCACCATTAGCCCTGTGCCTGCCATAGGCGTACAGTTGCTCTAAATTATATTATTCAAGGACTATTTTTCCATTTGTCACCAGCACCTCCCTGAGTGCCACATGCCAACTTGATGCAGACAGATAAACCTAAAAGTAACATTCTGTATGTTGTAGTTGTTGTTCTTTTTTATCCTTCATGATTGTACATGATAATGAAAGTTAATGTTGGTATGGTTTGAAGAATGGATACGCTGTATTTCATATTTATTTATAAATTTAGTTAAGTAACCATTAAATGATATTGTTTCTACTACTAATGTAATGGCAACAATGCCACGTTTTACTGATCTTTCTTGCGTATTTGCTTTAAAGTACACAAAAAGAAAGACATCACCCACAGTATTGTCAGACAGATGGCCTGTGCACGGTGTGACACACTACTACACTCACGACCACATGGACATTTCTTCAGCTTGTGAAGCTAAGTGCTACTGCCAAATGACAGCTTAAAGATGGCCTCAAAGGAAGCTGCTACAAAGACAGCAGCCAGTGAGAAGACAGAGCTTCCCAACACTAGTATGTCGCTCCAGACCTTTTTTGGGTAAAAACGTGTGCCTGCCGCACCAGCCTCTGGGGAGCAAGCTGGGAGCAGCACTCCTGCATCAGTGTCCCCATTCCAAACTGGGTCCAAGCCCATGTTTGGCAAAGAGGCAGCCTCTCTAATCACTGGAACGCTGACGAGCAGTGACATTGAATTAGACTTATCTCTTTCTCAAAGTAGTACCGTTAGACTTTTCATCCTTGATGTGGTCTCCCTTAACTTTTTGCCTCTGTTCCCCAGGTTGTTGATGTGTGCTGGACTCTGATTTTACTGTTTTTGTTACTCTGGGCACTTTACCACTGCTAACCAGTGCTAAAGTGCAAGTGTTCCTTTACAAAATGTGTATATAATTGGCTTATCCATAATTGGCATATTTGATTTACTAGTAATCCCCTAGAACAGTGCACTGAAGGTGTCAGGGCCTGTAAATCAAATGCTACTAGTGGGCCTACAGCACGGGTTGTGCCACCCACATAAGTAGCTCTGTAATCATGTCTCAGACCTGCCACTGCACTGTCTGTGTATGCAGTTTTAACTGTAAATTTGACTTGGCAAGTGTGCCCACTTGCCGGGCCTAAACCTTCCTTTTTCTTACATGCCAGATACCCCTAGGGTAGGCCCTAGATAGCCCTTAGGGCAGGGTGCAGTGCATGCTTAAGGTAGGACATATAGTAATGTGTTTTATATGTCCTGATAGTGAAATATTGCTAAATGCGTTTTTCACTGTTGCAAGGCCTGTCCCTCTCATAGGTTAACATGGGGGGCTACCTGTAAATCCTATTAAATTGTAGATTCCCATTGGGAGCGGATGGACATGTGGATTTTGGGGTCTCTGAGCTCACAATTTAAGAATACATCTTTTAGTACAGTTGATTTTAAGACTGTGTGTTTGAAAATGCCACTTTTAGAAAGTGAGCATTTTCTTGTTTATGCCATTTCTGTGACTCTACCTGTTTATGGATTCCCTGTCTGGGTCAGTTTGACAGTTGGGCTGGTTGCACCTCACACTAGACAGTGACACAATGGGAGCTGGGGTGTAGCCTGCATTTCCTGATGAGCCATCTGTGTTAGGAGGGAGGGGAGGAGTGGTCACTCACACCTAAAAGGGCTGTGCCTGCCCTCACACAATACAGTGACTGTGCTTTGTGGAGCTATCCTGCAGTTGCCTTCTTCTGCCAGACTAGGAGGGCAAAGACTGGACTTTGTGTGCCTTCCATCTTGAGAAGAACTCTCCAAGGGCTTGATTTAGAGCTTGCCTCCTGTTGTCTGAAGTGTCAGGGACAGCAAAGACTTCTCTCTGCCAGCACCTGGAGTCTCTGGAGAGACTCCTACTATGCCCTGTGGTGCCCATCCAGTTCCTGGGAACCTGAAAGGAGAAGCTGGCAGCCTAAGAAAAGGAAATCCACGCACAGAGCGATGTGCGGGGAAAAGATTGACACAACTCTGATCTGCGGCTGAAGAAACGCCACGTCGCCGGCTCCATAGCTGAAAATCGACACTCGCCGGAAACGCAACTGAAGAATCGATGCACGGAGCAGGAGAAATGACGGACAGCATTGCTGAAGAAGGCTGGGAGATCGCAACCCGCGCTGCGTGGTTTTCGGATTATCGTGTGGCTGGATTTCCGACGCAAGTACCGCTGGGCGTGTAAAAACAACGCAAGGTCTGCCCGGACCCGAGAGTGCTGACCGGATCGATGGATCGCTCTCCTGCGGAGAGAAGAAACGACACGCCCGACGAAAGGAGAAACTATGCAAGGTCCCACTTGTGAGTAGAATACACGCATCGCAACCTCTTTTTGTCGTACACTCGCCCGTGCGGGGTTATTTTTTACGCACCCAAGGTACTTTTTCACGCTAACAGTGTTAGTGTGTGTTTAAAACCACTTAAAGACTCTTTTTACATTTTTATTAATAACTTGACTTGTGTATTGTGGATTTCTGTTGTTTTGGTCTTGTTTTGTTTAGATAAATATTTCCTATTTTCTAAACCTGTGTGGTGTCATTTTGTAGTGTTTTTTCATTAAGTTACTGTCTGTGTTGGTACAAATACTTTACACCTAGCACTCTGAAGTTAAGTCTACTGCTCTGCCTAGCTACCAAGGGGGTAAGCAGGGGTTAGCTGAGGGTGATTCTCTTTTGCCGTGACTAGAGTTTCTAACGTTGGTGATCAGCGGTTGGGATTTGGATACGTATTTGTACTTGACATACAGTGATTAAGTGTACACTACTATTTTGAGTGCAGACCACTAAGTGACCACATACTACTTGTTTGGTGATCTTTTGATTTTTTCTCTTTCAGACTGTTTTTTTCAACTTAGATTTTTTCACCGATTCCTTGATTGACTTTCTTTGGAACTTCATTTGGAAACTTGGTTTTCTGCCTTTGGAACTTTGCACTTGTTTTTGAATCTTCATCATGTCCAAAGTTGGAGATGCATCAGTTGGAGCTGACTTTGACCTTGAGAAATTGAAGAGTTATACCAAGACTCAGTTGAAGCAGTTCTGTAAATGTTTTGACTGTCCCATTAAGAGCTCATCCAGGAAGGAGGATCTGAAAAAGGCGCTGAGGTCCTGGGTGACAGCCAAGAGCACTGAAGGGCACACAGAGGATGAGGGAGATGAGGAGGAGCAGGAAGAGTGTTACGTACACAATGGTATTATGGGTGGGCCTGTTATGTCAAGGGAGAAGGTCTCCAGGGCAGGTAGCAGTGTCTCATCTAAGGGTCTGACACCTGAGGAGTTACAGGACAGACAGGCAGAAAGGGAGTACCAATTGGAGCAGAGAAGGCTTGCCCTTGAGGAGAGGAAGTTAGCAATGGCTCATGAGCTTAGCTTGAAAGAGATGGATCATAGAAGCCAGTCCAGTAGAGATGGTGGCAGCAACCCTACAGTGCAGCCTGAGAGGAGGGTGCACATTCCTAAAGACCTTGTGAAAGATTACAAGAGGGAGGATGACATATACTTGTGGTTCAAGGGGTATGAGTCTGCTCTCCAAATGAATCTGGTCCCTGAAGCTCATTGGGGGGGTGGGTCTGTGGAAACACTTTGAGGTAGAGAGGATGGATACACTGAGAGCCTTAGGGGATGCTCAGAATCTCTCCTACTCTAGCATGAAGGATGCCTTGCTTACAAGGTATGGTCTTACCCCTGAGAAGTACAAGGATAAGTTTAGGTCCTACAAGAAGAAGGAAGCCCAAACCTGGTTCGAATGTGTTGATTCTTATTGCAGGTCACTGGATGGTTGGGTGAAGGGCAGTAAGGCAACTACGTATGAGGGGCATTACAATCTGATTGCTTGTGTGCACTTGTACAGTTTTATGTTTTCCAGAGCTGCGCCAGAACCTGATTGACAGCAAGCTGACTGACCCCAGGAAGCTTGTGCAGGAAGCGGACCACTGCGAGAGCACCAGGGTCCTGAAGAGGTATGGGGGAGACCATGCCAAGGGTGGACAGGGTCCCTCTCAGAAGAAAGGCGGGTGGTGAGGGTAAGCAGGGGGAGTTCTCTAAAGGGCCCTAAACTGATTCCCAGGGTAAGGATTCCCAACCCCCAGTGAAAAGAAGCCATGGTTCTCCAAAGGGAAGCCAGTGGCAGGTAGTCCCCCACGTAAGTGCTATGCATGTGACCAGGTGGGTCATGTGAGGGGGGGCCCCAAAGTACATTGGCACCCACTGGTGCGCCGTCCCAGGGTTTGACCAGTTTAGTGCTTGGGGAGGAGTTGGTTTCAGGTGGGTGGGAACCAGCTGAGATGACCCCTGTCTCAGTAGGGGACAGTGAGATGGTCCATGGAACCCTAGTGCCTGAAAACACTAAGAAGTAGAGGCAGTGGGTAACCATTAATAGACAGAGGGTGGAGGCTCTGAGAGACACAGGAGCCAGTGTGACTACAGTGAGGAGTCAGCTGGTGTCTGAAGAGCAGATAGATCCTGGGTACTTCACCAACTAGTTTCAGTGGACAACTCAGAGCGCCTGTGCAGAGTGGTGCAGGTTCCCTTTGAATGGTGGGGGGTCTCAGGTTCCTTGAAAGTAGCTGTGATTCCAAACATGCCTGTTGATTGTTTGCTATGCAATGACCTTGAGGATTTCCCTTGGAAGGAGGTGGAACACAGGTCTCACTTGGAGATGTTGGGTCTGCCTGGGTGGGTATGCATATCCACCCAGTCAATGGCAGCCCGTCAGGGTAATCAAGAGCCCCTGGAGCCTGGATCAGTGACCCTGGGGACCACCAAGAAGAAGGAGGGCAGGGGGCGTGGGAAACCGGCCCCAGGAGTTCCCACAGTCGGGGAGGAGGCGAAACCTGAGAGTGACAACCCAGAGCCTACAGTTGAACAGGTGGCTGAACTGGGGGAGGTCCCTGAGCTGTCGCAGTGGCAGCAGGAAGGTGGGCCCACCAGGGTAGCATTCTGTGCAGCACAGAAGACATGCCCTACTTTGGAGGGTTTGCAGCAGCAGGCTGCAGACCAGGCTGCTGGCAAGGAGCCAGGATCACACCTGATCTATTGGGAGGACGACCTCCTGTATAGAGAGCCTAAGGTTCCTGAGCCTGGGTCAGCCCGTGTGCTGGTGGAACCGCAGTGCTTCAGGGCCTTCCTACTGGGGTTAGCTCATGATGTGCCTTTAGCTAGACATTTGGGACAGGACAAGATCTTTGAGAGGCTTGTCACCCACTTTTACTGGCCCCTACTGCACAGGCACTCAGATGCACATTGCAGGTCTTGTCAGACATGTCAGGCAATTGGCAAGAGTGGGAGAATTGTAACGCTCACCTCAAGCCTTTGCCTGTTTTCAGTACTCCCTTTGAGAGGGAAGGCATTGACATTGTGGGGCCTCTGGATCCCAAGACAGCCATGGACAACAGTTTTATCCTGGTCTTGGTGGACCATGCCACCCGGTACCCAGAAGCCATTCTGTTGAGATCAATCACTTCCCCTGTGGTGGGTTGTGCTTTGAAGGGGGTGTTTACCCGCATGGGGTTCCCCAAGGAAGTGGTATTTGATAGGGGTACCAACTTCATATCCATGTATATGAAGTCTCTGAGGAAGGAGTGTGAGGTAACCTACAGGTTCACCACCCCTTACCACCCCCAAAGTAATGGTCTGGTTGGGAGATTCAACTGCACCTTGAAAGGCATGATCATGGGCCTGTCAGAGCCCTTGAGGTGGAAGTGGGACATCCTCTTGCCATGCCTTTTGTTTGCCTACAGGGAGGTGACTCAGAAGGGAATGGGTTTAGTCCCTTTGAGCTGATTTATGGCCACCCTGTAAGGGGACCTTTGATTCTGGTTAAGGAAGTTTTGAAGAACGCTCCTAGTAAACCCCCCAGGATGTATTCAGTTACATGCTGGCTTTGAGACACCAGACTGCCCGCTTCAGCAGTCTTGCTCAGGAGAACCTGGAAGCAAGCCAGGAGGTCATAAAACTCTGGTATGACCAGAATGCTACTCTGGTTGAGTTTCAACCTGGACAAAAAGTGTGGATGATGGCACCGGTGGAGCCTAGGGTGCTCCAGGATAAGTGGACTGGGCCATTTGAGGTGGTGGAGACAAGAGTGAAGTCACCTACCTGGTAGACTTGCAGTCTCCAAGGAACCCTTTAAGGGTCCTGCATGTCCACCGCCTCAAATCTCACTTTGAGCGGACTGAACTGTCCATGCTCCTTGTGACAGATGATGGGGTAGAGGAGGAGAGTGAGCCTCTTCCTGACCTCCTGTCTGCAGGAGAAAAAGATGGGTCAGTGGAGGGAGTGATCCTCTCCCCCTCCCTGACTCAGGAGCAGCAAGGTGACTGTCGCCACATGTTGGGACAGTTTTCCTCACTGTTTTCCCTGATCCCAGGAGTCACACTCTTGTGCACACATGATGTGGATACTGGAGACAGTACACCTATTAAACAGAAAGTTTACAGGGTGACTGACAGGGTCAGGGCATGCATTAAGGATGAGGTATCCACAATACTTACCCTAGGGGCTATTGAGCACTCCAGCAGTGGTATTGGTCCCAAAGGCTGCTGCACCTGGTGCCATTCCTGGACTCAGGTTCTGTGTGGACTACCGGGGACTCAATGCGGTCAGCAAGACTGACGCACACCCCATCCCCCGAGTTGATGAGCTCATTGACCGGTTGGGAGCTGCCAAGTATCTCACTACGTTTGATTTAACATCTGGGTACTGGCAGATTGCCTTAACTGAGGGGGCCAAGGAAAGGTCAGCACTCTCTACCCCAGATGGACACTTTCAGTTTTAAGTGATGCAATTTGGGATAAAGAATGCCCCTGCCACCTTTCAGAGGTTGGTCAACCAGGTGTTGGCTGGGCTGGATGAGTTCAGTGCCGCCTACCTGGATGACATTGCTGTGTTTAGTTCCACATGGGAGGAACACCTGCAACACCACTGGAGAGTGTTAGTGGCCCTGCAGAAGGCAGGCCTCACTGTTAAGGTGAGCAAGTGCCAAATAGGGCAGGGTTCTGTGGTGTACTTAGGACACCAGGTGGGGGGTGGCCAGGTGGCACCCCTCCAGCCTAAGATTGACACAGTTATGGCTTGGGACACTCCCAAAACCCAGACTGGAGTGAGAGCCTTTTTAGGTCTCACAGGATATTACAGGAGGTTTGTTAAGGGATATGGTACCCTTGTTACCCCCTTAACTGAGTTGACTTCTAAGAAGCAACCCAGGAAAGTGATCTGGACAGAGGCTTGCCAGAATGCTTGTGATGCCCTGAAGGCTGCCATGTGCACAGCACCTGTGCTGAAGGCACCTGACTACTCCAAGGAGTTTGTTGTACAAACAGACGCCTCAGAGCTCGGTATTGGAGCAGTACTCTCACAGCTTAGTGAAGAGGGCCTAGATCAACCCGTAGACTTCAATAGCAGGAGGTTACTACCCAGGGAACGTAGGTGGAGTGCCATAGAATGTGAAGCGTTTGCTGTGTTCTGGGCACTGAAGAAGCTAAGACCCTACTTGTTTGGGACTCACTTCTGAGTTCAGACCGACCACAGGCCCCTCAGATGGTTAATGCAGATGAGGGGTGAGAATCCAAAACTGTTGAGGTGGTCCATTTCCCTACAGGGGATGGAAATTACGGTAGAACACCGTCCTGGCACAGAACACGCCAATGATGATGGTCTGTCCAGGTTCTGCCGCCTTAGTGATGAGAACTCACATGAGGTTGGGTTGTTGCTCCCCACTTTCAGCTGGGGGGGACACCTGTTAGACTTTTCATTCTTGGCGTGGTCTTCCTTAACTTTTTGCCTCCGTTCCCCAGGTTGTTGATGTGTGCTGGACTCTGATTTTACTGTTTTTGTTACTCTGGGCACTTTACCACTGCTAACCAGTGCTAAAGTGCAAGTGCTCCTTTACAAAATGTGTATGTAATTGGCTTATCCATGATTGGCATATTTCATTTACTAGTAAGCCCCTAGTAAAGTGCACTGGAGGTGCCAGGACCTATAAATCAAATGCTACTAGTGGGCCTGCAGCACTGGTTATGCGACCCACATAAGGAGCTCTGTAATCATGTCTCAGTCCTGCCACTGCAGTGTCTGTGTGTGCAGCTTTAACTGTAAATTCGACTTGGCAAGTGCACCGACTTGCCAGGCCTAAACGTTCCCTTTCCCTATATGTCAGACATCCCTAAGGTAGGACCTAGGTCGCCCCAAGGGCAGGGTGCAGTGTATGGTTAAGGTAGGACATATAGGTGGCCATTACAACCCTGGCGGACGGTGTTAAAGTGGCGGTAAAACTACCAACAGGCCGGCGGGAAACAAATGGAATTACGACCGTGGCGGAAACCGCCAACATAGACAGCCACTTTAACACTCCGACCGCCAAGGCAGTACAAACAAACACCGTGGCGGTAACCGCCAACAGACAGGCGGAGGACAATGTACCGCCCACAGAATTAAAACAGTCCAATCCGCCACCTTTTCCGGGGCGGATTCACCGCAAACAAAAACATGGTGGAAACAGGACTTGGAAGGGGAAACGCTCACCTCTACACGCCCCACGAGGAACCAGGACGCCATGGAACCCGAGCTCCAGATTCTTCCAGCCTTTATCTTCCTGCTCCTCTACCAGGAGCACCAACGCTGGCGGCAAAGACCACGGTGAGTACTGCACCTACGACACAGGGGAGGGGGGAGGGAAAAAACAGGGACACACACACGCAACACGCAAAACCACCACCCCCACCCTCACCCAAGACAACACACACACTAATACATCATGATACATTACAGTTACACCCCCCAACCGCCCCTGGAAGGATGCAAGGACAAAAGGAAATGAGTTGAATGATTGTAATATATTCAAATACAGTAATCAAAAATATATACATATATAAAGATATGTACACTATAAACAAATATATACACCAAGAATACAAGTCCAAGGTATTCCACTATCATAGTCCGTGGACCACTGGGCCCAAAAGGCATCAGTGAGGCCTACACATGATACCCGAACAAGACAGAGAGAACACTGATGGGGCATTAGATAGAAAAAAACAGGCACCTCAGGGGGAAGGGAAGGGGAGGCACCTCAGCCGGATGAGTGCACAACGCCAGATCCACGAGGGGGCTCCATGCCCGCTGTTCAATCCTGGGGAGTGCAAAGCCACAGTCTCTCAAGTCTCTACAGTGGGTGGTGTGCCCACTGTTCAATCTTGGGGAGTGCAAAGCCACAGTCTCTCAAGTCTCTACAGTGGGTGGTGTGCCCACTGTTCAATCCTAGGGAGTGCAAAGCCACAGTCTCTCAAGTCTCTACAGTGGGTGGTGTGCCCACTATTCAATCCTGGGGAGTGCAAAGCCACAGTCTCTCAAGTCTCTACAGTGGGTGGTTTGCCCACTGTTCAATCCTGGGGAGTGCAAAGCCACAGTCTCTCAAGTCTCTACAGCAGGTGGTTGGCCCACTGTTCAATCATGGGGAGTGCAAAGCCACAGACTCTCAAGTCTCTACAGTGGGTGGTTTGCCCACTGTTCAATCCTGGGGAGTGCAAAGCCACAGTCTCTCAAGTCTCTACAGTGGGTGGTTTGCCCACTGCTTAATCCTGGGGAGTGCAAAGCCCCAGTCTCTCAAGTGGATAACATTCTCCACTGGTTCTGGAGGGGGCTTTGTGCCCAGAGTGCTTTATCCTGCCAAGGACAGAGGTAGTGGATGCCTTTCTCCACTGGTTCTGGAGGGGGCTTTGTGCCCAGAGTGCTTCATCCTAAGGACAGAGGTAGTGGATGCGTTTCTCCACTGGTTCTGGAGGGGGCTTTGTGCCCAGAGTGCTTCATCCTGCTCATGGCGGCCTCAATAGCGTCGGAATCTTTGGCGCTCACTGGCCTGCAGTGCTTGTTGCGGCGGTGTCCTGGGCAGCGGTGCTTGTTGCGGCGGTGTCCTGGGCAGCGGTGCTGGTGGTGGCGGTGTCCTGGGCAGCGGTGCTGGTGGCGTGGGTGTCCCTGGAAGCGGGGCTGGTGGCGGTGGTGTCCTGGGCAGCGGGGCTGGTGGCGGCCGTGTCCTGGGCAGCGGGGCTGGTGGCGGTCTTGTCCGCCGTGCAGATTTTCCCAGACTTGCCCGTTTTACTGTGCCCCTTCCCCACCTTGGATGGTGGCGCAGCTGTCTCCACACTCCCAACTGTACCCCTGGGAGCAGCTTTGGTGGCTGATTTCTTTCCTCTCTCCCACCGGGCACGGGCCAACTTTTTGTGCTTTATAGGTGGGGGACTGTCCGTGCTCTGGCTCCGTGCCACACTGGCTGCCCTGCTGCCTGGCGCACTCCAGAAGCCGGTTACTACTGGCACCACTGGTCCCGCAGATGTTGTGGCTGAGGTGCTGGCTTGGGACCTGGAGAGGCGGGCCCTAGGAGACTGAAGGGGTGGGGGAGGTGAGGGAAAGAGGTCATGGTTGGACAGGAAAAGTTTTCCGGGAACACTGGGACGGGTAGATGGAGGGGGTTTGGGAGTGGAGGAAGAGGTAGTGGTTGTAGGAGGTGTGCGTTTGGTGACTTTGGGTGAAGGTGCATGGGCTGGAGGCTGTCGTGAGGTGGATGGCTGTTGGGTGGGTGTGTGGCTGCGTTTGTATACCTTGGGAGGTGGGCTCACAGACACACTGGTAGAGGACACAGGGGATGTGTGAATGGTAGTGGGGGTGGTGACTGCACGTGAGCGGGGTGTGGTGGTGGGTGTGCTGGTGATGGACATAGTGGCTGAAGATGTAGTGCATGCAGGTGTGAGTGGAGATGAGACATGGAGGGAGGAGGGAGACGAGGAGGAGGGGGACACAGTGGAGGCACTGGATGTTGGTGTGTCTGCATGCGTATGATGCTTGCGTGAGTGTCTGTGGGATGTGTGGTGCTTATATTTGCCAGAGCTTCCCTTGTGTGTTGAGGTGTGTGCATGCTGGTCTGATGGTGTGCTTGGGATAGGATGAGGTACAGGGGTTTGGGTCTGGGTGGAGGAAGTTGGAGGGGGAGGCTAGAGACAGGGACAATGGCTGCCATCAGTGCTGAGGCCAGAGTCTGAAAAGCTCGCTGATGGGCTGCCTGACCAGAATGAATGCCCTCCAGGTATGCATTGGTTTGTTGCAACTGCCTCTCTACACCCTGGATGGCATTCAAAATGGTAGACTGCTCAACAGGGAGGGACCTGAGGAGGTCAATGGCCTCCTCACTGAGGGCAGCAGGGGTGACAGGGGCAGGGGCTGAGGTGCCTGGGGCTAAGGAGATGCCCACCCTCCTGGATGAGCGGGCATGGGACACACGCTGAGGGGCTGCTGGGAGGGCGGTGCTGATAGGGGGGTGGCGGCTGTACTTGTAGATGTGGGAGGCACAGATGGGCCCACCAGAGCAAGGGAGCTCCCATCACAGGAGGAGTGCGTATCGCTGGTCTCAGCTCCTGCCCCCGCAGTGGAGCTCCCCTCACCCTCAGTCCCACTGGTGAATTCAGACTCCGTTGTGTCGCCCTCCAGGGCCATGTGGGATGCAGCTCCTTCCTGCTCCATTGCCACTGCTCCTCCGCCTGATGATGCTAATGCACACAAGAACAGGGAGACCACAAAAAGTGGGAGGAAGACAGAAGAAAGACATGTTGAGTGCATGCACTACCGCTACCGTTGGCGGACACTACAGACGCAGAAGCCCCCTGCACTACGCCGTGCACTTGGAGTTCCCTAATCAATCCCAGGGACATGGGTTACAAGGCTATGCCTGATTGCTGCACACATGGATTTCACAGGAGCCTGACTAGGTGTAGTTGTCACTGTACACAGGTGGGGTGGGGTGCCAGGACCTTGCCTACTAAACTCGCCCTACCCTAGGGGACCCCACAGCCCACCTCCCCCACCCAGACACCTCCAATGTGCGCTGAATCAGCCGAATGAAAGTGTACTCACCCCCTTGTGGCTGCTGTGATGCCCTGAAGCGCCCATCCAACTCCAGATACGCCACATCCAGGAGCCTGAACATCAGGGGGGTCATAGTGCGACAGGCACCCCTTCCACGTTGGGAGGCCATCCCCAGCTGGGCCTCCGCCGTCTTCTTGCTCCAGCGGTGAATGTCCTCCCATCTTTTCTGGCAGTGGGTGCTCGGTCTGTGGTAGACCCCCAGGGTCCAGATTGCCTTGGCGATGGCACGCCAAATGTCCTTCTTCTGGTGGGCACTGACCTACAGGAATAGTACAGGGGAAAAGGAGAAGATATTACGGTCCGCACCGTCACAGTCATTGGCCCGCATCCCTACCCTTTCCATGACGCACATGCACTCACCGTCGTTTCATGCACACCTCATTCTCACCCCCCCTATCTTTTCATACACACCACTCCACACAGGCATTGCCCATACAGCATGCTCACAGTGTACTTACCTGTTTGTCTGGAGGACCGTAGAGTAGCATGTACTGGGGGAGGACCCCATCCACTAGTTTCTCCAACTCCTCCATGCTGAAGGCAGGGGCCCTTTCCCCAGACACACGAGCCATTGTCTCTTCCAGACTGAGGTCACAGCAGCACTTGCAGTGTAGGTCCTCTCCTGTCGAAGATCAGGTATCAAGTGATTGATCAGAGAGAAAATGGCGGTCACATCCACGGCGGTGCATACCGTCACCGCCGGCGTACATCGTCATTGGCTCCTGGGACCCATAGGGTCCAATGTTAAGCAATGCAGGATTGCACCGGCGGTCTTCGACCGCCTACCGCGACGGTGTATAGCGCAGTTACCTCACATCCCTTGTCCCACTTTACAGGTCAGGCAGCCGCCATTTCAAGGGCCCACATAGCATTAATTTGGACTGCGTCATACATATCTAGGCCTTTCTTAAACACTAATACAGGCATATGTCGATTTGCTAATATTTTCCAATTAAGCTGTGTTTACCTACCTCAGAGTTGGTTTACTCTCTGCTCGCTGTTCTCCTCCATAGGCACCGTCCGCTGGGGCATGTGAGGAGATGGCGGCATCCTCCGGTGTACAGACCGCTGGTGGACCTGTCGACAATGGAGGAGCGACATGTGATCATCACCTACAGACTTGATCGTACCACAATCCTGGAACTGTATGCCCAGTTGGAGCCAGACCTGATGTCAGCTATCCGCCATCCCACAGGAATCCCCCCTCAGGTGCTGTCAGTACTCCATTTCCTAGCAAGTGGGTCTTTTCAAACTAAAGTGGCCATAGCATCAGGGATGTCCCAGCCTATGTTTTCCAACGTGTTGTCCAGAGTGTTGTCTGCCCTGCTGAAACACATGTGCAGCTATATCTTTTTCCCTCAGGTGGAGGATTTGCCTTCAGTGAAAGGTGACTTCTATGCCCTGGGACATATCCCCAACATCATAGGTGCCATTGATGGGACACATGTGGCCTTGGTCCCCCCCGCAGGAGTGAACAGGTGTACAGAAACCGGAAGAGTTACCATTCGATGAATGTGCAGATGGTGTGTTTGGCAGACCAGTACATCTCCCATGTGAATGCCAAATTTCCTGGCTCAGTGCATGACGCTTATATTCTACGGAATAGCAGCATCCCTTATGTGATGGGGCAACGCCAGAGGCACCGTGTGTGGCTATTAGGTGAGGACATGGACCCAATACAGTGTGACTAGGTGTCTGGGTCTGGGGATGTCCCTATGAGTTAGTGTGTGTCTAACAGTTGTCCCTCGACATTTGCAGGTGACTCTGGTTACCCCAACCGGTCATGGTTACTGACCCCAGTGAGGAATCCCAGGGCAAGGGCAGAAGAACGCTACAATGATGACCATGAGCGAAATAGCAGGGTTATAAAGCGGACCTTCGGCCTCTTGAAGGCTAGGTTCCGGTGCCTCCATATGACAGGTGGTTCCCTATTCTACTCACCAAAGAAGGTGTGCCAGATCATCGTGGCCTGCTGTATGCTTCACAACTTGGCTTTGCGACAACAGGTGCCTTTTCTGTAGGAGGATGGTCCAGATGGAGGTGTTGTGGCAGCTGTGGAGCCTGTGGACAGTGAAGACGAGGAAGCAGAAGAAGAGGACAGAGACAACAGGAACACGGTGATCCTGCAATACTTCCAGTGAGACACAGGTAAGAAGACAACACTGCCTGCTACATCTGATTTAATTCTACTACCTCTCATCTGTCTGTCATTTTTACCCAGTGTATGGTCACTGAGTTGTCACTTTCCCTTACGATTTCACAGATGTTGGTCCCACTGTGTGACATCTGCTTTGTTTCCACATGGACTCGAGCTGTGTGACATAGGTATGTTGACATTACATTTGATATAGCATTTTGCCACTTATTGCTAATACACATTTTCGAAAGCACAGACAGACTCCTGATTGTTTTGTGATTTAAGGGTGTTTATTTAAGTGCTCAATAGTGGAGGGGGTTGTAAAATGGCCAGGGATGATGGTGGAGGAATGTCCATGGCAGAGCCAGTCTATTAGTCTCATAGGTGCATTGTCCAAAGGGGCATAGGAAGTGGAGCTAGGGCAGTGTAAGTATGGACAGGGTGACTAAGTGGGACAGAAGGATGACAATCAGGGTGGTCTCATTTCTTGGCTGGGGTCTTGGCATTGTTCTCTCTCTTTGTCCTGGATCTCAGGGACCGCTTGCGGGGTGGTTCTCCATCTGCAGGGGGTGGGGTGCTGGTGTGGTGGTCCTGTGGCGGTGCCTCCTGTCCACTAGCGCCGGCGGAGGTGGTGGGCAGTTCATCATCCAGGCTAGTGTCAGGGGCCCCTTGTTGTGCCACAGTGTCCCTCCTGGTGTTCGCGAGTTCCTTCAGCACCCCTACAATGTTGCCCAGGGTGAAATTGATAGATTTGAGTTCCTCCCTGAACCCCAAATACTGTTCCTCCTGCAGCCGCTGGGTCTCCTGAAACTTGGCCAGTACCGTTGCCATTGTCTCCTGGGAATGGTGGTAGGCTTCCATCATGTTGGAGAGGGCATCATGGTGAGTGGCTTCCCTGGGCCTGTCCTCCCCCTGTCGCCCAGCAGCCCTCCCAGTTCCCCTGTGTTCCTGGGCCTCTGTTCCCTGAACCGTGTGCCCACTACCACTGCCCCCAGGTCCCTGGTGTTGTTGGGGTGGTGGGTTAGCCTGGGTTCCCAGAGGTAGTGGACACACTGCTGATTGACGTGTACTGGGGACAGAGGTATGGGCCCGCTGGGTGGTGCTGTGCTGGTGTTTCCAGAGGGGGGAAGCTCTGTAGTGGCCTGTGCCAGTGTGAGGGGAACCGACTGTCCCGAGGTCCCAGATGGGCCGGGCTGGTCATCTTGATCCAGTTGGACAGAGCTGCTGGCATCACTGTGGGCCTCTTCTGTGGGTGTAGTGGACATATCTGGACCCTCCTGTCCGGTGACGTTGGGTAGGGGTCCTGCATGGGTGTAAAGGCATGGTTATTGTATCTGTGTGTGCCGTGGTGTGCAATGGGTGGGTGACCGTGTACCTCAGTGCTTGCATTCCTGTGTAGGACCTTGTGTGATAATGGTTTAGGGGGATGTATGGGTATGTGTAGTGGCCATGCTTTGGTGATGGGTATCCATGCTTTGGTGTTACATGCAGGGCTTTGGATGTGTGGTTTGTGATATTGGGACATACGTGAGGCGTTGGAGTGATGGGGGTGAGGGCAAGGATGGGGGTATGTGATAGCATGCAGGTGGGTGGAGGATGAAGTAGTTAAAGGTTTGACTTACCAGAGTCCATTCCTCCAGCTACACCTGCGAGGCCCTCAGGATGCAGTATAGCCAAGACCTGCTCCTCCCATGTAGTGAGTTCTGGGGGAGGAGGATGGGGTCCTCCGCCAGTCCTCTGAACCGCAAGGTGGTGTCTTGAGACCACGGAACGCACCTTCCCCAGTAGGTCGTTCCACCTCTTCCTGATGTCATCCGTGTTCTTGGGTGCTGTCCCACTGCGTTGACCCTGTTCACGACTCTTCGCCATAGCTCCATCTTCCTAGCTATGGTGGTGTGCTGCACCTGTGATCCAAATAGCTGTGGTTCTACCCGGATGATTTCCTCCACCATGACCCTGAGCTCCTCCTCAGAGAAACTGGGGTGGCTTTGCGGGGCCATGGGGTGGTGTGGGTGATGTGTGGGGTGGGGTGTGTTGTGATGTGTGGGGTGATATTTAGAGGTGTGTTGTGTGAGGTGCTTGGATGTTGTGTGAGTGATGGTGTTGAGTGCATGTGGATGCTAGTTTGTAGATGGTGGTGTCTCTCTCTGGCCTTCAGTCGCAATTGTTGACGTAAGGGTTTGTGGGTGATGTGGGTGTGTGTTTTATATTGTATTGGGTATGTGGAAGTGGTGTGTGTATGAGTATCAGGTGTGTGTATTTGGAATTGTCCAATGTGGTAGTGTTTTGTAAATGTGTGTATATTTTGAACGCAGCGGTGTGTACTGCCAATGGATTACCGCGGTTGAAAGACCGCTGCATGGATTCGTGGGTCGTGATAGTGTGGGCGTATTCCTCTTGGCGTAATGGTGGAGGTTTTGTTATCGCTAGTTTATCACTGACCTTTGGTGTGGCAGACTTGGTGTTTGGATTTTGGCGGATTCCGAGCTGTGGGTCATAATGACCGTGGCAGAATTCCACAGCTGTGGCGGTGTGTTGGCGGTCTTCTGCACGGGGGTAAGTGGCTTTTACCGCCAATCTTGTAATGACCCCCATAGTAATGTGTTTCATATGTCCTGACAGTGAAGTATTGCTAAATTAATTTTTCATTGTTGCAAGGCCTGTCCCTCTCATAGGTTAACATTGGGGGCTACCTTTAAATCTGATTAAAGTGTAGATTCCCTTTGGGAGCGGATGGACATGTGGAGTTTGGGGTCTCTGAGCTCACTATTTAAAAATATTTATTTTAGTAAAGTTGATTTTAAGATTGTGTGTTTGAAAATGCCACTTTTAGAAAGTGAGCATTTTTTTTGCTTATACCATTTCTGAGACTCTGCCTGTTTGTGGATTCCCTGTCTGGGTCAGTTTGACAGTTGGGCTGGTTGCACCTTACACTAGACAGAGACACAAAGGGAGCTGGGGTGTAGCCTGCATATCCTGATGAGCCATCTGTGCTAGGAGGTAGGAGAGGAGTGGTCACTCACACCTGAAAGGGCTCTGCCTGCCCTGGCACAATGCAGTCTCCAACCCCCTGGTGAGTGTCTGGGGCCTGGCCTGGGAAAGGCAGGATTTCACATTCAAAAGAGACTTTACTTTGAAGTAGGCCTACTTCAAAGGAGAAATTGGATATAAGAAGGGGACCCAAAACCACAGACTTTAGAAACACTTCTAGAAACAAGAGGAACCTCTGCCTGGAGAAGAGCTGAAGAGCTGAGGAAGAAGAGTTGCCCTGCCTTTGACTGTGCTTTGTGGAGCTATCCTGCAGTTTCTGCTTCTGCCAGAGTAAGAAGGCAAAGACTGGACTTTGTGTGCCTTCCATCTTGAGAAAAACTCTCCAAGGGCTTGATTTAGAGCTTGCCTCCTGTTGTTTGAAGTCTCAGGGACAGCAAAGACTTCTCTCTGCCAGCACCTGGAGTCTCTGGAGAGACTCCTACTCTGCCCTTTGGTGCCAATCCAGTTCCTGGGGCCCTGAAAGGAGAAGCTGGCAGCTTAAAGAAAAGGAAATCCACGCACAGAGTGACGTGCGGGGAAAAGAGCAACGCAACTCCGATCTGCGGCTGAAGAAACAACACGCCGCCGGCTCCGCAGGTGAAAATCGACACTCACCAGAAACGCAACCAAAGAATTGAGGCATGGAGCAGGAGAAATTATGTGCATTATGGCTGACGGAGGCTGGGAGATCGCAACCCGAGCTGCGTGGTTTTCGGATCATGGTGTGGCTGGATTTCCAACACAAGTACCTCTGGGCGTGTAAAAACAACGCAAGGCCTGCCCGGACCCGAGAATGCTGACCAGATTGACGCATCGCTCTCCTGCAGAGAGAAGAAACGACACGCCCGACTCAACGAAAGGAGAAACGACACAAGGTCCCACTTGTGAGTGGAATCGACGCATCGCAACCCCTTTTTGATGCACACTCTCCTGTGTGGAGTTATTTTTGATGCACCCAAGATACTTTTTCACGCTAACAGTGTTAGTGTGTGTTTTAAACTACTTAAAGACTCTTTTCTCATTTTTATTAATAAATTGACTTGTGTATTGTGGATTTCTGTCATGTTGGTCTTGTTTTGTTTCGATAAATATTTCCTAGTTTTCTAAACTTGTGCTGTGTCATTTTGTAGTGTTTTCATTAAGTTACTGTGTGTGTTGGTACAAATACTTTACACCTAGCACTCTGAAGTTAAGCCTACTGCTCTGCCAAACTACCAAGGGGGTAAGTAGGGGTTAGCTGAGGGTGATTCTCTTTTACCCTGACTAGAGTGAGGGTCCTTTCTTGAACAGGGGGTAACCTGACTGTCAACCAAAGACTCCATTTCTAACAAGTACCCAATCATTTCCAGAAACTCAGGCCAGTGAACAACAACAGCTGCAACCAGCAATAGCAGTTCCTTCCAAAGTAGGAGCACATCAGGATGTTGAGCTTTATGCAGTGGAAGCCAAAGATACCCCTCTTTCACAAGATCTACTGTATTCCAGATCTCCGATATCTTCTTCTTCAAGCCCCCCTCCTGATGATCAAAACTCCACTTGGATGCCATCTCAGTCTGAGACATGCCAGGAGAAGCAAGGAATGAAAAGAGAGGTTCCTGAAACCCAGAGAGTTCAGGATGAAGAAAAGGAGGATGACAAGTCTGACGACGAGACAGTCATCATGTATGTTAGACCAGCCCCAGTGGAGTCAAACATTACCCCAACTTCTCAACCACCACCTCCACCAGCTTCCATATTTACAAGGCACCCACAGCCACCTCATTTGAAGAAGGCACTGCAGAGAGGCAAACATCATCAAAACAACATCCACCTACCACCACTTCTTCAGACATTAGCAGTGTCCCCAGAAGCTGACCTCCCCAGTTTGGGACTTCTTTACGGTTACTGAAAAAGAGCCAAACATTGCCATATACTCCATTTGCCGAACAAGTGTTAGTCGGGGTAAGCTTGGTATAAACTATGGAACCGGAGGTCAAACAATCCATTTGAGAAAACACCACGCAATCCGCTCGGAAGCGCACTTTAGTGGGCAAATGCCTACAAGTGGTGTTAGTGAAGGTGTTGAAAGCAGGGAATCTGATCGGTTGTATGATGTAACCACGCATGCGACAACCACGCATGCGTGACAAACGTGGTCAGAACAACAACCGCATTGTTTCCATGCATGCCTTTACCATGCATGCCTTTACAATGATTTTTCATAATAATACCCCCCACTCACCCTGAGCCCTGAAACACACCCCAAAAATAAAACAACCCAACCCCTAAAAACAAAATGACCCTGACTCCTAGCCCCCACCCCTAAAAACCCGACCCCTGCCTGCCCTGACTACAAAAATTACCCCAACCCCCACTCCACCCCTAAAAACCTGACCCCCCACCCAACCTAAAAACAAAATTACCCCAACCCCCACCCCTAAAAACGCACCCTCCACTATAAATACAAAATTACCCGACCCCCAACCCTAATGACCCACCCGCCCTAAATACAAAATTATACCAACCCCACCCCGTCGCTAAAACCCGACCACATACCTGCCCTAAATCCAAAATTACCCCAGTCCCCCACCCCTGCCCCTAAAACCCTGACCCCCCACCAGCCCTGAATAAAAAAATTACTCCAACCCGCCACCCCATCCCTAAAAACCTGATACCCCACCTGCCCTAAATACAAAATTACCCCGACCACTCCAACCCCACCCCTAATAACCTGCCCCCACCTGCCCTAAATACAAAATTACCCCAACTCCCCCACGCCTAAAAACCCAACCCCCACCTGCTCTAAATATACAATTAACCCACCCCCCACCCGCCCTCACAACATAATTACCCCACCCCCAAATAAAAAATTACCCTGACCCCCACCCGCCCCTAAAAACCTGACCCCCCCAGCAGCCCTAAATACAAAATTACCACGACCTCTCGCCACTAAAAACCAGACCTCCTAAATACAAAATTACCCCACCCCCAACCCCTACCCCTAAAAAACAATATAAACCGGAACCCCGACCCTTGCCCTAAAAACCATAGTACCGATCCCGCACCCCACCCCTTAAAATAAAATAAAATAATCTAACCACCCCAACACCTTCACTCCCTGCTCCCACTCCTAAAAACTACCCCAACCCTTCCCCAGCCCCACTGACCTGACCGCGTCCTCTCCCGATGGATCTTCTTTTTTCTCTGCCTTAACCACACATGTGCGTTGTTCAGCACATGCGTGGTTAAGGCAGAGAAAAAGGCCTGCGTTGTTCAGGGAAGCATCGTTCCGCTTGCATAAACAATGCAGGCGTGGTTCCGGACACATTGTTTGGGATCTTTCCCAATCTGATCTGATCATGGTGGAAGGTGAAGGTGAAGAAGAGGGTGACAATTTTGTAAACAAATCAGCCCTGTCCCCAGCAGTGGAGTAGTATCGATGCCCACATCAGCAACATCGCAATGGCACAGGAAAAATCTGAATCAGGTTGAAACACCAAGGCAAGAATATACAGTGGCTGGTCCCCAATATGCACATTGAGCCTACCACCATCTTCTAAGTTGCCAGCGTCAGTGGCACCTGCAAAGAAAAAAATTCAGGCTACTAATACTGCCATGTTTAGGCAGGAGAAGCAGTACAAACACAACCACCCAACGGCATTTTTGTACAATGGGAAGCTGGCTAAGAGTTTCTCGTTGGACCGCCTTCCTTTTTCTTTTGTGGAAGGAGTGGGTTTTCTAGAATTTGCGGTGGATATCTGTTCCCAGTGGAAGGTTCCCAGCCGGATCTACTTCGCCAGAGTTGCTGTTCCAGCGCTATATGACAATGTGGTGGACTTGGTTGGACAAACTTTGCAGCACAGTGCTGTCCACACAATCCACCTAATGAGAGACATGTGGACCAGTTGCCAAGTAACTGATTGCATGTGCATCACTGCACACTGGATTTCTTTTGTGGGAACTTGAGAAATTATATCTGCAGGTGCTGAAGCAGCTGAAATTTTTAATGGTGCTCAGAAGCATGCACCAGTAGCTATGTTTGCCATGGAGAAATCCCATACAGCTTGAAACATCTTGGATGACTTTAACAACAAGGTCTTTGAATGGCTGCTCCCCAGAGGGCTTAAAATTGGATTTGTTGCCATGGGCAATGGCAGTAATATAGTTAAGGCCATGTCAGATGGTGACTATTTCAGGTCCCTGTGTTTGGCACACTGCATAAACATCATTGTACAGGACTTCCTCAAAAAATAACCCAGAATCAGCAACTTACTGTCCAAATGAAGAAAAATCTGCACTCCTTTTAGCCATTCTTTTAAAGCCCGCAAGCTGTTGGGAATTCTCCAGTGCGATAATAGAATGCATGCCAGTTAAAGCCCTCATACACAAGGTGCCAAACACATTGGAATTCTACTTTTTTTTTTTTAATTTACTTTATTCGGTACAAAAAGACCATAAAAGACATAAAATAAATAAATAACATACAGAATTTCACAGTCATAAAAAAGAATTCTAAAAAACATTGTTAATACATTTTCCGAGCACCAAAAGCAGCATGTATAAAATTTAGCACAGCCTGGATTATGTCCATATTTCCCAAAACGTGTAAGTGGGAGTAAGCAAGTTGGCTAGTTATAATACTGTTAGACTGGAATAGCGGACGTAAAAACCTTTTTCTTGGAAGAGTATATAAAGTGCAGAAAAGCATAAAGTGTAATGTGCTTTCAGATGTCTTTCCATTGCAGCAACAGGGAGGGAGGATCTTAAACCAGGTTCCAGCAACTGGGAATGCCACAAGATAATGTAGGGTGTTTAGACGTAGTCTTGTGAGTAGAAACCTTTGTTGCTCATGATTAATGATGGTCAAGTACAACTTCGGTTGAGGTTGTTGTGTCTCTAAGTTTGTCCGTTGGCTCATTAAACAGGAGGCTGGGTCCGTATCCTGATTTTTCTGCCAGAATATGTCTTTGACCTTCTTAATGTCCTATCTTGTTAAGGTATCTGGTTTAAGGGAAAAATCTCCTAGTCCTAATGATAGGAGAGAGAGATAAACATATCTAAGCCAGGGTATATCTAGAAATCGTGACAGAAGAAGACAGTCCTGTATCACCTTTCTACATAGAAGCGTTTCAGGCTTGGTCCAGATTTTTATCCACAATATAAGAGGTTGAAGTTTTATATAGCTGGATATGTATCTTAGACCTACTTCTTTGTGACAGAACTTTGTTGGTGTAGATTGGGGGACTGATAGTAGCCTTCTTAGAAATTTGTTTTCTATAATCTGGAGCCCTGTACAATCTGCAAGCCCCCAGACCCCAGCTCCAAATGTTGCGACGGAAAGGCATTTAGAAGTGAAGACAGTCATCATTTCCTTAACAGGTTTATGTCGTAGTCTTCTTGCAAATCTAAAAACAGCTTCAATGGTTTTTTGGAATTGAATTGAACGAGTATTAACTAAAAACTTCCAGTTAAAATCTACATCAATAGGGACCCCCAGATACGTAAAATGTGGGACCTTTAGTATCTCATGCCCATTTAAAATAATTTTTTTCGTTTTTGCTAATTTAGGACCACACTTCATGACAAATGACTTGGTTCTATTAACTTTAAGACCAAGGTTCCTCATAAAGGTATTAAAAGCATTCAATAAAATCTGGAGGCCATTCGCTGTCCTTGAAATTAATACTGCATCATCTGCATATAAAAGTACAGGGACTGGGGAGCTATTAATAACTGCAGAGTCTTTTCCTAAATTGCAAAGAAATTTCTCCAGCTCATTTATGTATAAGAGAAAGAAAAAAGGGGCAAGAACACAACCCTGTCTGACCCCTTTTTGTGAGGGGAATTTCTCTGTCAGGCCTCCCTCCCGAGAGTAACGGACCCAAGCCTCTGTACAGGCATGAAGTTTACTGAGTAATATAACTAAGTGTTTATCCACGCCCATACCCAGCATTACCTTCCACAATTTCTCCCTGCTGACTGTATCAAAGGCGCAGGAGAGATCCATGAATGCTAAGTTTATACAGCCCCTTTTGGCTTTAGTATGTTTCTGGACTATAAGTGTCAAATTAAGGGTTTGTTCGACTGTGCCCACCCCTGGGCGAAAGCCAAATTGTACCTCTGAGAGGGAGTGAGTATCAGTTGCCCATTCTTCTAGTTTATTTAAAATTACCCGGCCCAAAATTTTGACTGAACTGTCCAGCAGAGAGATTGGGCGATAGCACAGAGGGTCAGCCCTATCTCCCTTCTTAAAAATCGGGACGATGATCGCTTCTTTCCAAGAGTCTACTAGAGGGCCTAACACAGCCGACCTCATAACATTGGTTAGCAATGGGCCCCAGAAGTCTGGAAGTGCTTTATATAGGTCAGCAGGAATTCTGTCTGGACCCGGGGCTTTCTCAGATGGACTATCTTGGATTGCCTGTTTAACATCATCTACGCTTATAGTGTTACTAAAAGCCAGACTTAGCTGATCATTTCCTGCAGGTTTTAAACAATTTAGCATTTCTGGTTGGGTGTTTGTCTCTGTGGCGAAAGTTTTTTTAAAATAGTCCACCCAGGTCTTGGCTGGAATGACAGAGTCCATGGGCGTCTCATAGTTGTCGCTAAATAATGGAGAGTTAACCACACGCCAGAATGCAGTTGTATCTTTGGGTTTACTTGCAGCCATCAGTTCCTCCCACGCAGATTCACTTAGATCAACTTTCCTTTTGGCAAGAACTTCTTTATAGTTTTTCCTGGCAATCTTGATTGCTTGTAAATCTTTGGGAGATGCATTGACTGTTTTTTTAAGCTTGCTTAAAGATGAGGTGCATGCGTGGTTAAACCATCTTGGGCCATGGACTTTATTGGCTCGTTGAGGGTGTAGTTTCTCCGCCATGTAATTTGTCAGAGAGGAGAATGCCCGAATAATTTTGTGTGGGGCCTTATTTTCGTCCAGGGATGTCATAACATCTGGCCATTTATTCAAAAATACATCTCCAAATAATTTTTTGGTGTTTATCTTCCCCCATTTGATTGTAAGCCCTTTTTGGGATGAGAGCTTCATTGGAGGGTGTTGCTTCCCTCTTCTTGGATCATTTATCAGATCTAAATTAATCATAATGTATAAGGGGTTATAATCACTAAAGCAGGTCGGGGTAACCCTGAGTTGACCTGTAATAGGGGACAGTTCTCTAGAATAAATAATATAATCAATAGTGGTGTGAGTGTCCCCCCTTACAAATGTTGGTATCCCTCGGGTGGTGGGTGTGGGAAAGGAGAGGGAGTTTACTGTTATCAGAGAATTGAGGGCGTTCCCATACGGAGAGTGTTTGAAATGTTGAATGGGAATGTCATTCTCGCCAAGAAGTCCACAACAATCAAGGAGTTCTGGATCACAGAGATGGACATTAAAATCACCAACCCAGACTATTCTTATGTCCTTTTTACTAGATACTGTTACCTTATGTATTAGGGTCTCCAAACTACTGACCATGCTAGTGTCTGAGTTATCAAAGGTGTTGTTATAATAGTTGATCAGTAGTATATCATATGATTCTTCTAGTTTCAGAGATAGGGCCAAAAAAAAGGCGATATACCTGCAATACGTACTTCCGTCCCTCCAGCCTCCACAGATAAAAAGATAGCCAGACCGCCCTTAGCTCTGCCTGCATGGGCTTTGGTTGCAGGGACATAGTATGTGGTATAGCCATTAATATGTGGTGATTCTGTGAGCCAGGTCTCCTGACAACAAATAATAAGGTTTCCCGTCACTAAATCTATCCAATCGGGGTTTCTAATTTTTTATTTTAGACCTGCAACATTCCATGAAATAATCCCTAGGGGTGTCATACCCTGTATATCACGTATATTAGGGGCTCCTTTAGATTCTAGGGGGGACTGTGGGAGTACGTTTATCTCCAGAGGATCTTGCAAGAATGGCTCAGTTAGTGATTGTCAATCTAACTGCTCTAGTGAGGTCAGGGTCTCATATCTATTAGATAATGTCAAAGCAGTATCAGAGGGGTTAGAGAGACCAAGGTTACTGGGATTCTGAAACCCAGAGTAGGTTGAATCAGAGTAACGTGGGTTTGGTAACGGATGGATAAACTTAGTCAGGAGTTGGACTCTTATAGGCCCTACAGATGATCTCATTGGTGAGAGATGGTGATATAGAGCATTAACAGTCCGGGGGGTCCTAAAGTTTATTATAATACAATCCCCAGGTGATGTTTTGGGGGATGAGCCAACCCAAGGTACCCTTCTTACACTTAAGATGTCCCTATGGAAGTCAACCCGCCCTCCCGTGTGTTTTCCTACCCAATGCGTCACTTTATTCAATAGAGACATATGGGGTTCGGGATGGGTGCTTTCCAATATAGGGGCATTTTCCAAGATTAAAACATAGGGGGTACATGCCAGAGGTATCCTTGGGCAGGCTACCTGAGTACTTATAATTTCCTGGCCCCGGCGGCCTTCCCGTTTATTTATGCCCCGCTGATATTGTGGGTTTGTAGAATGTTGTGGGGCCTCTGCATTCAAGGGTTTTTGGATTGGGTTCTGAGGAGGAGATATTCTAAAATTCTGATGCTGATGAGTAGGTGGGGTTGGTAAATATTCAGAAATGGAATGAGTGTTCTGAGATTCTGCCTTTGGTGGTTCGGGTTTTAAATTTGATATAGATTCAACCTTTTGTTCGAGAGCGGCCACTTTCTCCAGAACTAATGAGCATAGCTTTTTAATGTCTCTGAGTTGGTCTTCAATTTGCAGAAAACACGTTTTGGTTGGGTCCATATTTTTATTGTCCTTTAGTTGTTTACCTATAGTGTGTTTTATTTTTTGGGTTTTAGAAGGACATTTGCTCTTGGACTTCTTAGTTCCTGATGAGGGCTCTCCAGAGCCTTCCCTATCTACAGGAAGTCCCCCTTGGTGTATGGGAGTTATTGCCGTTTGGGGGGGGATTATTTGCCTGCTTTTTTTTTAGGGTGGGCTCTCTGGGGTTGTAGGAGTGATTAAATCGATTAAATCAATTTCTGTTAATACACAAGAGTTTCTTTCCTTGATCTTGCTTGGCAGCAGTGATGCCGACGGGTTCCGTCCCCCCTCCCCAGCCTTTCCTGCTTTCTCAAGAGACGACTCTAGGGTAGCTTCTACCCTCCCTATCTCTGTCTCAATGGCACCCATTACAGACGTTAGGTAACTTGTTATTAGCCTGGGTGGGGGAGCCTCCTGGGTGGATTCCCTACCCCCATTATCTCCCTTACGTTTTCCCATTTTGACAGGCTAGTCCATCTCCCTTACGTTTTCCCATTTTGACAGGCTAGTCCCTTTGTCCAAAATAGGGCACTGTAAGTTACTTTAACAGATATATCAGAGTCAAATCCCCGGACTGGGGGAAAAAAAAATAGAACCAGATTATAATCAGGCGCTAGTTGGTTCAAATGTCCAGTCACAGCCTTTAACCACACCAAAACCACTGCAGTTAAAGAGTTATAAGCCTGACTTATACCTTGTGCGTAAACCACCTAAGTCAATCCTTGCGTGAGGGGGGGAGCGTCCTTCAACTAGTAATCAGTGCTCCTTCACAGCAGACCCTCTTTTATTTTAAAGAGTAATCACCGGCACAGTACCTTTAAGCAGCCCTGTCCAATGGGCTAACTGATCCAGACTTCTTTTGGGTGGATGTCAGGGGGGTGGCCCTGCCCTGCCTCTTCCTGGCAATGACGGGCGGCGGGAGCGCGGTAAAGTTTTTAAAGGGCTCCTGCCCCTCCTCCGGCCACACAGCGCTTCCTCTTCTACTTATTACATGTTACAACATCTGTTTGAGCAGCACAGACTGATCAATGAATATGTCATGCAAAGAGGGGATGCAACTGTGAAAGGCATGATCATTGACATGGACCAATGGGGCCTGGTCAAATGCCTGCCAGAGATGCTGCTTCCTTTTGAAATTTTCACATGGGAAGTCAGCAAAGAGGACTGTACCATGAGCCAGGCTATCCCTTTGCTGCATATGCGGCGGAAACAGGTAAAGGAGTTGTCTGAAACGTATACAGGTGTGGATAAAAAAACAAATGCGCAGGAGTTGATGGAGACCTTAATCCTTCGCTTATCTGTTAATATAAGGCTGTGAAGAGACATTGCATCAGCCAAACATTACATCTGTGCCACAATTCTTGACCCATGGTACAAACAATTACTGGCCACTTTCATTCCTTTTTCTGCCAGGGATGTTTCAAACTACAAGACATGGATTGCTCAGCAAGCCATGGACCTAGAAAAAGAACAGCTGAGAATTAGAGGCCCACTCACGGGCAGAACATCTGAGGTGCAGCCTACAATGTCCGTAGAGCCTGCAGACCGTGCTGTTGGCTCACAGCAGCCAAAATCAACACCAGCAACAACAACAGGAACAGGAGCAGCAGCCCCAAAATCTGCATTTGATTGGTTTCTAAAGGGAGGGTTTAAGTCCACTGCAGAGGCAAAGGCAAAAGAGCTCGAGCAAGGTGGAACACCAATGACTACTGAGAGGATGGTCCAGGCCTACCTGGATGACCCAACGGAGGTCTATTTCAATCAAAACCTATTGGTGAATTGTTATAGGAAGAGGCACCAATGGCCATCGATCAGCAGCTGGCACTAAAGTATCTGGCTTGCCTGTACCCAGTGTTTCTGCTGAGCATGTGTTTATTGCAGCTGGTGTTGTCACAGTGAGAAGGATCAGTCTCTTGCCCCAAAACGTCGAGAGATTGACCATGATCAAAATGAATCAGCACTTTGTACCACCAAATTACAGCATACCTGAAGTACAACAGGAGGTGGATGAGGGTGATGATTGGTCGGACTCAGGTCATGGTAGTGTGTCAGTTGACCAACTTATGGGTGCACCAACTGAGTTTGAGGACACACTCTACTCCCCTGACTAGACCTGGGGCACCATAGAACTTTCTACTTTTGATTAACTGCTTTGAGGAAAACAATAGATAGCTGGGGGAACCTAATTATTTTATATTGTTTGTTTCTGTCTAAATCACTAATGAAACACAACAGTTTCAGCCACATGTATGGCAGAACTGGAGTTGGAACAGTGTGCATTGAAGAAGCCCCCAAATCCCCCAAAATCACTTCAAGGAGTTTTGAGAGACAATGCCTGCCTCCATTCTGTGTCTATCCTTCCTTTTTGTCTACTAGCAGGACTCCCCGAGATAGTTGATTTACAAATTACTGGACAATGTGTGTTTCATTTCCTGAATCAAAGAGGATCAGCAATGTGCAAATATGCTATGCTTGATTGGAACAGGTAAGTAATGCTATACGCCTCAATGATTGATGTGAGGGATACTTGTTTCAATGTTGACACTTCAGATCGTTCATGTGACTCATATCTAGTGGTGGGATATAGTGAGGGTGGGTGTTTATATTGTTTATAATATTACGCTGGATTGTGTTTGTTCCATAATAGATTTACAATTGCATGAAAATAATAATGGGTGATAACTTTTTTTTTCTGAAGGTGATTTTTTTTCCCTTCCTCTTTGACACTTAGCGAAATTTGTTTGCTGGCTTTTTCTGTGCTTTGCCATCTGCTCCACATTTGTCAAAAAAGATCCAACCAGTACATTTAGCTAAGAAACTGAATTCTAGTCCAGAAAAAAAAACGACTTAATGTTTCTCTTATTGTTAAACACAGCTATGCGCTACAGGTTGCTCTATCTCGATTGGGTCGGGAGACTGTGACTCTCGGTAGCAGTTGGTATGGCGTTGCAAATAATAATCTTTAATCATAGTCTGGAGGATGATGTAAGAAATCAGAGTGTTATTTGTCAACTTAAACAACTGCCAAGAGAGGAAAGTTATCAACTTTATGGAAATCCACATGGATGAATTGAGGATGAGTCCAAGAGGCCTACTCCAATCTGTGGACTGGTGGTAAGAGGTGCGTCAAATGCTTGATTTGGAAAATTCAGTGCTGGTGTGTATTTCTGCTGACTGGGTCAAACCTGATACATGCTGACACTTGTCTGTGACTGTTGGTTGTTGTAATCGCTCTCACTTAATTGATCGCAAATCAGTCTTAAAATGAATTATCACAAAGATCTTTGCTCTTGCTCCGCCACCTCTGAGTGTTCTTGGTGCACGACTACTCATAAAGCTTACCTTCCATTCCTTCCTTCTTGATTCCACAATATCATGATGTCATGATGTAATCATTTCTGTTTTACAATCGGCAAGCCATCTCTTCTTCTGCAGCATAACACTCCTGCTTATCTTATCGGACCTCTTCAGGCAGGCACCCAAGAAGATTGACTGGGGAATCCAAGAACATTGCAGACGCACCACCCAATTTGGCAAAACAGACTAGTATAATTTTTCTTTCAGTATTCATTTAATAGAACTGTGTGTGTTAGCTTCACCCCAACGTTAATTATATGTACTATTTTGTGAGCGTAGATGACTGAACATTATTAGATGTATGCAAATTGAGTCTCACTTGGGCTGATAGAATTTAAAGTTATATGTGTCATACATATTTATGTTTTTCTATTCCTCCCACAGCAAACTGCTAATCATTTCCCAGATGATCATTTTCCAAACGAATATTGTGTTTGTGTAGTGTTTATTTCTTTGTCACATCTTTCCCAAAATCCCTTTCCTTTCCATTCATCAAATCCCTAACCATTTTTTGAGGTGTTACTTAATACTTTACACCATTGATTAATCACACACTTGGTGGGGCGATATGTGGTAGAAGTAACCTCAACTCAGTATGCAGGTTCTTTTGAGTTCACCAAGGTGGAGTGGGACCTCACTTCCGATGCCTTCACTGTTAGTGTGCTAGCATGCTAGTACTACACCACCATGGTACCTTGAGAAACCATGCAGCCCGCCCTTCATCCATTCAGGTAAGATAATTATAGAGCATTGTTGTACTTTTAGTTTAGGAAATGTAATTGGCAATGGCAAATCTCTCCGTCTCACTCCTGTGGGTCAAATTTTGCAGAATGCACTGCAGAGACAAGGAGAGTATTAGGACAAGGTTACCTAACCTCATACATAATTGTTATACACTATCAGCAGATGTGTAAAACATGCTGTGCAAAAAGGAAAAGTCCTACAAAAACCCATTTCCACCCCTTCAACCCACAAGTCCCACCCACCAAAATAAAAGGATAAAAAAGGGGCAGAGGAGGGCACTAAAGGAGGGCCAGGATTCTTCTGATGAGCCCCTCCATACATGCCTGAAGGGCCTCTAACTGCGCCAGCCTCGGAAGGATGCGGCTTTGGAACACAATCTCTGAGTAGGGGGTAGCAGGGATGATACGATGGCGGGCAGTTGCCCTAACACTGTAGTGGAGGTGTTACTGGGCTGAAGGTGCTGGGGTCTGGCTCGGACACTGAGTACTGACAACAACTGCTGCCGCCTCATCGTCCTCTTCCTCAAGCATCACCAGCCGCTGGTATGAGCCCGTATGGCCTCCATGTCATCCACCGCAGCCGGGCTGCTATTTCCTGCCATGATGGTGGACCAGCAAGAATAGCTATATCAAGAAAGAAAAAAGAGCAATTGTAAACAATGCTCTGCGCAAAACACTTGTTTAAAATTATCTAGTGTAGTGGCACAATAGCAGTACATTTGGTGGTCACCTCAGGACATTAAATTGTAAGGTGAGAACTGTCACAGCCATAATATGCATTATGAAGTACAAGTATTCTTCTCTCTCCTGCTGTGCTACATTAATGGTGGCTTTGCTAGCTCGGCTGGCACCCTAGTCGTTCTCTTTACTATATGCAGCTGGGGCAGCTGTTCTAGAAAATTATTTTATTCCAATGGCCCTGTTCTTCTTTGTGCCTGGACTACAAGGCTAATGAATAGTAAGAATGAAACACCTCTTATAGTATAATACAATCAATCATGCAGACATCCTGTCTGCCATAAGTTGGTGGTGGGAATAGCAATACGCTGCAATACGGAGAAAGGATTAAGGAATGTGATATAGATTGTATTTGGCACATTTGCATCGTCACAGGTTAGCCCATTCAGGAAATTCAAGGCACTTACTTATGAACTACTTTACTCACTGTCCTCATGCCCCTCCTCCACCACACTTTGTAATAACTACTTTAAAAAATAACAATACATTTGCTTTGCTGTAAAGAAAGGAATCTGCTTAACTTACTCAACTGCAGGGTAAGGTAGAGGTGATTAAGATGGGTAGGTAGAGTACACACTTTACTTTATTTCCCCATGCAGTTTTCCTGCAGCCAAAACAGCTGAATAGAATTACACCAAACTTGTCAGAAACCTAAAACATATTCTATAATGTGTGCTGTTTGTGTAGATCTGTTCAGTAGTTTTTGAGTAATTAAGGTAATACATGCATGCATATCTCACACCACAGCACATCCATGGAGCCAATAGATCAAAAAATAAGATTTGATTTGCTGCCACCACATCAACAAATATCTGGTGGCAGACATTTTAGTACTCAGTCCTCTCTCCTGAGAAAATAAGTAAAGTATGTAGAGTGGCAGGTTAGGAATACCCTGCACCTCGTGACCTGGTGGGGAGGTCCCTTAGGGCCCCCGGAGACAAAATGTATTACCTCTTTTAATTTGACTGCTAATTTGTGCACTGCAAAATTACCTCACATATTACATCACTCATGACATGTTATATTACATCATTGATTACAACAGAAATGGCATAATTAATGACAACACTATGGGGGTCTTTACGATCTCGGCGGGAAAACCCGCAGAGATCGACGCTGACATCAACAGAAGACCACCAGTGCGCAGAACCCCCTGCCGGCCATATAATAAACATCCAACTGGGCCAGCGGGCTGAAACAGTGTTTCTGCCAGCCGGCCCAGCTGGATGCAGGGCCTGAAAATTGGCGCCAGCTCCAAATGAAGCAGCCGGCAATGTAGCAGTGCGGCAGGTGCAGCAGCACCCATCGCGCATTTCACTGCCTGCAAATAGGGCAGTGAAATGCACGACAGGTCTGTGGATGGGGGCCACTGCACTGCCCAAGGGGGGCCCCAGGTCACTCATTCCACCAGGCTTTCCCTGGCAGTGCAAACAAACTCAGTGCTGCCCAGTCGGATCAGAAACGCCGCCACCGCTAGGCTGCCTGGTGGCAGAAGCCTGGCAGTGGCAGTGTTTCAGACATGGCAGTTCACCCACGTTCATTATATGGCGGTGTGGCGATTACCGACACCGCCAGCATGGCGGTCTAGACCACCATGTTCATAATGAGGGTCTATATCTGGTGGGGCACGGGTTACAGTTACCTAGGGCCAGTTACTCGCCTTAACTGGTACATTTCAGTAGTTTGAACAAGTATGTTTTAACCTATTTATAATGTCCCTTTAACCTCGGGTTTTGCCTGTGAATATATCATAATCAAATGTTTGTATTTAAGTGTACATCATATACATTTGAGTATATGTTGCTGCAACGTCAGTGGACACTGTTAAAATCACATTATGGTGGTCATTACAACCTCGGCGGTCTTTTAAGAAGATCGCCATGCGGAAGACCGCCAGTAGTGGCGGTTTGCCGCTCGCCGTATTAAGACCGTTGGCTGCCCTCTGTCGTTTTTCCGATGGAGAGCCGCCAACAGCCATACTTGCAGGCGGCGGGGAAGTGGAAGTTGCTCCACCTCCACCGCCACGGCAACAGAACACCGCTGAGCTAATCACGTCCTGTGATTCTGCGCGGCAGTGTTCTGTTGGCGGTGATGTGTTGGCGGAGCTGCCCCCATGGCTCCCGTCCCCTCCCGGCGGATCGACGGAACAGGTAAGTCGATCGTCCGTTAGTGGAGGGGGATGGGGGAGTGTTGTGTGTTGTGTGGGTGCACGGGGGTGTGCGTCTGTGTATGTAGGGGGGGTGTGTGAGTGCGTGTATGCTTGCGGGGGTGTTGCGTGTTTCGGAAATGTGTGCGTGTCTGTCTGTATGTATGTCTGTATGGATGTGTGCGTGAATGTGGGTGTACGTGTCTGAGTGTGTGTGTGGATGTTGGCATGTATGTCGGTGTGTGTGCGTGTATGTGTGTTGGTGGTGCCTGCGTGCGTGCCGGGTGTGTATGTGTAAGGTAATGTAGGGGGTCGGGCGGGGAGGGGGCCCCTGCCACCTTTGGGGGTGGCAGGGGTGGTGGGGGGTGTAGGGGAGGGAGTCGGGGTGGGGGAGACCCCTATCAGTGCCAGGGAAGGTATTCCCTGGCACTGATAGTGCTTACCGCCATGGATTTCATGGCCGTTCCTTCCGCTGGAAATCCACGGCGGTAAGCCAGGTCACAATACCGGCGGCAGTATTGTCACGGCCGCCGGGCTGGAGACCCAGGTCTCGAGCCCAGTGGTCGTCTCCGCCCTGGCGGGTGGAACGGGGAAGCGGCGGATGACCATGGCGGTAACCGCCATGGTCATAATATTACAAAAAAGACCGCCAGCCTGTTGGCGGTCTTACCGCCGCTTTAACACCGTCCGCCAGGGTTGTAATGACCCTCTATATGTTGCACAAGTAAAGTGGATTTCATTTTGTAACTCTTGTTATGTGCAGTCAATATTTCTCAAATACATCCAGTGAAACTAAACTTCAATTAATTAATTTGCAAACCTTTAATGCAAAATACCTAACTCATTCAGAAAGGTGATACAAACACTTAAATTGGTTTACCTTGTATATACACACACTCACTGGGCCCAAAAGCAATTTTTCAAAGCTTTACTATAGACTGTAGTCTACAGATAATGCAGCACATGATGGATTATGTGATAAGTGTGGAAAATTCATAAAAACGCAGAAAAGCTTGTGACTGCAAAATCGCACAATGCCAGTGGTCCTGACTACAGTCAGGGCCACTAGGAATATGTAGCAATGGTTGACCAAATTATGCACAAGTATTATCTACATAAGGTGGCAAGAATAGCTAAATTATGGGGTATCATGTGGCACATTCTCTGCGTTATTTTGGCCCATGTGTGCTAGAATCAACCTTTTTGCTTAAATCGGTAAATTATTCTCCAAATATTGGGCAAATGTGTTGAGTCTATAATTATGTCATAAAGAAGTAGTCACAGAACTGTATAAATTGACTGTTGCTGATTATTGGTCCTGTTTTATCAATACTCTGTTCAAAAAATGTAAACAAAACTGAAACAGAATAATTCAACAATCTCTCCGTTCTAGGTATAAAATGTTTATAACAACCTAACAGATTTTTTTGCTGAATTTTTGGCTGAAGCACTGTTCTTATTTACTGATGACAACCAAATGGAATAATCCTGTATTTCACTTTCTCTTTTCGAATAACAGTTCTTAAGGTCTCATTTGTGAGGCCCTAGCACAACCAGGGCATCACTTTTTATGTGACTCAGGTGGATCTGCACTATTTTCCATATTTGCAAGGCAGCGTTGAGCCGCCTTGTAAATATGGCCCCACCCCCAGATGGAGTTTTCTGAGGCAGAGGGGCGTGCAAAGGATGTTACTGTGGGCCTTCCACTGCAACACCCATTGCATTTTGATGCTTCCCCAGATTTATGAGGATTTGTAAACCTGAGGCAGCCCCAAAAACTACCACCCCAGGGGTGGCATCATCATAGCGCTACAAGGAGAAATACTTTTATATCTCCTCATTTTTGCTTTTCCAATGTGTGCTGCATTCTGCAGCACACATAGGAAAGGCAAATCGCCATTATTGATTGTTTATGTGCAGGAAGGAAAACCTTCCTGCATGTAAACAATCATTCCCTGAAACTCAAGCACCACTGCACTATGGTGCAATGTTGCCTGCATTGGCGCTAGGCAGCTAATTTTAGTGCCAGTGCTGGGGAAAACACAGGGGTGCGTCATATGCTTTTAAATACGGTACATCCCTGCCTTTCTGAAGTGATTCAGTGCACTCCTGCCAGTTTTTGCGCAGCGCTGCTCTCCTTTCTAATAAATGAGGCCCTTAGTTTGAAAAAAAAACCTTTTAAGAGCTTTCTACCCTAAAAGAAAACATGCTTTATATAAAGGTATCAGACGTTCACTTTTTGTTTTAGTTTTCAATTATCATTATAAGCTCAGATCAAGCACTATAAAATAAAGCACATTGATATCAGGGCCTAAAACGTCTTAAATTGATTTTTAGTTATAACCGGAAGTAGGATAGGTCAATGCACAAGTCCTCGAACACATTGCATCACTGCTTACTTAGGATGCAGACTGGTATTTATATGCCATAATGGCTGTTATAATTTAAATTACTATGCCAAAGGCGTTTTATGGGTTATTTTGGGAATATATTTTTATGTACAGCTGCCCTGATTTTGTATAATGTTAATACATGTAAATGAGAATCAAACCCAGAGAAGCTGTGACTATCCCATCTGTAAAATAGGCATAAATCTTCAAGGTAGAACTACAGGTAACGTAAATACTGTATAGAGAAATTGTTGATTGTGTCAAGAAGATGCTCACAATGTACTCGTGTGTAATATACACGTGCACTTTCTTACGCCTTCTTTATACTTGTGCGTGTTTTTAGTGTGCCACATATTTATAAAATCTGTTTCGAGTCGGCGTGTTATGCTATCGAAAAGTATGATTGCAATCTGCTAGAGCTAAATATGGCCAGAAGCTGAAGAAGACAGAAGTAAGCGTGAATATCATATGCTCATGCCCGTTTCTTCTAATTTCCTTAATTTATACCTGTTCCTATTGGACGTTGTCTCTAAAATGAAGTAATCACCATCCACGCCAAAACTGATCATTTACCCTCGCTGCCGGGTATGAAAGGAGTAGTCCAAGTGCGTCTTCTTTGCCTGTGGAAATGTCCAGCGTGAGCGGTTTCGCTTTGATTGATGAAGGAACATCAACAAGAAGAGAATGTCACTGGTTCAATAATGCAAGGCGTTGCCTACGTCAGTCCAATACCCCTTTTCAGTCGTTTAGCCTACATTTGTGTTGACATGCTAAAGGCATCAAACACTACAGATGAAGTTTTTCGGATTAAATGCAGGGCAGCACGCTCACATTTGGACATTTAAAACCATTTAGGGAAAGAACAGAAGCAAATAACCACGAGATGTGGAACAAATAATATAATATATATTTAGCAGTTTGATTTGAGAACATCCTTCTCATGAGCCTGAATACTTTCACTGTGCCACTGAAGCTTCATTCTGTTTTACACTCCTGTGATGCAGTGTGCTAGCCCATACACGCAAAGCCACCTTGCATGGCTTTTCATGGCCTTTTAAATGTGGACCCCTTTCATGCATAACACTGTGTGAAATGGGCGTTCCATGGGTGTTGTTTGAGGTGTTCTCATGCAACACCCACGGAACCCGAAGGAATCTGACCCATTCTCTGATGTACAAGACTGGGAATGCATCACATTCCTACGCCACCTCAAGGGTGGAGTAAGAATGATGAAACAGGGAGAAATATTTCTATTTGTCCCTGTTTTTTTTCTCTTTCTATGTGTGCTGCATCCTGCATTTCCAGGACAGCGCACGATGGGTAGGTCTCCGGCTTCGGGCCACATCGAATATAGTTGTGAGTCCTAAGGTCCGCTTGATCCCAAGGAACTTGTTCCCTAGGAGGGGAGGGTTTGCTTATTTAGGCCATTCACGGTGTAGTGTTTATGTAAGTAACATCCACACTCTAATAACCCATTGAGGTATGTAGTTCAGCAGAAGAATCTATGTGATTGCTGGTCCTGAAGAAGGACCGCACGATCCGTAGGGACAAAGATGGCACAAAACATGTTGACCTCACATATTAGCTGTAGGGGAAAGTGTCCTTAACAGCGTTCCTCTTGCAAATGAAGTGTGTTGTGGCCAGGAAATGAAAGCTGCAATGGCCCTTTAACAAGCCGTTATTCAGCAGTCGCATCTGTCAAGTATGGGCTTGTCACATTCATCCTCCTCAAGGTTGGTGTGCTTGAGGAAAGAGCTTTCATGTTGTCAGTTCGAAATGCATACATTTAAAAACAGCCATGTCAGAATGCAAGCAGTACAGATTGCCTATTTTGTGGGGGCTCTCCACACATAACATGTAATTTTTTATGTGGGGTCATTATGCATCAGCTTCAGTTACCTATTTGCCTAGTTTATTGATAGTCCTATAGTTTGTAAGTTGTTAGAACTTTCTGTAGACGAAAGGCGTAAAACAGTCAGAATTTGCATTTGTTACCTTCCAGTATGATCGAGCAAGTCTTGCCACAAGAAGGTTAGCAAATTATAAAATTTTAATGCTTTGAACATCCAGAAAGTTGGTGTCATGTTCCTGTAGAGCATACATAATGACAGTATAATTTTGTAGTTTTTAAACAGTACTATTTTTCTTTTAATCTGCTTTTCAGAAACTCTGCTAACTGAAGCACTATGCTCGCTATTGCAGTGTTTCCTGCTCAGGTTCTGACGTGTGCTTTGCATGGAATGGACAATATCCTAGAAAAAGAATACAAGACATCAGAAGCATAGATTTTGTAATTCTATTTGATGCTGATGTAATCCTCAGGTGAATTATTTTTTTCTTAATTCTAATAAGTTGTCCATCTGCATCCTGGGTTCTTAAAAGAACACTTCCAATGTGTTCAGTTGAGAGTTTTTCTTTCTGTGTGGCTTTTGAATACGTTTCACACACATAGCTTTACCATTCTTTCCCCTTAAGTTTAACAATGTACCTACATATACAATGTACCACATTTTCTATGTGAAAGAATGCTAAAATCCAAAACACAGAACTTTTTCATCACAGGTTTCATAAAAACCTTGTCATTTTTTAACCGATTAAAATTTAATTTCTTCAGAATTTTGTTCCATTTAATTTGAGAGTGTGCCATGACCGCACATTAGACAGATGTCACCCTTGCTAATTAATCATGTTTGACATTAAGGAATCACAAAGTAGCGGCAAGGCCTCACTGATATTAAATGTGTGGGACCGAATTTGATTCCTACAGCAAGTTGTTCTTCATAACAAGACAATTACAGGAGCCATTTGTTTGTATGATCAACAGCAGTATCTTCTGCTGTGAACATGGACCACCGTTTTCGGTGCCGACAGCTTGCTCGTCTCCTTATATCTTTGCACTGTAGAATGGAATTAGCATGACAGATTTAAATTAGGATGCTGAATGGCAATATTTTCCTTTTTGGCTGCAGATAGAGGTAGAAGGTAAATTGTTGTGCTCTAGTTCTATGCAGGGCCACTGGTATAATGTGGCAGGAAAATACCAAATTATGAGGTGTGGTTGACCAATTGATGTGGCAAGAAAAGGCCAGTTATGAATTTATAACGACTGTAGCTCTTGCTCAAGCAAATGCGAGACCAATTGCATTGTAAAAGCTTGTTGTTTTTAATATTGACCAAGGCCTTCCACTTCAATTAAAACTACCTGTGAGGAGGCCCTTGAGCCAACTTTATTCTGTTTTCCTTTGTTCTCTCCTGCTTTCCCTTTCTTTAAGGGTAGGTTTGAATATATTTCTAACCCTTACCCTGGCAAACGCTGTTGTTAAAGATCTCTGGCAAAGTGCCCCCTTCGGGGGCCCGTCAGACATTGCAGCTTCGGTCTGACGTGGAGCGGGCCCTATGATGAAACATGACATCCCATGGATGTGTGAGGGCCTGTACTTCTGAGTACTAGAATTGTCAGTGCTGAACTTGTGCCTTTACATTTGGTATTTAGGAACTGTGTACTCTTTTTGATGTGTTTAGCAATTTTGGAGGCCGTACAATGGACCTTAATTAATCTCCCTGTCCCTCTCTTGTTTTGCCACAGGTGCAAAATTGACTCAGGGATTTCCTCTATGGGGCCTCCTTGCATTGCTAGCGTGGCATCATTTTCTTTACGCTAGTCCAGCCATTCATGAGTTTAATAAAGAATAACTGGCAACTCATTAGTTGAAATCAATGCACATTCTGATTGTGTAGGAAGAAGCTTATGGGTGCTCAAACATTGAAACACATCGTTGCCCTGATGTGTGGAACCGGGTTTTTGAATAAACCCGTTCTAATGATACACAAACTAAACAATGGGGCACACCAAACAGAACAGTATCTCTACTTAAGAGATAATCAAATATTTTGAAGAGACCAAATGACATATCATGATCAATTTCCCTAAAAATGCTTGTTTGATTCTCTTTCTTCCTTAAATGAAATAAACGATCATAATTCAGACCAGAAAATACTGTATATAGATAAACAACTAACCCAAAAAAAAATGTATATGTCCATACAGATATAAATTTGAATACACAGAGAATAATTCTTCTTATATACATAAATATATACATATATATACAAAACATAAAAACAACAAATGAATAGCCATCAGCCTAAAGTTGTTTATCTATATACAGTATTTTCTGGTCTGAATTATGATCGTTTATTTCATTTAAGGAAGAAGGAGTTTCATGAGTTTAACGTTTAACGCCAACAGTCAGAATCTCTGATGCATCTGTGAAAGTGTGTGCTTTGGAGCTCTGTATTCCAAATGTAGTGCATCCGTAGTGTTGTCAGGGGATGGTAGGGCAGCGCAACACTGATGCATCAATTCTTGTAAATGAGGCCCTCAGTTCTCCGTGGGGGTAAAGTGCCTCTTCCTGCTCAGCAACGCTGTCCTTGGAAACATTTGCTAATCTCTCAAAGAGCTGACAGCTCTGATACAGTAGAAACCTGATTTGTCAACAAAAATTGGTATCTATTGGTCAATAAAAACGTATACCCATTTTCATGCTGGCAGAACTCTCTTCACACATCTTACACTGCGGATGACACCCCGGGTTTCCCCTGTTAATGACTGTCTAATCGTCATTCAAAAACAGTACTATTAATAAGCAAAGAACACCACCCCTCAGATGTCAGAGCTATAGTAAATTCTTGGTTAGTCTACTGCAACTCATTATTCATTGCTGCCTACCTACTGAATGAACATACTTCGAAAGGCCTGAAAGGTTGCTCTCCAACTCATGTATGGCCTGTGGAAACCCCAAACTTTCACCCAGAATCACAGAAACCTTTTCCAAGCCATTCTGCTCTAACAGCCTCAAGTTCTTGCAGTCCCTAAAACAACTGCAAGTGCAGACAGACGCATTTCAATGACTGGACCTCAACTCAGGAACAACCTGCTATGACATCTGTATGACTCTAACAACCTCCTGGCATTCACAAGAAAGCGAAAACCTTTTGTATTGTAATCTTTGACCCTTTTCACCCATGTTCCTCTCACTCTCTCTTTCTAGCACCTAGAAGCAATTTAGAGATTCCATCTATGCTACACAAATATTTATAAATAATTGAGTTTGTAGTGGAAACTGCAGAAAGTAGAGTCATGTTTACTCTGCCCTACATACCCTGCGACAAAGGGTACCTATGACGGTGCAGTGGGTAACAAAGGTTAAGCCAAGTGCAGTATCCACTACCCAAGTTACCCTTAATTTACATTCCTGTCTCTTACTTTAAGATCCAGGTAGGTTCACACAGAAATGGTTGTAGGAAAATGCCCCCATTTGTTTTCTTACCTTCACTTTTTGCTATGTTTTGCTGCTGGTGTTTTAAATCTGCACACAGGGACACTGCTGTCCAGGGCCCGATGCATGTGCTCTGAATCCTAAAGTATGTCAAAAATACTGTGACTACACTCCTTATTGGCATATTTAACTTACCTATAGGTCCTGAGTAAATGGTAAAAAGGTGTACACAGGTACTGTAAGTTGAATGTCACTAGTGGGCTGCAGCACATAATGTGCCACACTAAGATGACCATGCAAAGGATGCCTCCAGGCCTGCCCCTGCAGCCTGGGTATACAGTTTTGAAATTGCCAATTCAAGCTGGCAAAATAAATCTTTTGCCAGGCCTAGACCTTCCTTAGTAATACCTATCAGTCACCCCTAAGATAGGCCCTAATTGCCAACAGGGCAGAATACATGGTCTGTAAAACGTATACCATGTTTATTTTATGTTTAACATGTCCTGGCAGTGAAAAACCTCTGAAGTCATTTTTTACTGTGCCAAGGCTATCTGTATCTTTTTGATGAACTGGGTTGTATATATAACACCTCATAAATCCAGTTTGAGAGAAGCTATACAAATGATTCAAGGACTCATCCTAAAATTAATTTAAAATCCAACTTAATGGTCAAGACCGGCGTTACTGTTGTTTTTTTATATTGATATTGTGAAAGTGACACTTTCAGAAAAGTTGTAATTTTTCTGCCTAATCCAAATGTGTTGTTCTAACAATATCTACTGTCACCTAGGAGCTGAATGGTTCTTTGATTAGGTGTGAAGTGGCTTCCAGGGCTGAGACAAGGGAGAGGGGTTGACCTTCCCCTGACAGGATGGCCATTTGAGCTGTGACCAGAAACGTAATTCACTTTAAAGGATGCCTACCCTGTCACAGGCATATATACTCACACTTGGGACAGCCTCCCGATTGTCCTTTTAGCCAGCGAGCCACCAACCCCAGTGGGTGAGGAACTGCCCCCAGAACTGATCTGAGGTGATCTCAAAAGAGGATTTGCCCATTATCATTACCACATCTATGGGGGGGTACAGAGAGCTGTGCACAGGAGAGAAAGGTTCTGCCATGTTAGTTATAGGTAGAGATTGGACACTGTGGGATAGGTTAAAGTAAAACATACAGGTAGTACCAAAAATCTCAGTAGGAAAACTCCTGCAAACCTTTACCCCATTAGTTAGGAGGTGACCAGAAGGTTCCCCCACCCACAGCCTGGCACTGGGCATAAAAGTTGTACCCCCTGTACCCTATTCAGAACACCCCTGAACTTGTGGAAGACAGACAAAGGACTACATCTGGTGACCTAAGACAAGAACCTCCAAGGGCTGGGCGTGCTTCTATTTGAACCCTGGATTGAGAAGTGGACTCCAGGGGTCAGTTGGCTGACCTCCTGTTAAGCTTCAGAGATACAAAATCTGCAAGAAGTACATTTTCCTGACCAGCTCCAACAGAACCTGCCATGGTCCATGCTGGTGGCTTTTACTGGAGTGAAAAGTGAACTGTAAGTGGTGTCCCTATGTTCTAGGGGCCCTTAGATAAGAGCCAGAGTTTACTCTTCTTGCCTAACCATAAACAATTGGACTTAGAAAGTTTTTCCATGCTTTTTGTCTGAAAAACTGACACATGACCTGGACAAACCTTCCTAGTCAATCTGACAAGTGTGCGTTGCTACTGGGCCAAAGATTTAGGTTGCTCCCGCTTGGAGCTTTTCTGCAGCAGCAAATCCATTTCAACCGGCCCCTAGTGGAGAAGGTAGCCAGTCTTGTAGAACTCTGTTCAACTACAGCTTGCAGCCTTGCCATGCTGGAGTTATCCAAGCTTCGAAAAAGTGACTAAGTCTGAAGGTGTAAATCTTCATCTTAAAAGGTGTTAAAAGTATCTAGCTGGGAAATAACCTTCTTTGGGCGCACATTTTAATTTTCTGCTGCTCTGAGCTCTCCTTATACACCACCATGGGGAAACCCTTGTAACCCCATTAAACCTAGGCTATCAACGAACATTAATATAATAGTGGTACACAGTAGGGAAAAATACACATATATTATACAACACAGTGAAAACCTTAATTAATCACTGGAAAATATTTGTATCATTTATGGCAACAATACTTTTTTATAAACACATTTATTTCTGTCACACTTCATCCAGCTCCCCCTTTTGAAAAACATAAAGCATAAGAAAATGACGTGTCATATACAATTTAACAATTTATATTAATAGAATCCACAACATACATGTATACAAAACCTCAAAGAAATGTCGAATTATTTATATTATTTTTCCAAAAAAGGAACTAAGTGCAACTCATGTCGCACTTAAAATCTTCCTTTACTATTGAAAAATACAGACTGCTAGTCCACTTTTTCAAGGGCAGTCCACTGTTTGAGGTCGATAGGCTAATATGGGATCATAATAGGGTGGACTGGTTATCCGTCAGGTTTGTGATGGAGTATTCCCTTCTGCCCAGATCTAAATCAGGCCCTAAGTCAAAAGGCAAAACTTTCTACTGGGATGAACCTGATCTCTGGTTCTGGCCCTTGCTCCATTGTAGTTAGCTCTATGCCTTACCTTTTTCTCAATCTTGCACAACCAGTTACACACAGTTGGAGCTTTGCACCTTTTGGGACTATTTTTATACAAAACTTTACAATGTTATATCACCATTTCCCCGATTTGGATTTTTGGTGTTTTCATTTAGTTTTGTTAATTCAAATATTCTCTGTACTGTGCATTTTATATTGTGTTGGATCTAAGGTTTCTTAACTGTTTTGATACTTTTAAATGCTTTACAAACATAAAGCCTAATGTGACTGTAGCACCTAAGATGGTGTGGCAGTCACATTAGGCATCCTCATAGTATTTGAGAAGGCAAAGTGCAAAGAGTATGCCAGACATTGGTCACATGCTTGCTGTGGGACTTATATTGCACCTCATTTAAGATGGACAACAAGGTCAAAACTGAACTCGTTTTTTTTTTTTGTTCGCAGGGATGTGACCTAGCAATTCAAATTAGACTGCTGCTGAGGAGGAGGATGCTTTTGTGAGAGGGACACAGGGGTCAGTGGGAAAAGGGTCAAACTTACTACTAAAGGGGATGGAATTAGAGAGGAGTAAGAGAGGTTTAGGGAGGATCAGGGAGAGTTTTAGGGAGGGACTGGTGTGTAGGCTCTCATTATCCTAATGAGACTACTGGATTTGGGCGGCAGAATCACTTGCACTGTCGGAGACTGAGTCTGGACCCACTACAAGTGACACCTGTCTGAATGACAGAGACCAGTCACACCCAATTGCTCCAAGAGTGTTGCTCCAAAGTACTGTATCGTGCTTTCACAACACAGCTGCACTGGTGGAAGTGCTTTCAGTCCTCCTTGTTGCGATGGGGCAGCCATTGCACAGAAAAAGTATCAGTGGCAAAATGCCACCTATTATAGCCAAAGTTATTGGAAATTCCCAGAAAATACTGGAGAATATTGAGTAGATGGCTGAAGTATTAAGCCGAACATAGAGGAGAAAGTGTAAACAAAACTAGAACCAACAGCCTTTCCAGAAGTTTGCGATTCCAGTGGTACTGGACACATGAAATATTGGTCCTACGAGCTCACCCAAGTGTCTCAGAAAGTTGGTACTTAAAAGGGACTGTATCTCTGCTGATGACCTTGCCACCTGAAGCGCATAGGTCTCGCGTGCAGATGTGAGCACAACATGTTTTTTAAATGATAAAGCCTTGAGTCTGCTCAACTTGTCAAAATTCACATTTGAATTAGCAATATGGGGCCAAATCTCAGCTACTTCCCTCTGTCGTGTAGGAGTTAAAAGTACGTTCCTGCAGCATGTAACAATCTTAGACACCAAAGCGACATAAACTATTCTGGCTCGCATCCCACAACAGTTTTCACTATTGAGGAGGACATAACTGCCATTCGAGAGCACCTGGAACACAGATCTAATCAAGGGGACCGGGACTCCCTTCAGATAACAAACCAAGTTTGCTGCCAAAGTGTTACATGTCCCGTTCAAGGACAGCTGTTTACAAACCATCGAATGACTGACAGAAGTCTTGCGTTCACTGCTGCTAAGAAAGACCTCCTTCTTGCCACTGAGACATTTGTACTAGAAGAGCAGCTCCCACATATCTGCCTACTGGAATGTGTTTTAAGTAAGACGCGAATTGGAGTGTTGAAATAGGCAGATTAATTATCCCGTGTATAAACCACTCTGCAGATGGTATTTCAGTCACAGTAAAAGGCAACTTTTCTAATTTTTCAATATTTAACATGACATAAGTCACTTCTTTCTTTGCCATTAGTTGTTGTTGTCGCCTTAAATTAAATGCGGAAAATATGTCTCTTGCGCTAACGTGTTGCCAGGGAACGTGACCTGCCTTCACTGTTTGTAGTGTCCAACCCAACTGCATATTGGACCTTAGTTGACTCTGTCCATGGTGTAAAGAAGGCATGTCACTTTGTAGTATGTCTACTGTAAAAGAAACAATGTTGTTTAAAGTGTAAATCCGGTCGGACAGGGTATTAATCACATTATCTACAACAGCTAATGCCTTCTGTAAGTTTTTCTGATCTATTTGCCTTAACGGGGCAGCAGCTTCTTGTTGAGAAAGCTTCCAAATTTAATTAGAGACTGCATATAAGAAGCACTTTCTGCGATGTTTTCTGGGGCCCAACAGGAAATCCTGTAAGTCAGTATTATTAGACAGGAGACTGAGGTGTTCTCTAACAGCATCTAGTGAGGAACTCTTCAACCATTACTGGCATAGTTTCCCTGCACTGTATGTTGTTACTATACCCGCATGTTCAGATGACACATAGCAAGGGTCAGACCTACTTGTTCTAAAACCCCCTGTTGAGTTTATAAAACATTTACGGCACCCGTTGGTATTTATTGGCCACAATAGCCACCCACCAGGATGTGACAGTGAAGCATTAAACGTGCCATTCTGGGCCCATTCCTCGAGCTGATCTTCAGTTGCATTTATATACTTTTGCCATTTGTAAAATTCTGCAGGGGCAGGAATACTGGGCGCATTCAATTCCTAATTGAATCTGTTGTACAGTTTCATTTAAAAATACCATTTGAGCAGGTATCTGGTATCAGGCATGTTCTATGTAAAGCTTCCTTTCCCCTTATTTGCCAATTTTTTGTTCCCCACATACTTTTTAAGTCAATCGGCTTCAGCCAATATTCAATTTTGTATCTGTCAACAATATATGTACATTTTCCATTAATGGGAATTTGAAATAATATGACTCAGTATTTTTAACATTGTGCCCAGAAAAATATGCACATTTTTCAGAATATGTTTTAGAACTCCCTTATGGTGGAGTTGGACAATGTTCCCATTGTGTCTAAAAAGTATCTTTTGGGGTACTTGATCTATGAATGAAATGGTGCCCATAATAATTATAGCAAAGCATGTCACCATAATTCTCTTTAGATTGATAAACATCCTCACTTTCAAATATAGTAAAATACTGCAATTCAGTCATCATAGAATCAACTGTTTTTACATCCCAGTCATCAGAAACAACTTTGGGTATTATTAAATCGTTCATTGAAAGTTTAAACACATATCGTATTTGAATGACCTCCTTGGGGCCGTAGGTATCAAATGTGACTTTATCCCAAACAATCCCATCAGGAATTGGTATAACGGAAATGTTCACGAAAGACAAGTCTCTGCGGACCTTGTGAGAAGAAAAATGGGGTTTTAGGACCTCATCCACCAGTCCACCTGTTGATCTTTCAGGACGGTAATGATCATGTATTAATAGAAAGAATGTTATGACAAAGCCAATCCGAAGGAGGAAAGCTAATACAGTCATAGAAAGCCACAGATAGCTCCATAGGAAAATAAAGTAATTTGTTTTAATCCAGTTTATCAGCTTACGTGTTTTTGGCAGTTCAGATGTAGAAGAGGCAAATGAGTCCGAGAAAGTGTTGTTGATGTCGGCAAAGTATCCAGAGACAGTTTGTGCAAAAACTGGATCCGTATTTGAAGGAGGAGAATTGGTAGGGGTCTCCCACAGTGGTTCACAGTAAACGACAACATCTGTGTGTGTAGAAGTTGTGCCAAATCGATCAGTAATTTCAAAATGGTTTGTTGCAGCAGATGTTAGTGGAACCGATGCAAGATCATTTTCCACCCTCCCCAAGCTCAGAGAGGTGTCAACGTTGCTACTCAAAACTTGTATAGGGGGATCTCAGGCAGTAGTGAGAGGGATTCGGGAACTACTGACTGCTCCTCTTGGTCTGCTGTGGAGGATCGGCCACATGGTGTAACTTGATATTGTCGATTGAGACAAAGTGGTTTTCTTTAGTGCCAGGCAACGGTGGTAGAATAACAGTTCTGGTACTGTGTATTCTCAAGACTTGGACTGGTGCAAGATTAGAAGGGCCAAACTCCTTTTTCACAGCAACATTTTCACTTACTAGATACCCAACCTTTGGAATCCAGCCGATATATGTTATTGGTACATCTTTAATTCCTGCGAAGGCAGCACTGGCAGAAGCGTTGTCTTCACGGAACTGTTGTAATTCCTGCAAGACAGTGACACATTAATTTCTGTCAAAAGGTGTTTCTGCTGCCTCCACGCGAGTACTATCAAGATCTGGAACATACATTTGAGCTCCAAACAGGCACTCATATGAAGTACGACCCCACAGGGACCTTGTGGGCAGATTATGAAGTGCTGTCTGGACTCCATACAGGTGATCAAGCCAACTACGACCCGTACCTGATAGTCTGGCTGTTAAGGGTTGCTTTAAATCATAGTTTTGTCGCTCCACAACACTATTTCCCTTGGGATGAAATGGACAGGAGTAATGGAGTTGGACCCCTAACGAAGTCATGACGTCCCTGAATACCCTTGAGGCAAAGCCCTGGTCCGAGTGGAAAGCCGGAACTACATATGTGCCAATAAAGACTTGCAAATCTTTAATAACAGACCGAGCGTCAGGCGAGCGTTATGGCCACACCCATAGAAATCTGGAACAAGAGTTAACAGCAACTAATATGTATTTGTATGCACTGTCCGGTGTTAGAGGACCACAATGGTCCAAGTACACACATTGTAAAGGTTTGTTGGAAATTAGGAGGGGTGTCTGTGGTGGTCGTTTGACGGTGGATCCTTTAATTTGTTGGCAAATGTCACAACAAACTACATACTGCTTGGTCTGTTTGTATAGGCCTGGCCACCAATAACATGCTTGCAAAAATGATATTGTAGCCGCCACACCAGCACGGGCAGATGCAACCCCCTCGTGAGCTGCTTTAATCAACTCTGGTTTTAGGTCTTTATTGGAAATTATCCAAACACCCACGCCTGGTATTTTTACTTCTGTGTCAAGAAAGCCTCCCATGTGGTAGGAATATTTAGCAGGAAATGCTTTTGGATAGGGCGTGCCTTCAGCCTTGGCTTTCATGGCAGCCCATATGTCATCATCCAGTTTCGTCCCAGAATGAGTTACTGCAGCAACAGCTGCTGTGGCTACTGCTGATTTGGCTGATTCATCAGCCAGTGTATTTCCAGCAACGTGTATTCCATTGTGCTGGTGTCCAAGTGTATGTACAACATGGACGTTTGGTAGTGTTTCATTTAGACCCGCTACTTTACCCCACAGAAGCCTGTGCTTGATGGTGTTGCCTTTGGAATCTCTGAACCCATTCTGGTGCCAGTAATGTAGGTGTTCATGAAGGACTGGACACAATAGTACAAATAACAGACAATCAGTGTTAACTGTGCAGGATCTGGGTGTTCCAGTGCCATCACCAAAGCCTTTAGCTCTGCTAGTTGTGCTGTGAAATCCCCTAGGGTTTGCGTGAATGTATGTTGTGGACAAAATGTATGACCCTCCATGTAGCCACATATGACTGCGCAAGCAGTGGAGTATTGATGCTTTGTGCCTATTGCTGGTTGTGTTGAGCCATTAGCGTACATGACTCTTTTATATTGATCAATAGTCAGTGTATTTGCTGGAACTGGATATTGTAGTTCAAATTGCAAAACTTCTTGAGTTTGTAATTTTGGGTCGAAGATATAGTCAACATCAGTGGCTGTCAAAGACGTTGCCCATTGAATCCAATGTTGAGGTAATGCTTTAGCATTTATAACGCTGGCTTTGGTAACAGCCTCGAGGGCTTGACTTGGAAATATGACTATAATATGTTTCCCCTGGCCGAGTGGTCTTTCTTTAATGACAGCCATCTCAACAGCAGTGATATGTTCTCAGTGGGTGAAAAGTGTTGTTCTGCTGCTGAATACATATGTGATTTGTATGCAAACTGGACTGTCTCACCCTCATTTAAAGTTACATAGGTAAAACCAATGGAACCAGCAATTACTCTGATGACCAGATGTTTTTTATTGTCCCTTGTGTGTAAGTTTTGTGCTGCAAGCATGTCGGTTTGCAAAGCTCTGAGAATGCATGTGTGTTCGACTGTCCAGAACTTACTGGAAAAGTCAGGACGTATTAAGTCATATAAAGGTTTTATGCGTGATGATTGATCTGGAATGTAAGTTCTGCCAAAATTTAGGAAACTCAATAGCGATTGGAGGTTTTTAATGGTATTTGGAGGTTTTAACTGCTTGCATTTTTCTAAGAATTGTGGCGCTCGGCTCTTTCCTTTACTTGATAATTCGTATCTCAGGAACAGGACACTAAGGAAGGCTATTTTTTTTTTATTGAATTTATAGCCAAATTTGGCAAATCCTACAACAATGCGGGCTACCCGTCTTAGATGTTGCAGTAATTCATCATAAGAGAAATATATATCATCTACACAGGACAATGTTCCAGGGTCAATGTTGTGCAATTATGAAGTTACACGAGCCACAAACAGTCCTGGGTTGTTCTTGTACCCCTGGGGTAAACAACTGAATTTTTTCTGGGACCCTAGTGCCCTGAAACTTGTGAGCTCCCTACTCTCAGGCTCTACATTTTGGCAGAAGAAACCATTGAAAATATCCAGTGTTGTTTTGTATTTTTTGTGCACTATTTTGTTCATGAGTGCTGTGCTGTGTGAGTTTTGTATAGCATATGTATTTGTATGACTGTTTAAATGTCTGTAGTCTAAGAATATTCTGTATGAATGGTCCAGTTTAGCTACTGGAAATAAAGGATTATTCATTGGTGAGACACAGGGTACAATTACGCCCTGGTACTCTAGCTGTGTGAGGATTTCCCTCAGGGGTGCTTTAGCATCATGTTTTATTGGATATTTGGGTTGAGGTTGATTTTTAATTGGAATTACATGATGTGGGAATATTTATCCCACCCTACGTGGTTGCGATATAACACGGGTGCCTGCGCCATTGCCCAGTCAATGGCGTAGGATTCTGCATGCTCATCGGGAAGAAGGGACGAGAAAGAAGCTTTTATATCATCTTCCCCATATGGGCAAGTACGGACAAATTCAGGTGGCCAATCCCTTTCGGCCGGTAGAATATCATATATGTTTATGACGCAGTCCCAAAAATTGTGTTTATTGTCCGTTCAATATCTCCTTCTAACTGTAATGTTACATTATACACCCTTTCAGGAGTGGAGACACGCATGTCTGCAGTTTCAACTTGTAAGAAGTCATCAGTTGCTTTCACTTCCAGATGCTCTAGAAGATTCCGGCGAACTTTTGTGCCACGCTGTCTAGAAGCAATAATGCCCACTTCTTTTTCTTCAATAGAGCCTTCTTCTTGAGTGGCATGACAAACTGCTGCCACGTTTTTCTTTTTAAATTAAGGATTTTGTTGGGGAAGTTTCTCTTCTTTTTTAACAGAAAGTTCTGTAGAGCATTGTGATTCCTGTCTCAGTTTCATGTACTCAGTTCTTCTCTCTGACCACCCTCCGCTCTCGCTGCGTTTTTCCGTTGAGTCCTGAAAGGAACGAGATTGGCGTGTATCAATATATTGATAACTGTCAGGCATTTTTATATTATCTCTATTTCTGAGATTATATCTATTCTGTGGGGTCTCCGTAGGCAGAGATTTTCCCCTTTTATTTTTTGGTATTTGTTTTTTTTTTAACCCAGCATTTCTTAGAACCCTCAGGAGCTTGCTTGGTATAATCCTTATTAGATTTACCCTGAAATTGTAGTTTTGTAGGTCTGGCCCCAGGACTATCTCGACCAATAGTAGAGAAGGTTTTGGTGACAATCTTTGCAGCTCACGTTCTTCATCCTGTGGAGGAACATCCTTCTAACTGTAACGTTACTTTGTACACCCTTTCAGGCGTGGAGACACGCAGGTCCGCAGTTTCAACTTGTAAAAAGTCATCAATTGTTTTCACCTCCAGATGCCCTTGAAGATTCCGGTGAACTATTGTGACCTCTGCTGCGCTGTCTAGTAGCGTTAATGCCCACTTCTTGTTCTTCAATAGAGCCCTCTTCTTGAGTGGCATGACGAACTGCAACTGCTTGCACTTTTTTCTTTTTAAATTGCGGTTTTTGTTGGGGAAGTTTCTCTTCTTTTTTAACAGAAACTTCTATAAAGCGCTGTGATTCCTGTCTTGGTTTCACGTACTCAGTTCTTCGATCTGACCACCCATCTCTCTGACTGCGTTTTACCGGTGAGTCCTGAAAGGAATGGGATTCGCGTGTATCAGTATATTGATAACTGTCAGGTGTTTTTATATTATCTCTATTTCTGAGATTATGGGGGTCATTCAGACCCCGGCGGGCGGCGGGAGCCGCCCGCCTGGAGGGAACCACCATATGGGCGCTCCCCAAACGAGGAAGCCGGCTCCGAATGGAGCCGGCGGAGTGGGAAGGTGCGACGGGTGCAGTTGCACCCGTCGCGAATTCCAGTGTCTGCTGAGCAGACACTGGAATTCAAAGTGGGGCCCTCTTACGGGGGCCCCTGCAGTGCCCATGCCATTGGCATGGGCACTGCAGGGGCCCCCAGGGGCCCCACGACACCCCTCACCGCCATCCTGTTCCTGGCGGTTGGAACCGCCAGGAACAGGATGGCGGTGAGGGGGTCGGAATCCCCCATGGCGGCGCAGCTTGCAGCGGAAAACCGGCGGGAGACCGCCGGTTTTCCTGGTCTGACCGCGGCCAAACCGCCGCGGTCAGAATGTCCTGCGGGGCACCGCCAGCCTGTTGGCGGTGCTCCCGCATCCCCGGCCCCGGCGGTCCTTGACCGCCGGGGTCGGAATGAGCCCCTATATCTATTCTGTGGGTTCTCCATATGCGGAGATTGTCCCCTTTTTTGTAGGTGTTTGTTGTTTTTTATCCCAGCATTTCTTAGAACCCTCAGGAGCTTGCTTGGTAGAATCTTTTTTAGATTTACCCTGGAATTGTAGTTTTGTAGGTCTGGCCCCCAGTAGGTTTCCGTGACAGTCTTTGGCAGCTCACGTTCTTGATTCTGTGGAGCAGCATCCTGGAGCCACATGCGCAACACTAGTGCAACTGCTTCCCCTTTAAGGTTACTTAATATAATTGAACATACCGTGGAAAAATTGCCCATTAGTTGCATCCCCAAATCCAGGGCCGGGGCAGCTCCGTATTCATCCTGAATTTGTTTTAACACTTCCGGTAAATTGGCAAGTGTCAGTGTACCATTTTGGTAGTATAGACCGTGGCAAATACCGTGCCCCAAGTATCAGTTATCTACTGTGGGAACCATCCCAAATGGCAAGCACATAGTTAATATTCTATGCTTACCCTGAGGTCCCGTATGGGGAAATACTGCTTCCAGTGCATTTATTTTTTTAGCTAACTAAAACAGAATCTCTTCTCGTTTGGCGGGTACTTTACCCATGATCATTCGCAGGATTAATGCCTGGCGTTAGTGCATGTGGTTGCGCCGGGCAGCACGTGCTTCATTTGTATTTAATATTTGCATTACAAACTGTACTAATTGTCTGTATATTGCCGTAAGCTCTGCATATAAGCGACGGACTTCAGCTACCGTTAAGTTTGCTTCAGCAGGTTGAGGTGTGTATGTGGTCAGTAGCTCACCAGCAGTGCCTCATCTCCACCCAGGTGCAGGGATGATTGGGCAACCGGGTGCATGACACAATTGACTCCTCAGGGAAATCGTGGTCACTCAGATCTCATCCGTTTCTCTCAATTACATTAATCTCACATATACAAGGATACAAGGACAATCAGGAGCAGAACAAAATTCAATACGCTTTTATTGACATAACTCCTTCTTGGATAATAAGGCATGTACTGCAATAACTAGGACTATGAAGCATGACAGGATTAAAATTGTGACAAGGAGAGTAAAACATAAAAATAACTCTATCATATTGTCACTAGAATAGTTAAGTATAGCTCCTACCTAAGCTATGTTAGTGCACAGCATGTTAAGCTCTAATTCTGTTCTTCAGGTTCCCCTGGGAAGACATCATCCCTCATACCTGTGCAAGAGGCCTGTAGTCTACAGAAGCAGCTGCAGCAAGGCACTCAGCAATCAGCATAGAGCTGTGGTCATCTGGCTGGAATCTCCCTCTAACGTACATAAGTCAAATTAGTGTTTTTATAATAAAACAACTGATGTTCCAAGAAAGGATCCCCATGTAAGAATGTGTATGTTTCTATGAACATTAGAGACAAAGGGGGTCATTACGACCTCGGCGGTCTTGCAAAAAGACCGCCGAGGCCGCGGGAGACAGAATACCGCCATTGCTGGCGGTATTCCTGGCTCCCTATTATGACATTTCCGCTGGGCCAGCGGACGGTAACAGTGATAACGTCCGCTGGCCCAGCGGAAATGTCACATCAACATTGCTGCCGGCTCGTAATAGAGCCGGCGGCAATGCTGATGTGCAGCGGGTGCAGTAGCACCCATCGCGCATTTCACTGCCCGAAATTCGGGCAGTGAAATGCGCGACGGGGCTATGCCTGGGGGCCCCTGCACTGCCCAGGCCAAGTGCATGGGCAGTGCAGGGGCCCCCAGGGGCACCCCAAGTCCCCTTACTGCCAGCCTTTCAATGGCGGTGTTTACCGCCACGGACAGGCTGGCGGTCGGGGACTCATAATCCTTGCACCGCTGTCCTGGGGATTAAGACCGCCAGGCGGAATCCTGGCGGGATATTGGAGGGGCCGGCGGTATGGCCATGGCAATTCCGCCACGGTCATAATTGCTGGCGGAAGACCGCCAGCCTGTTGGCGGTGTTACAGCCACCTTACCGCCGGCCGCCAGGGTCGTAATGACCCCCAAAGTGTTACCACGTTTGCCGGCAACCTATCTCACTGCAGCCTTGAGAAAAGCACAGAGTGGAAGAAATGTCTTGTTTAAGAACGCAGTGCTGGTCTAGGCAAAGAACAGCTAGATAGAGAAAATAAAACAAGATCGCAAATGTGGCTATTGTTAAAATAATAAAACAAAGCTGAATAAAATACGTCTAGGTTAAGGTGCACAGTGGGAGGCCTAGTTTGCTAAAATAACGTGTATGAAGTTAGAATTAAAATGACTATAGAACAGGACATCACCCACCCTCACAAGAGTAAGCCAACTGTTTTATTCTGAGGGTGGAAACATGTAACTCACACTTTTGTCGTAAGTTTACACTCTGTGTTTGTGAATACCAAAAGTAGTAAACTTACTACAAAGTTAAACTTACACAAAATGTAATTTACCTTAGTGAAGCAGACTCATCCAATTTAATGCTCTCTGCTTTGCACACAGAGTACTGTACAAGTAATAACCATTGTGATAAAGTGGATTATTAATTGGGATGGATAGTAGTTCACCACAAATAATAATGTTACTATTTTTGTTAGGTCCAGTAAAAGTTTCACTAATTTAAACATCAGCTCAGCTCCTGGTAGCTATGACACAGGATCAGGCAGGCAGAACTTAAGAAAATCTGTAAAGCATTTAGAAGTACCAAAACAGTTATGAAATCTTAAATCCAACACAATAAAAATTGCACAGTACAGAGAATATTTAATGAATAAAACGAGACAAAACAATAAAAATCCAAATCGGGGACATTGTGATATGACATTGTAAAATTCTATATAAAAAACAGTCCCAAAAGGTGCAAAGCTCCAACTGTGTACAACTGGTTTTGCAAGATTGAGAAAAAGGAAAGGCATAGAGCTAACTACGATGGAGCAAGGGCCAGAACCAGAGATCAGGTTCATCCCAGTAGGAGGTTTTTCCTTTTGACTCAGGGCCTGATTTGGATCTGGGCGGAGGGGAATACTCTATCACAAACCTGATGGATAACCAGTCCACCCTATTATGATCCCATATTAGCCTATTGACCTCAAACAGTGGACTGCCCTTTAAAAAGTGGATTAGCAGTCTGTATTTCTCAATAGTAAAGGAAGATTTTAAGTGCAATATGAGTTGCACTTAGTACATTTTGTTGAAAAATAATATAAATAATTGGACATTTCTTTGAGGTTTTGTATACATGTATGAAGTGTATTCTGTTAATATAAATTGTTAAATGGTATATGACGTAATTTTTTTTATGCTTTATGTTTTTCAAAAGGAGGATCTGGATGAAGTGTGACAGAAATAAATGTGTTTATAAAAAGTATTGGCGCTATAAATTATACAAATATTTTCCAGTGATTAATTTAGGTTTTCACTGTGGTGTATAATATGTGTGTATTTTTCCATACTATTTACCACTATTTTAGTAACGTTCTTTGAAAGCCAAGGCATAGTGGGGTTACATGGGTTTCCACATGGTGGTATATAAGAAGAGCTCAGAGCAGCAGAAATTTAAAACTTATGCCCAAAGAAGGTAATTTCCCAACAAGATACTTTTAACACCATTCAAGGTGAAGATTTACACCTTCAGATGCTTCACTTTTTCAGAGCTTGGATAATCCAACATGGCAAGGCTGCAAGGTTGTAAACCCGGCACAGCAAAAATGCCTTCCTAATGCCACATTAGCGTAAAAAAATAAGAGCTAATGTGGCGCAAGGAGGTACCAGGGGCTTGTAAATGTGCCCCTTGGTCTGAAAATATTCAGCATATCTCGCTCACCTTACAGCAGGTTCTAGATGCATGCAGAAAACATTCTGTAAGTGATCAGGGCTTTCAACTGTTAGCTGTGCTAGCCACCAATTCACCCAAAGAGATGCTATATCAACAGAAAAAAGCTTAAATATGGGGGAAACAAGTACAGTCTTAAAGGGTAATGAAGAAAGAATTAAAGAAAAAGGGAACTGAAACACAATGTGTAAGGAATTAAGGTATCGATTACCCTGTATGTGGATAGATAACAGTGTTACCAGTAATTACATTATTGTGATGCACACAAATATTACATTTGTCAGTGCCCCAGTGATTAACAAGAATTGGCTTGATGTTCTGTGAGTGCAGAAATGCAAACAAACATCTATCTTTGAATAGATTGCCAAAATATTTTCCATCTCGAGTATCATCCATCATTTATTGATGACTCTTCTTATGACAGTAAGTTTGGTTGAAAATTCCATAAAATATAGATTTAGAAAGAATCGGTCAACTCACGTTCCGAATTCTGGAAGTAATGCGACAAAACCTGGGATTGACAACCATAACAGACACTTTCAGAAAGAGATCATTTGAACCAAATGATTGCACCCTTCAAAACAAATGGGCATGAACAATAGATTAAAAAGGCCTTGTCTACCATAACTCTGTAACATGGAGTTATTTAATCGCATAGATGGGGCCCAACGTTTTGGTTGGAGGCGACATGCATTCTTATCTTTCACCACCACCTGAGTCTATTCCAATTTTTTTTTTTTTTTGACATTCATGTTTTTTTATTTTTTATTGTCTGCATGACTTTTTGGTATCCTTTTGTGATCATGGAGATAATTGATTTATTGAATTGTTCACAACTAAAGTTTGCATGTTAAGCTGGAGCTTTTAGGGAAAGTGTTGGACTTCGAAGGGTTTAGCTATACTATAGCCACTATAGTCTTAGCAACAGTAGGGAAAGTGTTGAGCTTCAGAGAGTTCATATTTATTATTCCTACTCCAGTCGAAGCAAAATGAGCGAAAGTGTTGGACTTCATAAGGGTTAGATTTACCATTCCCACTTTAGACTAAGAAATAATAGAGTAAGTGCTAAAGCATCAGAAAAGTTAGATTTACTATTTCCACTGCAATCTATGGAACAACAGATAAAGTTTTGGATTCGGCAAGGGTTCGATTTACTATTCCCACAGTCAAAGCAACAGTAGGGAAAGTTGTAGACTTTGAATGGGTTACATTTAGGATTCCCTCTCCATTCTAAACAACAGTAGGGAAAGTGTTGGACTTCAGAAGGGTTAAAATTACTATTCCTGCTCCAATCCAAGCCACAGTAGTGAAAGAACAATCATATTTGCTATTTCCAATCTAGTCTAAGCAACATTAGGGAAAGTGTTTGACTTCATAAAGTCAGATTTACTATGCCCAATCTAGTGGTACAGAAAGAGTTTCCATTGGGTTACATATAAGAAGACAATTCCTATTCAATTATTATGAACATTTCAAACCATGATAATAGAAAATAATTTACCTAAATCACATATAACAAATACATACTACAGCATGTAACAAAAAAGAAAATATTTTAAATCATAAAATAATAATGACATTACTTCTAAAATCATTCACTCCCCTACCTTCAAATACATTAAAAAAGTTACAAAATGTAAATATAAGTACACAGATATTTATTTTAAAATAATTCTTAAAAAACACATGCAATTTGAAATAAATAATGTGACATACAAAACGTATTAAAACACTTACCAAGAAAATAATCAAGAATTAAAATAAAACAATCAATATAAGTAAAAGATTAAAATTATGCATAATTAATCATCAATTAATCAATTATGTGAAAATAAAGATAGAAATTAAGAATATTATAACTTTATCTTCACGCATTTTTTTCCTGTGAAAAAAATAACACTGTACAAACAAACATAGAAAAATAAACTTCACATCAACAAATACTAAATAACTTGAACAACAATTTTAAAATGAACTAATTCAGATATTTAATAATAAATTACAAATTAATGTAACATTAAACATCTATTAAAATTAAAATCTATACATTTTAATTAAATTATCCAGCCACCCATTTCCCACATAAAGTCAACAACCTGCTACTAGAATATAACTTACTATTAAACGTAATGCAATTAAAATATACATTCAAATAATAAATTAAACTGAAAGTATAAAATAACAATTTACAAATAATTTACAACAATAAAATAATTAGCATCAAGTTTTATTTAATTATAACATAACTAACTCCCACCAAATTTCCCTAACAACCCAACAACTCGTACTTACATTATAAATTAGTTTAACATTTAAAAACTAATCACTAAAGCACTTGCAACTACAAAGTTTATTAGAAAAAGTTCAATTATATTAACAATACTAACAGCTAAAATGGAGATATTAACTAAAACATACTAGGATAGGTATAAACAATATTTTTACAGCTATATCAAAGATATTAAAAACAACAATATTCTTGAAAACAATAGGATACATAGCAAAAATAATAATATGTTTACTTAGAATATTCTTTCTATCCCACAATATTTTGGCAATAATTACATTTTTTAATGATATTTATGTCCCATAATATATAAAAATATATGTTCTTGCCAAACACCATCTGTGCGATTACCGTTGTTGATTGACTGGTACGTTTTTGATTACACAGGACAAGTTTTTCACTACTTGTCAATACAGCAACTGTTTCTGTGATAGTCACATGACTCCTTTCCTTTTAACAATGGCCAGTTGGGTGACTAACATTGTTAATAGACGGCACCTGTAAAAGTGAACTTGCTGTTTCTCCAAGCATGTCAGGTGAGGGTGACATGCTGATTATGATCTGGACTGTATTATTTTTTATACACTGTTTACTTTTTGTGCACATTATGGCTCATGTGCTCGTCAAATTTTAGGGGTTCGTGGGATGTGAGTTGTCGACTATGTTTAGCTTGCTAGTGACTAACACTGACATTCCTATTAGCTGTGTCTTTCCTAGGTGTGATCCTGGCTAAACATATAACATTAACATTTTTTATACGTTTTGGTGCCAGTGTTCACAGCTAGCTTTATGACTTTGTTTTGTATCAAAACATTTTAAATTACTTTGTACTTTCTGACTTATCTTGCACTTGGGCTGCTTGTCCTGGTCACTTCTATTATTAGTACACCTTTGAGAATATTTCCTTGATAGTTGAACTTCCTTTTTTGATTTTCCTATGTTACAAGTTACTTGCGAAATAATCCAATGTCATTCTTTTCATTTTTACAGCATATTACTCCTGATGAAGGACCATCAGGGTCTGCACCCGCTGTGTTATGATTACAACTCTTAGAAAGTTATTAAGGGGCTGTAGGAAGCTGGCTCTTTATTTAGTGGACCAAAATGAGGTCTGCTGTGCAGAAAGTCCAAGGAATCCCCAGAGGTATCACAGAGGCACAAATCACATCCCAAATGCTCTCTTTTTGGGTAGTGTGGTCGAGCAGTTAGGCATTTCAGAGGATAGTGCTAAGTATGTAAGGCACACACTCATGCAGTAAGTGAGACACACACTCAATAAAGAAATCCGACACCAATTTATAAAAATAACATGTATGTTTATGTAAACTTTGATACCAAGAGCACCAGAATCAGGTGAGTACTTTTTGAGTTCTGAATTTTGTATAGTTTTTAAAAGTCGACCATTTTCAGGAAGCTGCAATGCACTTCTATGGAGGAAGACAAAGACGGCCATCCAGGTGGAGTACAACTGCTTACGGGACCAGTCTCCTGGACTAAAGGGAGGTTTGAGTCAAGGTCCAAGGCCACACCAACAGGTCACCTTGGGGATCTCTGGTGTGTCCAGGTGCAGAGGTGTGTTACAGTGTCCCATTCAAGTCTATGGGGATTGGTCCAGTTGCAAAGCCACTGCAGGGATGGACAGGAAGAAAGTCCAAGGGATTGCACAGTGGGCTCAATGCTTGAGGTCCTCGGTCACGTGGGGACACCATCAGTCCACTCCTCCTTGGGCTGTCTTGGGCAGGGGTGTCTTCTGCCGTCAGGTCCAGTACTAGATTTACTTGCAGTTGTTGGGGGGGCCTCCATGGGCCTGGGCTAGGAGCCCAGTCTAACCAAGCAAACAAGTGGGCTCCAGTCTCACAAAGTGAGGAGATATGGGGACACCCTTGGTTCTCTTCTCCTAAGGTCCGGGACGAACAGGTACAGAGGAGTCCTAGGGCATTGTGTTTTTCCCTCCTGGTCACTTGCGTTGCAGGGGGTCTGCAGGAGCAGTCTTCAGATGCCCTCATGAAGTCTACAGTGGATGAGCACAGGGTAGGCTTCCGTTCTGAAGGGCCTGGGGACCGTGCTGACATAATTGGCCCACTTCAACACGGCCTAGATGGCTCAGGTGTAGTGGTGATGTGCATCTTTGGGTTTCTGGCGGTTCCGGTCCTCTCAGGGCTTTCTTGGGTTCCTGCAAATGCAGGGGAGCAGCTCTGTCATGGAGTACCTCCTGGTGAAAGGCAACGCACTGGCACTTCTGCCAGTTTCTTGGAGGCTGCAGTGGAAGGACAGGTCAGTTGCTCCTTGAGGGACAGGTACAGCAGATAGGCTGGCACAGTTGGCGCCAAGTCAGTTGTGCTCTTCAGGTTCTTGGTTTCAGCAGTCCTCTTTGACCACTCCTTCTTTTGCAGTGAAGATCTGAGGATCTGGTATCAAGGAGTCCCCTACTCAATTTAGGGGGTGTTAAGGGGAGTGAAGTGTTGTATCCGATGGGCTAGTTAGCCTTGGGGTCACTACACCCCTTAGATGACCACTTCCTTTGGGGAGTGGGCATCACCCTAACCAGAGTTCCTAAATTCCACCACATGTAAGATGGCAGAATTTCTAAAGTGGTGTCCACTTCAGGCTGGCCACCCTAGGGGGGGTTCCCAGTCTGGAGGTGTGACACGCCTCCTGCATAGCTAATGTTGCCACCTGTCCAGGTGCCAGATGGGCCTTGAGGCAGGGGATTGGCATCTTCCTCTGAGGAAGGCCAGTTCTGCATGTCAAAGGCAGTGGGCTTCTTTGAAGCTCCGGCCTTGGATTGCAGATCATCCTGTGGGGAGAGGTGGCTCACACCTCAACCCCGGCAGGCTTTTGTTTCTGATTTCTCAAGAGTGAAGGCTCTTCTCATGGAGGTCAGATTCTCGTCTGTTTGCAGTAGACTGGCCAGAACCAGTCAGTGAGCTCACCAGCAGTTGGTAGGTTTTTCAGGGGGCACCTCTAAGGTGCCATCTGGGTACATGCATTAATAAATCCATCACTGGAATTAATGAGGGTTGAATAATGCAAAATGTTTGATACCAAAAATCCCTAGGTTCAGAGAAGCCATTATACATCTGGGGAACTCATTGTGACAAGTGTCTCGCACATTTATTTAAAATGGCTTACCTATGCACTAACTATAGGTAAGATTTGACAAAGACATATTGGAGGCATATTGGCTCATGCATATAAGCCCTCACTTGTAATATCATGCACCCTACCTTAGGGCTGATAGCCTACTGTAGGGGTGACTTACAGATATTACAAGCAGTGTTTTAGGGGACATGGCACATAATTATGAGCTATGTCGTGTTTTCAATTTTGGGAGCACCTTGTCCCGCATCCTGCAATGGCAGTCTGCATAAATTTGGTGCTGGCTCCCTTAGAGTGGCTCAAATTGTGCAGCAGCTCTGAGGAGCCCTCTTCAGTACCCATGCCCTAGGTACCAGGGGTGCCACTTACTAGGAACTTACAGGGGGCTGAAGGACCTGGTCACTTGGGGATCATGTAGCCAGGTTTCTTGTTTTAGGGAAGGGATACTGACCCTAGGGACCTAGTTACAGGAACCCAGTGCACTTAAGTCAAAGTTGCATCTAAAAAACAGACAAAAAGTGGGGGGTACTTCAACCAGAGCCCAGCTCCTTACAGGGGCTTATTTGCAAGCCAATTGCACAGCCGGTGCATCACTTTTTTCCACATAAAAAGTGACACTCGTTCAACCCAGGGTCTTGTAAATAAGCCCCTAAGGCCCATATTTAAAGGAAAATGATGGAGCGCAATGCTGTGTCAAAATGCTGTGTGAAGTGCTGGGCTCCGTCATTTTTACAATGCAGGGATGTGCCATATTTAATTGAATACAGTGCACTCCTGTGTTGTCCCCTGTGCTGGTACTAAATTGAGCTGCCTAGCGCCAATGCAGGCATCCTTGCACCATCGTGCAAAAATGTCTGCGTTGGGGGGTTTGATTGTTTATGTGTGGGAAGGTGTCCCTTCCTGCACATAAACAATCACTAATGGCGATTTAGCACTTCTGTGTGTACTGCAGAATGAAGCACACATAAAAAAAGCAAAAAACGAGGAGGAATAAAAGTATTCCTCCTTGTTGCGCCTTTGTAACACCACCCCTTAGGTGGCGTTAGATATTGGCGCTGCCTCAGGTTTATGACAACTCGTAAATCTGAGGCAGCATCAAAATGCAATGGGTGTTGTTGTGGCACACACATAGCAACACCCACTGCACGCCCCTTCCATGCAAAGGGCTGCCTGTGAAGGGGCCATATTGACAAGGTGGAATTAAGCCACAAAAGTGGCTTAATGCCCCCTTTTAAATACGGCGCAGGGTTTTGCGCCACCGGAGCATCACAAAAAGTTCCAGCTTATGCCATAAATACAATGAAAAATACACTTATTACACTTATTAGCTCTAGGTTGGATTACACAAACTCGCTCTACTTGAACCTTTTTAAAGATTAATCTGAAAATGACAGGTGGTGCAAAATGCAGCAGTGCATTTCCTGCTCAGTTTTCCTAAACACTGCTCAGTATCTTCTAATTCGATACAATTGCATTGGCTTCCCATAGAAAAAAAGATTAAGGGCCATATTTATGAGAGTGTTGGACCACGTTTTGCACCAACCAAAGTGGTACTTGTGTGACGCAAACCTCTTAGTCAGACTTTTGAAGCTTTGAGCGGCTCCAAACATCTTGAGTAACCAGCGCAGCACAAATCGCTGTGTTGCATTACTCTGCCCTGGGAAGGCATTCCATGGGCATTGTGTGGGTCTTCCAATGCAAATACCATAGTTTTTGATGCTTTTACAGATTTAGAAAACCATGCAAACCTTGGAATGCGCCAAAAAGATGCACCTCACCAGGAGAAATTATAATTATAAAAAATATCTTTATTTCTCCTTCCCTGCCCCTTCCTGCACCAAAACAATCCTGCATGCAATGCAGTCATCCTTGTACCATGGTGCAATGGTGCTGCATTAGCGCTGGCAGTCCCTTGTGCCCCAGTGCAGAGGAAAAGTCTAGAATGCACTATGGGCCTCATTACAACCCTGGCAGTAGGAACCGCCATGGAAAGGCTGGCGGGAAGGGGAGTCGCAGGGCCCCCTGGCACAGCCCCATACTGCTTTTCACTGTCTGCATAGCAGACAGCGAAAAGCGCGACGGGTGCGGCTGCACCCGTCGCACAGCCGCAACACCATGTTGCGGCCCACATCCCCGCTGGCCCAGAGGAGATGTCGGAATGGGCACGGCGGGAGTGCGGCCGCATTGGTGGCCGCACGACGGTTACAATGAGGGCCTATATGCCTTAAATGCAGTACACTCCTGCCCTTTCCCGGTGACGCAGTGCAGTGCAGCAAGGTGACTTGCTGCATTCTACTGCATCACTTTCACATAAATATGCCCCTAAGTTTAAAATTCCAATACTCTTTCACAGAGCTGTCCCTAAAACTGGCCCTTTCAATCTTCAAAACTTTGAGGCATTTTTATGAGAGGGTTTGGCACATAGGTGGTGCAATCTCTACTCCATATCTATGAGATGATGCATTTCCCCAAAAGCATCAGTTTTTTAAGGATTGTGCCAGATAAAAAAGCTGTGCCAAAACTTGCTGCACCACAGAAATCTTAAAATATGTAAAAAATGCAATAGCAATGCAGTGGTGTCTATGAGCTGGGCAATGCGTAACACATCTTTTGGATACATTCTGCTAAACCTGGAATGTGCCAAAAACCCTGCATATCGGTAACCCAGGCATAGGAAATGATGCAGTGGGTATGGTATAGGAATCTGACCAGCTGAAGTTACTTAAAACAATGTAATCAGCAATTAAAATGCACCCCCTTTACTACTAGTAGACGTACACATGTATCAATCATGTTGTCAGACCCTTGAGCAACATGGGGCCATGGCTCATAATGTGTAATCAACCAATGCAGCAATGTAATGTGATGCAATGCACTGCATGTAAGGGACAGGCCAGGCTTGCCACATATCGAAATAGGTATGGCTCCTGAAGTCCAGCCAAGCCTACTACAAACCACAAAAGGTAAGTACACACATGAGGTAGGTGTTCGAAATGGGGTCTCTAGTTGGCAGAGGTAGACACCCTTGTCCAAGTAGGGACCACAATCCTAGTCAGGGTAAATCACACACAATTCAAATAATCCTGTGCCCACCCTCTGGTAGCTTGGCACTGAGCAGCCAGACTTAACTGAGAAGGGAATGTGTCAAGTATTTGTGCAAAAAATCATGCAGTAACACAGTGAAAACACCTCAAAAATACACAACACAGGTTTAGAAAAATAGATAATGTTTATCTGAATAAAATAAGGTAAAAATGACAAAGATCCAATCAACACCTGTTGAAATATCCCTTTTAAAAGGTTTAAAAGAGTCTTAATTCTTAGAAATTAACAGTTGTCTCTTTGTTACAAACCGTACCTGGTGTTAAAAATAATGAAGCACGGAGACCGCAGAGGAGGAGGTGCATGGAAAAATAAGGTGTCGCATTGGATTTTCTGGCGTGGAACAGACACAGATGGTGCATCGTTTCTTTCCACGCTGCAAGGGGTTTGCATAATTTTTCAGTGCGGAGTCTCAGTTTCCTCACTGCGATGCAGGGATATTTTGACGACCAGGGTCGATGTGTGAAAATCCTTGATGCACTGGAAGAAGGCACATGCACTGCGTTGATCCGGTAGGCAATGCATCACATTTTTTTCATCGCAAGGCAGGTGCTGCAACGAATTTCCAGTCTGGAAGTCGGGCTGTGACGTTCCGGTCGGCTGTGTGGCGATATCTTGGTTGTAAGGCAGGCTTCGTGTCATTTTCGACAGGCATAGCGTCGATTTTTGATGCACAAAGAGTTTTTTTGAGGGGATTAAGTCTTTGTTGGCTCTGAGACTTTTAGCAACAGGAGATAAGCTCAATCCAATCCCTTGGAGAGCACTTTGCGGGAAGGCAGAGTCCTTCCAGCAAAGTCAGCGGCCAGCAGAGCAGCAGGGCAACAGCAGGGCAGCAGTCCTTCTCAGCAACACAGTCCAGATAAGTCCTTTGGGCAGCCAGGCAGTTCCTCTTGACAGGGTACAGGTGTAGGTCCAGAAGTGTCCGAGTTGGTGGGGTTAGAGACCCAATTTATATACCCAAAAATGCCTTTGATTTGGGGGAGACCTAAAACAGTGGTTTTGAAGTGCACAAGTTGCCCTTTCAGCCCAGTCTGGTCTGCCGGGGTCTCAGTGGGAGGGTTGATCAGTCTATTGTGTGAGGGAAAGCCACTGACCTTTGAAATGTAAGTGTCAGGCCCTCCACCCTTCCAGCCCAGGAAGACCCATTCTGTATGCAGATGAATGCAGATGTGACTGAGGCCCTCATGACGACCTTGGCAGTTGGTGATAAAGTGGTGGTAATACCGCCAACAGGCTGGCGGTAACTACAGCCAAATTATGATCATGGCGGTGATATCTCGGATAGACAGCCAATGTACAACACCGACCGCCAGAGTGGAAACAACAGGCACCACAGCGGTAACTGCCTACAGCCAGGTGGAAGACAAGGTTCCGCCCACCATATGCCCTGCAAACTGCCACCTTTTCCAGGGCGGTACCAACATCATCAAAAGCCTGGCAGAAACAGAGCACAAAAGTCAAAGGACTCACAATTGGAGAAACAGGGAATAACCACGCCGCCATGGAACCCGAACTTCAAGTTTTCCCGATGATCTTCTATGTTATGCTCCAGCTGAAACACCAACGCCAGTGAAGACGACAACGGTGAGTACAGCCGCCTAGTGCACAAGGGAGGGGGGAGGAAAAAGAGAGTGACACACACACGCACAACAAAAACCAGACACACACACACCATACACACAACCATATGCATTAGAAAAACATTTTGATCACAAAAATTTGCAGAATAATGTGAAGGCAACAGGAATTTACAAAAATGACTGTAATCAGTCCAGCAATAAATTCAACAATCCAATTTACACATTAAACAGATCTGTACACATGTATAAAAAAGGGACACTGCCCAGTCCATAGTTCACAGGGCCCACATGGCCACAGGGCAAAGCCCAAGGTCCCACTCGATTCCTGTCCCAAGATGGAGAGAACACTGCAGGGGAACAGTTGGCAAATAGGCAGGTACCTCAGGGGGCGAGGGCACCCCAGTCGGATGCAGAAACAAGCCCACTGGTTCTGGAGGGGGCAACCTGCCCATTGCTTTGTCCTGGGGAGTGCAGGGCCACAGTCTCTCAAGTGGGTGTCTTTCCCACTGGTTCTGGAGGGGGCAACATGCCTATTGCTCTGTCCTGGGGAGTGCAAGGCCACAGTCTCTCGAGTGGGTTAATACCCCACTGGCTCTGGAGGGGGAAGGCTGCACAGCAGCCCTTGGAGACTGGACTATGTAGTGTCCACCGGCAGTGATGGCTGTACTGTGGTGATTGTTGTGGGAGGCTCCTGCTCAGCCCCTGCTCAGCCCCTGCACCCTCCGATGGCTGCACTGTGGTGGTGGTTGCGGGAGACTCCTGCTCAGCCCCTGCACCCTCCGATGGCTGCACTGTGGTGGTGGTTGTGGGGGGCTCCTGCTCAGCCCCTGCACTCTCTGATGGCTGCACAACCACAGCTGGTGGTGGGGGCTCTGTGACAGCTGCTGGTGCAGGCTCCTTCCCCTTCTTCGTGGCTGGTGCATGCTCCTTCCCCTTCTTCATAGCTGGTGCAGGCTCCTTCCCCTTCTTTGTTGCTGGTGCAGGCTCCTTCACCTTTTTTGTGGCTGGTGCAGGCTCCTTCCCCTTATCTGTGGCTGGTGCAGGATCCTTCTCCTTCAGTATTTGTGGCCTGGAATCCTTTACACCACATGTAGGTGCTACCACTGGGCCCTTGGACTGTTTGGCTGAGGTGCATGGCTGGTTCCTTGCTACCCTCCCCCTATGTGCAGGACGGGGGGAGGGGTAGGGAAGAGGTCAATCTGGGAAAGGAAAAGCATTTTAGGGACATTAGGGCAGGAAGAGGGAGGAGTAATGGGAGTAGAGGATGAGGGAGTGGTTGTTGGAGGTGTTTGTCTGCTGGATTTAGGTGCAGGTGCATGGGCTGTATGCTGATGTGAGGTGGATGGCTGTTGGGTGTCTGAGTGTTTGCATTTGTGTACTTAGGAGGGGGGGACAGACACGGTGGGAGAGGAACCAGGTGATGTGTGCACGGATGTTGTGGAGGTGTCTGCCAGTGAGATTTGTGTTCTGCTTGGTGTGGTGATGATGCTGGTAGTGGATGATAATGTAGTGCATGCAGGTGTGAGTGTGGAAGCAACTGGGTGGGAGGTGGAGGAGGAGGAGACAGTGGAAATAGTGGATGTTGTTGAGTCTGCAAATGAATGGTGTTTGTATGAGTGCCTGGGGGATGAAGTGTGGTGCCTGTGTTTGCCTGTGCCACTCTTGGGTGTTGTCTTGTGTGCATGCATCGCTGGCTGTGTGCTTGGGATGGGTTGGGGTTGAGGAGAATGGGACTGGGAAGTAGAAGAGAGGAGGCCAGAGCCTGAATCAATCTCTGTTGGGCCGCCCATCCACAGTGAATACCCACCAGGAATGCATTAGATTGCTGCATCTGGGCTGCCAGCCCCTGGATGGCATGCACAATGGTTGACTGCCCTACAGAGATGGATCTCAGGAGGTCAATAGCCTCCTCACTCAGGGCAGCAGGGCTCACTGAGGCAGGGCCTGAGATGCCTGGGGCAAAGGAGATGCCCACCCTCCTGGGTGAGTGGGCACGGGGAACTCGCTGAGGGGCTACTGGAAGGGTGGTACTGGTATGGGGGTGGCGGCTGTACCTGCTGCTAGGGTGGTCACAGAAGTGTCCACCACCACCAGGGAACTCCCATCGGAGGAGGTATCAGAGTCTGTGTTGTCCCCTCCGGCCCCAGCCGTGGTGCTTCCCTCGCCCTCCGTCCCACTGGTGCCCTCAGCGTTGGTGGACTCTGCCTCCAGGGTCCTGTGGGATGCAGCTCCCTTTGTTGCCAGTGCCTTTGATCCTCCGACAGCTGATGCTAATGCACATAAGGACAGGATGACAAAACAAGAAAGGGGGGAGAGAGACAAGGGATACAATGGGTCAATGACTGCACCAACACCACAGTTGGGGTAAACAGCACCCTCACACACAGGGAACAGGCCTACGCACTATGCATTGCACTACCAGTGAAATAGCTACGCAACAAGGAATGAGGAGCGATACACACCGCATTCTGCAGCATACCTGAGACCCACGCAGCTCTAACCAGTAGTGAGTACTAACACGCTAAGTAAGCAGTATTTCCCCTTCAGACCCTTAGCCACCAGAGGACCTACGCTGCTATGTCTGGCCCGGCCTAGGGGTCCCCACTGACACACAACCTCCACCCGGATACCACCCCTACAGCCGTGAGCTCCACTGTGCTCACCCCCTTGTGGCTGCTGTGATGCCCTCAAGCGCCCATCCAGCTCAGGATAGGCCACCGCCAGCATGCGGGCCATCACGGGTGTCAGTGTCCGATGGGCTCCCCTTCCTCATTGGGAGGCCATCCCAGGCTGGGCCTCCACGGTCTTCCGTGCCCAGCATCTCAGGTCCTGCCACCGTTTCTGACAGTGGGTGCACCGCCTGCCATAGACCCCCAGGGTCCACACATCCTTGGCAATGGCATGCCATATACCCTTCTTTTGATGGGCGCTGACCTGCATAAGCAATACAGACAGGAAAACACCGTTAGACAAACAGTCCAGCCAGTAATACAAATGGCCCACCATACCCGTTTCCCTCACCATTGGCACGCACATAGCTCAGCACACAATCTGTAGACCACCAAGAGGACATCCACCCACCTCCCCTTACACGAGGCCTTCACACACACATTTCCATGCATTCATGCCACACGCATTGTGCCCACAGTGTTCTCACCTGTTAGTCTGGAGGCCCATACAGCAGTCCATACTGGGGTAGGACCCCATCCACCAGTCACTGCAACTCCTCAGACATGAAGGCGTGGGCCCTTTCCCCGGTCACACGGGCCATGGTAGGTTCCAGACACAGGTCACAGGAGCACATGCAGTGTAGTTCCTCTCCTATGGAAGTGAGGAATATGATAGAAAATGGCAGTCACGTCCGCCGTGGTGCATACCGTCACCACCGGCGTAGATCACCATTGGCCACTGTACCCGATAGGGCCCAATTATAACCAATGAGGAATTGCATGGCGGTTCCCGACCGCCATGGTGCATAATGTCAGGGGTATTGCCTTACTTACACCTGTCCTTCCACACAGGACAGGCGGACGCCAATTAAGGGGGGGCGAACAGGCCTATGGATTAATGCTGCTTCACAGGATAAATAGGCACACACTTCACAAATTACAGTGTCCCATAACATGTTTGCAGATTGCGGACTGCTGCTTTGGCTCCATTGTTCAGTTTGTGACAGCCTCCTCACTCTTTTGTCCCTTAGATACCTACCGTTGCGGATGAATAGGAGATGGAGACATACCCCCATGTACAGACCCCTGGTGGACATGGCTACACTGGAGGACAGGCACGTTATCCTCACCTATAGACTGGACAGGGCCATAATCACAGAGCTGTGTGCCCAATTGAAGCCTGACCTGATATCTGCTATCCGTCATCCCACTGGGAGTGTTGTCTGCCCTGATAAAACACATGTGCAGCTACATTGCATTCCCCCAGGTTGAGGATTTGGCCACTGTGAAGGCCGGATTCTATGCAATGGGACATATCCCCAATAAAATAGGTGCGATTGACGGAACACATATTGCATTTGTGCCCCCCCGCAGAATAAACAGGTGTTCAGAAATCGTAAGAGTTTCCACTCCATGAATGTGCAGATGGTGTGTTTGACAGACCAGTACATCTCGCACATCAATGCTAAGTATCCAGGGTCAGTGCATGATGCCTTTGTCCTGAGGAATAGCAGCATCCCAACTGTGATGTGCCAACTACGGAGGCAAAGGGTGTGGCTAATAGGTGAGCCCTGGTTCCCACAAAGTATATGTTGGTGTATGCTTATGGTGTTGGCCATATAGGATAGGGTGTGGCTAAATGTATCCCTCAATATTTGCAGGTGACTCTGGTTACCCAAACCTATCATGGCTGCTGATCCCTGTGAGGAATAACAGGACAAGGGCAGAAGAACTTTATAATGATGCACATTGGCGAACCGGAAGGACTATTGAAAGAATATTTGGCCGCCTGAAGGCCAGGTTCCAGTGCCTCCATCTGACAAGTGGATCCCTGTACTACTCGCCCAAGAAGGTCTCCCAGATAGTAGTAGCATGCTGGCATGATGCATGTTGCACAACTTGGCCCTGAGACGCCATGTACCTTTTCTGCAGGAGGAGGAGACTATAGATGCCCCTGTGGCAGCAGTGGACCCTGTCGACAGTGATGATGAGGAGGCAGAGGATGAGGATGTGGACAACACAGCATCTGTGGTCTGTAGTACTTCCAATGACACACAGGGATACAGTGCAAATTTACATTTCAATTACTTTGGTTGTATTCTGTGTGGCATTGGCATGCTGGTATTTCCCACTTCTTTGCCCACTTACTGTTACCTCTGGATATTCATTTTGCAGATGTTGGTGATTTAACAAATACTCCTGGTGTGATCACAACAGCCAGCTACAGGTCATTAGTTCTATGCTCATTCTATGTACAGTTAATTTGCAATGGTTGTAGCTGTTTCAATCAATACATATTTGAAATACATGACATACTGAGAAGTAGATTTTTTATCAAAGGGTGTCTATTATAGTGCTAATATATAGAGGGGAAAGTGCGATGGGGTGATGATGGAGTAAGTGCGATGGAAGTCCAGGGTATTGTTCCAGTCTGTTTGTAGCACAGGTGCATTGTCCATGGGGACATAGGAAGGGGAGCAATGGCAGTTCCAGGTGGACAAGGTGACTGGAGGGGGACAATCAGGAGAGTCTCATTTCCTGGAGGTGGTCTTGGCAAGTGTCTCTCACTTCTGTCTGGGTTGCAGGGAATGTTTGCAGGGTGGTTCACCTTCTGGAGGAGGAGGGGTGCTGGTGACCTGTTTGTCCTGTGGTGGGGCCTCAGGGTCACTAGTGGCAGCAGAAGTGGAGGGCTGTTCAGATGACCGGCTAGTGGCAGGGGCCCACTGGTGTGACACTGCCTCCCTCATAATGTTGGCCATGTCTTCCAGCACCCCTGCTATGTAGATCAGGGTGTTGTTGATGGCCTGCAAGTCCTCCCTGATCCTGTGATACTGAACCTCCTGCAGCTCCCTGCTCTCCTGCACGTTGTCTAGGATCTGGCCCATCATGTCCTGGAAATGTTGAGGCTCCCAGGATCTTGGAGAACGCCTACTGGAGAGTCGGTTCCCTGCTCCTGTCCTCCCCCTGGCGCACAGCAGTCCTCCCAGTGTCCCTGGTGGCCTGTGCCTCTGTCCCCTGGACCGTGTGCCCACTGCCACTGACCCAAGGTCCCTGATTGCCTTGTGTGTGAGGTGTAGCCTGGGGTCCCTGTACACGTGGGCACTGATGATTGACGTGTCCTGGGGACAAAGGTTTGGGGATGCTGGGTGGGTGCTGTGATGTTGGTTCCTGTTGGGGCTGTTGGGGGACTGGATAGTGATGGCACCTCCTCTCCAGTGACATTGGCTGGGGTACCTGTGGGAATGTATATGATGTATTATGCTTCATGTGTATGACATATTGTACATCCCTTGCTTCCCCTCTGTGGTTGGTGTTGCCCTGCCAGCTTTTACATGTGTATGTTGGTGTATGGTGGGATTGTTAGTTTCCCTTTGCTGTGCATGCTTTGGTGATGAGTGTCCACGCAGGGTTGTGAGTGGTGTCCATGCATTGGTACAGCATGCAGGGCTTGGCATTGGGATTAGTGTGATGTGATGGTGGAGTGTGTGGGATGGAGTGATGGGAGTGAGGGTGAGGGCATGTGATGGCATTCAGGTGTGGGGGTGATGATTGTTGAAAGTTGACTTACCAGAATCCAGTCCTCCGCAAACTCTGGCCAGGCCCTCAGGACTTGTTCCTCCCATGCTGTCAGTTGTGGGGTAAGAGGTGGGGGTCCACTGCCAGTCCTCTGTATAGCGAGATGGTGTCTTGCTGCTATGGAACGTAACTTCTCCTTATGTTGTTCCAACTCTTCCTGATGTCATCCCTTCTTCTGGGGTGCTGTCCTATGGCGTTGACCTTAACCACGATTCTCCGCCATAGCTCCATCTTCCTAGCTATTGATATTTGCTGCACCTGTGCTCCGAATAGCTGGGGCTCTACCCTGATGATTTCCTCCACCATGACCCTTAACTCCTCCTCAGTGAAATGGGGGTTAATTTGTGGTGCCATGGGTTTTGTGTAATGTGTCTTGGTGAGGGTGTGTTGGGGTAATGTGAATGGGGTATGTGATGTGGAGTGCGTGAGGGGTATATGGGTGTAAGTGGCGTGTGGCTCTAGTTGTCGCAGTGGTCTTGGTGTTATTCTTGTGGCAATGATTTGTATTTGTAAAGGGTTGTGGGTAATATGGGTGTGTGTTTTATAGTGGTGTGGGTGCATGGGTGTGGTGTGTGTATGGGTGTCAGGTGTGTTGTTTGAATTGTCCAATGTGGTATTGCTTTGTATGTGGGTGTCCATTGTGAGCGTGCGGTATGTACCGCAAATGGTTTACTGCTGTTGAATGTCTGCCGTGGTGATTCGTTGGTCATAATGTGATGGGCGTTGTTCTGTTGGTGTAACGGTGTGGGTTTTAGGACTGCTAGTTTATCACTGACCTTTGGTCTAGCGGATTGTGTATGTGGCTGTATTCTGTCGGATTGGTGTGTGTGTGCCATAATATGGTGAACGGATATCCGCCACCGCGGCCGTAAGTTAGCGGCCGTCAGCATGGCGGTAAGCGAGATTTATCGCCAGTGTCATAATGAGGGCCTGAGTGTCCTGTGTTTGTGGTTTGCGGCTGAAATGCACAAGGGAGCTGTCAACCAGCACAGACCAGATGTTGATTGGAGACGGGCTATAAGGCACAGATGGTTTTAAGTGCAGAAAAATGCTCATTTTCTAAAAGTGGCATCTCTAAAATAGTAATATTAAATCCAACCTCACAAATAAGCAGGATTTAATATTAACATTCCGGTCATACTAATTATGACCTGGTTATCCCTTTCAGATCAGAGTTAACCACTCCAAAAGTATATGAGGTTAGCCCTAATGCTAGTCTATGAAAGGAGCAGGCCTCACAGTAGTGGAAAACAAATTTAGGCGGTTTCCACTACCAGGACATATAAAACACGTATGTTCATGCCGTGCCATTTAGCTACATAGCACCCTGACCAATGGGTTCTACTTATATGTAGAAAAGGGGAAGATTAAGGCTTGGCAAGTACTTTTAAATGCCAGTGGCATTTAAGTGGCAGTGAAACTGTACACACAGGTCTTGCAATGGCAGTCCTGAGACATGGTTAAGGGGCTACTTATGTGGGTGGCACAATCAGTGCTGCAGGCCCACTAGTAGCAATTCATTTACAGGCCATGGGCACACATAGTGCACTTTACTAGGGACTTATAAGTAAATCAAATATGCCAACTGGGGATGAACCAATGTTATCATGTTTAAGGGAGACAGCATATGCACTGTAGCACTGGTTAGCAGTGGTAAAGTGCGCAGAGTCCTAAATCCAGCACAAATAGTGTCAGAAAAGTGAAGGGAAGCAGGCAAAAAGTTGGAGGATGACCACCCTAAGGCTGTCAGGTCTAACAGTAGATAAATTAGGAAATGCCACATTACATCAGTTATTTGTATCCCCTCACAATAAAGTGTATTTCACACCTATGCAAGTATATTGGTACACATAAGCAGACTGTGGCCATTGTAATATCACACACAAGCATACTTTAGACTTGTCTGTGGGACTAATGGAAGTGTGCCCAAGGTGTGAATTCCTCCATTTCACACTCTTGTACATTAGTCCCCACACTTTAAGCCAGTTAAGTCAATCAGAACCCAAGCATTGCCTCTGTTGCGTGGCGTGTTGCTAAAGTTGTGCTTGTCGTAAGCCGAAATTCAGCCATGCATCACTTTTGGGGCAGATACGTTTCATCATTTTGTGCTATCCTTCCCACAGATGCATCAGAATTTCTTACACACCTTGGGTACATGCGACATGGTGCACCATACCACAGATATGGGGTATCTATGTCACTGTATTCTATCATATTGGAATTTTTTCTTACTCATCGATGCAGCAATGCAGTGATGGGTCAGTTCTCATATTTGTTATTAACTATTCACCATGAAGAACCTTGAGCTTATCCAATTTGGGTTGTCTTCTCCCTCCTAAGTTTCATTTGAAAAGGTGAGGGGGCCACACGCTTGCAGTCCTAGGGCCTACTTGATGAAATCAACTTCTGATCAAATAAGAACCATGCAGTTTTATTAAAAAACTTAAAAAATGGCTCTTTAAAGCTCTGGACTAATCAGCCATTCCTTTCTTCCCAGTAATCAGTACCTTAGAAGCACAGCCCTTGTAGATGTTGTGCTTTACAAATCAAACTTATATTACATTACAAATGCATTGAGGACATGATGATGTTGATCTCAATTTACAGACTATCATTTCTTAATAAGGTATGCGCTGCTGTTAACTTATCGCCTATATTATTGCAAGGTACATATGAATTAATAGGTACTCATGGTTAAAACCATACAAACACAGGTGAAAAATTCTCAGGTGTCCTTGAGGCTGAGCAAGTGACAGTGCGCTTTTGGACTATTTTCACTCCTTGAAATAACTATCATTACACAGAACACACCAAGGTGACATGACCATATTGGATTAATTCACATAGATCTTTTTTTTTTTAATTAAAACTTGAGTGCACACCTCTTCCATTTTTGCTCATGCATGGGGAATACTGGCATGCCCAGACATTCTTGAACAGTAGAGACGTAGTGAATTTCAGGTAGGTGAGATGCATGAGCACTGATTTGTTCTGACACAGCATGCTCTGCAAACGTTAAAACCAAGGCTAAAAGGCATAATTCCCTCATATTTATAAGTTATAATAGACCGCAATTCTCTGTTAATATGAAACATCCAGTGTTCCTGTCTTCCCACATACTTTCTAATGAAAATGGTAACCATATAGGTGGTGAGCATAGAGAAGAACAAACGTTAAGTGAAACCGCGTCAAACTAGTTTGTAAGGTGGGAATTTCATCAGCATTTGTAACAAGAGACTGATTTAGTGGCTCATTATGAGGCTGGTGGGCCTCCTATCAGCCTGCCAGCCCTTTGGAGAGAAGGCCGCTGCGGAGCTGGCGGTCTCCCCCAGGCCCATTCAGAGGTTTCCACTGGGCTGACCAGTAGAAACCTCAGGGTCAACCCAGTGGAAACTGTGCGAGGCCAATGCCGTCGCACTGAGGCCCTCAGAGTACACACTGGCATACTAGGCAGTGTGTATTACAAGGGTGCTGGGCAGAGGGCCCCTACACTGCCCATGCCCTGGGCATGGGCCCCATGTGGCCCCAGCACTGTGTTTCCACCAGCCTTTCAATGGCGGGGTCCCTGCAATGGAAAGGCTGGTGGAAACAGGAGTCGTGATGAGCATGGCAGCACAGAGTTCAGCGCCAAAGTGTCTGACCACTAATCTGCCTATCATCAACCTATTGGGAACCTTGTTCCCGGCAGTGACAGTGGTCCCCTGGCAGCCCGACCTCCAGGATTGTAATGTGGAGGTCAGACCACCAGGAGTGAGGCGGTCCAACCGCCACAGCAAGTCTGGTGGTCCTTGGATGGCCAGGCTCATAATAAGGCCCTTAGTGTTTGATCCGAGATGGACAAAGAAATTACACCTAGGAAGACTAATTCCTCATAATCATGTGTCTAACAACACTGAAATGTGATGCCAACAGCAGCATTTCCACTATCCCCTATTTCTCAATGAAAATGTTGCTCTGTATACATAGTTGGTTTTACTACAATGGTAAGAAATAGACCAAGGGCCTGATTTAGGTCTTGGGAGAGAGGAATACTCTGTCACAAACGTGACGGATATTGCGTCTGTCTTATTACGATTCCATGATATGCTATGGAGAGTGTAATAAGGCAATTGGGATATCTGTCACATTTGGGATGGAGTATTCACTCCACCAAGATTTAAATCAGGCCCCAAAACTGCAATTATGTCAACTGCTTTAAACAAGCTCTCATTTTTTTAACAAATATTTTGCTCATGGGGTGTTGTCAACAGAATTTCTTTGCCTTGGGTTGCTCACTACAGAGGGAAACCTCAGAAATGATTGAAAGTTTTCTACCCTGAGGAATCCAGAGAGTCTTGACTTCAGGATCACTTCATATTTTCCAAACCAGAATGAACTGCAAATGGTAAGTTACAGTTAAATAAATCACATATCTGCTCACATGTCCGTGCCGGACTACACTGTGCTGACAACGTCACCATTCATTGCATTCTGCAAAATAATATACTCTAAGCTAATTTACAGACTGTGCAGAACAGTCCCAAGAACCATGTAGTACCATGTACCAAATCCCTTGGAAATAGAAGTACTATAGATGCACTCAAAGGTAATTTTACATTTATTTGGCATGTCCATCTGCTATGCAGTAAGTTGATTCTGTAGAGTGGGATACCATTTCTCTTAATAAGATATAGCACAATTGAGTTTCTCTCTGCTTTGGCTGGTGCAATTGTGATAACCTGTCACCCACACAGGCACCCATGCACCTTGATGCAAGGATGACTGGGTTTTGGGCAGGATCTTTTGTGCTGGATTTAATATATTTTTCCTCATTACACCATGGTTAGGCACACCATTACGGCATCAAAACACATTGATGGATGGACTAGCCTGCCCCTGCTTCACCCATATGAAACCTCCCTAATGCAAGGTAATGCAAGGCAGTCCAAGGCACACTTATTTGTGCTACTTTGCTGGTGAAAGGTAACGTAAGGCCACATGAATATAGATTTCCGTGGTTTTACAAATGCATCTTAGGCACCTTTGTTGCCTTGCATCAATTTGCGTGATGCAAAAACAACACAAGTACTTTGCAAATCTGGGCTCTTGTTTTTTGACACTCTTGAGTAGAAATAGTGTATTTGCAATCCTTCAACATTTGGAAAATACCCAGAGTAAAAAACGCTGTTGTGATTCATACTGGCATAGATTTACTGGTAAGCTAGTTTTAGAACTATTTCGGGTTGGGTAGGTATCCCTTGCCCACCAGGTTCCCGCTGTGCTGGGCCACATACTGCAGACATCTCACATGGTGAGTGCCTTTAAAAAAGAGAGCCATTAAAAAGCATTTTAAATACTAATATGTTCAGTTTGTGCA